>NC_091700.1:51997500-52622500 GCF_041296265.1 Equus caballus
AAAGTTAAAGGAATTTGTAACTAAAAGCCCTCCATTACAAGAAATCCTCAAGAAGGCTCTCATACTTGAAAAAAGAAAAAAGGGAGAAAGGGGACACAATCCACAGACTAGGGAGACCGATGGATAGAACCAGAACAGGATAGCAAATTTTCAACTATAGCATTAGGGTAAAAATAAGGAAACTACCAAAACAAGGACGATCTTAGCACTCTAACTACAAATGAATAAGACGAGTTGGAATAAAAAATGAAAATAATTATTTAGGAGGGGAAGAGCAAAGGGTCTAAATCAGTATTGGTTGAGTAAGTAAGAGACCACCAGAGAATAGACTATATTATACATGAGATTCTAAATACAAACTTCAAGGTAGACACTAAAATAAAGTACAGAACAGAGTCACAAATCATAGATAAGGAAAAATCTAAGAAACCCAGCATAAGAAATTGCAGTATTAAATGGGTAGTCTAAAGCACACAGGAAAAGAAACACAGGAAAACAAGATAATGAGCGACAGACAGCGTTAAGTCCACATGCATCAATAATCACTCTCAATGTGAACAGATTGGACTCTCCAATAAAAAGACACAGACTGGCAAAATGGATTAAAGAACAAGATCCAACAATTTGTTGCCTCCAGGAAACACACCTCAGCCTCAAGGACAAACACAGACTCAGGGTGAAGGGGTGGAGGACAATACTTCAAGCAAATAGCAAGGAAAAAAAGGCAGGTGTTGCAATTCTCATATCAGACCAAGTGGATTTCAAAATAAGACAGGTAAAGAGAGACACAGAGGGACAATATATAATGATCAAAGGGACACTTCATCAAGAAGAAATAACGCTTATACATATCTATGCACCCAACACAGGAGCACCAAGATTCATAAAGCAACTATTAACAGACCTAAAGGAAGATGTTAAAAACAAAACAATAATAGTAGGGGACCTCAACACCCCACTCACATCAATGGACAGATCATCCAGACAGAAAATTAACAAGGAAATAATAGAGCTGAATGAAAAACTAAAACAATTGGACTTAATAGACATATATAGATCACTCCACCATGAAGGAGCTGAATACACATTCTTCTCAAGTGCACATGGAACATTCTCTAGGATAGACCATATGTTGGGAAACAAGGCAAGCCTCTACAAATTTAAAAAAATTGAAATAATAACAAGCATCTTCTCAGATCATAGTGCTATAAGGCTAGAAATTAATTACAAGAAAAAAGCTGAGAAAGGCACAAAGATGTGGAGACTAAACAACACACTACTGAACAAGCAATGGATCATTGAAGAAATTAAAGAAAAAATACCTGGAAACAAATGAAAATGATAGTATGCCATACCAACTCATATGGGATACAGCAAAAGCTGTATTAAGAGGAAAATTCATCACAATACAGGTACATCTTAACAAACAAGAAAAATCCCAAATAAGCAACCTTAAAGCACACCTAACTGAACTAGAGAAAAAAGAACAAATGAAGCCCAAAGTCAGCAGAAGGAGAGAAATAATAAAAATCAGAGCAGAAATAAATACTATTGAAATGAAAAAGGCAGTAGAAAGGATCAATGAGACAAAGAGCTGGTTTTTTGAGAAGATAAATAAAATTGACAAACCACTAGCCAGACTTACAAAGAAAAACAGGGAGAAAGCTCAAATAAACAAAATCAGAAATGAGCAAGGAGAAATAACAACAGACTCTGCAGAAATACAACAGATTTTAAGAGAATACTACAAAAAACTATATGCCAACAGAATGGATAACCTAGAGGAAATGGATAAATTCTTGGACTCCTACAATCTCCCAAAGCTCACTCAAGAAAAGGCAGACAATTTGAACAGACCAATCATAAGGAAAGAGATTTAAACAGCAATCAAAAACATCCCAAAGAATAAAACCCCAGGACCAGATGGCTTTCCTGGGGAATTCTACCAAACTTTCAGAGAGGATTTAATACCTATCCTTTTCAAGCTATTCCAAAAAATTAGGGAAGATGGAACACTTCCTAACACATTCTATGAGGCCAACATCACGCTGATACCAAAACCTGACAAGGACACCACGAAAAAAGAGAACTGCAGGCCAATATCACTGATGAACATAGATGCAAAAATTCGAAACAAAATTTTGGCAACCAGAATTCAGCAATTCATCAAAAGAATCATACATCAGGATCAGGTGGGATTCATACCAGGGACACAGGGATGGTTCAACATCCGCAAATCAATCAATGTGATACACCACATCAACAAACTGAGGAATAAAAACCACATGATCATCTCAATAGATGCAGAGAAGGCATTTGACAAGATCCAACAGCCATTTATGATAAAACCTCTGAACAAAATGGGCATAGAAGGAAACTACCTCAACATAATAAAGACCATATACGACAAACCCATAGCCAACATCATACTCAATGGGCAAAAACTGAACCCCATCCCCCTGAAAACAGGAACGAGACAAGGATGCCCTCTATCACCACTCTTATTTAACATAGTACTGGAGGTCCTGGCCAGAGCAATCAGGCAAGAAAAAGGAATAAAAGGAATCCAAAGAGGGGGGGAAGAAGTGAAACTCTCGCTGTTTGCAGACGACATGAACTTATATATAGAAAACCCCAAAGAATCCATTGGAAAACTGTTAGAAGTAATCAACAGCTACAGCAAAGTTGCAGGGTATAAAATCAATTTGCATAAATCAGTAGCATTTCTATACTCCAGTAATGAACCAACAGAAAAAGAACTCAAGAATACAATACCATTCACAATTGCAACAAAAAGAATAAAATACCTTGGGTTAAATTTAACTAAGGAAGTGAAGGACCTATATAATGAAAATTACAAGGCCTTTCTGAGAGAATTGGTTGACGACATAAGGAGATGGAAAGACATTCCATGTACATGGATTGGAAGAATAAACATAGTTAAAATGTCCATTCTACCTAAAGCAATCTACAGATTCAACGCCATCCCAATCAGAATCCCAATGACATTCTTTACAGAATTAGAACAAAGAATCCTAAAATTCATATGGGGCAACAAAAGACCCCGAATTGTTAAAGCAATCCTGAGAAAAAAGAACAAAACGGGAGGCATCACAATCCCTGACTTCAAAACATACTACAAAGCTACAGTAATCAAAACAGCATGGTACTGGTACAAAAACAGGTGCACAGATCAATGGAACAGAATTGAAAGCCCAGAAATAAAACCACACATCTATGGACAGCTTATCTTTGACAAAGGAGCTGAGGGCATACAATGGAGAAAAGAAAGTCTTTTCAACAAGTGGTGCTGGGAAAACTGGAAAGCTACATGTAAAAGAATGAAAATTGACCGTTCTTTTTCACCATTCACCAAAATGAACTCAAAATGGATTAAAGACCTAAAGGTGAGACCTGAAACCATAAGGCTTCTGGAAGAAAACGTAGGTAGTACACTCTTTGACATCAGTATTAAAAGGATCTTTTCGGACACCATGCCTTCTCAGAGAAGGGAAACAATAGAAAGAATAAACAAATGGGACTTCATCAGATTAAAGAGCTTCTTCAAGGCAAATGAAAACAGGATTGAAACAAAAAAACAACCCACTAACTGGGAAAAAATATTTGCAAGTCATATATCTGACAAAGGCTTAGTATCCTTAATATATAAAGAACTCTCGCAACTCAACCACAAAACATCAAACAACCCAATCAAAAAATGGGCTGGAGACACGAACAGACATTTCTCCAAAGAAGATATACTGATGGCCAATAGGCACATGAAAAGATGCTCATCATCGCTGATCATCAGGGAAATGCAAATCAAAACTACACTAAGATATCACCTTACACCTGTTAGAATGACAAAAATATCTAAAACTAATAGCAACAAATGTTGGAGAGGTTGTGGAGAAAAAGGAACCCTCATACACTGCTGGTGGGAATGCAAACTGGTGCAGCCACTATGGAAAACAGTATGGAGATTCCTCAAAAAACTAAAAATAGAACTACCATACGATCCAGCCATCCCACTACTGGGTATTTATCCAAAGAGCCTGAAGTCAGCAATCCAAAAAGTCCTGTGCACCCCAATGTTTATTGCAGCACTGTTTACAATAGCCAAGACGTGGAAGCAACCTAAGTGCCCATCAACAGACGAATGGATAAAGAAGATGTGGTACATATATACAATGGAATACTACTCAGCTGCAAAACAGAACAAAATCATTCCATTTGCAATAACATGGATGGACCTTGAGAGAAATATGTTAAGTGAAATAAGCCAGCGAGAGAAAGATAATCTGTGTATGACTCCACTCATATGAGGAATTTAAAACTATGGACCAAGAACGGTTTAGTGGATACCAGGGGAAAGGTGGGGTGGGGGGTGGGCACAAAGGGTGAAGTGGTGCACCTACAACATGACTGACAAACATTAATGTACAATTGAAATTTCACAAGATTGTAACCTATCAATAACTCAGTAAAAAAAAAAAAAAAGAAAAAAAGTGGAAAATAAAAAGTCACAATCCTGGTTAAAACTAGAAGAGAAAAAAAATCTTCCTTGGTGCCAGTGAGCATATGTATACAGATATAGGGAACTGAGGAAATATGTCATTGTTTCAGAGGACTTGAGTCTCTTCTTGTTACTCCACTCAGGTATTTGTAAAAGGCTGAAACCTTCCTGGATTGTCTACTTCTGACCTCAATGTGGACTTACAGTCAACTCTTAAAATTTCTTTTATATCATTAGGAAACCAATTTTATGTATCCTCTAATACTATTCCTTTTACAGGAACCTAAAATCTTGGTTTTGCTGAAGAATAATTTACTTATCCTATTTATTTGTCATATGGTAAAGGCAGGATCATTAAATGTTACCAAACTGTGGAATGAGATGGAATCAAATGCTAGATGAGGAGCCCCAGGTAATACAGAACTGTGGCTAGAAACCCACATCTTCATCCCTCCAAAACAGGCTCTGCCATCTCACACAAACGCACACGCATCATCTACCAGGATTCAAACAAAAACTCCATAACCTCTTGTTACTTAATTGAAAAGCTAGAATACATAGTGTATTAACTGCCTCTATCTGTAAGTTATAAAGATACATACACTGGACTGTGGAAATTGATCTTGGTAGTTTGCTTTTTTTTAATTTATTTTTTATAACTCTCTCTTGCTTTCATCCCAAGTTTTTTCCTGTGTGTTAGCATCTGGAGATTTACTAAGTAAAATTATTCCTAATCTGAATTGATACCCCTATGTCCTAAAATAACAATTCCTTCCCCAAAAATGAGTAACTCGCCAACTGTTTCTATTGGCTCCACAAAAGGGGATTTGAAATATATCTGTTTTTAAAAACCCTACTTTTTTCTTCAACTCTTTTGCTTTGATTTACTTAGATTCTAATCAGTGAAAAGGAACCAGTTTGCACAAGTCACCTATACATGTAATTTCAAAAACCTCTAAAACTCTTTTTATTTGGACAAGAAAAGAAAGCATAAATTATGAGTTATAACATCATACATTCAATTAGTTAAAAATGAAAACACTTCCCAAGTTAAATTATACATTTCATATAAATACAATCAAATTCTCCAACATCTTTACTTGCAAAATATTTGGAAAATAACGTCCATTCCAATGAGGTTGATCAATACCTGCTTCCAAAGGACTATGCTTTTTTTCTCCTTTGTGTTAACTCAATAATAGTAAATTTCCCCTGAGCGTCTTCTCTAAACCAGACTCCTTGCTGAGCACTGAGGATGCAGTGATGACAAAGGCAGACAAGTGTCTTCATTGGTGAATCACACATCATACTAGAAGGAATAGAAAATAAAACTAGAAATTAAAGTAGAAAAAAAATAAAAGTGGAATACAAGTAGTATGTTATACCACACTCAGTTTTCTTCTAGATGGGTCAGGTGAAAATTCCTCAGGTGGGACATACAGATTCTGTGGACAGAGTTTAGAAGGGAGGAGGGAGAATATTACAATTTAAAGTTGGAACTAAAAAATTATGATCAATGTATAGAGTCAAAAATCCTCCATATTAAAAGTTGGGTCTCCTTTCCCAGTGATACAAAATTAGCAGTAGGCAAGAGACAGGCAGCAGAAGCAGCTATTCAGGTACCCAAGGCATCGTTTATTCATTCCTTAAATAAACTGAGTATATATGTATATATGATATATGTATATATATATGTATATATGATATACAATGTAGTTTTCATGTTTTAACAATCCAAATTACTCCATGCCTCCATAGTTAGAATTAAATAAGAAAATAGCTACCAGAAACTTGGGGTTGTAATAAAGATTGTTTTCCTCAGATCGGTCAGAATTAATTCAATAATAAAAACTGAAGAATCTTCTAGTTTCATAAACCTTAAATAATTTTTAGAAGAAAGCATTTCATGCACAGAATTTTAAACAATCATTTTTAATGAAAAAATGTGGCTTAACCTGACTTATTAAAAAAGGATTTTGTTAGATTCCATTTCTGGCTCAATTATGAATAATTTATTTTAATGACTTCATACAAAAAATTAAGATTCTGAGTGAACTTTGAAATCATAGCTCTCTTGAATTTCTTATCTTCATTCAACAGAGACCAGAGAAATTTTTATAAATATAGAATAATTTTAAAAGTTTTAAAGTAGCTAAAATTCTTGTGATTCCAAAATATTAATAAATGTTGCTATGACGAAGATTTGAAATGAAAGATTGGTCAACTGCGAAAAGCCATTAACACTGTTTTTGGTTGGTTATTGACGGTCTTTATGTAATAATGGACATCAAGACTTAGAAATACAAGAAAATCATCACTTGTTATTAAGTCAATAAAGTTATTCTAAGTCTCTAGTTAATTCAACAAATCTAAAATATGTTTAATAACTTATTCATCCATTGATAACATTTTTGAAACTAAAAAGCTTCCAAATTGCGTTGATTCCACAGATACTGTACACATTAAATTTCACAAAAAATAAAGACATGTAAGATGGCATACCAGTTAAAATAAACTTTGGGATGACTTTAGAGACTTCTCTTTGTTTAACAAAAAGTTAGGAGAACCTTGCAATTGTTTATAATCAGCATTTAAGATTTTTTTCATTCAAAAATCCTTTCACAGAGGCCAGTCACTGTTTATTAAGCCATGTTGTGGCAGGCGTCCCACATATAAAGTAGAGGAAGATGTGCATGGATGTTAGCTCAGGGCTAATCTTCCTCAAAAAAAAAAAAAAATCTACCTAACCTATCCATTTTGTCCCTGAAAATATTGTTATTCCCAATGACTAATTCAAAATAAAAATAAATTTCTATCAACTAAATGTGACATTTATGTTGAAAAAATGTAAAATAATTTACATTAGATTGCCTAATTTCAAGATTCTGGATAAATTTGTAGGAGAAGAACCCTTTGTGCCTGTTTTGCCCTTGAATGAGTGTTGTCTGCCCTTTGTAACATTCACATTTTCTGTAATCACTCATGAGGTCTTTGGAATTCTTAAGGATACAGAAGCAGATATAGCAGCTAAAGATACAAGGAAGAAGTAAAAAGGGAAAACCGTGGCAGCTTCTTTATAATAGGACTTTGAAACTTTCTAATCCAGATAAGGATGGAGCCTAATCATCAGGAATGTTAGTAAAAAGAGTGCTGAGGTTAAAGGACCTGAATTTGATCCCAAGTCTATTAACTTTGTGACTAAAAGGGGAACTGAAATTGTTATTTGTAAGATAGAGATTAAAATCTTATTCACTAAATAATTTTGAAGATCAATTAAGATTATACATGTGAAAGTAATTTCTCAAATATGATAAATTGTACAATTGATCATTGTGTCTATAAGGTCAGTTGGAGGCTAGACGTGTCATCTGCTAAGTAGATTATTTAATGTAAACTCTTTTTCTTTTTATTCCTAAAGAGTCTGAATGTCAGGTCCATCATAATTTGCTGCATTATGTTACACTCTGTTTATTTTACAGCAAATACAACTTTTTAACAAAGATATAAAAAGTCAGTGTTTTGGAAAAACCAAAATAAAATGTTGAATTTACTAAAGTTCTAGGAATAGATAGAAGAAAAACATATGTAAAATGAATAGAATTTAAAAAACAGTGAAAATAGATATATAAAAATAGCATTCAAAAAAGCAAAGCGGAAATGCACTGACGTTGTTTTTAAAGTATAACTTGTACCAACTTGGTGAATATTTTATATCAGTTTTTCACAGATTTGAATTATTCTACAAAACAATGGTAAATGCTTAATATTTTTATCCCATCATCCTCATTTACTCAATTAAACTTAAAGCTGCTAAGCAATGACATCATTCTTTCTGGAAATCATTTCTTGTTAGTATTTATGAAGAATTTAAATTTAATTAGTTATTTCAACAAATATATCTTGTACATTTAATTTTCAGGAGTTCCTCCTAATTTGACAAAGCCCCCAAATTGATTAAGTCAAAATATCTTCCAATTCTCCATATGCACGAGGAACACTGTCTTGTAGTATTCTCATCATAAAAATCCCTCTTTTGCAGGAATTACCCCATTTTCCACTCTTTTTTATAGAAAAACTCCTTGAACTATTTCTCAGTGCTTACTAACTCCAATTCTTTTCCTCCTGAATTGATTCTTAACAGAATTTCAACCTCATCTGTACCCTAAAATAATATATATCAAGACTTCCTCTTTTTATATCTTGTGGTCAATTTTTATTCCTCTTCTTACCTAACCCGTAAGCAATATTTTTCACTCTGTGGTGGTTATGAAATAAGCACCTCAGAGAAATCCACACTGGGGTTACAAAGGTACAAATATTCATTGTCCAATTGTCCAATTAGTGGTTTAAGCCAGGCCCCTGGAAGAGATCACCAAGTTAGTGACTATAGCAGAAAAGAGAAAATCTTTGAGGCCTGGGGCCTGAGAACTCCAAATTTAAGGACCCAGGCTGGCAAAAATTGACAAAGGAGAATAAAACAGAGCAGGTGAAATCCAGGAGGAAAACAAAGATTGTGTGCTGTTCTGGAAGCCAAAGAGAATTTCTAAGAAAGAAAAAATAATGCTGCTGATAGTTCACTAAGAATAGTACTGACATTTGACCACTAGGTTGAGTATTGTGAGGACCACTGACAAGAGGTCAAGAGAGCGTAACAAGAAAAACTGAAGAAAGTGGATAGAAAAGAATACTTTTGAGGATCATTGCTGTGAATGAAAATAAGAAAATGGGGCAGAAGTTGAAGAGGGTAGGAGTGCCAAAAAGAGTTTCTGTTTTGTTGTTTGACTACTGGTTCTTTGAAATCATGACATAGCAGTGTGTTTTCATACTGGTAGACAGAAAAGGTAAAATTGATGATGAAAAAGAAAGATAGAGAAATTGTTGATGTGATGTCCTGGTGTCCTTGAGTAGGTGACAAGAAATGGAATCTATGCACACATAGAGGATTGCACTTAACTAGGCGAACAGACAGAATTGTGCATGATAAGTGAAAGGAAGGCAAACTACATGACAACTGACGCTATGATGAGTGAGGATAGGCATGTAATTTGATTCAACTTTAATAATTTAAAAATTTTAAAAAATGAAAACACAAATGACTTCAAATTGAATTAGAGATTGGGCTATTATAGCAAAGTGCCATAGGAAAATGGTTTATGATTTTTAAAATATATGAGTGTGTGTGTGTTTGTTTACTTTTGTTTCTCTTCTGACCCCCAACTTCATCTTAATATTGTTAGCATGTTTAGTTACACCCCTAAAATGTTATTCCGCAACAGGCACATATGTTCCCATGAGACTAATTCTGGCAAGGCATTTTATGACACAACTATCTTCCCTAAGAGTTTGGTAAACACATGACATTCCCAGTGGAGTAGTCACTTTTTTAATAAGTAAAATTTATTACTTAGGGTTAAAAAAAGGAAATTCATGCAGAATAAGACATCACAGGTAAAGTTTAATTAATTTAATGGTAGGGACCAAGATAAGAATACATTGATGATAATTTTACACCTTAAATCTCCACGTGGACAGGACAGTGATTGTGTTCAGGGGTATTGTTAGCACAATATTAGAGAAGTGAGAAGATAAGAAATATTGTTTTTATGTTGAACTTCACTTCCCTGAAATCTAGTGTGTGGTTGCTATCAATGACATGTGGTATTGAAAATGTGGGATGTTATGGTTTCCAGAGATTTGTTTAGTCAGCATGATGCTACACTAACCATCACATACGCTTCAAGGAAGAGACTGGTTTTTGCATTTCAAAACCACAACCTACCTTCCTTTCTCTAGGTTAGAAAAAAGTAGTTCTGATGTTTTAGAATTCTCAGAATGTTATAAGAGACATGTTTTACAAATTCCCTCCTTTCTAAGGATCATCTCAGAATAATTCACCTTCCCTCCTGCATGATAATTGCTAAGATTGCTAAGCATCACAATCATGTTCACTTCAGAGGAAAGAATGAGTGGTAATTGGGATCTCAGACGATGAGGAGAATCTATGGCTTGATTTTGATTTGTAGCTGATAAAGTGAATAAAGAAAAAATGACAAGCTGGGTTTTAAACAAGAGCTTATTAAGAACAGATTTACAAGGTCAAACCTTATAAATTCCTAATAGAATGGGAAGATGAATGTTACAAATACCTTACCTACCTGTTATCTTATTTTTTTAGATAAAGTGAATTATTTTAGTTACAGATTGTCTGTTTGGGGAAGAGATAAAAGCCAGTCATCTAAAAGAAATTATAGAGTTAAGAGTTTTGAAAAACAGAGCTATGGTTTTATCATTTTTCTTGGTGGTAACAGTCTTGCCCATTACCGATAACCATGTCAGTACTTACAGGAGAGCCTCTCTTTCTTACATTCCCTCTTCCAGCTTATGTAATGTGGCCTGGAAGTATAATATTACTCATCTGCCCAGAGGATTCAGAGGTAAATTTAGCCTCCTTGCATTGTGCCTATCCTTCTGACTACAGTTTCTCTTTCAAACATTTAACAAGTGTCCATTTTACCTTATTGACGTGATATTTGATCAGAATCCCAGAGTTCTTCCAAAAGATTGACAGGATGGAGAACACTGTCCCCTACTGCAGTACCTTCCTATTTGTCTTCCAAGACTTAGCTGTGATTTTATTATTTATCCAACCATCTCATCCAAGTCTTCATGAACAGTTTTCCAAATCTCAACTTGAAGCTCCTATTCAGGAATTGTGATGAAGCTTCCCAGAGTGCCTCCTTAAAAGAGACCTCCAGGCTAGGTTGGACTCACGCATTCAACAATTGTGGGACTGAGCTCACATTGCCCTGCTAATTCAATGGTGTCATTCCCTCATCGCTCACCTTGCATTTGTTCTTCCTTCTGGAAAGTCATTCAATGTCCCTTCTTCCTCTTCTTCAATGACATTAAAGACCCAGTACACACAGCATTCATAGATTAAGTAAGCTCTGACTTTCCTGGCAGTTTTAGTTAACCCCTTATCTGGACTCAAGCAGGACTCTGTGAAGATGGTTACCCTGCTGCATGCTACTTGCTCTGTTTCCTTCTCAGACTCCCCCACTAGACAGTCAGTCTCTGAGGGAGAGAAACTATTGCATTATTCATCCTTGTATCCATTGTGCCCCATGCTTACCCCATAGGAAGTGCTCAGAAGAAGAATGTGAATGAGTGAAAAGATGAAGGAATGAATGAATGTTCTTATTCACCTTCTCTCTTATAGTTTGCATGTAAGGGAAATGAGAGATTTGGAGTCAAGCTAAGACATCGACTTAATGTTCTAATTGGAATAAACCAAGGTTTATTGACCCCTAGCTGAGTGGCCATTCGGTCATCCTATGCTATTCTAAGTTACTGACTCTTCATCAAGCAATGTGCTGGCTTTACATTTATAGCATTTTACTAAATATTCACACACAATGAAGAAGATATTAATACCCCACTTATCAGATGAAGACCTTAAATCTTAGAGAGGTGGAGAAACTTACATGAAATCACTCCCTAGTTAGTGGAAAATCTGTGACTTTAAACATTTCTGATTCCAAATCTGTCTCCTAGTCTCTGTTTTATATTGCCTCTCCAAGAGTGAATGCGCTTCTTTTAATGATATTTTATGTTATTTTGCATAATAAGGCTTGTGACACTTTCCGTTTTTCCTCCACTCACAAAGAACACTCTTGTCAGGGCAGCAAAGGTAACTAAAAACTTATTTATTTTAATTTTTTAATTTATTTTTTACAACAGGGTTTATTTTACCAACCACATGATAGTCATTATTTGCACTTCCTGGGTGTATCATGATTTTCATATGCTACATTTGCTGAAAATGGAACTGCATCTTTCTTTCCTTAAAATAATCTGTCAACAAGGAAAATCAGTTTTGTATCAATATTACGGCCAGCCCACACAAGCAAGAAAGCTTCATGCTTAGGCATTTCAGCGCATAAGTTACTATTTGCGCTGTCATTTTCAATGATATCAATAATTCTTACTGCTAGTGAAGTAGCACATAAGTAGCTTTAGGATAATAATGGTATTTTCAGGCACTATTCCAATATACATCCTTTGAAACTGAGCACTAGTGCTACATTGTTACACATCACAATGTCTCCACTGCTCCGGTTCTGTGAGCTAGTGCGCAGACCTCTTTCATTTGTTTGCCCTTGCCTTGCTGCTACTATTGCTCATAAGGAAAAGTTTCCAACTCAGTTGCTTTTCTATTTAAAAGCATCTTTGTTGTGGATTATAGTAAATGATTTAGCTAGTTGGCTGTATGCTTGGTGGAGCATCCTCAGGCTTATTTTCACAGCTAAGCAAGATTTTGCTAGATGGTCTTTGAATTCAAAGACTGCTTTTGGCAACTCCAGGAAGAATAGTGCTGATTATTTAGAAAACTGTAGCTTTATAAATGGCCACTCTCCAGTAGCAGAAATTAATGGCAGAGGAGTGGTAAAAAGTCCATTTCATTTTATTCACAACCTGCATGTATTCTAAGGAAGAAGAAAACAAGGGAAGGCTTTTAAGATGATGGAAAGTTTATTGGAAAGATGAAAAAATATCTCATGCACAATTAGATAAAATTATTATAAGTAATCTAATTTTATTGTTTACTTAGAGAAGCAAAATTGGGGCGTAGTTTCCTAGACAAGCTTCAGTGGGCAGGTAACACAAACAAGAAATATGCCAGTTTTGTTTTAAGGCAGATTTGGGGTTTATTTGTTACTTTAGCTTAATAAGAAAGTTTAAAAAAAACTTATTTGATCCTGATATTAATAATGAAATTGTACTTTCTTTTTCCAGTAATTTTCCTGTCGCTGAAAATTGGGACAATTTCAAAGATTAAGTTAGTCTATTTGACTGAGATTAAACCAGAATGAGGTAAGATTTGGGATGGTTACATTTTGCTGTTTGTGTTTTACTTTGTTTTATCTAAAAGGCCTTGAGGAATAAATTTCTTCAGATTTCTTTAAGAGTTTTGCATCATTTCCAGGCTTATATCTAAATTTTTCCTGGTTGAGATTGTATCTAATCAATTTATAGCTGTTCCAAATAAAAATAAACCAAAATCTGTGTTTTGTATCTAGAATATGGATTGTCAACAGTCGAGATAGATAGCCAAGAGTCTCCATATGTGTGTGATACTGATTTGATGCAGAATTTACACTATTAAAGGGACCTCAAAGAGATCTGTAAAACCACATTGGTCTAGATCTATAGCTCCGAATACCGGCCAGCATGAAAATGATGTTCATTGTCTTCTATGAATAAATCTTTATTTCAAAGGTTGAGTGATGTATTGCAACAAATTGGGACAATGCAATTAGGTATAAGGTCTGTGAAAAGTTTTTACCTTAAGTCTTTGGGGTCTGAATCAATAGTCCTTTGCTAAGTCACAACTGAAGTCAATGAAATGAATTCCCCAAGAAAGGCTACAGAATTGACTGTGAGATATTAACATAGAGACCATTTTAGCCAGTAGCTAACAAGGTAATGTTTTAGAAAGAGAAGGAAGATTTATCACAATTGCATGAAAAATTCCTGAATCAGTTGGATAACATTATAAGGCCTTTGTTCCCTTGCTGGTGCATTGATTAAGTAAGATAACTTAACTGTTGTGGGTTGTCATGTTGGTGGCACAGTCCAAATTATCTTAATTATCTTTCGTTACAAATGTTTCTAGGCTAAGGCTAGAATGTGCTGGAGTTGTGAAGATGGTGTTAAATAATCCATCACCGTTAGAATCAGACAAATGATAAGTTTCAACACAGTAGCTAAGACAAGAGCTTTCTTTTTTCATTTTAAATGCAGCAAAAACAAAATTCTTTCTGAGTATACATAACATACGAACAGTCATTTTATGCATTCAGTTCTTCAGTTATGGATGTCATTTTCTGAGTATTATGATACAGAGTTGTTGTTTACATACTAAGTTTTTTCTTGTGTACTTTTCTTCCAAAAAAACTCAGTTTACTTTAAGATTAGTAAATATACTATTCTTTGGTGAAATACAGCATTGATTCCATTTAATTCACTATTGAGATCAATTTCACTATAGTCATTTGCACTGCAAAAATTTGCTATAGCATCAATTTTATTTAATCGATCAATGTGTGACTACTGAGACATGAAAGATAATGAGTTAACTAGTGAAATGTCTCTTTTCAACAAATATACCATTCAAAACATGCACCACTTTGTGTCAGTCTTAAAATTTATTGCTTATACAATATAATTGCTTATACAATTAATTGTTTTTCTTTTATGAAGAACTAGCTCTAAAAATATTTTTCCCAAATTGCTTTCTATAGAAAGCCAGTTGCCATACAAATACCTGTTTTCTAAGTCTTTCTTCACTAAAATGAACACATTAAATCAGATGTTTTATCTTTTCTGCATTATTTTTTGAGCTATGGGTCATTGCTATAAAATTTTGCAGAACTTCCTGAAGTGGTCTACTCCTAAACAAACTCCAAAGAAGCCATGGTAATTTTAAAGGAAACCTCAGTGCATTTGAAAATTATTTTAATCATCATATGATTTTTCCCTAATATATTTGGGAATTCAAAAATACTTAAAATTATTTCAAAGTTTCTTTTCCTGTTGAGTCTCAGTAGATTTTGTGTCCACAGATTTAATAAAAGCTATCAGGTATGATTCTTTTGCCCCTCTTCCTCTGAAAATATATGTATTATATCATAAGAAATATATGTCATATAGTATAAGAAATATTATTTCTTTCCTCTCTCAGAGGACAAGGTGACATCCTTCCTCATCTAAATGACTTATTCTTCCTGTGTTATCACTCTGAATGTTCTCCCATATTCTTGAAGAGTCTTCACTTACTGCCAATCTTCAAACTAAGCCGTTACACCTGCCTTCAAATATGCTTGGAAACCTTTATTTTCGAATGAATGAAATGAAAAAATAAACACTTAGTCAACCCTAAGGTTACTTAACATATTATTTTGTTTTCATTTTTTATGTCAAAATTCTTTAATTGGTGTTCTATAACTTGTCTCATTATTGATTCAGTCTTTTGAGTTTTAGATTCTGTGGAAATTGTATTATGAGTGTCACCATGGATCTCCTAATTTTCAAGTATATTTTGTCCAGTTCTTGTAATTAAAGACATCTGCAACTCATTACTCTTGGTTACCTTTCTTGAAAGAAATTTCTCTCCTTTGACTTCTATGGATTTATTTTATACTTTGTCATGACTCTGTGACCAATATTATGGCTTTACTTTTTGTCTCTTTTTGCAGCTATCTCCTGCAAAAGTTGTTTATTTTCTTTTCCTCTGATTGTCATAGTTTTAATGAGCAGTTTAATTTATTCAGTCAACATACATTTATTGAATGGCTGTCAAGTACATAGATACAACATGTGTGAATGTCGAATTTGTCAAATGCTTTTTCTGCATTTATTGAGATGATCATGTGCTTTTACTTTAAGCTGTTGATATGATAGATTGTATTGATTGCTGATCATGATGTAGTTTCCTTTCTATATATTTCTGGATGTATTTTGCTAGTATTTGGTTAATGATTTTGCAGTCATGCTCATGAGTGTTATTTCTCTGCAGTTTACCTTTCTTGTAATGTCTTTACTCATTTAGATATTTGGATAATGTTGGACTTACAAAATGAGTGGGAAATGTCCCCTCCTCTTCTTTTCCAGGAAGAGGAGGTGTTGCTGTGGTATTTTTTCTTTCTTAAATGTTTGATAGAATTTGCCAGGAAACCAATTGGGCTTGATATTTTATTTGCTGAAAGGTTATAATTACAAATTTACTTTCTTTAATAAGATTGTCTTTTTTTTCCAGCTTTATTCAGATACAATTGACAAATGAAAATTGTGTATATTTAAGGTGTTCAATGTTCTATACATATGCATCATGAAATGTTTACCACAATCAATGTAATTAAAATACCCATCACCTCACAGTTACCTTTTTTTTTACTGAGAACAATTAAGATCTAGTCTCTTAGCAAATTTCAAGTGTACCATGAAATATTGTTAACTATAGTCACCATGTTGTATATTAGATCTCCAGAACTTCTTCAGCCTGCATATCTAAATCTTTGTATCCTGTGATCAACATTTCCCCCAGACCCCCTCCCCCAGCCCTTGGTGAGGACCATTCTACTCTCTGTTTTTAAGAGTTTTGACTTTTTTAGATTCCACATATAAGTGAAAGCATGAAGATTTGTCTCTCTGTGTCTGGCTTATTTCACTTGGCATAATGGCCTTCAGTTTCATTCATTTTGTCACAATACATGATGTAATATTATTCAGCCATAAAAGAGAAAAATCATGTCAAATATATAACACATTTTCTTTATCCATTCATATGTCAATGGACACTTAGGTTGTTTCCACATTTTGGCTATTGTGAATAATGCTGCAATAAACATGGGAGTGAACATATCTCTTCCATATCCTGTTTTCATTTCCTTTGGATGTATACCCAGAAGTGTCGTTGCTGGATTATATGGTAGTTTTATTTTTCATTTTTTGAGTGATCTCCATACTATTTTCCATAATGGCTGCACCAATTTACATTGCAACCAACAGTGTTCAAGGGTTCCCTTTTCTCCATATCCTCCTCATCAGCACTTGCTATCTCTTGAAATATCTCATTGTGGTTTTTATTTGTATTTCCCTGATGATTAGTGATGTTGAGCACATTTTCATATGCCTGTTTTCCATTTGTATGCCTTCTTTTGAGAAATGTCTATTCAAGTCTTTTGCCTATTTTTAAATCAGGCTATTTATTTTCTTGCTTTTGAGTTTTTTGAGTGCCTTATATATTTTGGATATTAACCCCTTATCAGATATATGGTTTGAAAATATTTTCTCCCATTCCGTAGGTTGTCTCTTTACTCTGTTGATTGCTTCCTTTGCTATGCATAAGTTTTTTATTTTGATGCAGTCTGATTTGCCAATTTTTACTTTCATTGTCTATGCTTTTGAGGTCACATCCAAAAAGTTATTGCCCAGACCAATGTCAAAAGATTTTTTCCTTCATGTTTTCTTCTAGTAGTCTACAGTTTCAGGTCTTATTGTTAAGTCTTTAACCCATATTGAATTGATTTTTGTATATGTTATGAATAAGGAACCAAATTCATTCTTCTGCACATGGATATCCAGTTTTCCCAACACCATTTATTGAAGAAACTATCCTTTCCCAATTGCATGTTCTTGGCATTAATGAGATTATCTTGATTGAATGTTGGTAGCTTTTGTCTATTCAGAAATTGGTCCATTTCATCTAAATTGTTGAATTTATGTGCATATACTTATTTATAGTACTCTGTTGTTATCATTATAGTACTCTCTTGTTATAGTACTATCTTGGTGTCAGACTTTGGGATCTGGGATAATGTTTATTCTTTAATTTTTGTTCAGTTTAGTTAGAGTTATATCAATTTTATTGACTTTTTATAAAAGAAACAGAATCTGGTTTTGTTGATGTTCTGTATCGTTTTTCTGTTTTCAGTTTCACTGCCTCGTGTTCTTAAATTTATTTTTTTCTTTCTGCTTGCTTTGGTTTAACTTGTTCTTTTTTCTCTTCATTGGTAAGGTGGAAACTTAAGTTATCAATTTAAGTAAGATTTTTCTTCTTCAGTAATATAAGCATTTGATGCTATAAATTTTCCTCTAAACAGTATTTTAGGTGGATCTGACAAATTTTGTATGCTGTGTTTTCAATTTCATTTGATTCAAAATATATTTTAATTTCTTTACAGATTCCCTCTTTAACACATTTGTTACTTAAAATTTATTATTTTCCAAATATTGAAATATTTTTAGTTTTTCCAGATATTTATATATATTCTAATTTGTTACCGTATGAGAATCTTTTTTGTATTATTTGTACTCTTTTAAATTTGTAAAGTTTTTTTGAGGGGCCAATCTATGGATGATTTTGGTGAATATTCCTGTGTCCTTGAGAAGAATATGCATTCTGGCTTGGGGTGAAGTATAATATAAAGGCATATAGATGAAGTTGATTAATATCTTTTTTCAGGTCATCTGTGCCATACTGATTTTCTGCCTACTTGTTTTATGAATTACTGAGAGAATAGGGTTGAATATTGAAATATATTTGTACATTTTTTATTTCTCCTTTCATTTCTGTCATTTCTTTATTTCACATATTAGAAACTCTGGGGGAGAACACATATAGGTTTTTTAAGTATTATTGGATAGTAGACATTTATCATTTTGTGGTATTTACTGTATGCCTAATAATATTCCTTCTTCTGAAGTCACTTTGATATTGATACAGCAATTCCAGCTTTATTTTGTCTTGTGTTTGTATACTGTTTCTTTGTCCAACCTTTTTTTATTGCAGTAACATTGGATCATAATATTATATAGCTTTCAGCTGTATGTCATAATATATTTCTAATTCTGTGGAGATTACATTATGCTCACCACCCAAAAACTAATTATAGTCCATCACCACACATGTGAGCCTAATCAGCCCTTTTGCCCTCTCCCCTTCCCCGTTCCCCTATGGTAACCACCAATCCAATCTCTGTTGCTGTGTGTTTGTCATTGTTTTTGTCTTTTACTTATGAGTGAGATCATACGGTATTTGACTTTCCCCCTCTGACTTATTTCATTTAGCATAATACCTTCAAGGTCCATCCATGTTGTCACAAATGGCAGGGTTTCATCATTTCTTATAGCTGAGTAGTATTCCATCGTGTATATACACCACGTATTCTTTATCCATTCATCCCTTGATGGGCGCGTAGGTTGCTTCCAAGTCTTGGCTATTGTGCATAATGCTGCAATGAACACAGGGGTGTGTGCATCTTTATGCATTTGTGTTTTCAAGTTCTTTGGATAAATACCAAGCAGTGGAATAGCTGGATCATATGGTAGATCTGTTCTTAATTTTCTGAGGATACTCCATACTGCTGTCCATAGTGTCTGCACCAGTTTGCACTCCAACCAGCAGTGTCCAAGGGCTCCCTTCTCTCCATATCCTCTGGAACACTTGTTGTTTCCTGTCTTTCAACACTTGTTGTTTCCTATCCATTCTGACTGGAGTGAGGTGATATCTCATTGTAGTTTTGATTTGCATTTCCCTGATAGCTAATGATATTGAGCATCTTTTCATATTCCTTTTGGCCATCTGTATATCTTCTTTGTAGAAATCTCTGTTCAGAACTTTTGCCCAGTTTTTAATTGGGCTGTTGTTTTTTTTGTTGTTGAGTTCACTGTATATTTTGGATATTAACCCCTTATCTGATATGTGGTTCACAAATATCTTCTCCCAATTGTTAGGTTGTCTTTTCGTTTTGTTGATCGTTTCCTTTGCTGTGCAGAAGCTTTTTAGTTTGATGTAGTCCCATTTGTTCATTTTTTCTTTTGTTTCTCTTGCCCGATCAGACATGGGACTTGAAAATATGCTGCTAAGACCAATGTCAAAGAACGTATTGCCTATGTTTTCTTCCAGACCTTTCACGGTTTCGGGTCTTACATTCAAGCCTTTAATCCATTTTGAGTTGATTTTTGTGCATGGTGTAAGATAATAGTCTACTTCCATTGTCTTGCATGTGGCTGTCCAGTTTTCCCAACACCAATTATTGAAGAGATTCTCCTTTCTCCATTATATTTTCTTGGCTCCCTTGTCGAATATTAGCTATCCATAAAGGTGTGGGTTTATTTCTGGGTTCTCAATTCTGTTCCACTGATCTGTGTGTCTGTTTTTGTGCCAGTACCATACTGTTTTGGTTACTATAGCTTTGTAGTATATTTTGAAATCAGGGAGTGTGATACCTCCAGCTTTGTTCTCTTTTCTCAGGATTCCTTTGGCTATTCTGGGTCTTTTGTTGTTCCATATAGATTTTAGGATTGTTTGTTCTATTTCTGTGAAAAATATTGTTGAAACTTTCATAGGGATTGCATTGAATCTGTAGATTGCTTTAGGAAGTATGGACATTTTAACTATGTTAATTCTTCCAATCCAAGACCACAGAATATTTTTCCATTTCTTTGTGTCTTCTTTGATTTCTTTCAACGATGTTTTATAGTTTTCATTGTACAGATTTTCACCTCTTTGGTTAGTTTATTCCTAGGTATTTTATTCTTTTTGTTGCAATTGTAAATTTGTCCATTCTTTTTTTTTTAATGTGTCCATTCCCTTTTTTTCTATTGAGATATAATTCACATACCATAAAATTCACTCTATTAAAGTACACAATTCAGTGTTTTTTAGTATATTCATAAGGCTTTGCAATCATAAGTTTCAGAACATTTTTATCACCTCAGAAGGAAATCCCATACACATTAGCAGTCACTCCACTATTTTACTTTCTGTTTCCACAGATTTTTCAGTTTCTAGAAATTTTCTACAAATAGGATTATACAGTGTGCGGCCTTTGTGGCTGGTTTATTTCACTTAGCATATGTTTTCAAAGTTCATTTATATAATAGCCTGAATCATTACTTAATTCTTTTTTATGGCTGCATAATGTTCCATTTGTATATATGTAATGCTTGCTTTTCTATTCATCAGTTAACTAAAATTTGGGTTATCGTCATTTTTTTACTATTATAAATAATGCCGCCTTGAACTTTTGAGTGCAAGTCTATATGTGAAAATATGTTTTCAGTTCTCTTGCCTGTGTACCTAAGAGTGGAAGCACAGGTTCATATGGTAACGCCATGCTTAACTTACTGAGGAACTGCAGACTGTTTACCAAAGCAGCTGCACAATGCCCACCCATTCCAAGTCTGCATCTTGAATTGCCACAGTTCTAATATCCCCACACCCTTGTTAACATTTGTTCTTTTCCTTTTTTAATTTTTTAAATTTATAACAGCCATGGTGGGAGTGAAACAGTATGTCATTGTGAGGTTTTTTTGATTTTCTCTAAGGACTAAGGATGTTGAATGCATTTGCATGTGCTTGTTGATGACTTGTATATCTTCTTTGGGGAATTGTCTATTCAATCCTTTGCCCATTTTCTAATTGGATTATTTGTCTTTTTATTGTTGAGTTTAAGAGTTATTTACATATTCTGGAAAAGAGGTATATCAGGTTTATGATTTACAGATATTTTCTCTAATTCTGTCATTCTTTGGGTTGTCTTCTAACTTTCTTGATAGTGTTTTCTGAATCATAAAAGCTTTTAATTTGCATGAAACCCAATTTATCACTCTCTCTCTCTTTTTTTTTTTTTTTGCTGAGGAAGATTCACCCTGAGGTAATATCTGTTGCCAATCTTCCTCTTTTTGTATGTGAGCTGCCATCACAGCATGGTCACTGATAAATGACTGGTATAGGTCCACACCTGAGAATAGAACCTGGGCACTGAAGTGAAGTGCACCGAACTTAACTACTAGGTCACTGGGGCTGGTCTTTTTTTTTTTGGCTGCTTGTTCTTTAAGTGTCATACCTAAAAAAGCATTGCCTAATCCAAAGACACAAAGATTTACACTTATACTTTCTTCTAAGAGTTTTATAGTTGAGGTCTTACATTTAGGTCTGAACCACTTTGAGTTAATTTTTTATCTGGTATGAAGTAGAAGTACAACTTCACTCTTCTATATGTTGATACCCAGTTGTTCCAGCACCGTTTGTTGAAAAAACTATTCTTTTCCTATTGAATGGTCTCAGGGTCTTTATTAAAAATCAGCTGATCATAGATGTATGGGTTTATTTCTGGACTTTCAATTCTTTTCCATTGACTGATATGGCTATCTTTATACCAGTAGAACACAATCTTCATTGCTGTAGCTTTTGTAATAGGTTTTGAAATCAGGAAGTGTGAATCTTCCAACTTCTTATTTTTCAAGATTTTTGGATATTTATTTTGTATTCTGCAACTTTGCTTGACTTTTTTATTAGTTCGGTAGTTCTTCGAATGGAGATAGTTTTATTTATTCTTTTCCTTTTTTCTCTTTTCGAGGGCAACTGCCCTGGCAGGAATGTATAGTCAATGTTAAGTAGAAGTGGGGAGAATATACATCCTACTTGCATTCAGTCTTTCATCATTAAGCACGATGTTAGCCATGAGTTTTTCACTGATGTCCTTTATCAGATTGAAGAAATTCTCTTCTATTCACAGTTTGTTGAGTGTTTTGTTTTTGTTCTCTTTATCAGGAAAGAGTGTTAGATTTTGTCAGTTTTTTTTTCTGCATCTGTTGAGATGATCATGTGTTTCTTGCTCTTTATTCTGTCAATAAGAGGACGTACAGTATTGATACCTGTATGTTGAATCAACCCTGTTGTGTTCCTGAGATAATCTCACTTACAAGGTATAACACTTTTTCTATGTTGCTAGATTTGATTTTCTAATATTTTGTTGAGAACTTTTGCATGCCTATTTATAAGAAATTTTGGTTTAGAATAGTCATGTCTTGTGATGTCTTTGTCAGGCTTTGGTATCAGAGTAATGCTGGCCTCATAGAATGAGTTGGAAAGCGTTTTCTCCACTTTCTCCAGTTACATTTTTTAGAATTTGAAAAGAATTGGTGTTAATTCTTTTTTAGATCATTGGTAGACTTCACAAGTGAAGCCATCAGGTCCTGGGCTTTTCTTTGTGGGAACTTTTAAAAATCCTAATTCAATTACTTCACTCTTTAGAGTTCTATTCAGATTTCTCATTCCTTGTCAAGTCAGTTTCTGTATTTTGTATTTTTCTGGGGATTTGTCCATTTCATCTGGATTTTCTAATTTGTTGGCAAACAATTATTCATAATATACTTTGTAATTTTTAAAAAATTTCTATAAGCTTGGTAGCAATGCTCCCTTTTTCATTGTTAATTTTAATAATTTGAATTTTCTCCTTTATTTTCAATCTAGTCAAAGGATTTCAATTTTGTCGACCTTTTCAAAGAATCAACTTTTTATTTTGTTGCATTTCACTATTGGTTTTGGATTCTGTACTTCATTTATTATTACTCTAATAATTTTATTGTTTTCTTCTTCATGCTTACTTTGGATTGATTTTGCTCTTCTTTTTCTAGTTTCTTGAGATGGAATTTAAGTTATCGATTTGAGATGATTATTCTTGTTTTAATAGAGCTCTAAACTTCCTGATAAACACTGCTTTTAAGTTAACAGTATGTTGTGCTTTCATTTACATTTACCTCAAATTATTTTCTAATTTCCCTTGTGATTTCTTCTTTGTCTCATCAATAATTTCAGAGTATGTTATTTAGTTTTGACCTTTTTGAATATTTCAAATTTCCTTCTGTCTTATGTTTAATTTTATTCCATTTTAGTTGCGTACACACTTTGTATGATTTTAATCATCTTACATGTATTGAGATGTGTTTTATAGATAAGTATATGGTGTATTCTAGAGAATGTCATACGCATAATTGAGAAGAAATTATATTCTGCTGTTGTCGAGTGAAGTGTTCCACAACTTCTGTTAGGTTTATAGTGCTGTTCAACTCTTCTATTTTCTTGTTGGTCTTCTGTCTAGTTGTCCTATCTGTTCTTGAAATTGGGGTATTTCTCTGCTACTAGTTTTCATGATTGCTGGCTGTTAGTTTTCAAGGCTACCACAGAACTGAAGCCAAGGAGTAGGAATAGAGCATTGTAACACCCCAAAATTCACCATTCTTACTTAGATTCAGCCAATTTTCTTTAGAAATATTTCTCTTTTTGCTACAAACCTCTCTTTTATTTACAATGAGAGTTTTGAAAATGTTAATTCTGTCCATTTTTGCCAGTTTTCTCATTGCTTTTCTGTAGGAGAGAACTGTTAAAGATGCTTGCTCCCACTCTTAGCAATGACTTTCATTTAAATTGTGTTTCATATAATTGAGTCTTGCTTTTTAATTCAACCTAACAATCTCTTTTTTTTAGATGGTATCTTTAGGCTATTCACATTTAATATGATTACCAATATGGTTATTTTTAATTCTCCCAGCATGCAAGCTGTTTACTTTCTTCTATTTGTTCTTTGTGTATTTTGTCCTTTTTCTGCTTTATCCTGATTTAACTGAGGAGTCTTTATGACTTTATCTCCTCTATTGACTTTTTATTTATACATTCTTAAAAATTTTAGTGTTTGTTTTATTGTTTGCATATGCACTATTAACAGTCTACCTTCAAATAAAATTATAAAAATTCAAATGTAGCATAAGAAATTTATTACAGTAAATTTCCAATTCTGCCGTTCCATCTTTTGTACCATTCTTGTCACACTTTTTACTTTAAAAATGCTATTAACCTATGATTTATTGTTGCTATCTTGCTTTTCAGGGTCAATTGTCTTTGATAGCCATTAACAATTTTTAAGAAGAATTTTATTTTCCTTTCATTTATTCTACTCCAACACTCTATTTCTTTGTGTACTTCAAGTATCTGCCTAATAGCATATTCTTTAGCCTTCAATATTCTTGAAGTATATGTTCGCTAACAACAAATCCCCCAAGTTTTTGTTTGTCTGTGAAAGTCTTCATTTATCTTTCATTTTGGAAAGATATTTTCACTGGGTATAGAATGCTGGTTGTTTTTATTTTTTCTCTCAGCACTTTAAACGCATTAATTTCTTGTCTTCTAGCTTGTATGGTTTCTGAAGAGATAACTGCTATAATTCTTATCTGTGTTCCTATGTGTGGAATGACTCTCTTTTCTTCTGCCTACATTTAAATTTTCATTTTCTTTGTGTTTCTAGAAATTTGAATGTCATATGCCTTAGCATGTGTCTTATTGTCAGATGGTTCCAACATTAACGTCATCTGAATCTGATGATTGCTTTGTCTTTTCACTGTATGCATCTTTTTTGACTTTTAGTATGCCTCATTTTTTGTTGTTGAAAAACAAATATATTTTGTATGGCAGTAGATCAGTTTTCATATTTTCTATTAGCCATGGCTTTGCTTCCACCAGGTCTTTAGTGAGGGAGAAGTTAGTATAATTAGGGTGGGATGTGCTGGGTTTGAGGTTTCTTGTTCCTTCGGTGAACCTCAGTGCCTCAGGGGCTTCAAATCCCCTCACCTGTATCTGTGTTAAAAGTGGGGCCTGGTTTTCCAGAGGTTTTTTTTTTTTTAACCTCAGCGTCTGCTCAACCCTCTGCTTTATGTCTTTCTTTTGTGGGGCGTCTTTGAGGGAGTCACACTGTTGCAATTTACTTCTTACTGGACATTGGTTAGCCCAGTTGTATAGGTGGTGGGAGTTGAGGATATTCTATGTTTTTCTGATTAAGTCTTAATCATAGGCAGGTTCAGCATCTTGGATTTTCAAGGCATGGCTTTCCCAGACACTTATGTCTGCTTCTTCCTCAGTACAAGTGCTATTTCCTGTTCCCTTTCTCCAATTGCAATGGATTTTCACCAGTACCCCGTGGGTTACCATCTTTGTTGTCCTTGAGCCCATAGATCAGACTTTTGTTCTATAGGGGAGATATGGGAGAGGCGTCCCAGGGGAATTTCTTGCCCCTCTCACAATAGCTTCTTTTGTCCTCCTGCAGCTGTGCACCATGATGGGGACTTTTTCAGGGCTCTCCCAATCTTTTCTGTGAGTGCCTGGTGGAGTTGCTGGAGAAAGGCTGCATGACAATATGGACGCTTCCTATATTTGCAGACTTTGGGAGTTTCACCCTCTCTTGTCAGTGAACATTGTCTCTACTTATTCGCCAATCACCCCACCTGAACTCTTCTTTCTGGCTTCTAGATGGATCTTGCCCTGGATAAGTGACTGCTCCAATTTCATTTCTCCAAGCAGGCACCAGTCTCTTTTTAGATTTTTGGGCCTAGTGCTCGCCCTGCAACATCAGAAACCTGATTTGTTAAAGAAAAGCTGAAGACTTGCAGTTTGCCCAGCTTGTTCCCACTGTGTGGTTTAGGTTGATGCTTTCTCCAGATTTCTAGATCCCTAGTCACACAGAAGCTCTATATCATGGTTTCATTATCCTCAATTTCTTTACAAAAAATACTTTGCTAATATTAGTCTAGAGAATATGATTTAATACAAGATTGTTTAAATGATCCATGAATTTCCAATAATTCCATGTGTGTACGTTAGGTAAAGTAGGCATAATAAACACACTTTTGAACATATAATGTCTCAAGGAAAGAGGAAGAGTTTTCTCACTCTTTTAACAGTATTTAAGGGATGCATGTGACAGTGGGTTGCTCTTCTCCACAGTCATCCAGAGTCCCAGACTTGGTTTGCAAGGTCACCTTGGATATTGATTCCAATTCATCAAGCTGAACAAAGACAAGAGCGTAGGGTTGTATGTACGAAAAACGTTAATGTATCAACCCCTAAAGTAGCACATATCACTTGGCTGACGTTCCATAGACTAGAATTTAGTCATATGAGTGCACTGCATTACAACAGAAGGGGAGAAATGTAGTCTAGCAGCGTGCCCAGGAAGAAGAGGAGAACACAGATTTAGGCATGAAGCTAGCATTTTCTACCAAAAAGCAGAAAGGATACATATGGCAAACTTATTTGAAGGGCAAATTGAGACTCCAACTCATTTCAGAGCAGTTTCAACCCAAATGCTCAGACACTCCTAAAAGCAATGTCTCCCAATATGATGTCTAAAATAAAAAATCTACACATTTGAAAAAAATCATAGAATTCTTTAATAATGAAAGCAAATGCAATGTATTTTAAGTGAAAATTCTGCTTATTTTGCATAACCATTCAATGCAGTCTTGGAGAAAATGACTTCTGATTTTGCCAACCTCTTAAGTTTTTGCCTTTGATCACCAGAAAATGCAATAAAATAGAATACAATTATTTGTTAAAATATACAACTGGTTTCCCATAATTCTATTTATTCAAGATAACAAAGAGGATAGAATTATCATTTTAACAGAAATTTAATTGGGACAATTTTATCCTCCCATCTCCTCTCTTCTATTCCAGTAACCATATATGTAGTTTTCAGTAATATCTTGAGCAAAGCAGTGGTTCTCAAAACAGTGCTTGTTAATAATCTCTTGAGGTGTTTGTTTCAAATGAAGATCCCTGGGACCTTCACTCAGAGATTCTGATTATACAAATGATATGGAATCCAGTATTACTTGCATTTTACTCACACCCATCACGCGAATTTATTATAAGTAAAGCACTCTATGTAACTTGAGAAATATGCCTTTTAAAATGGGAGGGTCTGTATTCTTTTTACTCTCCTCTCAATGGATAAGATATTTTCAGAAATCAAAGCATTAGTTTAACATCTTGATAGCAGAGCTTTATGAAATCATTCTTTTTTTTTCCGACTCAGACAGGCAAATTATCTAAAACAACAGCTGAATTAGGGGTCACGTGTATATCTACAATGTTGGCACCTGGTAAAAGTTAGTAAATATTTGACAAATAAATAAAAATAATACGTGTGAGTCTGGAAGTGTTATTTACTGTGGTTGTGATTTATAATTTGTTTTGTGTTTGTCTATTATGTTTATATTTCTGCCGTAGTGGTTTTAGATGGTTATTTAGAAGATTATGACAAAAAATATTTCATATGAATAAAAAAATGTCAAATTGAAGGCTTGCTGGTTCTTAGTCAGCATTTCTAAATACTAGATATCAGATAGACAAGAAATCATTAAATTTATAAATATTGATGGAAGTCAGGGCACTTCTGCCATGCTTGTCTTTGTAATTTCAAAAATACCTATTATTGTTCTATACAGATAGGAAGAGAGAGAATTAAATTTTTGAATTTTTAGGCCATTTTCTTCAAGACATGAGGTCACTTTTTTTAGTGGAAAGCTCTTTTGCTGACACACATAGATTATTCTGATTTTCTCAGAGACTTAGACATCTAGCCTACAGTAAAGTCTTTAATGTAGTTACAATTGATTACTTGTAATATTGACGTTAACAAATAAGTATATAGATAGTGAACATTTCTTTTCATCTCCACCCTTTTTTAATTATTGAGAAATCTCTTTTTTTTTTTTTAGTGGCTGTACCAATTTACATTCCTACCAACAGTGCACAAGCGTTCCCTTTTCTTCACATCCTCATCAAAACTTTTTATCTCTTGTCTTTTCAATGACAGCTCTTCTATCAGATGTGAGGTGCTATCTCATGGTGGTTTTGATTTTCACTTTCCTGATGATTAGTGATGTTGACCATCTTTTCATAAACCTATCTGCCGTTTTTATGTCTTCTTTGGAAAAATGTCCATTCAGGCCCCTGAGCCAATTTTCAGTTGGATTATTTGTTTTCTTTATTTCGGGTATTAACCTTTATCTGATATACTGTTTGCAGACATTTTTTTCCATTCTGTACTTTGCTTCTTCATTCTGTTGATTTTTTCCTTTTGCTGTGCAGAAGCTTTTTAGTTTTCCGTAGTCTGACTTGTTCATTTTTTATTTTGTTGCTTGTGCTTTTGGTATCACATCCATATTACATTTGAAGAAGCAGTCACCTCTTCCAGTCTTTACTGACTGGCTTTGGGGAAGAAATACCCTTCATCAGCCCTGTTAGGGATTCTGATGTTATCTCAGACCTTTTCTCCGGGAACAATGCTCCACAATTGTTGTTCCCTCCTGTGGGGGTGTTCTTAAAATTGCACGCCTGCTTTCAGTCCTGCCAAGTCAGGCCAAATACTGACAGCTTCCCTTTTGCTTTCCCTAGGGAGGTGCTAGAGGATCAACTTTGTGTGGTTTCTGCTAGTTCTGCACAGCCAGGCAGGCTTTCTGCACTTGCCTGCTAGCTGTTTGCAAAGGCCGGCTCTCCCTGCCATGGAGAGTGCTCAGGGAGCCAGTCATGAAAGCAGGGAGTGATGGGTGAAGTGAGAGGAGCATTGAGACTGCCTGTTGGCCAGTTGGGGGGATCCACAGGCAGGGTGGCTCTTGGGCAGGCTCACTGATGGGGTCGGCAACATGGTTAGTAGAATCCTGTTTAAAAAAAACTCAATGGAGTAAATTTGAAGATCTAATCGGCTTTATTAAATCAGTCATGAATGAGGTAGCATCCCATTTATCAACTAGAAGGGCACAAGGAGTTGTATACATTGGAAGTTGTATACATTGGAAGGTTTTTGTAGTCCGAAGGAGAGTGGTCCAAGAAGGAATTAGCAAAAGAAAAGAAAGGATTGTTTCAGGCCAGGACATCTTCTTTTAGGAAGACATGGACATGAGGGGCAAGGGTTTTATCATGCAGATTATCTTGCTAGTGCTAGTCAGGATATTTCAGATTAACTGTTTAAAGTTCACATTCCTGTAAACTGTAATTAAATCTTGATTTTACTATCATGGGGGCAAAATGACACTATTTCCAGCCTATTTCCTTTTTTAACAATCTACATCCCTTTAATGCCCTCCCAGAGTCCCATCTGCTGCTCTCCCAGCCCCTCCCCACACCCAGCTGTGCATCACACCTCAGTATTCTGAATGGGGTGAGAACGAAGTCGGTATCTTGGGCAGCCTCCTCCTCAGCTGGGAAAGTCCGACACACTCACTTTTCCCTGCAGGAGAAATCACGGGCCAAGAAGGTCTCTCTTGGTACTGAACTGTGCCACTATAGGGGAGGGGTTACACAGGTAAAGTGAAACTGTTTCTCTTACCCTCTTAGATGTGTCCAATCTTGGACTTTTTGCTCCAACATTGTGCTGGAACTTCTCCACTAGACTCCTGGACTTCCACAAAGACTCTCTCCTCTGTGGTGATTATCTAAACTTGTGTTCTTTGGGGAAAAATGGTAGAAAACTCTTAGTCTGCCATGATGATGATGTTATTCCATTCACTTTTAAAAGCCTGTAAGAGCTGCCCTAAATGTTACAGCACAAAATTAGGGTTCTCTGCCTGTTGTGCATAAATAGGCCAATTAATTATGGCATTGGCCTTTGGAGGGAGAAATCAGCTTTTCTTCTGCAAGATCAATCTGCAAGCAGACAGAGGGCATGTGCCCTCAGGTCTGTCTCCTTGATTCAGGATTTGGGGTGAAATTTGAGAGGTTGGGGAGAACAGGCTGGCATGCAGAAATGCTATTGGGACAGGTTTTGATTGGTGGGCTTCAAGTATTTATAAGGTTTTAAACATTTATGACAGGGTTCTAAACATTTATGACGGGGTTCTAAACATTTTTGGTGAGGTGAGGGAGGAATTTTAACACTGGATTGTCCTGATTGAGGGACCCCTCGCTTCTACTAAGAGTTTGACTTTCAAGTTCCCATCATGTCCTGGTCCTTTGGTTCCGTGTGGAGGAGGATCTTTGGTTCCAAGGTCGTTTTAGGTCACAGTTTCTTCTTTTGCGCAAGCCCTGGCTAAGTGACTTTGCAGTTTTTCTGAAAGATAATTCTTAATCACTCTGTTGATAGGGGATGGGGTCAGTTGAACTAGTCCTGGAGGACCTGGGGTTACATTAATGTTTTGCTTGTCTGTTTGTTTGATTAAAAATATGTCACCTCTTATAATTAGCATTACATAAAGGTTATTAACAAGATTACTACTATACATCCATATATCTTGCTTGAAATAGTTATTGGTAAAAATAACACTTCTAATAATATTTTTAAAATTGTATTTTTACTAAAAGAATAAAAACTCTTAAGCCTCTAATGTTTCAAAGTTTATAAGTGCCAAAAAAATCTCTTTGAGGCTGCCTTTATTTTAGAAAAATATTTTTGTTTTTACATTTAAATAAAATTTTAATATATTTCAGCTAATAGATGCCATAGGTAAATAAATTCTACATGTAATACAACTTATTGATTATATATGAGCTTCTTTTAGTCTTTGAATATAATATCCATTTATAACACACACACACAGGCACACACACATTTACCCTAAATTTCAAAAGAATAATCTCAGGACTATTATTAAGTAGAAAAATACTAATGCTTGTGAAGTGACTTAACAGAGCCTAATAAGCACTTGGTAAGTGTATGCTATTATTATTAGCAGCAGAAGTGTTTATGCATCAATATTTTAAAATATGATAATGAATTAATAGCATATGCCTCAAAGAAGTAACAGCAAATTATCACACATTTGGGTAAAATAAGGAATAGTGACTGAATAGGCAGGAGTAGAATGCAATTGGTATTGGCACCACTCACATTAACAGAACCAGTTAAACAATAATCTTTACATTATTCATAGGCATTAAACTTTGTTCTTATTATCTTTAAGTTAAATGAGGTTATAGGGCCTTCAGCTGGTCTCTGATGCATATCCAGTTTCTGGAAAAACAGGAACATCACTCATAAGGGAGGAAAAACAGAAGATCACTGGGAAATGAGATGAGACCTTGGAGGCCCTCCTGGAGACCAGATGTCTGAGGAAATGGCATTCCAGAAATCGTTTCATGGGCACCTGCTAGTCCTCTTCCCTGTATAACTGGTCTGTAGTCTTTGTTCTGGGAAGACGGGCTTTGAGGACACTAGTCCACCATCTTCCATTTTTGCTGGCAAAAAGAATAAACTCTTTCTATTCCACTGACTTGCCTCCTGACTTTTTGCCTGGTTTTGTGGCAAGCAGAAGGAGACTGTTGCTCCATTAACACTGGTACAGGTTTTTACTTTCCCCTTTACTCAATTTTATTAAACTTACAATCACTGATATCTCTGATATTTTCCCACTTTTATTGGTTATTCTTATCATTTTAACATTTCTATTTTATTTCTCTCTTATTCCCTGTTGTTTATACTTGGAGTATTTTAAACATTTTAGTGTTATGTTTATTTACAAAATCTTATTCAGCTATTTTTATACATACTTCTCATTCTTTAAATTATAGTTTACTCTTGAACAACAAATTTATCTATGGATCATTTATGGTATCAAATTAAGCAAAAATCTTCTGCACTTAAAACAGTACCTGACCCACAGAAGGTCGTCATAAATATTTATTGAATTATTAACTACATGTTTTCCATGTTACAACCTACATAGGAGGTTTTGTCATTTGTCACTAATGGAGTTATTCTACTGTTAGATTTCTTCTGATATGACAATGATTTGAAGTGACAAAGCCATCTGATATTCTGATGTCAATCACCATCATTATGGGATCTGTCTAGATCTGAAAGTTATACAGCACCGCTTCAAATAAGTATTTTTTCACAATATGATGGAAACTGGTCCAGCATGGCTGGAAGGGATCTTCGCCGAGCAAAATGATTGCCACTATGTTTACAGGTCCCAGCCAGTATTCCCCTTGCTATAATTAAAGTAAATATCAATTCCCTTTGTTAAAATGTTGTTGTCATATTCTGACTAGGAAAAAACACTAAACTTCTGTGTACTGTGATTTTGTCATTTATGTTCTACTTATTTACAAATATTAATGTTAGGAAAGTTAAAAATTATGAAAAACAAAAAAAGAAAAGAAAATTTCACAATTTAGAAACATTGTTAACATGTTACAAGATTTTGGTATATAACAACTCTTTTCCATGTGATATTTGCACAATAGAACTTGTGTCGGGCAGAAATGAGACTGGGTTAGGCTGACTTGTGGCAAGTGGTGGGAGCCTTCTAGGAGCTTAGGGAAGACTAGTTTTCTAACCGTCACTGAACACTTGTCAAAATTCTGTACTGTCACATAGAGTTCTGGGGCAATGAGCCTGCTGGTAGGACCTATGCACATTGTTTGGTTTGGGACAGATTTGAGTCCCAGATCTGTCACCAACTAGAACTGTGACCTGGGGCAAGTTATTTAAACTCACTTTCTGTTTCCTCAGAGGACAAAATGGGCTTAATAAAGTCCTAACACAGAATTGTCATGATTACATTAAAATGTCATTCTAAAGTAGTCTGTAAACATGAATTATTGTTATTATTATTCTATGATTGGCGTAGGTGATAGAATACCTTTGGAGAAAAAAAAACAATTTAACATGCAAAATTTGCACAACATAATCTTACTCTTGCCCACTATGGTGCACTATATTATTTTCTATTGTATACTTTTCTGTTTTAATTAACACTTTCTAATGATCTGCAAAATTTATTTCACACCTATTAATGTCTCAGAAACCATGATTTGTAGTGTTCTAAAAAAATGTGTTCTGTACTAGGGGCTAAAACACGGGAATCTGTCTTAGAAATAACACATCAACAAAGAGAACAGTTAACTGCAGATATTTAGAGGTAAATGGTGATGACACTGGCAGCTGTATGTGAGGATCAAGGTTTGTGAAACTGTGCCACACACATTGTGACAGTAACTATTAGTGGAGATGATGCTGCAAAAGCAAGACCTAAGCCAACGCCAGGGGATGGAGAATTTGTGGAAGGAATTTCTTTACCAAAAAATGACCCTACAAGGGTCACTGTAATGAGTACAGGAATAGAAAAGTTATTGGGTGCCTGCAAAGGTGACAACCACTGTGCATCAGGACCAGTACCAACAAAGAAGAAGGACATTCAGAGCAATGAGCATGGAAGTTCTACACTACTGTAGAAGCAGTTCTCATAAGAAGAGAAAATCCAAGGATCCTTCCTCGGTTTTTCAGTGACTGCTGCAAAGCGCACTGGGTAAGGAGGCTACCGGACAAACTCTAGACTTCTTGCCACTCACATCGATGGAAACTTGCGCTTTTAGAATTTAAACTATAAATTTAAATTCTATACAATATATTATATTATCTCTATAGTAAAAATTTAATATATATAACATACCAGTGGAGAAATTTCAAAACACAAACAAACACACCTAGACCTACTTTTTTCTGTATTTTTCACTGATCAATAAATGTAAACATTTCCCGTGTAATCACATATTATTCTACACTTTAATATCATTATATGTAAATATATCATAATGTATTTACCCAAATCCTATTGTTTTGTCATTATTTTTCTAGTTTTCTATGCTAATACAGTGATGTCATGCCTATCCTTTAATATAAAATTTTGTGCAAAATAAAGAACATTTTATTCTAAGAAGAATTTCCTAAAAATAATACCAGAGCCAATTGAAAATAAAGTTTTGATCTTTTTCCAATTACATATTTTTCCTCAAACTTGATGTCATCATTTAATTGAATAAGACGTTTCATTTAACACATTCATATAATTAAGGCCAGTTTGGGCAGCACTTACAGCAAATTCCACATACATTTTGGCATCATATGCATACATAAGGAAAAAGAAAGTGAGGAAGGAAAGAAGGAACTAAGGAGAAAGGAGAAAGGAAAGAGGAAAGGAATAATGGGAGAAAGAAAAGACAGGAGCAAAGAAGAGAAGTTTGACCCATTGATAATTTCTAAGCAACATATAGCTGTTGGACCCTAATTGTAATGTCAGCACAGATATTAATTCCTTGAGCATGAGCAGACCTGATTACTCTGTCATTATCTTAACCGATAGTTGAGATATATGTACCCATAGTATCATGTGATTATTAGTTGTAATGAGATGAAGAAGAAACTTAAGATAATTTTCAAATAGGACACAATTTTTCAATCAATCGTTATTGAAATAATTATGAAGGCATGATAAGTATTGATTCTATTCATTAATTCTAAAAATGAAAATTACTACAGTTAATTTTTCTCAAGTGAAAAGTGTTCTAGTGTTTCCTTTTTTATTTCTTATCATGATTCATATCTTAAAAAAAGAGGAAAAAGCAAATAAACCGTAGGCTTTGTGTTAAAATAATGAACAATCTTGGCTTGGCAACATGCATTGGATATATTACCTTGTTAGAGGTATCAGTTTGTAGGTAAGCACAAGATAATTTGCAATGATTGTCTGAAAATACTATTTAAAATAGTTGCTTACATTTTTAACATTGTAACATTTTATGGGACATTTGAAATAAACTTTCAACACCATGTATTTTACTTTTATTTACAGTTATGTTATTTTGCTTAAAGTTGATTTGATGAAAATTGTCACTCACTAGTAATAGTGAGCTTTCGACTTATTTTTTAGTTAGATGGGGCCGAAGATGAGAGATGTGGTAATTCAGGCAGAATAACCTGATTATGTTAGGATTCATCATGGAAAAATAAAACACTTGCTTTCAACTGCTTTGTGTACTATTATTTATATACAGAATTTGAAAGGTCTGCTTTCTTCCTCAGCACCTATCTCAGAAAAATTTCTTTATTTAACAAAAGTTAAGCATCTTGAGAAAAATTCAGTTTTATTCCACATTAAAATCAAATTAATTCTAAGATAATTATTCACCACAATTAGATATAATCATTAGAAAAGTATTCAGCCATCAATAGATGTATCACATTTCTTATGTTTAAATGACTACCTCAGCAGCAAGGAAGGGAAATGACTTGTTTTATTTTGATTATATCAATCAATAAAGTCAAGATTGATCATGTGATTTTTATCCTTCATTTTGTTAATGTGCTGAATCACATTGATTGATTTGTGCACCCTAAACTGCTCTTGCACCCAGGGATAAATCCTTCTTAGTCCTGGTGTATGATTCTTTTAGTGTGATTTTGAAATCTATTCTCTAGTATTTTGTTGAGCAATTTTACATTTATGTCCACCAGAAATATTGGCTTGTAGTTTTCTTTTATTGTGGTGACTTTGTCTGGCTTTTGTATTTGGGGTGATACTTATCTCATAGATGAGTTTGGAAGTATTCCTTCTTCTTATATTGTTTTTTGAAGAATTTAAGAAAAATTGGTGTTCATTCTTCTTTAAACATTTGGTAGAATTTAACCATGAAGCCGTGTAGTCTTGGGCTTTTTTTTGTTGGAGGTCTTTTGGCTACTGATTCAATCTAGTTAATTGTTATTGTTCTACTCAGGCTTTCTATTTATTCTAGATTCAGATTTGGTAGATTGTATGTTTCTAGGAGTTTATCCATTCCATTTCTTCTACGTTGTCTAAGGTGTTGGCGTATAATTGTTCATACTAGTTCTTTATGTTCTTTGTATTCCTGTGGATTGGTTTTAATGTCTCCTCTTTCATTTTTTATTTATGAATCCACTCTCTTTTTTCTTACTCCAGCTGAAGTTTGTCTATTTCACTTATTTTTCAACAAAACAACTATTTCATCAATTTTAAAGTGGTTTTCTATTCTCCATTTCATTTATTTCTCTTGAAATACTCTTTATTTCTTTCCTTCTGCTAACTTTGAGTTTAGTTTCTTCTTCTTTTTCTGGTTCCTTGAGGTGTAAAGTCAGCTAACTGATTTGAGATCTTTCTTCATTTTTGATGTAGGGGGCATTTATTGCTATAAACTTTCTTAGTGCTACTTTTGCTGCATGCTATAAGTTTTAGTGTATTGTGTTTTCATTTTCATTTGTCTCAGATATTTTCTGATTTCCTCTTTGGTTTCTTCTTTGACCCAATAGTCGTTTAGGAGTGTGTTGTTCAATTTCCATATATTTGTGAATTTTTTCATTTTCTTTCTATTATTGATGTCCTGTTTCTGTCCATTGTAATCATAAAATATATTTGGAATGATTTCCATCTTGTTAAATTTGTTAAGTCCTGTTTTGTGACTTATTATCTGATCTATTCTGGAGAATATGTCATGTGCACTTGAGAATAATGAGTATTCTGCTGCTATTAGATCAAATGTTCTGTATACGTCTATTAGGTCCATTTGTTCTATAGCGTTGTTCAAGACTGCTGTTTCCTTATTGATTTTCTGTCTGGATGATGTATCGATTATAGAGAGCAGAGTATTGAACTTTCCTGTTATTGTATTGTTGTCAATCTCTCCCTTCAGATCTGTCAATGTTTTCTTTGTATGTGTAGGTAGTTTGATGCTGGGTGCATATATATTTGTAATTGTGATATCTTCCTGTTGAACTGAACTTTTTTCATTATATAATGATCTTCTTGTCTTTTGTGACAGTAGTTGATTTAAAATCTATTTTATCTGAAATAAGTATTGTTGCTGTTGTTTTGTTTTGTTTTTGCTACTATTTGGATGGAATATCTTTCTCTACCCTTTCACTTTTAGCCCATATGTGCCTTAAAACTAAAGTGAGTCTCTTGAGTGACATTAGTAAACTGGCAGAATAAAACGTCTCCCTCTCATATCCCCTCTCAACAACAATTTGGCATCCGTCCACAGACAGAAGTGCCTCTGCGGGAACTTTGGGATCCAGGTAGGAGATTGTGAAACTCTGGTGCAGTCCAAGATCGAAGAGGGCCATTTTGACAATTCAGGCCAGCACTAAATAGGATAACTCACTAACTGATGTCCCAGCTACAGACTCAGAAACAGCTCCATACCCTTGAGGACTTGACTACAGGTTGTTTGGTTGGGTCCTGTTACCAGTAGCATATGCCAAGGGACCCAGGAGGAGTCACAACCTGTGCATTGGGTAATAAACATATAGAACTTGATCCTGACTGTGGCCTCTGAAGTAGCCCATTAACTGACTCCAGCCTCTCTCAGCTGTGGTTCAGGAGTCCCTAGAGGCAATCCCACCAAACCTAATCAGACTGTAGATCCTTATTAGGACTATTAGAGTCCTGAAAGGACTCTAAAACTGAATTCCAGCCTGTCCCAGCCACAGTCTACAAAGAGTCCTGCTGGCACAGGGACCTGGCAGGAGACACTCCTTCTGCATCTCCAGAGATCCTAAAAAAGTCTCTATATTTTATTCGAGCCCCCTCACAGCCAGTCTGTCAGGAGTCCCGAGGGTGGAAAATCCCAGTAGGAGACACTCTTGTCTGTGTCCTCAGAGATCCTGAATTGGCCCTATGCTCTACTCCAGCTTCTCCCAACCACAGTTTATGAGCAGTACTGCTGTCCCAGGGACCCTGTGGGAGACACTTCTGTCTGTACCCCCAGAGATCCTGAAAGAGCCATATACTTAGTGCCAGTCACTCCCAGCTGTAGTCCACAAACAGTCCTTCTGGCATGGAGACCCAGCAGAAGATACATATTTGCATGTCAGAAGATTCAGAAAGGGCCCTATACTTGGATCCAGCCCCTCCAGCCACAGTCAAGGAGCAGTCCACTCTATCACAGGATCTAATGAGAGACACACCTATCTGTGCCTCAGGAGCCATGTTGGCATAACTCAGTCTTAGTTTTGGAAGCTGAAATAGCCCTAAGGCTTGGCTCCAGCCCCTCAGTCACATGCTAGGGCCATTCCTTCCCACCCAGGAACCCATACTGGGACCAGGAAGGAGACCTCCCAGGTACTTGGCAAGAGCCACACCCATCTGCTTACTTGGTAATAGGCCAACTGACTGAAGACCCAACTGTGAAATTTAAAGCAGACCCTTGTCCCAGTGCCACCCTACTGAACAAGGTAGTGGAGACAGTTCCATCCACCCAGGTACCGGAAAGGATCCACAACAAACCAAGACCCTAACAAGCATGGTAACCATGGACCCCATTGCACACCCAGAGACAGTCTTGAAATCAGCACAACTGTGATTCTAGAAGTAATTCCATCAGCCTAAGGAATCAAAAAAAGAAGTTTCTTTACCTGCTGAGACTATTCTGTAAAAACTGGAAGAAGGGTTTTATCCTTCAAATGCACAGATACCAATGCAAAGCTACACAGATCAGAGAGAATCAGGCAAATTATGGCACCAACAAAACAAAATAATAAAGCTCCAGTAACTGGCACCAAAGAAATGGAGGCCTACAAATTGCCATGCAAAGAATTCAAAGTAATCATCTTAAAGAAACTGAATGAAATGCAAGAGAACACAGATAACAACTAAACAAAATTAGAAAACCAACACATGAACAAAATGAGAAGTTTAATAAAGAAATAGAAACCATATAAGGGAACCAAACAGAAATTCTGGAGCTGAAGAATACAATGACAGAACTAAAACCTTGAGTAAAGAGTTTCAACAACAGACTTAATCATGCAGAAGAAAGAATCAACAAACTCAAAGAGATAGCATTTGAATTAGACAGAAGAAGAAAAAGGAAAAAATAAAGAAAAAGAGTGAAGAAAGGCTAAGTGAATTATGGGACGACATCAAGTCAACTAACATTTACATAATAGGAGTCTCAGAAGGAGAAGAGAGAGTGAAAGAGACTGAAAGCTTGTTTAAAGAAATAATAGCTGAAAATTTCCCAGATCTTGGGAGAGGAATGGGCATCCAGGTGCAAAAAGCTTAAAGGATCTCAAGCAAGATCACACCAAAGGTTTCTCCACAACACATTATGACCAAACTATTAAAAAAAAAAGGAAAGTTTATAGGAATAAATGCCTACATTAAGAAAGACAGAAAGAGAATTTTGAAGGCAACAAGAGGAAAACTACTCTTTGCATACAAGGGAACGCCTATAAAGCTATCAGTGGATTTCTCTGCAGGAACCTTGAAAGCCTACAGGGATGGGATGATATGTTAAAAGTGTTTAAAGAAAAACAATGCCAGCCAAGAATAGTATACCCATCAAAACTGTTCTTCAGAAATAAAGGAGAGATAAAAACATTCACAGACAAACAAAAGCTAAGGGAGTTCATCATACTAAACTTGCCTTACAAGAAATGCTAAAGGGAGTTCTTCAAGTTGAAATAAAAGAACCCTAAGTAACAAAATGAAAACAGACAAAAGTATAAAAGTAAGTGGTAAAGTCAAATATATATATGGTCAAACTCAGAAAACCTAATACTGTGATGGTGGTGTATAAATCACATTTATGTATAGTATAAAAGTTGAAAAACTAATAAAAATAACTACAGCTAAAATAGTTTGATAATGTATGCACAGCATAAAAAGATATAAAGTATGACTTCAATAGCATAAAATATAGGGGGAATAGAAGTAAAAGTATATAGTTTTTATATGCAGTCAAAGCTAATCTGTTATCAGGTTAAAATAGATTGTTATATTGTAAGATGTTTTTGAAAGACCCATGGTAAATACAAAGAAAACCTATAGTAGAGACACAAAATTAAAGAGAAAAGTAATAAAACATATCACTATAAAAATAAATCACAAAGAGGATAGCAAGAGGGGAAGAAAGGAGCAAAGGAACTTAAAAACACGCAGAAAATAATGAACAAAATGGCAATACTATGTCCTTACCTATTAATAATTGCTTTAAATGTAAATGGACTAAATTATCTGATGAAAAGACACAGAGTGGCCGAATGAATAAAAAGCAAAAGACAAGAATGTGCTACCTAGAAGAGACACACTTAGGTTAAAGGACACACATAGGCTAAAAGTAAACAGATGGAAAAATATATTCCATGGAAATAGAAACCAAAAGGGAGCAGGAATGGCTATACTTATATCAGATAAAACAGACTTTCAGTAAAAATCAGTCACAAGAGACAAAGATCCCTATAGGCTTATAGTGACAAAAGGGTCAATTCATCAGGAGGGTACAGCAATTGTAAACACATATGCAGCCAAAATTGGGGCACCTAAATATTTAAAGCACATATTATCAAAACCAAAGGGAGAAATAGATAGCAATACAATAATAGTAGGGGACTTCAATATCTCACTCTCAGCATTGAATAGAATGTCTACTGTGAGCCCCATGGCTGAGTGGTTAAGTTTGCGCACTCCACTTTGGCAGCCCAGGGTTTCACTGGTTTGGATCCTGGGCACAGACATGGCACTGCTCTTCAGGCCACACTGAGGTGGCATAGCATATAACATAACCAGAAGGACATACAGCTAGAATGTACAACTATGTATTGGGGGTCTTTGGGGAGAAGAAGACAAAAAAAAACATTGGCAACAGATGTTAGCTCAGGTACCAATCTTTAAAAAAACAATGTCCAGACACAAAATTAATAAACAGTATACTTGAATAACACTATAGGCCAATATAGATAAAGACCATTCTATCCAACAACAGCATAAAACGCACTCTTCTCAGGTGTACATAGAACATTCTCCAAGTGAAATCAAATGTTGGGCCACGAAGCAAGCCTTAACAAAATTTAAGAAGACTGAAATAATATCAGGTATCTTTTCCAATCACAATGGAATTAAACTAGAAGTCAGTAACAGGAGGAAAATTGAAGAATTCACAAATATGAAGAAATTAAACAGTGCATTTCTAAAGAACAAATGGGTCAAACAAGAAATCAAAAGGGAAATCAGGAAGGATCTTGAGAAAAATGAAAATGAAAATACAATATTTCAAACAATATGAGATGCAGCAAGATCACTTCTAAGAGGGAAATTTATAGCAATAAATGTGTACATTAATAAAAAAGAAAAATATCAAGCAATCTAACTTTATGTATCAAGGATTTAGGGAAAAAGGAACAATATAAGCACAAAGTTAGCAGTAGGAAAGACATAAAGATTAGAGCAGAAATAAATAGACACTAAGAAGATAGTAGAAAAAGAATCATTGTAACTAAGAATTGGTTTTTTGAAAAGAAACATAATGGACAAAATTTTAGCTACACTAGACAAGAAAAAAGAGAGAAGACTCAAACAAAATTTTAAATGAAACAGGAGATGTTACAACTGACATTACAGATATACAAAGGAATATCAGAGGCTACTAGAAACGTTTATACACCAAGCAATCAGATAACATAGAAGAAATGGATAAATTCCTAGAAATGTATAACCTACCAAGAAAAAGGTAATGAAGAAACAGAAAATCTAAACATATCAATAATGAGTATGGAGACTGAATAAGAAAACAAGAAACTCCCAGCAAACAAAAAGCCCATGATCAGCCAAGAACACATGATTCATTTTGTCGCACTCCTTAAGTCTGTAGGCTTTCTTCATTCATTTTCATCCCTTTTTTCTTTTTTCTCCTCCAACAGGTTAAGCTCAAATGACTGATTTTGAGTTTGTTGATTCTTTCTTCTGCTTGATTGATTCTGCTGTTAAAATTCTCTACTGAACTTTTTGGTTCCATCACTATATTCTTCAGCTTCAACATATCTTTTTTATCCTTTTTTATTGCTTATGGTTTCTAGTTCTTTCTTGAAGAAATACTTCATTTGTTCACATATCGTTTTCCTGATCTTTTTTAGTTGTCTATCTGTGTTTTCTTGTAGCTTTTTGAGCTTCTTTAAAAAATTATTGAATTTTTTGTCAAGCATTTCATGGATCTTTGTTACCTTAGGGTCAGTTATTGGAGCTTTATTAATTTCTTCTGGTGGTGTCATGTTGCCTGATTCTCCGTGATCCTTGTAACTGCATTAGTGTGTGTGCATTTGAAGGAGTAGTCTTTATAGACTGGTTTCAGTAGATAAAGACTTTCATCTCTGATGAGTGCTGGTCAGATTTTCTGAGCTGGTTGACTGGTAGGGTCCGTGGTTAAGTCTGCTGGTGTTGTCTATGGGCAAGCCACCCCTGGTATCTATGGGTGGACTTTTGAGATGCAGATCTGTATGGTTTGAACCATGTCTGTTGGTGGGTAGGGCTGGAGCCAGGTTCATGGGTGATCAGTTGGAGCTTTCACCAGGACTTGGAGATGGCGGGGCTGCCTCTTGGACTACAGTTGGGTCTATGATAGGTGGTCCTGACACTGGAGGCACAATTAGATGCGGCTCCTGCTGTGTCTGTTGGAGGATATGATTGCCTCCTGGTCAGCAGACAATCAGGTCTGTAGCTAGGTAACGAGGGTAGACGAGTATGCCTCCAGGTTCACAGTCAGGTCCACAGTTGGTGGGCCTGCTACTGGGGGCATGGACAGGCATGGCTCCCACCAAACCCCCAGATGTATGTGATTGCCTCTGGGTCCATAGTCAGATCTGCAATAGGCAGGCCTTTCACCAGTGGCCCAGGCGGGTGTGGTTCCTGCCAGGTCTTGGAAGCTGAAAGGACTGGTGGCAGGATGATAGAAGAGCAATGTTGGAACCAATCCACAGGGGAATGGGACTGAATCCAGATCTGCAGCCTGATCCACAGTTGTCATACTGCTCTTGGGGGCACAGGCTTGCCTTCTCAAAGTGGCTTCCCTTTGTCATGGACTTCACCAAGGTGTTTCAATGTGTTGCCTAGATCCTGAAGCTTCCATGTATAAATTTTGGCCTGTGGATGATTTTCAAATTAGTGTTTTTATTGGAGGATGAGTGTATGGAACCTCCTATTCTGTTATCTTGCTGATATCACTCTTTGGAAGAGTTGGTTTTTCTTTTCTGATTTTTACATTTCACTCTGTGCTTTGTTTGTCTCAAGTTCCTGAATATCTTGAAGATATTCTCCTATCCTTTTTTTCATCAAGAAGCATTACAGGCGTTGCTTTTGCATTTATGACCCTGGTGCAACTCAAGTTATTGCTAATGAACACTGAGTGGTAGAAATTGAGGTTTAGTTTTCCTACATGGACATCTAATTGTTTTTGAAAAGACGTTCTCCTATCCATCAATTTGCTTAGGACTCCTTGTTAAAAAGTAACTGACCAAACTAAATGTGATTATATTTCTGGACCTCAATTTTCAAAAATTTTTATATATTACATCTAAATTTGGTGTTATAAATTCTCCAAATATACTATTCATTTTTAAGATTATTTTCCTACCCTGGGTCATGTGTATTTCCTTATTTTAGCATCAGCATGACAGTTTCTAGTAAAAAACTCTTCTTAGTTATGATTTGGGGTGCAATGAATCTATAAATTAACTCACGGAAAATTGAAATAACAATATTGAACTTTTCAATTCATGAACATGGTATGCATCTCCATTTATTTGAATTTTCATTTATTTCTCTCAGCAATGTTTTATAGTTTTTATTGAAAAAGTTTTGTATATGCTTTGTTAAATTCTAACAAAATTATTGTATGTTTTTAAATGCTATTGTAAATGGATTTAAAAAGTCTAATTTTCCACTTGTTTATTGCTGGTATATACAAATACAATAACCTTTTTATAGAGAGGCTTTGTATCCTGCTGTTTGCTAAATTCACTTATTAGTTGTCATGGTTAATTTATAGCTTTCATGTTCTAATTTTGTATAGACTGCCTCATTCTGCCTTTTCTAGTTTTATAAGAAAGTGTTCAATATTTTACCATTCAGCATCAGCATGGTGCTAGCTGTAGATTTTTTGGAGGAGGAGGGGAATTATCAGCTTGAGGAAATTTCCATCTGTTCTTAATTTGTTGAGAGTTTATATCCTCAGTGGGTGTTTAATGTTCTCAAATGTGGGATATTTTTCCCTCTGTATCGCTAAGAAAATCACTTCTCTTCTTCATTATCCTGTTAACATGGTGAATTAATTGCATAGGTTGAACGTATGTATAACCACAAGAGATACTAGTCTGCAAATTTATTTTCTTGTAATATGATTGTCAGGTTTTGGAATCAGGGTCCTTGGATTCTTAGTCCACTCTCTTCATCATGTCATAATTGTTCTCTGTTGAATTCTTTGTCAATTGAGTACATGTTTTATTTTAATCTTTCTTCACACGTGTAGCAATTTTAATTGCATATTGTACTTTTACAATGACACGTTGTAGAGGCTCTTGATTCTGTTGGCATCATTTAAAGAATATTGGTTTTTGTTCTAACAAGGAGTCTACTTGATGGGACTTAAATTCCAAATTCTATTTGCTCTGCAATAGGCAGCAAACGAAATCTCCAGTCCATAGTGTTTTCTGCCTTCCAACTCTTGGTTTCCGTTGAGCCTATTGAAGTCTTCTCCACACATGCACAGCTCAAGAACTAGTCAAGCTTTTTAATGGAGTTTAGTTGCAGATTTTTGAGTTTCTCCATGTCATAGCTCCCTTCTTTACAAGATTTTGCCTTACTTTCTGGCCACTCTGGCAGTCCTGGACTCTGTCCTTTGACTTTTAAAGTTAGTTAAATTGGAACTTTTTTGTTTGAGTTTCATCTACCTCATATTTTGCTTGGTGGGAAGTGCACTCAGGGGGAAAATGAACTTTCATGAGCACAAATATATTCCACTGCAATTTCTCTTTCTAGTATTTTGATTGCCTTCCCGTTTTTCCTGTTTGTTCAATCTTCAATTGCTTCAAATAACTTTTTAAAAAATCTCTTTCCAAATTTTTATTTGTTATCTGTTGGGGAGTTAGTAATATGTAGGTTTGCCCACCATATCCAAAAGTGAATCTCCGATATAATAATTTTTATTCTTTGTTCAGTATTTGTTTTCAGGATCCTTCAAATCCTTGTAATACAAAATGTATGTGTATGTGAGTATGTCTTCTTCATACACATATATAATACATATCCATATATAGCTATTTGTTAAATAGTCTACATCTATTATTTTGTAAATAGAATATTTTATTGTTTTAAACAGAATTTTGTGGTAAGTATAATTATGATCTTTTATTGACAGCATTTATATTCAAACAGATAAATTAGATTCTCAGGTCACTATGAAGTAGCAGAAATAGAATTCAAAACACATCTAACTAACAAAATCCTCTATTTATCCATACAAAAATAAGACCCAAAAATATGCTGCCTCCAGGAAACACATCTCAGCTCCACTGACAAACACAGGCTCAGAGTGAAGGGATGGAAGACAATACTCCAAGCTAATGGCAAACAAAAGAAAGCAGGTGTCGCAATACTCATATCAAATAAAGTAGACTTCATGATAATACAGGGACAGAGAAACAAAGAGGGGCAGTATATAATCATCAAAGGGACACTCCATGAAGAAAAAATAGCACTTATAAATATCTAGGCACCCAACATAGAACGCAAAAGTTCATAAAGCAACTATTAACTAAACTAACTATTAACTAGATAAGATAGTAATAATAAGATAGTAATGGTATGGGACCTCAACACTCTACTCACATCAATGGATAGATCATCCAGAAGAAAATCAATAAGGAAAGAGTGGAATTAAGTGAAAAGTTAAATCACTTGGCCTTAATAGACATCTATAGAACACTCCATCCCAAAACAGCAGACTACACATTATTCACAATTGTGCACAGAACATTCTCGAGGATAGACCATATGTTGGGATACAAGGCAAGCCTCAATAAATTTAAGAAAATTGAAATAATACCAAGCATCTTTTCTGATCACTATTCTATAAAGCTAGAAATTAATTACAAGAAAAAAGCTGAGAAAGGGACAAAGATGTGTAGATTAAACCACATGCTATTGAACAAGCAATGGATCATTGAAGAAATTAAAGGAGAAATCAAAAAATATCTGGAGACAAGTGAAAATGATAACATACCACACCAACTCATATGGGGTGCAGCAAAAGCCGTATTAAGTGGAAAATTTATCTCAATACAGGCACACCTTAACAAACCAGAAAAATCTCAAGTAAGCAATCTCAAATTACACCTAACTAAATTAGGAAAAGAAGAATAAACAAAGCACAAGTCAGCAGAAGGAGAGAAATAATAAAAATCAGAGCAGAAATAATGCTATTGAAACAAAAAAGGCAGTAGAAAGGATCAATGAAACAAAGAGCTGGTTCTTTGAGAAGATAAATAAAATTGACAAACCCCTAGCCAGACTTACAAAGCAAAAAAACAGAAAGTTCAGATAAACAAAATTAGAAATGAAAGAGGAGAAATAATAACAGACACCACAGAAATACAACAGATTATAAGAAATTACTATGAAAAACTATACGCCAAGAAAATGGATAATCTAGAGGAAATGGATGAAAAGTGAAGCCCAGCTTTATAGCAGCTCCATGATTTACAGAGATCTTGGGGAGACATATACCATTGTCTTGGTTCAACAAATACCCCATTTTTCTCAGAGGAACTTAGCCAAATGAAATACTTGGAGAATGTTCTTCTACAAGGATTAGAGATTCAAAATCCACAAAACATATTCCACATATTGAGGACAGGCCCTATGTCTCTCATACCTATTTTTCTAAGCCTGATGCATTGCCCAGAATTTTTAGCAATTGTGTTATATGGGTAAAAATTATTATTAATAGCTGTAATGGAAATTAACCCCTTATGATAATTGTGGTATACATTGGGACTCATTTTTCAACACTACTCTATTTACCACATAGACTCTAGGAACTTCCAGATTATTGAAATAAGAGGATTCATGGTCAGGGGGACATTGAAAAGCCTAGTTAGATTTAGATGGGTTATGCTTTGAGTTACTACATATTCCAGTGACTCCAGTTTGAGTAGCACATATTGTTAAATCCCAAATGAGGAAAATAAGTGTTGAAAGGAAGGGAAATCAAGTGATGAAATGGTAAAGGGCCTTCACATAACAGCTAGTTTCTATTTATATTTTGCTCTAGAAATGTGTCCTGAGTTTTTGCAAAAAGTCAATAGTATACCAATGATGGCAATGGACTAGTACATTCATAAGAATAGGTAATACTGGGCTTTCCTTTCAATTACCATTTGGAATAAGCACACCTTTGAAATGTCGTAACCTTAAACTCCACTAATGTAACCGTCATAAAAGGAAATAGAAGCTGTTGACTGAACTCAATTATTTACTACTTAGCAAGGGTTCTCATCTGCAATAAGAACTATTTGATTTGAAAAATTTAGAAATGTGTTGCTGTGTAAATAAATTAAAAAAAAAAAAAGATGACTAAAACACAAGTGCACTGCGTTGCAGGAAGCAGCTATAGATTCAGTAGCTACTCGTCTCTTAAATGCCTACCTATATCTGATCTCCCATTAGCGTGGGGACATAGTGAGATGTGCAAGGAGACAGATCAGTCAGGACATGGTTTCAGCCATATTAAGAGTGAAGTTCAGAATTCTAAAATCTATCAAACACAGCATGTTCCCTGGAATTTAACAACCAACTCTGGGCTGCTTAGAGACATGAGGCAAACTGCCCAAAAGAATGGAAACAGCAGAACAGACACAAAAAACACATCTATTTTGTGATATACTTGGAAACATACATAGACGGGAGTGTTTGTGTTTAATACTTCTATTCTCTGGCACTGAATAAGCCATGTTCCTTCTGAGAAGTAGTTTATTAAGGGGTATATTTTGCTTTTTGAGACACAGCTCTTTTATTTCACAGACAACCTCGGTCTCACCTTTTTGAAGTTGGCTGATTGAAACACTTCTCCCCTATTTCCTATAATAGACATAACAAAAACATATATTTTTCACACAAAGGTGCCCTGTCTGCTGTTTTGTTTTCCCCTTGCGTATACTTTGGGAATGTTATAGTGTTTCCAAGGAAACGATATATTTAAAATGTTATATTTTAAATGAGGTTTATAATTTTAATGTTGTTAGAAATCATTAGTAATTCTAATTGCAAAATATCAACTGGGTAAGACCATACTGATTTAATCTGCCTCTCTTCCACTTTGTGTATTTCCAGATCCATCTCCTAATGTGGCATATGTTCTCTGATTGAAATCACCTATCCATGGTATCAACAGAGACTTATTTCTTTGGTTGTTTGTAGTTGTTTTATTATAAGTTGATATTTCTATTACAAAATATTTGTGATAGAGATGTTTTCTATAAAATATAAAGAAATATACATTTAACATGAGATACAGTTAATTTCTTCTGTTAGACTATTTGCTTCCTGTTATAGAATCATAAAATATACTGATACATATATACATACATACATATATACAATTCATACATTTATATTCATATATATACACACACACACATACACACACTTAGGAAAGAATATAAGCCATTTTTAAGTGAGTTAAAAAAACTGAAGTTCAAATAACATCTCTATAGTAATATTATCCATTGATATGTTAAAATATTTCTGTATTCCCCAACAACCAATAAGACTTCCCTCAAATAAGATTCTATAAATTTTCCATCATATTATTTATGTAAAATAGAAAATATAAAAAGACCTTTTAAAATAATAATTGACTTCTGAACCCTTCTTTGATATTACCCTAATAAATAGGTAATTTTATTGCATCACTAATAATTGTAGAAAAACAAAGATAAACTTTAAGAATAAGAAATAAACACACACATTTCATTTCCTCCTCAGAACTAATTTAACTTACAGTGAAGCAATTGAAAATTAAAATTAATATGTGACTATAAACCCATATAAGCAAAGACACAGCAGAAGGAACATAAGCAAATAAGAGATTTCAACAGTTTTCTGAAAGGTAGAAAGCCTGTGGATGTCTGTTTAAAGGATACTTTTGAGGGAGGAAACACCAGATTGTCCAAGTCAAACTGAGAGTCAGTGTGACAAGCATAGGCTCAGACACCTTCAAGCTCAGGGCTGGAAGTTGTGAGGAGGACAAAAGCTCAAAGAAGGGCCAAAAGGCTGATTCATTGCCCATTCCATGGACACAAGTGAGTCTTTGACTCCTGATTGAAAGGCAAACGATAGTATCTAAATACTAAATAAGTTAGGAGGACAGAGACAGGCAGGCAGCAGATGAACACTGTTCACTGAGATCAATCCTCCTGTAGGGAATAAGTGGAAATATCTTAGGTTGATACATAAAAAGAGTAGGATAAACACACTATTTGAAGATAGGAAGGGGAAGAATTAATAACAGAAGATATTAAAAATAGATTTAAAGTAGTTATTTTTAGGAGATGAGAATAAAAGCCTGCTTCTGTTCGCGGAAATTCCTACTTATTATGAATCCTACTCTATTAGACTTTTTTTTAAAAGATGGATCATTCATCTGTACTGTATAAGGAAAAAGTCAGATATCATCTCTCTGCAAAGTCTAGAAGATAACACTAGTCCAGATTTCATAAATGAAAATACCCACAATGAAACTATACTGTAACAGCTTTATATTTTGTAAAATCTTTTACATACTATTAAAATATAAAGATTTAACTATTTAAAACATTCCATTGGTTTAATAGAACATTGTCCTGAATGGAGGGATGCGCCACAGTAGATTGAGATGGAAGACTCTCTCTGTAGTCCTTATAGAAAGACACAGCAAATAATAATAGATATTAATAGATAGTACATATCATTTATTGAATGCTTATTAACTGCCAAGCACAATTTTAACTGCTTTATATGAATTTATTTCTCACAACACTGCTTTCAGATGAGAAAAACAGTCACAAGAGAGGTCAAATAACTTATCTAAGTTCCCACAGAGTACTGGAATTAGAATTGGTACCCAGAATGGCTTACTCCAGACAACTTGCACTTAACTGATGGAGGTAGAAGACTTAACTCTCTCCAAGTTATGGGAAACACATGAATATGATCATACTTTCTATGCAGCAATTCCTTTGCTTTTTATTCAAAGCCTCCATATATCTGGATAATGTTTTATACACCTACCATCATTCTTCCATGTAGGCACTATTGTCTAAATTGTCTCATTTATAAAATGGGGTGAGTGGGGAGCAACTATATCATAAGGTTATTGGAAAATTATGTGGATTAACATATGTACAATGCTTAAGACAATGTGTGACACAGAGATATTGGTAATGCTATTTTTATTACTGTTAATACTACCAGTAGCCAGTTCATTCATCTGCTGTTAAATCTGTTTCAGCGCTGGAGGAAGCGTCAGCCTTATTTAACTCATTCTCCAATTTGGCCTCTTTTTAAGCACAACTCTTGCTTCATTTGCTGTCCAAAGAACCTAACTCCCAAGTAAAATGTCAATCAACTGTTTCCTGTAGTTCCCTAGACTTTTATACTTTTTAGATTTGCTTTCCATTTACTTGCATACATGGGATACATGGCACCATGTGCTCAAATACTCTGGCCTAATATATAGGAAAAAGCCACTCCTTCATAGAGTTACATAAAAATGTGCAAAACCAGTGGCTGGCCTGATGGCATAGCAGTTAAGTTCACTGCTCTGCTTTGGGGGTCCAGGGTCTGCCATTCCAGATCCCAGGTGTGGATATACACACTGCTCATCAAGCCATGCTGCAGCAGGCATCCCCCATGTAAAGGAGAGGAAAGTGGGCACAGATGTTAGCTCAGGGCCAATCTTCCTCAGCAAAAAGAGGCGGATTGGTGGTGGATGTTAGCTCAGAGCTAATCTTCCTCACACACACACACACACACACAAAAATGTGCAAAACCAGACCAACGTCGTGGAATCAAAAATAAACTGAATAAATCACACTAAATGAAGGGAAGTAAACATCTTAAGCCATATAAGACTGCTCATAAAGGAAGTCATTGAAGAAGAGGATTCAAAGCAGATAGGGAAGAGTAAACCAGCTTCAATTTAGGCTTGAAATGCAGGCAGCTGTGTGGGTGATTTACCCAGTTGCGGCAATGGATGACGTGGGCATGTCAAAGGAGATATAGATAGGACGCTAGGATGGATACTTTTTAAATAATAATTTCTCTTATATAACTGAAGCAATATAAATATATGCACATACCTGTCTCCCAAACCATATTATTTCCATTTTAAGAACAAAACTATGTCTTTAATGATCTTTGCATCCTTCTACTAAGATAGTATAGGACAGATAAAAACCAAAATATGTTGAATGAATTTCCTAATGTACAATAGGATGGATGGAGCATGGTGGATGGGTTTCAATTCTAAAAGTACACAATTACTTTCGGAAAAATAAAGGGCAGACTATATTATCAAATTATAAACAAACCTAAAAATACTGTGATCTGAAAAATTCCTCTACATATCATTTATCTTCTTAAACAATTTCACTGGTGTTGTCTACCACTGAAGAACATTAATAAATGTATATGGGGCAATTCTTTATATTAGTCATCCAGACAACATGTTTAGAAATGGTCTTACAAGTGCTATGGTAGAAAAAGTTAATATGCGTCCTTTAGAACCATTTTGCAAAAAGAAGTAAATCCTTTTCAATAATTTTGTACAAATGTATTCATTATCATTTGTGTTGTCTGTGTAGTAGAGGACAAATAGAATAATTTCACCTGTCTAGGGCTCCACTGATGATGATGATGTTGATGACGACAACAATAATGATAGGTAATGTTAATCATTGACCATGGACGACGAAATAATCGATTTTATTTTCAACTACCAGATGGGGTACTCTTATTATTTCTATTTTATATACTAGGAGACTGACCTTCAGAGTTTAGGTAACTTACTGAATGTGATAGTGGAATGTATGTTCTTTAGACGCAGGAGACTTTTTCTTTTTAATTCACTGTTGCAATATATGTGCCTAGCGTAGTGTCTGAACATGCATGGTAGATTCATAACAGAATATATTGATTGAATGAACACAAAACATGGCACTATTGCTACTAAATGCTAATTTGTTTTGTTTTGTTTTACTTTAATTTTTCTCTGAACTGCTATGATATACAGCTTCTCATTACCATAAAAGACGAACTTAAACCGAGTATGGATTTATGTTTATTGGGAAGTATATTTCAGGGATTTGCAAGGCTTGAATTCTCCCCATAGAAAATTGTGTCTCTTTTCACTTATCCTTTGAATGATTCTATCTGTCGTCCTCTGTTAGAGAAAGCAATCATGGTAGCTTTTTAATGTGGCTTTCTATACTATTGTCTGCATTTGCTAAGTACCTGATTTTGAAAATTCACCCAATTTCCAAAGTAGGTTCTCTAAATCTACAAAACATGGACTAACTTGTAGATGAGTTCTTATTTGTTGGTTGATATAGCCAGTGTACATCTACTTATCTAAGAAAGTGCACCCTTTTTGTCAGAGGCTTTTGAAAGGTCTTTACGAGAGCAGACATTACTTAATTCTGATAATGATTTCTTATGGATAGACCGTGTATGACAGCTTTGCCGATGCACTGCAACCAATTAATTGGTTATTAAAATGATCTTATAAAGAAGAGCCTGAATAATGTTGGTTGAGCCCAATGCATCTAAATTTCTGAGGCTAACCAAGTACAGTACACCAAAGCTTTAATCAGTACTCACACAGGGGGCAACTCCACGATAACTGGTTTACAGCATTTTCACAACATATATTTTTCACTTTTTTTTAAACATTTTGGTATTATCCAACTTTGTAAACCAAAAATTCTCCCTAGGTTTTTCTATTCTGGTGCCAGAACAACAAAGCTTCCATTCAAAGTGAAGCGTCAAAACCCCATGACTTTCTACACCAACTCAATTTCACAAGGCAGTAAGCAAAAGCACAGTAGGATAGAGTTTTGCATACACTGTCATTCTTGTGGGTTTAGATGTGGTGGTCAGCAGGACTGTAACATTAAAAATGCAAGTTTCATTATTGGTGGTCCACAAGGAAGAGGGATGAAAGCTTCCTTTGAATTGTCTTTGAAGAAGATAGATAGTGGATGAGCTTTTGATACTAGGAATCATCACCAGTCTACCCAAATCAAGGACATCTGTCCTCCAAAATGGGAGAGAGCGAAAAGCAGGTATTGATGAGTAGCTCAAGCAGGGCAGGAAGAGGAGAAAATAGTTATTGCTCAGGTGTTTAGATGTCTGTGGGACAGAGTGAATAAAAGTAGACAACTCTTCCTTTGGAAAAACATGAAACAGTGGGTATTTTTTTATTTTTCAAATGCAAAAGAATTGAAAAAATTGTTAAATGTGCCTTCTGGCTAGTTTGCTGGCAAATGCAAGTTGTACTCCCCAGATATCCACAGTTATGTGTTTCTTTTACTAAACTCACTAAAGTATTTGCCACTTAATTTTCTTATTCAAATTGGCTGGAGGGAGATTCATTAAAAAGAGTGGGGTGAGATAGAACAGAGCAATCAAATCAGGTAACATTCAAACGTCCTACACCATATAAGTAAATTAGTTGGGAATGACCAATTTGGTTTCCAAATATTCTTAGGCATAAACAGAGGTTTCCAGTGAAATGTGAAATTTAATAAAGGACTGAATTTTAGATTTCTTGAGAGCACACAGTTTTTATATCATCTATGAGAAAAAAGTATTTTTACACTGCAATAATATAGTTAACACTTACCCTGTGTATACTATATGCTAGGCTCCTTTATACCTAGTCACACATTTATTTAATCGTCACCATAACACAGTGAGGTAGATAATCTTTAGTCATCATTTTGTAGTTGGGGGATTGACACAAATTAGTCAAGCAGTTTTTTTCCCAAAATACATAAACAATAAGAGGAAACTGGGATTTTAAATCAGGATGCTTTGATCACAAATCTACATACTTTCCCAATATGTTATGCTCATTTTCTGTTCAACAGATTTCTGTAAGCAGTTACGCTCACAAAAACTATCCTTTCGAAAGAAGTCAGAGTCTTATTAGTTCTCTTACTGGCTCTAATTTTAATTGCATACACACACAGTCACTAAAATGGTGTCATATATTTGTTCATATACATGAGGACAATTTAAGGCTTTATTTTAAGCCCAAACTATCCATAATATTAACATCACTATTGCGCTAATTAAACACCAAGTAATCATACTACTTTTTGAAATACATATACATATATAAGTATCTTTTGGATATTACAACACAGTATCTCAGCACTCTTTTCAATGGGAAAAGGCTGTTTTAGCATAAAAATGTTGCAGAATGTGCCTATTGTGGGGGGTATAATCCTGAAATAGTGTCACTATAGTGTGGCACATGAACAGTGATGTTTATAATGTATTAATCATGCATGATATACTTTCAACAAAATATGACTATGCTTGTTAGTATTAATTGTAATAGAAAATCAAATATCTTTGAAAAAATTGAAGTCTATGGTAACAATTAGAGATACATGGAGATGGTATTTATATATTAAAAAAACTAAAATCTAATTATCTAATAGGGTGATGAGGACATCCATGTGGATTGGGGGACTGCCCCAAGTGGAAGTCAGAGCTCAAGCAGGGAGTGGAGTATTTGTCCAGGGGATGAGAGGCAGCAGAGATGGAAGATACATTAAAGTGAACACATTAAAGATAATAAAAGCAGCTTTTAGGAGTGTAAGTGGATGTTATAAATGTAAAAAGGGAGAAAACTAGAATGGATTCTGTGATGCTAAATTGGATACATCAGTGTGGAGACAAGGCTTTCAATGTATAATTGGATAGATATAGATAGATACATGATGAATAGATAGATAAGCACAGACTTAATTGTGTGTGTATATATCTGTATGCTCATTCCTAAGTATATTCCCCAGATCTATTCACTGTTATTATTGACACTTCATTCACCATGAGCATAACTAGAACATAGTTCTTGACTTCCAAATATTATTTTCCTCTAAAAGAAACCAAGCCTTCTTGTCAAAATGGCTGATTCTAATGTTGACTCATGAAACGTACAAAACGAATCTAGAATATCTTCTTGTCCTCGAAAACAAACTGGTCAGAGAATTATGGGGGTATGTCAAAAGAACACAGGAGTTAACTTGCAAGAGCTTCTCCCACGGAGCAAACCACGAATAATTTTAACATCAAAATGAATAATGATATTAACAGATTCTAATACATTGAACAAAATAGAAAATCATGGGTTCCACACTGATATCAATAAATGAATAAATAAATTAAAAGTATGATTAGGAATGGACAATGTATAAAGTATGAATGCTACCTCCCACTGAGTACATATTAACTTCAATGGAGAAAATAAAAATCACATGGTAGGGACACCTGGCAAACACCTCCTTAATCAAGTGATTGAGATGAACATCACTAGTTACTGAACAAATTAAAATCACATGTCAGCTGATCAGGTGCAAGAAAAAGAACCAAGTGTCACTTCTGTGATATTCTTATCAAAGATGCATGGCCTGAGTCAAATCACAAGCAAACATCTGATGATCCCAGATTGAGGGGCAATCTATAAAATAACTGGCCTCTAATCCTCCAAAGTGTCAAGATCGTCAAGCCAAAGAAAGACTGAAGACTGCATCAGCTTGAGGGAGATTATAGAGACAGGAGAATTGTTTGCTGTGTATGATTCTGAATTAGATTCTTTTTCTATAAAAACAATTAGCATAACAATTAACATAACTTTAATGCAGTCTGAGGATTAGATGGTAGTAGTGTATCAATGTTAATTTTCTGATTTTGAAGGCTGTATTGTGGTAACAGAAAAATACTCGTTTGTATTAAAAATACACTAATTTAACTAGGGGTTGATCTAGTATCAAGTCTGCAATTTACTGTCAAATGGCTCAAGAAAAAAGTTGTTTGTACTTTTCCTAGCTGCTCTGTAATTTTATGTTACGAAGATAGATTTGTAACGAGAATGAATTTTATGTTTGATTTTCCAGAAATTACCAGAGTGGAAGACTTTACTAATCATGATCCTACAAATGTACAAATGGTGACATTTAAAGACAACTAACAGGCAGCTAATTCTATTTTAGTTACCAAATACCTTTCAAGAAGGTTACTAGTGGCTTTATATTTTTACAATTACACAATGCCTTCCAGATACAGTGTTCTGTTCTACACATGTGACACGTCAATCAGGAATTCTCTAAGACATTGAGTGTGAAATATGACTTTCTGTAGTAAATTTTTCCTGATCTGGCCTTGGCCAGTGAGACGCATTGCTAGGTACGCCTACACTATTTTGTAACTTGCCTAACATGCTTATCAAACTTTAATGTAATTACTTTTCATTGTGTCCCCAATTAAAATGTTAGTTTCATGAGATAGAAGTATTGAATGATTAACTGTCAGTAGATGTTTTATTACGTATATTTCAAAATTTATGTACAATTATTAAAAATGAAATCAAGAGGCTGCTATAGGGGAGAGAAATCTACATTCTCTTCTTGCTCCTTCATTTTTGAATATTCTCAGGAAGAGGAGGAATTATCAAATTTAAAATTCCAACATAAGGTTTTTGTTATTTTGGTGTAGTTTGTTATTCAAATTCTTAAATGTATTCTAAATAGTCTTTATCAAAGCAATGCTGTGTATATTAAACAATTCTGCTGAAAATGACCACCATGAACAGCTATACTTCCTGACTCGCTCCCCGTAAGTCCAAGTCAACTTCCCATGGGGAATTGATTTAAGTTTTTTTTTAAGGTTTCTATATAAGTTTTATCTCCATGTTTTTAGATAACATATTTTTTCTACTTTTTCTTGATCTCTCCATTAATTTCCTACTTTGAATTTAAGGATTTATCACACTTAATGTCCCATTGTTAAACTCACCACTTCTAATTTAATAATAATACTATTTTCAGTTCCTCCATTAATTGCCATTATAAATATAAATAATATTACTGCACTTTCATTTATTGTTCTAACAACCTTAGATATTACATCCAGTCCATTGTCCTTTGTAAGATGAAGATATTTGCATTCCTATACTTCTCCTCTTCATCCTATAATCTCACAACTGCTATTATCTATACTTTTATATAGCATTCATGTTTAATAATTTACATTCTTTCTGTAAACAGACAGAAGTCACCTTTGTTTTGCCTATTTGTGAGAGTCAGAAATTCAAATGCCTACAAAGGCAATGTAGTAAACATGAATAAGTGAACAAGGACAGAAATAAGAAAAATTGACTACTAGAAATAAAACAAAACTTTTTGGTTGATTATTATTTGATACATGTACTATTATATACAACAATATATTATTTTGTTTACATAATGTAAAACAATAAAATCATAATGTATATGATATTGAGTGCTGCATTCTACTTTGGATATTGAAAATAGACACATTTAAAGACAACATATACTATTTTTCAAATCTATTACTCGGTTTATTTGGCTCCGGACACTTGGCTCCTTTTCTTCTATACCAAGAAATAACAGTGTCATTCTTACACTTTGGGTTGTAGTATGCAATAAGAAGTCAGCTTTGAATCGTTTAACATGGAAAAATATTTAATTATATTCAATTTTATAGTAGAATACAGCTGTTCACCATTGTAAGTGTTTCCAAAGATGGATATAATCTTTTCACAATGGTTTTTATATTTATAGTAACATGTCTCAAGGTATTTGTCGAGTTCTAACATACCGGCATTATCATATTTAATTTTCAGTTTCATATTTTATTGTAGTTCAATAACTTCCACTTGAAGCTCTTGATTCACCCTATCAATATTCATTGAGAGATGCGAATTGAACAATGTTAGTTCATTTTCATGAAGTAGCAAATCAGAGAACATTTCCAAAAGTTCAATCTTTAATTCCGCAATTTATAAGAATGTGGTTTAGAGTATTACTTTCATTTCTGAAAACTTATATCTGTGTAGGAAATTGGGTCAGATTATTCCTCACCAAATGAGTTTCCCAAAGAAACCTTTTCACTGAGAGAGAGCAAACTGAATTATATACTTTTTTATATATTCTTGGAGGAAATTACTAGAAAATACTCCAACTGTTTAGATTGATTTTATGTAAAAAAACCCACTTTTTTGTTTTTATTTTGAGAAGATTAGCCCTGAGCTAACTGCTGCCAATCCTCATCTTTTTGCTGAGGAAGTCTGGCCCTGAGCTAACATCCATGCCCATCTTCCTCCATTTTTTACGTGGGACGCCTACGACAACATGGCATGCCAAGCAGTCCCATGTCCACATCTGCGATCCAACCGGCAAACCCCAGGCCCCCGAAGCAGAATGTGCACGCTTAATTGCTGTGCCACCAGACAGGCCCCCAAAAAACTAATTTTTGATCCCACCTTTACAGCAAACTAAAGCATGTATTTTCACTAGATGACAGGGACAACTTTATTTCTTTCACCAGTCCAAAAAATGTCTTAAGCAACATTTTAAACCACCATTCCTCTGTGTAAAAATCAACCATGTTGTGCATATAACATACCTAGAAAAGCATTAATAATTCTGTGACATTTTAAATGTCTGTAACACTGTGTTAATTATTATATTCAAAGACTTTTCATTCAAATTTTAACTGTCTAACATGGAATAATTACTTGTGAATGGTGCAACGAATGTATTTATAACCTGAATCCTTGAAAAAATCCTGCCACACGGTATTTCGGTTTCTTAACTAAAATTACATTACTTCCCACAGCTGGAATACCATCTATAGCTGCACAGTCTGGGAGCATAGCCACTAGCCATATGCGGCTATTTAAATTTAAAGTAAGTTAAATTAACAATTTGGTTCCCCAGTCACACTAGCCAAATTTCAAATTCTTAATAGTCACTTGTGGTTAGTAACAACCCTGTTGGAGAGCACAGATATAGAATGTTTCTGTTATCTCAGAAAGTTGTATTTTAAACGGCTGACTTACAGCAGGGGATGGGAAACATTTTGGTAAAGGACCAGGTACTATTTTCGATTTTGTGGGCTGTAGGTTCTCTGTTACCATTACTCAATTCCACTGTTGTAGTGAGAACACAGCCACAGACAATAGATAAACAAAAGTGTGTGACTGTGTGCCAATAAAACCCCATTTTCAAAGGCAGGTTTGGCCAGATTTGGCCTATGGGCTGTTTTTTGCTTACCCTTGATCTTTATTAACATTTATTTAGGTCAATCTACATGATGATTTATGGACTTTTCTGTATATGTATAAGACACATAGAATATTGAGTAATTTGCACATGTCCAATATAAACATATAAAAATTGCTAATAGTTACACATTATGACTAAGTAGTATTTTTTATGTCTGTGTAGTCGTCAGCTACAAAAAGATATGCCTGAATTTCATTTTATCTTTTCCATAGAATTTCAGATTGTAATTTTAGCTATCAGGGCATCAAATTTTGTATTATGTGTCTATTTCTGAACATGAGTTATATATTTTTTTCCCATGGTGACCCAAGCTGTAGTCACTCATTGCATATATGTTTTTAAAAATTAAACATGTAAAAATTCTCTCTTTTCCTCCAAGTAATATGATGTCTCCCATTTTTCTTGAAACTTTTATTCTAATAATAGTTTCTTTTGTAAGATTAGCATGGCATGATGGATTCAACAGTAGCTCCAAAAAGATATACCCGTGTCCTCACCCTGGAACTTGTGAATGTGATTTTATTTGGAAAAATAGTCTTTGTAGATACCTAGATTTAGGATGGGACCTAAATCCAATGTCAGTGTACTCAGAAGAGAAAGGCAAAGGGAGATTTGGGACTCAAATACACAGGAGGGAAGGACATGTGAAGATAGAGGCGGAGTTTGGAGTGATGCACCCTCAAGACAAGGAGCATATAGAGCCACCAAAAGCTGGGAGAGGCAAGGAAGGATTATCCCCCAGAGCCGTCCGAAGGAGTTTGCCCTGGCCCATACCTTCATCTTGAACTCCTGGCCTTCAGAACTGTGAGAGAATAAATTTGTTGCTTTAAGCCACCAAGTTTGTAATATTTTTAGAGCAGCTCTATGAAACTAAAACACTTATGTATGAAAATAATTCACTTTAATGAGTTTATTAAAAATATAAAACTAAGCATAATATTAATGGAAAATTTTATCTTACTTTTGTTACAGGGGGCAAATACTGTGGGGACTATGGAAAACTAGAGAAGGCAAATTTCACCTAAAAAGAACAGTGAATATTTTACTGCAGTCTATTTTTGACATATAGAAATATGAATTCATATCTTTTAATTTTTTTGAGTTTGAAAACAATGTATTTTATATGAAATATTCCAATAATTAAAATTTTGAATGCACTAATGATTAAAATCCATATTTTCAACTGACTCTCTTACTTAGGCAACTACCTTAGAGCCTCAGATATATTGTGTGATTTCAAAAGTTGGAAATGAAAAGATGCTGCATAGTATTGTAGGAGTTTTGAAGGAGTCTGAGAATTAAATTGACCTAAGATAGATTGACAGGAGAAAGCAAAAACATTTATTTATTATATATTTTACATGACACAGGAGCCTTCATAAGAAAATGGACACCTGAAGAAGTGGCAAGACTTTCACTTTTATACTAAGTTGAACAAAGAGGCAATTGTGGAAAAGTAACTGACCTACGTGGGAAGGCTAAAGGAAGGTAAGAAGCGTTTTAACAAGGCCTGTTGTACAGAATTCTCTCCGTTTCAGCTTCCAGTTTTTGAGGATAAGAATGTTACTTTCCTTCTGATATAAGAAGGACATATAGGAGTTTTATCTCCTGTTTCCCAGGGAAAAAGTAGAGTGTCAAATCACCTATCTTGTACCTGCTGTTTTTGAAGTGCCTTTAGTGCAAAGTGATTTTTATGTGAAAGTGGCATATTTTGGGGTGACGCATTCTGGTTTCCTTCCCTATTACTCTCAGATACATATTTTTGCTTGAAAGCCAGTTAATGAGCTATCATTAATCAATTTTCCTATACCACTTTGTTTTTTGATTATTATACCCAGAGTTTGGGCAAAGACTTAACCAGATCTCCAGAATTACTCTGTCTTCAAAACCTTTAACCAGTTAGCTCCACCTCGCTAATTCCACCTTTATTGATTGTTTTTTGGGCTACTGAACAGATTCTTACATTACTCTCTGGGTTGTATTGACATTTTCTGCTTCCTTTGTCTTCCCTCTTTCAGATTTACGTTCTTATTTTATCAGAACATGTCCAAAGCAACTTGTTAAGAACAACCACGCTCCAGTCAGAGTCTTTAGCACATGGCAAAACTCATTAGGAAAATGGTGTCAGCCTGATTTCAGTTCCTTTATTAGAAAATCTTTCATTGTTTTTCTTATTATTATACAGGTGATGATATTTTTTTCTGGATTTATAATTTCAAAAAGATGTACCTTAATTTGGATTTTTTTCCTAATATATGTGCTGAGTGAAACTTTCAATCTAGTCTTGAAATCTATAAGCCTATTGCTATTCCTTGAATATTCTCTTATGTAGCTTTCTATTCTTATATTATTGGTGCAGTATTCTGTTAGAGTTTTTCTTATTTTATTATTAAGTTGGCTCTGTTCCTTGAATTATTTGTTTTCTTCTATTTTTCTATTTTTCTATTTTTCTTTGTTTATCTGGGTTTTCATGTTCTTATTGCTGGGCTGATAATAATATATGGTAAGTACAACTTATTCATTGATATTCAGGAATGAAGAACTTAGAATTGGTACCTCATTAGATTAGGAGCTTTGTTATTGAGAAAGGGGCTGCTGTCTAAAGCACAGAGAAGTCAATATGGCACTGGCTTTTGAAAGAAGCAGCAGCGTTATTGCGAGGTCAACCAGCAAGGGGACAGGAGGTAAGTCTCAAATCTGTGGACTGAATTTTAAGGAGTTAGGAGTGAGAGTGGTTATGCAAAATGCTAACTCGGAGTCTGATTGGAAGATGAGAGTGTAACAGTCTTATACGTCCAAAGTGCTACAAATCAAGGGATCCCTCACTTCTTATTAGCTTCCCTATGCTACTTTCTCTTCACATGGAGTTCCATAGTTAGGAAACTTTTTGTTCTTAGGTGGCTCAAGATCCCATCTAAGGACAAAATTTCCATCTTCTGAGCATGCTCCAACTACATGACTTGCAATTTTTGCTCATTGCCCCTGCAAAATAACTTTCATACTTCGTTATTGATACAATAGGACACAAAATGGCCAATAGAAATTTGTCTGTGATAGTTATAGCTTTTCAACTGGGAAGCTTTTCCCCTTAGGGTGAAAAAAATGTGGAGAATCAGCAATTAAACATTGGAATGCCTAAAAGCCTAAATACAAGGGCCTTTGTTCTAGGACACTAGCTGCTCAAGTTTTTCTAACCAGCTTTTAAAAAAATTTTTAGAATCTAGCCCCCTCTTATCAACCAACCCTTCCAGGGGTGATAAATGATTGGAGGAAGTGTATTTCATGCGGGAATTTCTGTGTGAGGAGAGGTGTTGGTGACTCTTCTTTTATTCTTCCCTGTTTCATGTACCTGCTTCTATATACCTGCAGTTTCTAAGATATGAGCTGATATGATATCCTCACAGGGATAATATGCTTCTATTTCTGCCCTCGTCCCTCCGACCTATGGTTAAGGCTACATCTTTCTTTTCTTGCTTCATTAGTCACCAATTATCAGAAGTTGTTGAAATCTGTTCTCTATTGATGCCACTATCTCCCAGTTCCTTCAGTTCTTGTCTTCTTTTGCCAGGCACTGTTAAGAGAGTGAGAAAAAATGTAAATGTTCAGTATTTCAATCTTATAACAGGCAACACTGGTGTCTTCTAATTTCTTCTGCAGATTTATATTAGCAAATTCAGAAAACACATCAATAATATAAATCAGATATCTGTAGTCACTAATAATTGTTCACAATCCCATTATTTTGTATCTAAGAAACCTTTATTATATGCACTTTACTAGAGTATTTTGATCTACTTAATCATATTTTTAAAAACAGTTCACAGAACATGAATTTTGAGTTCCAGCTAAGAACATAAAGGAAGATATTAGGAAATGAACTCCTTAACATGCAAAATATAATTGCATTTATATTGTTGGAAATTTATGAAAATTAATTGATATAATGTATATCATGACTTATCTAGTATGCTATCTAGCAAAACGTAGTGCTAAATTAAAGCTAACAGTCTTTCAATTGTAAAATATCTATGCACTGTAAGATTTCAAGTAAAAATTGAATAGTTACTTGTAATGTTTATTTCAGAGGTAGATTTTTCACTGAGTGTAGAGATAAACCAAAAGTCCTGAGATCCCTTCCATCTCATGATGCCTGTAATTTTTATAGAAACTCTTCTGTAATATACCACAATACAGACCTTCACTGCAAAATCTGGCACTGAATGTGAATCTCACCAGAAGAAAGAAAACAAATTATTCTTAGAGAGAACTAGAGCTGTCTAGACTCTAAGGACCTTTTGTTGTGTATTCATCTATGTTGAGGAGTGGGAGAAATGTAGGTTGCAAAAGCCTTAGTAACATACAAAAAAAGTTGATTTTCATTTTTCCAAGTAGCTTTTCTTACATTAAAGGCTTTAAAACAGTGGGTAACAGAACCATTTACACCAATATGAATAAATGTTAATTTAACCAGAACATTTGATTAACTACCATTTCAGTTTCATCCTACATGCTGGATAATCAAGTTATAGCAGTACTTTGATATAAGCAGTATGTAACTTTTTGCCATGGAAAGTTTTTCAAAGTCCTAATTTAGCATTTTTAAATATTTATAACAATCCTCACATATCAATGAATATTAAAACATAAAAGTACTTGCTTTTACTGTGAATATAAAAAAGAAAGAATAAAGATGTGAGGTGGCATGAAGGACAAAAGTTCATTCAATAATATTGACTGTTGTAGAGATGGAGGTTTGAAATTTAAGCTTATAATCATACATCATATCATAAGCCTTTGAATTCATACCATGCCTGGGCCGTTTTCTTCCTGAATGCCATTAACTGAATAGCTCTGAACCTTACTTTTATTATGTAAAAACATCGCTAAAGGGGTCTACTCTCTAGGATTGTTAAATATTTCATGAATATAAATTACCTGGGCAGAGGCTATTAAATGGTTTCTAAATAATCATTATTGTAAGACAATTATTAAAATGCACTATTATAAGAAATATTTTCATTATTTTATTTAACAGCTAGTTAGTGATCCCTGACTTATGTCATGTATGAGATTAGGTGCTGGGGATTCCACAGTGGAGCTGGCATTATATTTAGCTGCAAGCAACAGAGAAAATCAATTAAAAATTTACTTTTTTTGATGTATTAAGAATATCATTGCCCAGGAAGAATAATTGGAAGCCTATTTTTGAATAGGTTCATCAGAGAAGGATTCTCAAGGAGGATATATTTTTCTCTAGGATTTGTAGAATGAGGAATCAGCCATGCAAAGCATAGAGGGCAGAATGTTACAGGCACATGGAAAAACAAGTTGAAGTTCACTGAAGCCCCCCACCCAAAGTTTCTCTCTTCTAGGAACTGCTGGGAAGGACAGTGTACCTGAAGCAGGCACAGTAAGGGGCGCACGAGATGAAGTTGAATGAGAGTTGAACGAAAGGAAGGTCTTGCAAACTTTCACAAAGAATTGTGATTTTTTTCAAGTTTAGTAAGAAGCTATGCAAACGTGGAGATCACATAATTGGTTTTATGTTTTAAAATATCCTTTAGCTGCTGATTGAAGAGAGGAAAGAATAGGAAAAAGGAACAATGATAAAGTGGTAATACTGGTTCAGGTTTAAAGGTCATGTAGTTTGGTTAGTGAAATAGTTAAGATGGAGAGGAGTGAACACATTTGAAATACTTTTGGTGCAGAGAAGTGGAAACTTAATATTTAAGCTTATAATCATGTAACACACTATGCGCCTCTGATAAAGGATCAGGTAGATCAGAGCGTAAATGCATAATCACAGACGACTCCAAGGACTCTGGTTTTTGCCATTAGGTGAATGGTGATATTATTTATTCTGATGGGGAATGCTGGATGAGGAATAGATTGGAAAAAAAGAAATCAAAATTTCAAACATGGTCATGCTAAATTTGAGGTGCCTGGAAAGCATCCAGGTGGAATTGTCAAGTAGGCAGATTGATTCATGATTTTGGAGAATCCAGGAAAGTTCTAGGATGGAAATATGACTTTAAAATCACCTATTTAGTAACAAATAAAGTTACTAGGGGGCAAAATATGTAGAAATAAATAGTACCACTGATATAGCCTTAAACTTTGAAATAGAATAGAAGGGCAAGAACTCAGCAAAGGCACTGAAAAGTTCAAGTCTATGGGTTAGGAAATCGAATGGTGTCTTGTCTTACAAGCCAAGAGGGAGAACAATATTTCGATAGTAGTCAATAAATCTAAGAAGCTAGTTATTAGAAGGCAGAATAGAGTCGAATAGTATGTCTTTATTCAATCATTCCACAGAGAAATATGAACTTAAAATCTACGTTATGCTAGGCACCAGAGAAACAGCAGTGAAGAAAGTGGGCAAACATTTCTGTAGTTATGGAGATGATATGCTGGAGAAGGGAGACAGACAGGAAACAAGAAAAATATGAAATATGTAAAACATATGGCGTGTTAGGTAGTAGTATGTTCTAAGAAGAAAAATAAAGAAGGGAAGGAGTTAGGAAGTCTTGGGCAGAATTTATCAAATTTGGATAGTTTAGACCTTTACATTTGGAAGTATGAGAACTATTTGTGACTTGAAAAAGAGTAGATTTGGAGGAACACTCATGATGAAAGTCTGATTGCAAAAGATAGAAGAGTAATAGAAAGATGAAGTTGAGAAGTAAGTGTAGACAATTCTTTCAGGAACTCTTGTTGTGAATAAAAAATGATACAGGGCTACAGGTGGAAGGAAATGTGAGGTCAAAGGAGGGTTTATTGATTTATGCATTATCGGTACTTATTTACTTATAAGTAGGAATACCATGTTTGCATGCTGAGACGTATGCTCCAACAGAGATTGACAATTTACGAAAATGTGCAGAGAAACAACAGAATATGAAAAGGAAAGAATGGTGGAGGAACTGGCCTTTAACAAGAGGAAAGACATTTGATCCATTTTAACAAAAAAGAATGGGAAAAAATGAGTGAGATTATACTAGTTTATAACATGATGGTGAAAAGATATGGCAATATGATCGTTATACTAGTTTATAATATGATGGTGAAAAGGTAAGGCAATACGTGGGGAGCAATAAAAAAAGAGGCTTTAAGTGTCTGCAAAGGACAATTCAGTTCAATAAACATTAGGATTGCCAGTTAAATACAGTGGAAGACTCAAAATTTCTGGAAAGAAGAAACTGATGTCTCATTTCTCCTAAGTCCTGCAGAATGAGGATTCAGATGTCAAATTAGGTTGACTCAGAAAAAATCAAACATTTTTTGTAAACTTTATTTTGTGGATTAATATTTAAATCTTTGTCATGAACATGGCTTCCCTTCCCCCTCCATCCCACTCTATCAGAAGCTGGGTAATCTGGTTACGGGCTGTTCTTCATCTCAGAGGCCATTCTTTCTTCCAAATGCATCAGGGCCCAAATGCATGCCAAATAATGTATGGAGTAGGTCATGGGGAAGCCACGGGAAATTTTACTCCTTTTCCTCTTCACAACAGCATTGAGAAAGAATGGTCATTTCACTGTTATTGGGAACAAATGCAGCCATTTGAATGCAACTGAAAAAAAAAGAATTTTAAGGAAATGGTTCTCTAGGGAAAGGGAAACTATAAGAGATGCTACTTTTGAAGAATGTGAAAACAAATGTCCTCAAAAATCAAAACCAAGAATTATGTGAAAGAAACTTTACTCAACGGAGCACAACAGGATCATTATATGCCATTATGAGAAGGGATCCATTCCAGAGGGAGAAGGACAAACTTAGAAATGCCCTCGCAATGGAGTACAAGATTGTGAGGAAAGCTTTAATTTTTAAATGAACAGTGATGTTTAGCCTAGAGAAATCTTAAGTGGGGCCCCACCAGAGGAGCCAATCATTCCTGATAATGTGCTGAACTCTGGATGTTTCAATGCTCAAACAGAAGTTAGAGCCTCATTTGTCTGTGAGTTTGGACAAGATGAATTCTTCGATCCTGATAAACACTGAAAATCTAGAAATCATAGAAATGTGCACAAAATATAATTGTGGCAGGGAGGGCAATTTGCTCAGTGTGGATGCAAAGAAAACACTTGTTTATACATATATTTTATTATTATTGGACTTTCTTCTTATTAAAACCTCTTGGAATTTAGAATATTTGGCATTCCTAAATATACAAAAAATGTGGCTATAAAATATAGTATTAAATACTGCTTAATATAACATGTGCTATGAAACACGTTATTAAATACTATTTCCTCATGACAGAATTTATGTGGAAAAAATGTTATAAATGGAGTTGGTAAAGATTAAGTGAATGTATATTTCAATTTGTTACATTAGCAGGAAATTAGACGTCACCTTCTTTTATCAGGTACGCAAAAAGTTGGCAATATATTCCAGATCATAACTCCTGTCAACATGTATAGTGCACATCCAACAAGGAAAGGAGTATATTATGCAAGGGTACGACTCTCAGAAGGCAGGACTCATGAGGCTATCTTAAATACTACATACCACATGTCCTTAAATTTAGAATATTAGTGATTATGTGAGCCAAATAAGAAAGAACATAATATCACTGAGGCCATGGAATAATAAGACATAATATTAATAGGAATTATTAATATTGCATTTGATTTCTGCCACAGTCACTATGTTATATAATTTATGTACATTATCTTACTTAATTCTCACAATAATCCTCTTAATTCCATAACTTTATTAAAATAATCAGGGAGAAAATACACCAAAGCAGTGTTGGTGATTGGACCATTCTGCCCCTTCCTTATAATATGAATATATATCCATAGTCTTTGACTTGGAACTTTTCACTTCCTCCCAATGGAGAGGTGAAGTATATTTCTACACCCACTGACTTTGGGCTCCGCTGTATGATTCCTTTTAACCAGCAGTAGATGGGAAGGTGTGATAGCGTGGCAGCTCTGAGCAGAGACTTGAAGCAGCATCACATATTTTTCCCAGTCATCTTGAACTCCTGCACTCAGCCTGAGTTCCAGAAAGAAATGTGTGTAAAGCAGACCTGCGCACGGTGTAGGTGCTGGAGTCAAGCACAGTTGAACCCAGCTGAGTAGAGCAGAGCCAGAGCCGGAGCCAACTTGTAAACCCAAGATTTGTGTTTGTGAGCCATTGAGATTTGAGGGTGATTTATTGCAGAAGAAATGTTGATGACTACAGCAGTGGGTAACTCAGCCAGTTACAGAACTAGTAAGTAAAAATTGACCCTAGCCTTTCTGACTCTAGAGTCACTGCTTGAAAATACAATATTCTTTTGTCTCTAGTTTTATTAAAAATGAATATTGGAAGTCATTTATTTGAACAGTTTTCCATTCGTTTGTCTGTGCTCACCGGTGTATGGAGAACCTACTGTGCCCACTTCTGCACAGTTCTAAAAAAAATGTAGAAGTGAATAATTATCCCCACCCTCAAAAAGTCAAACAAAAGATGCAGTGCTGAATTATCTCTTTTTATTGTATCAACTCATAAATCTAGAACTACGTTAATAATCTGAAAGTACTACCCCAACTTCCTTGGAGTGAATTCTACAGAGAAAACGAAAGAGCAATTAGAAATTGGTTTATTGCTTGATTTTTTTCCTTCTAAATAAAACTTACATTTAAGTGGACTTGAGGGTTAATGTGATAGCAGATCAGGTGTTCTAAATAAGAATACATATGGCAATTTATCGCTTAATGGTGTCATGAATGTATTGAGCTTTATAAATGTTATTTCATGTAATACTCAGACTCATTTTATTTAATAGATGAGGAATGTGAGGTTTAAAGTTGTTAACTAATATAAACCCAAGTTAATCAGCAACCTAGCCTAAAATCTGACTTCAGTCAGTCTAATCCCAAAGATGCTGCATTTATCCGCTCTTCGACAATGACTCCTTCTTTACAATAGAGGCTCAAGGATCAGCAACTCATTCTTAAACTCAGAGAGCTGTCCCTGAAGGCCCCAAGGAAATTCAGTGAAATGAGAAAGCTTTGTACTTTTGTATGATTCATCGGAAACTAGAGTACTTTCCCTTTTCCATTATCCGAGACAATCAACATAAGGTCATATCATGGAAATATCTGGTAATGCAGCCAGAGCTTAATAATTGACAGACTCTGGGGGAAGTAAAGCTCTTACGATATTGCCTAGGATTTGTGTATTGCTTGATATGTATTAAACAGTTATTAACAGTAATAATTTGAAATATATTGTATGAAAGTCTTCCTTATAAAGATATGAATCTACAGAATAGATTAAATATTTCAAGACAAACCAATATAATATACACAAAATACACATGAAAACACATGTAGAGCTGTGTTGGTGAAAACAAAGTCAAAGTTTACAAAAATGAGCTTTTCCCAAATTCACATACTAATTCTTGTGATTGATGTGATGAATTATTTAAGAGCTAAGAAATCAGGGTAAACTTTGTCTAAATCAGAATGACATGTCTTTAAAATAAATGCTAATTATGTGATGTTTGCCTCCCAGTTAATTTTTTCCCAGAATTGTCAGACTTTACTAAAAAACTATAATAGGCATCAAGATATCTTATAAATCGCAAATTCTGAACAATTACAAAAAGCTCGAATACGCTCTGTGTTTGCTTTATCCAAAATCAATGAACCTTGCTATATATTGTCATTAAAATGTAGTGAAAATTAGTTCATTTTGTCTAATACTTTCCAATAATTTCTCATTAACTTCACTAAACAGCCCATGTACATGTTTTTTCTTTGTCAACTTCTGATGAGAAGTTTAGCTTAGTTCTAGGAAAATAAATAAAATCTAAAAATAAAAAGTCAACATTTAAAATTGTAGGCTATATACACAGAATATGTTAATAAAATATATGTTTTAAACTTTCTTATGTCCTGAATTGATTTACATGTAGTTGATCTAGTTTTGAAATCGCAACTGAAAATATTAGCATTATGTTAGAAAGAGAACAAAACTTGTTTCTCAAGTAAGTTCTGGGAAGATTTTACACATAAAACAAGGCCTATGTAATTTTGGATAGCTCACCTTAATAATTTTTCTGATTTAAAAGCTATATCTACTATAATATTTCTTTAAACTCTTCAGGAAAAAAAATTACAAGTATTCTAGTCTGAATCAGGCATTAAAATTGTGGCGAGTCATATTGCTCATAAATAGAATCAATCCGCATTATTTGTGGTAGAAATACATATATGAAATGCAGAATGTTGATGTCTTTATGAGATGAAATTTAGGAGTTCGATAGGAAATATTTCAGTACCAGAAAATGCAATATCAAATAAGCATAGAGAACAATTTATAACAAACTGTAATTACCCTGGGATTTTTACTGGCTCCTCAAACAAACGGTTGCATTTTCCTTGAAGCTTAGGATGTTATTATTCAGTGCAGTGGAGAAGTTTGTCTTTTGGTGACCTGAGTTTAAAACAAAGCAGTAAAATATGTTTTTAAAAAAATTATCTCTCTTCTTTTTTCTCTTTCCGTAAGGAAAAAGTTACCCTTTAAAATGTCCTCTCTGATTTTCTAGACTGTTTACAATTGGCTAGGATCTGTAAATCTCGTAAGCATTTTAGTTGTTTTAACCCATTTTAGTTAAGTTTTAGAGGCGTGGCCAGGTAACAGCTGAATCAGGGCTCATTTTTTTTGTTTCAATCATTCCTAAATCAATGACTTAAAAATAGTCCGGACTATTAAAGAAATTCTCAAAGCAAAGTAGACAATTGAGATGTTTATCTGGCCACATTTCCCTACTCTTTCTCTAAACTCAAATTTATATACACTGTTAATCTGAATACAGGGACTCATAAAACAACTTCTAATTTCAGAATTAATTTACCTCTCTATGCAAGTATGCATATACAAGTGTATATTCTTGATTTAAGTTTAATCAGATAAGGACTTTCACAATTTGTTTGCTCCATGAGGCGTGGCGTCATAGAGGATTCCTTACTATGCCCTTGATCCTTTGTGAGTTAGAGAAGAGCTATTTTTGTTTTTGCAAAGATACAATGCTTCATTATCTGAGATAGATATCCTATGAGAACTCCTTGGATAATTGTGCAATCTTTACTTTTTATACAGAAAATGTTCTTGGATTTCAAATGAAATTTCTTATCCTTCAATGGCTTTCTTCATCTAATTCTGTTCCTCTTGTGTCTATAATGCTTTGGCCTTATGTTTATCTTTGTTTAATCTGTTACTGCAAATGAGTCCTCTTTACAAGGACTCTTTTATCTCTTTCTTCCAAACTTTGTGTAGCTTCAATTGTATACAGCACTAGAAATTAATTTTCTTAATTTTTCACTAATTTAGAATGTTCTTTTTTATAGAAAGTATATTGGTGGTTTCTAATCCTTTCTGAATAACATTCTTTTCATTTAGCCTGCATATGAATATAGTAGAGTATGATGCCTTTAAACAAATGCATTTGTTCATCAAAAATTTAAATTTTATCATGTGCCAAGTGCTCATCTAAAAAGTAGTAGATGTAAATAAAGTGGTAAATAAGAACAACATAGCCTGCTCTCACAGAGTTTACCTTCCAATCTGGTGGGAAAAGCATATTATAAAAAAACAAACATAAGTTTTGAAAAATAATTTAAATTTTAAAGATAACTTCTGAATATACCTGTACATATTTCTCACATTTTGACAGTGTAGGGGAGGAAGACATTTCCTCTACCCACTCTTGGTCTTTCTGGTCAGAAAATGAATTAAATTCACATGAGACAGGATAACAGGAGAATATTAAACAAAGCTTTATAGCATGTATACATGGGAGAGGCTCAGGCAAACTGAACAACTCACCAAAATGGTTGAAGCCACCACCTTAAATATCATCTTCAGCTAAAGACAAAGGAGGATGTTGGGGGTGGGGAGAGTCAGTTAAGGGAGGTTATCAGCCAACTACAGTAAACAAGAGTCAGGTTATTATGCAGATTTAAGTCCTTACCTTCCACATTGATTAAGAGTTTCTAGACTGTAAAGTTTCCATCTGTAAAGGGAGACACCTTTACAGGTGGAGATTTCCTTTACATTGTAAACGTCTCTTAACAAAGGGCAAGTAAATTCTACTTTTCAGAGTTCCTTTGGTGTGTGCAGTTTTTTAAAAGTAACCAGCCCCAAATAATCCTCATGCCAAAAGAGACATCCTGGGATGGCCAATTCCAGTCCTGCACAACTACATCATCTTTTATCTCCTAATATGACAAAAATTTTGTAATATTTTCTACAGGAAGATAAGAAAGATAATTCACTCCTTTAATATGATTGTTCTATATTTTTAAATTATTGGTAGTTTAGAAAGGTGTCTTCAGTTTTATTTATTTATTTATTATAGAATCTAAATAGCTTCTTTGAAATCTCATGTGACATGAGAAATAATCTATACGAGATGTTTGCAAACATTTTCTGTAAAGGGTCAGGTAGAAATATTCTAGACTTTGTGGTCCGTACAATCTCTGCTACACCTACCAAATTCTGCCCTTGTGTTGCAAACATGGCCATAGACAATACTTAAATTAATGAATGTGGCTGTATTCCACTAAAATTTGATTTATAAAAGCAGGCAAGAGGCCAGATTTTTCCTTGGGGCCATATTTTGCTAACTTCTGATATATATTAATTAGTTCTCTATGGTAATCTATTTTGTAAAACATATACATTACTTGCATAGTCAACAAAACCACTAAACTGTTTAACTAGATGAAAAATAATAATTTTTCTCCTAACCACTCTTCTGAGTTTCCAGGCTGCTCCTGATTCTTGGTGCAGCGGTTTATAAGAAGGACGTGGAGTTAAACAGTCTGTACTTAAATCCCTTTATAACTTTATCAAAAATATGACCTCATGCTTGTCTTTGTTTACTTTAAGATGCAATTCTTTTCATCTATCCAGTAATGATAGTAAAAATATGTCCTACATTGTATTTGTTAGAGATAATTCGTATAAGTAGTGGAAAGTGCTGAATTCAGATCTTGGGAAATAATAGGCACTTTATTAACATAAAATTGCTTTTGTAGAGTTTTTAGCTTCCCGAGCTTTCTCAGGGAATAATGGCTCTAATATGTTATTCACCAGAGTGTGGAGAAATTGTCGGGTGTGAGAAAAGTCTTTCCAAAAGTGCAGAACTGAATTGATTCCAGTATTTTTTTCTCTGATATGAGTGATATGAAAATTGAAGAAAGTTTGGGAAGAAAAGTTTCTAAGATATCAAGTTCCAAACACTTGTTTTGTATTCTAAAGGAGAAAAATATTGGTGCTTTTTTTCTTGTAAATTTTGATGATTATGGTTTCTCTTCTATCTAATCTTTGTTAACGTTTGCATAAAAAGAAAACAGCAAAGGTCACATTATTGAAATGTCATTTCACAATAACCAGTGATTGTAGGGTATTAAAATCACTAGTGAGCAGAAATTGCAAATAGTGACTAGGAAATGAATGTGTATTTGAATAATCTCTAGACTTTCTCAGTGAACAGGTTGGATAATTTCATATTCATGAAGATGTGAGCAAGATCTGGATTATGTTTATCTTTTTAAATCATTTTACTTCAGTAACATTTATACCAGTGGAGTAGAAAACACAGTCATTGAAATATCTTTGAAACTCATGCCATTAGATGTACTGAAAAAACGAGTTTCTGTCAAAGCAATATGTGTGCAAGTGTTGGTGCTTTTCCTTATGATGGACATAACACAAAACCCTGATGATGTGTTCTGTTAGTAAAGGGAAGCTGCCAACAGCAGATCAATACTGGGGATGGATAACAGTGCTGAAGTATTCACGAATGGCTGTTCTAGGTCCCAGGCCAGTTGAAGAAGAGCAAATTGTATCTTAATAAGAGCTACAGGTCAGAATGACAGTGAAATAGAGAACACAATGCAGAGAGTTTCAAAGTAATTTTTATCATGGAACTCAATCACTAAAATTCTATAGGATTGATGGGTTCTTATTGTCTAACAAATCTTGTTTAATGTCCAATATGCCACCACATAACAAGGTAAAAACGGATTATAATAATTTAATTGTTTTAAAATTTGATTTGGCAATAAGTTCTCTGCAATGCACAACTGCAGGGAATGTCTTCACACTGGACCACATATAAATGCTATGCCCTATAAAACTGGGGTGGAATTTCCATAGACCTCAACATATTCTCTCCATCTATCTAATGGTATTCTCAGAAGTGGGCATTACAGAAGCCATGATTAGCTGCAAAATTAAGGAAACCTCAATGAATTGCTGCTTATACATGATGTGAATCCAATTTCTTTCTTTCTTTCTTTTTTTTGAGGAAGATTAGCCCTGAGCTAACTACTGCCAATCCTCCTCTTTTTACTGAGGAAGACTGGCCCTGCGCTAACATCCATGCCCATCTTCCTTTACTTTTTTATATGGGGGATGCCTACCACAGCATGGCTTTTGCCAAGTGGTGCCATGTCCACACCTAGGATACAAACCGTGGAACCCCGGGCTGCCAAGAAGTGGAACGTGTGAACTTAACCACTGCGCCACTGGGCCGGCCCTGAATCCAATTTCATAGAAACCAAGTGCAGAACTGGTTGGGCACTTTTACAATTATCAATGACAAAGACTCCTTCGGTCTCGATGTTTTGCCCTCCCTTACACACAGCATTAATGTTACGTACTAGGTGTCTGTTCAACAATCTTCAGACATCTGAACCACATACCAGCAAGCAGGAAGGAAAAATTAGAAAAGAAACTTATGCCTTTCTTTTAAACAACATTTTCTAGATATGGCATACAGGACTTCTATTTAAATCCCATTGGCAAAAACTTAATCACAAGGCCACTCCATGATACAAGCGAAGCTGGGAAATGCTGTCATTATTCTGGGTGACCATTCAGAATGTGCCCATGTAAATATCAGGGGTTCTACTTTTAAGAAAAAAGAGAAACAAACATGAGGAGCAATTAACACTCTCTCTGAAGGTTACCATAACTCATATTAGTGTTTAACGAAAGATAATCAACTACATTATTATGTAAAAATATAGTACCATATATTGGGGACAGCGATGCTCCCAAAATGTCTGATTTAATAAGAAAATATTTTAATATGAAAATTAAAAATATGTAAAAGTTGAGAAAATCAATAGCTAAAATATATACATTCTTTAAGATTAAAAATGTTCTTTTAGGTTTTAAAAAATTCCAATGTATTAATATTACTATGCAAATTACAACAACCTGTCAGATATTAAATTTTTGAGTGGGTAGGGGAAATTGGGAGAGGTTAGTAAAAGTATACAAACTTTTTAAGATGAATAAAGTCTGAGGATCTAATGTATAACATGGTAGCTATAACTGATAATGGTATTGTATAATTGAAATTTGCTAACAGAGACTTATTCTCACCAAAAAAAAAAAAAAATAAATATCTGAGGTGGAGGATGTGTTAATTAACTCAATGGGGGAATTCTTTCACAATGTATACATGTATCAAATCATCATGTTGCACGTTAAATATTTGCAAATTTATTTGTCATTTATACCTCAATACAGCAGAAAAAAAGACATCAGATTATTGAAAATGTAATACAACGTATGAAAAAACTAAAAACTAGCTAAAGAAATTGCATAAGTTAAGACATTTTAACTTTCAAGCCATAGATCCCAAACTTGGCTGTTTATTGAGATGATCTGAAATGCTTAAAAAATACTGATACTGACTCCCACCCCAAGATATTATGATTTAATAGGCAAGGAACACTAATTGAGCATCATTTTTCTTTTTAGAGATCCCCAGTTGATTCTGATGTTCCTCAAATCATATTTTTTTCTGGCTAGTCACCAAGTTTTTTTTATTGAGATAACACTGGTTTATAAAATTATATAAATTTCATGTGTACATCATTATATTTTGATTTCTGTGTAGACTATATCATGTTCAACGCCCATAGACTAATTATCATCCATCACCACACACATGTGGCCAGTCACCCCTTTTACCATTCTCTCTCCCCTCTTCCCCTCTTGTAACCACCAATCTAATCTCTGTGTCTGTTTGTTTGTTGTTTTTATATTCTATTTATGGGTGAGATCATGCAGTGTTTGACTTTCTCCATCGGACGTATTTCACTTAGCATAGTACCCTCAAGGTCCATCTATGTTGTCACAGATGGCAAGGTTTCATCTTTTTTATTATAGTTGAGTAGTATTCCATTATGTATATATACCACATCTTCTTTATCCTTTTGTCCCTAGACAGGCACTTAGTTTGTTTCCAAGTCTTGGCTATTGTGAATAATGCCACAAGGAACATAGGTGTCATATATCGTTACTCATTTGTGTTTTCATATTCTTTGAATAAATATCCAGCAGTGGAATACCTGGATTGTATGGTAGTTCCATTCTTAATTTGTCGAAGTATCTTCATAGTTTTCCATAGTAGCTGCACCAGCTTACATTCCCACCAGCAGTGTATGAGAGTATCCTTTTCTCCAATTTCTCTCCAACTTTTGTTATTTCTTGTCTTGTTAATTATAGTCATTCTGAGGGGTGTCAGGTGACATCTCATTGTGGTTTTGATTTGCATTTCCCTAACAATTAGTGTTGTTGAACATCTTTTCATGTGCCTGTTGGCCATCTGTATATCTTCTTTGGAAAAATGTCTGTTCACATCTTTTGCCCATTTCTTAATTGAGTTGTTTGGTTTTTTGTTCTCGAGATGTGCAAGTTCTTTATATATTTTGGATATTAACCCTTTAACTGATATATGTTTGCAAATATCTTCTCTCAATTGTTAGGTTGTCTTTTCATTTTGTTGACGGTTTCCTTTGCTGTGCAGAAGCTTTTTAGTTGGATGTAGTCCTGTTTGTTTATTTTCTTTTGTTTCTCTTACATGGGCAGACATGATATTTGAAAATATGCTGCTAAGACCGATGTCAAAGAGAGTACTGCTGTGTTTTTTTAAGATTGTTTTATGGTTTCAGGTCTTACATTCAAGTCTTTAACCTACTTTGAGTTAATTTTTGTGTATGGTGTAAGATAATAGTCTACTTTCATTCTTTTGCATGTGGCTGTCCAGTTTTCCCAACAACATTTATTGAAGAGACTTTCCTTTCTCCATTGAATATTCTTGACTCCCTTGTGGAAAAATAGTGGTCCATAGATATGTGGCTTTATTTCTGGGCTCTTGATTCTGTTCCACTGATCTGTGTATCTGTTTTTCTGCCAGTATCATGCTGTCTTGATTACTGTAGGTTTGTAGTATATTTTGAAATCAGAGAGTGTGATATCTCCAGCTTTGTTCTTTTTTCTCAGGATTCCCTTGGCTATTTGGGATCTTTTGTAGTTCCATGTAAGTTTTAGAATTCTTTGTTCTATTTCTGTGAAAAATGTTCTTGGAACTTTGATAGGGATAGCATTGAATCTGTAGATTCCTTTAGGAAGTATGGATGTTTTAACTACGTTAATTCTTCCAATCCAAGAGCACAGAATGCCTTTCCATTTCTTTGTGTCTTCTTCAATTTCAATGTACAGGTCTTTCACTTCTCTGGTTAAATTTATTGGAAAAATCTATGTTTAACTCACAGAAAACACACTCAAACAGACAATAAAAATGATATTTATTGGTTAATATCACTGAAAATTTTTTAGATAGAAACGTAATTAGTGTAATGTAATTGAATTAGGTCTCTGGATTCCTTTTGCTACATTTTCTTTTGTGTACTCTCCTGCTGTTATGGGCTAAAGTATGTCACCCTCAATATTCCTATATTAAAGTTCTCAACTCCAAGTACCTCAGAATTTGACCCTTTTGGAAGATAGGGTCTTTAAAGAGGTGATTAAGTTAAAATGAGGTCATTAGAGTGGGCCAGAATCCAATATGAATAGCATCCTTTTAAGAGGAGGATATTTGGAACCAGGCATGTAAAGAGAGGGAAGACTATGTGGAGACATAGGGAGAAAACGGTCATCTGCAAGTATGGAGGAAGGCCTCAGCAGAAACTGACCCTGCCGAAACCTTGATCTTAGACTTCCAGCCTCCAGAACTACGAAAAAATAAATTTCTGTTGTTTAAGCCATCCAGTCAGTTTGTTATTGCAGCCTTAGAAAGCTACTATAGCTATATATACTCCTAATTTCAGTCAGGTGGCAAAATGACTATACCTTTAGGTCTTTATCCACACATGACAATATCCCATGGAAAACAAATTGTCTTTTTGGTGGCCTTCTCTTAAAAGGGAGAAAACTTTTTTTCTGGATTCCTGTAGAAAAATTTATTTTAGATCTTACTAACTGCAACACTGCCACAGATTGTATTTGTTGGCATAACAAAATACCAATAGAAGTCCGGTGGTTTAAGTGGATTTAAACTACGGAGATTATTTCATTCTCATTTAACAAGTCCACAGTGAACATGTCAGGCCAGCAGTTACCTCTTCTCCACGAGGTATATTCAGAGAGCAAGGATGAAAGCACCTTGGCTATCTTTAACACAGGACTTCAAGATTCCTCTAACTATACTCTATTAGGCACAATTACAACCAGGAGAATGGAGGAAAATAGCAAAGACCCAAGGCCAAGAATACCATTTAAATATGAGAGGTAGAATTGCACCCACCCCCTCTGCTCATATATCATTGGCAAAAGTTTGATCACACGAATGCAACGATAAGAAAAGCTTGGAAATGTAGCTCCTCCATGTACCCAGAAAGAAATAGCAGGTTTTGTTTGACAGCCAGCAGTCTCTACAGTCTTATACTTCAAGGACAATATCAAGTATACCTGTGGCCTGTGTGCCTGAGGTCTACATTCAAGAATAAGTCATGTACAATGGAGACAGAATTAGCCTTAGAGGAATGAAGACACTCTCTGAGGCCATGGTAGATCACTACACAGTGAAGCATACAGGCTGTTTCAGATCAGGCTGGAGACCTCAAAGAAACCTGGGGAAATATTAGGAAGAATAAAAGGTGATGAGTAGGGCAAATAAGAGTGCCCAGTACAGAATGCTTTAAAAATAGGTATAGCAATTATATTGACTACCCACGCTTGCTTAACATCTGATGATGAATAGATTCAAATACTATAAAAAACAAGTGGCAAGGCCTGATATAATTAACTTGTCAGTTCTTTGCACCAGATAGGGACCATGCAATTCTGGAGTCTATGATAATAACAAGAGGAATCCGTTTACTCTGATCATCAAAATATTTGTTGAGACCAATTAGATCCAAAACCTTAAAGAAAACGAACCATATTTTACTTCATAAGCTCATTCTTTTCAAAATTGTCTATCCTTATCTCCCAAGTACACCCACCCATTCTTACTCGTTACACATTTTTCTTTTCTTCATGGTAATAATTGCTGTCTGAAGTAAACTGAATTCTTTATTTACTTGTTTGTCATCTGTTTCTCTTTCTAGAAGATTAATCTCATAAGAATAGAGACCTTGCTTACTTTATACACTGCTATGACTTCGAAAGTTGGAATATGCTTGGAGCATAATGAATCTTCAACAAGTATTTTTTGAATGAATAAATAAATGAATGGATGCATGAATGAAAGAAACAACAGTAAAATGCATTAAAATTGACAGAGTAATAGATGGTTGAAATGATGAATGGATAGATGCATAGATAGATAGGTAGAAAGATGAGAGGGGCCGGCCTCCTGGCAGAGTAGTTAAGTTCACACACTCCCCTTCCTCAGCCCAGTGTTCCACCAGCCCAGTGTTTTGCCAGTTCAGATCCTGGGCGTGGACATGGCACTGCTCCTCAGGCCATGCTGAGGCAGTGTCCCACATAGCACAACCAGAGGCACTCACAACTAGAATATACCACTATATACTGGGAGAGCTTTGGAGAGAAGAAGAAGAAGAAAAACATACAAAAACAAAACAAGGAAGATTGGCAAAGATGTCAGCTCTGGTGTCAATCTTTCATAAAAAAAAAAAAAAGAACAGAAAGATGATAGATAGAAAGAAAAATACTCCAAATTATTTTTAAGGTGGAAGATGCTAGAGAGAAGAACTGGAAGTTTTAAACCTAAAGATGGGTGCAGATGTAGTGAAATAGTGTGTGCCAGGTTATGGTGAATCAAGATACAACCTGTATCCTTAAATTAAAATATCTGGTAAAACTATGTTAAAGAATATGGTAGAATCCCACATCATCTGGGCTATTTCAGATATTAGTAAATTGTAAGACATTCTTATGACCAACAGGATATTGTGTAAAAGGAAGTAACAAATAGGTCGTATGGATTGAGGCACATAACAACTTATAATTATCCCCCGAAGAGGTTTTCTATCTTTATTACAGGCTTAATGAGTAGTATGGGAATAAAAGTGGGTCTGCAAAGATAGGGTCTCCCTCAAATAATATTAAAATATGCTCGGCACATAGTGTATAGTCAAAAATTATAGTGTATAGTCAAAAATTATAGTAGATATTTATTGTATTATAATCATTACTTTTAAAATCATAGTTATTATATTCATTTTCTATTGCTTCTGTAACAAATTATCACAGATTTAGCAGATCAAAACAGACATTTATTATCTTACATTTCTGTAGCTCTCATTCCTTGGCTTGTGGACTCTTCCTCTATTCTCAAAGCCAGCAATGGCAGGTTAAGTCCTTCTCCTGTCCTGTCACTCTTACCTGCACTTCTGCTTCCCTATTATACTTTTAAGAACCCTTGTGACTACATTTAGTCCACTGGGATAATTCAGGATAATTACTCTCCTTTAAGATCTTTGCCCTATCAGGTAAGCAACTTTAATTTTATCTGCAAACTTAATTCCATTATTCCATGTAAGGTAGCATATTCACAGGTTCCGGGCACTAGAACATGGATATCACTGGTGGTACATTATACAGTTTGCCATAGTTATCATTGCTATGTGAAATATTTCCCAATTTTCACAAATTAAAATTCAGATATATCTTGATCTCAATGTATTGCTAAATTGCTAAGTGACTAATTAATTAAGGAGGAGCCTGGCTAAATTACTGAAGTGGATGGTACAAGTAAAATCACCTGGTGTTGACCTAGCTCCAGATTTCCTCATGGTTATTATGTCCTGTCTCACTCATGTGGGATAGAAGGTTGGTTAAGATTTTCATGGGAAAATAAAAATTTGTCCTACCACCGTCCTAAGCTGTATCAAACTTAGACTACAATACAAATTATTATTTTAAAAAATAAATTATTAAAAAAAATCTCAATATTAACATCCTTCCTATGTAGGGGGATCCAAATGCCAAAAACTCACTTCAGGTAAGTGTATTAGTCAGAATTCTCCAGAAAAACAGAACTAATAGTGGAGTGAAAGAGAGGGAGGGTGGGAGAGAGAGATTTTAAGGAATTGGCTCATGTGATTGTGGAGACTGGCAAGTATGAATTAGCAGGGCAGGTTGGCAGGAGTTGCTGTTGCAGTGTTGAGTCCAAAGGCAGTAGGAAACAGAATTCCTTCCTCTTTGACGGACTACAGTCTTTTCTCTTAAGGACTTTAACTGATTGGATGAGGCCCACATACTTTATGGACTAGTAATCTGCTTTCCTCAAAGTTTACTAATTTAAATGTTAATCACATGTAAAAACATATCTTCACAGAACATCTAGACTGATGTTTGACCCAAAACTGGGTACCGTAGCCTTTGTGGCTTGCTACATAAATTAGCCATCACAGTAAGGGATAGTGGGGGGAAAAAAGGTGAGTATGCTCATGGTAGCACAGAATGATGGAGACCGCAGAAGGAGATCCAACATATCCTTCTGGGGGTAAAGAATATTTAAAGTATAAAACCTCTGTTATTAAGAATTTTTTATTCCATAAATGGATAGCAACCAGGAGATAAATAGTTCTTACCAAAATTCCGTCTGCCGATTCAGTCATCTAACAGGTAATTAAGTGCTCTCCCTAGTCTGGGTACATTCTCTAGGTTGTGCACATGAATCAATAATGAGAAAAAATGTCTTCTTGCGTGAAGCAAGCCTACTAATGGTATGGTGAGTTCTCTTCCTGGTTTATCCATCCTGGAGCAACCCTCCAGGATTCCAGTATATTCAAATTCACCTCAGTAGTTCCTCTCAGTCACTCCCTAGGGTATTACTTTAACAGGATCTAAATCTCCACACTTTAATGACAGCTCAAGCAATTAGCATCTCCTAAAGGGAATCTAAATGCAAACAGCTTATACAAAGCGACATCCCTGAAGGAGACTTCAAGCACTTAACCCCTAAGGAACAATTTATGCAAACTAGTATCAGTTGAAGTAGTTTACCCTTAATAAATATTTACTCAAACGAATGCCCTCAAGCAAATTCTAAAGTCTAGCTACTATCCTACATACACACACACACACACACACACACAAATACACACACAAATGGATATCCTAAATTCTCTTCAAATAAAATGAAGAGAACAGGATGAAAAATAACTAAAAGCTCAGATAGATATTGAACTACTGGCCTATTAAAAATATGCATAACAAGGGATTCCATCAAATTTCTTTTTATATGATAAAATGAAGATTTTTAAACAAACACACACATACTCGCATACATGTACATTTATTCTCATCGGCATATTGCAATACACACCACACAGGGCATTTCTGATTACTCCTTTCTGAAGTGTATATTTGGCTTTGTAGGGGAGGAGAACATTTCCTCTTCCCAAAATGTGGGTTCGTCTGGCCGGAGAACGAATTAAATTCACATGAGACAGAATAGCAAGAGAAAATTAAACAAAGCTTTATGAGGAACCACGGCCCGGGGCCTTTCTTCCCGAAGGAAGAAAGGGCACCGACGAAGTGGGGTTCACATAGTGGTTATATACCCCCAAACGGGGTGTTTCACATGTGACTGAAACGTCCCTCCCACAATAGTCACAAGATTGCCCTGTCGGCACAGTGCTTGATGGGCACAGCAGGTAATGGTCTGCTATCTCGGTGGGTGTAGCAGGAGGCAAGTCTATGTCTGGAGCTGGGCAGTCACAGGTGAGCGCAGCAGCAATCGGTTCCTAGCCTAAGGAAAGATGCTTAATCCTTAAGGAATGCCAACGTTGGGAGGGGGAGGGAAGTCAGTTACAGGAGGTTACCAGACTAGCACAATAAAATGCAGATTTTAAGTCCTTGCCTTTGGTATTGATTAAGAGTTTTTAGAGAGAAGGTCATCTCCTTTCTTCTTCCTGGTACAGAGAGGGAGGCACCTTTACAGATAGAGATTTACCTTACAAACGTAAATGTGTCCTAACAAAGGGCAAGTTCCATTCCTCAGAGCCTCCTTGCCTGTCCCAGTTTATCAAAAGCAATCAACCTCAAATAGTCCTGATACCAAAGAGACATATCTTGGGGTGGCCAATTCCAGGTCCCCACAGCTTCATCAGCGAGTACTCTAGGCTTGCTTCAATTCATTGGATAAAAACTAGATAAAAGCATCAACTCACCAAAATTGTCTTATGGAATTTAACATCCAAGTATGACTTTGATAATGTGAAGTGATTATGCAGGTAGTGTTAGAAATTGAAATCAGTAGTTGCTATCTATTCTTCAGTTAATTTTTTTTCAACATGGAAATGCAAGAGCACTGGAGAGACACACAAATTCAAAAGTAGGAATTAAGAAGAGATAGGGCTTAAAAATTACAAGGAATGTGTTTCCAATTTAGTATCTGAATATAGAATTGGAATAAATCCTAAGAGTTCCAACATTTGATATACATGAAATAACATCCTAATAAACAAACATGGAGCTTTAGAAAAACTATTAACTTCAACTTGGTACTAAAAATGTGAAAGACTAAATAATAGCTGTATTATAATTGAATGCTACATGTTTTTAAAATCGCTTACTTAAATTATAAATTTTTCACAAGACAATCCATCACTTTGAAAGATAATAGTACTAAATTACCTGTTGAATATCTAACCAGAAAAACCTAGGAGTTTCCATTTTTTTACCAATTTAAACTTTGAATGCTAGTAATTATTGTCTCTACTTTGGAGGAAAGCATACTGAAATTCAAAGATGTGAGGTCACACAATTTGGTACTGGCAGAAAGCAAGATTGTTCTCCAAAGTCTGCTCTGCACACAATATTACATTTTATAGACCGTATTGTTATGCACTCTCTTAACTATAGAGAATAGGACTTGAACTAAATAATGAATATGGGAATCCTTCCATATTGAGAGCCCTTGAACAGATGTAATAAAAACCAAATTGCTGTGAGTTGCTTATTTAAATTTTTTTTGAGTAGAATTTGAATGTCTTATCATCTTTTCTAGAATCTCCTTACTACCTGGGTTCCACGTCTGTGTATGCCTTCTTCACAGTAATTTCTACCTTATTCTAGTAACCTTTGAGACAGAATTTCTTATAAAATGTTGCTGCTCCATTCTCCTCCTATAACTAAAGTAATTTTTTTGTGTGATTTCCATAGCACAAAACCTGAAATAATTGATACTGATGAAATATGACTAGAAGGTCAGATATTACGCTTACTAATACAGATCTCCTTTTTAGGAATTTTTTTTAAGGATGATTAGCCCTGAGCTAACATCTGCTGTCAATTCTCTTTTTGAGGAGAGAAAATTTTCTCCTGAGAAAACTGGCCCTGAGCTAACATCTGTGCCCATCTTCCTCTATTTTATATGTGGGACACCTGCTACAGCATGACTTGATGAGTGGTGTGTAGTCCACTCCTGGGATCCAAACTTGTGAACCCCTGGCCACCCAAACAGAGAGTGCAAATTTAACTGCTATGCCACTGGGCCAGCCCCTTCAGGTATATACTATTTTGTGTGTGTGTGTGTGTGTGTGTGCATCCTCCTTTTATTTTTTATTTTTTTTAATTAAGGTTATGAATGTTAACATCCTTGTGAAATTACGGTTGTACATCATTATTAGTCATGTTGTAGGTACACCACCTCACCCCTAGTGCCCTACCCCCACCCCCCTTTCCCCTGGCAACCACCGATCAGTTCTCTTTGTCCATATGTTAACTACCACCTATGAGTGGAGTCATACAGAGTTCATCTTTCTCTGTCTGGCTTATTTCACTCAACATAATACCCTCAAGGTCTATGCATGTTGTTGTGAATAGGATGACTTTGTCCTTTTTTATGGCTGAGTGGTATTCCATTGTATATATATACCACATCTTCTTTATCCAATCATCAGTGCTGGGCACTTAGGTTGGGTCCATGACTTGGCTATTGTGAATAATGCTGTGATGAACATAGAGGTGCATGGAACTTTTGGAATTGCTGATTTCAGGTTCTTAGGATAGATACCCAGTAATGGGATGGCTGGGTCATAAGGTATTTCTATTCTTAACTTTTTGAGGAATCTCCATACTGTTTTCCATAGTGGCTGCACCAGTTTGCATTCCCAACAACAGTGTATGAGGGTTCCCTTTTCTCCACAGCCTCTCCAACATTTGTCACTCTTGGTTTTGGATATTTTTGCCATTCTAACAGGTGTAAAGTGATATCAGTGTAGTTTTGATTTGCATTTCCCTGATTATTAGTGATAAGGAGCATCTTTTCATGTGTCTATTGGCCATCCGTATATCTTCTTTGGAGAAATGTCTGTTCATGTCCCCTGCCCATTTTGTAATTGGGTTATATGATTTTTTATTGTTGAGTTGTGTGAGTTCTTTGTATATTATGGAGATTAACCCTTTGTCAGATAAATAACTTGTGAATATTTTTTCCCAGTTAGTGGGCTGTTTTTTTGTTTCAATCCTGTTTTCCCTTGCCTTGAAGAAGCTCTTTAGTCTGATGAAGTCCCATTTGTTTATTCTTTCTATTGTTTCCCTCAAGGTATATACTATTTTAAGACAGAGATTTATAAGGCAATACTGCTAATTTGAGGACAAGAATCCTCAACCCACATGATTAGAATGTGACCAGACATAAAGTAGAAAGAGTTTCTCTTCCTCTAAACCACAGAATCACAAGTACCTGTACACTGAACATATTTGTAGTTAAGTTATCACATTAGGAATCAATTCTTGTCGAGTTTGGCTTTGCTGAGGAAAGGGCAGGACCAAATAATAGTAAATTTCTAAAAGTGTTTAAAGTTGTTCTCCACCTCAAAGATAGCAAGTCCTTGAATTATATTTAATCTAATATATTAGGTTTTAAGTTAGTTTTTCTTACTTCTTGTCTTATGCCATTTTGACATTATCAGTAGACATTCAATTCTTTGCACCTTATGTATAAGTATATATGCATGCATACATGTATATGCACGCATGTGCATACATATACACTGATACATATGTACACGTGATATATTACACATGGGCATAAGTATATACATACATGTGCATGTATATATATATATATGGGCATATATATGTATATATATACATTTTCTTACTTATAAAAAATTTCTTAGATTCTAGTAATAATAAAATGTTGCACTTTTATAATATAGAATGATATCATAGAATTCTCTAGGCTTCCTGTGTTATTTTATTTATTTTTCACTTGTTTTAAGAATTATTTTTCCCCTAGTTAATATCACCAATCTTGTTTTAACTTTTGGAAGCAATCAAGTCTTATGAAAAACATGTTAGGATGAAGACTTCCATCAATCTATTACAACTTGGCCTAATTGAGCAATCACATTTAGGTAATCTGGCTAGTGACCTAGATTATAATTTTATCATCATAATTATGTTGATATGTAGTTCAAAATTTCTAGTAACATAATTCTGTACTAGACTATATATTCACAATTTTATATAGTATCCACTTCAATTCATTTATTTTCTTTGTAGGTTTCTACCGTTTATTCTAAGCTTTCTCAATTGGCTCATAACAATATCTACTACTAAAGCCAGTTTTCGGTTAAGTAAGGAAAATTGTTTGATATTCTGATTTATCAAATAAAATTTTATTTTTTCTCTTCTAACTCTACTCTCCCTAAAATGTGTGGGCTCTTCACCAATCATAGAAATGTGTCAACTCTCTACTTGGCTATAGATAGATAAGACTTCTAAGTGTGTTTCATATGATCCTTTCAAAAAGTTTCGTTATCCTTTCTAGAAGTTCCACAAAACAGCTAGAAAGCCATGTATTCTCACCTCTCTTTCTTAAAGTATAGCTATTGTGTAATGGCAATTGCTGATTGATTAAAAAAAAAAAGTAACAGAAAATCCAGTCACTTCCAGTTTATTTTTTAAAGAACTCTTAAAAGGAGAATGAAATAAGATAAAGAATGTGCATTTTTTAAATCAGTATTTCACATGTGTGAAAGATCTATAATTCACAAATGCCACAATTTTAAGTGAGTTATATGCAGGTGCATTCCATGATTGAAATAACGCAGAAAGCTCTCAGCACTGTGAAAGGATTTATTTTTGTCCTCTACACCTTAACTCTGTTTCAATTCATCTCCAACTATATTTTCCTGGAGTTATTTACTTATTGATTTGTACTGAGTGTTTTGTTGGCAGGATGAGCTGTAGGAGGAAAGAGACTTCATATACTGTACCAGAATTTGGCACAATATTTTTCTCTTTTGTATTACTAACAGAATCTAACACTGGATCAGAACTTGAATCCTAGCAGAATTCAAATAGTAAAGCTAGAGCTTTAGTCATCAAACCCAATGACATATAAACCATCCCATTACATTAGTTTGTTGCTTTAAAAAAAATAAAACATTACAACCCAGCCACTCTTTCTACCCCCTAGTGCTTTATGAAACTTCTGTCTTGGATATATATATATATATATATATTTTTTTTTTTTTGGTAACTTTCCACTTTCAATCAGTTCTATACTTTTGACTAACTCATATTCTTTTTAATACCTTGTTGATTAGAGCTTTCTCATCATTTCTTCATATTTCATTCTGTTCTCCGAATTTTCTATTTAAGACTCAAGGTTTTAATTTGCTGATTTCAATAGTTCATGTTGTGCCCTTAAGAATTTAGCTGACAAAGCAGATGGAGGAATATTGGACATCTAGGAGGACAGATGTATTCAGGAGAATGCTCAGGATGACCACAAGCAACTAATTAGATCTCCTGTGGGGAATGTTATGCCCTTGAAATACTTTGGTATCCTTGTTGTTTTAAAATCTTTAGAACAGAACTCTGACCCTTGTTAGAGTTAACTTTGAAAATGCTTTCTCTACTTTTGAGAGTGTATTTTGCAGAAATGGGAGATGAATAGATAGGTCAGGTTGAGCAGGATTAAATATCATGGCTAAGGCTAAACTTTTAATTTATCTTAGTTTATCCATATTTAATCAATTCATGTCTATTTGACAGCATAAAGCATTAACCTTTTGAAGGCTGAATATGTCACTTTGTGATGTCTGTTAAATCATGTTGATTGCTAAGGTTCGCAGGATTTAAAAATGTGTTTTTTTTTAATGCAAGTTGCATTTTACTTCTCTATGATTGCTTACATCTTAAAGCAAATTGTAGCTTGTAAAACCATTTCTATTCTATTGCTATGTACGAATTTAAATTTTACCCTATATATCATTGTGTGACAATGAAAAAAGAACACAGTCTAGGCCTAGGCATGGGGCAGTGGAAAACATGCTCCCTGGTGATTCCTTGGTTCTGATAGGAAGAAAGCTGGGTCTAGCCTATACACCACTAGTCTATTCTTCCCTGGTTTACCAATTAGATACATTGCTTCGTTTTCTTTGTGATAGAATCAAATGTGGAATGAGATAAAGCGTTTTTCCATTATTGGCTCTCTATGCACACATAAGGAAATATCAAGAGTAGGGAATTAATTACTCCTCTAAAAAACACCTTTCAGATGTCTAAGAGGAGACTCAAGGTAGATATTTGGATAGTCAGGTCTGGTGCTGAGAAAAGAATGAACTAGAAATAAGTAGAAAACGGCAATAAGGATAAAATCACATCAGACGAGAGCATAGAAGGGTGCTACATTTAGGAAAATGGAGGGCATTGGTTACCACAGAAAGAACTGTTTAGATGGTTTCAAATTCAAAGTTTCTACTTCCACATGCAGCACTCAAAGATACAGTTTCCATAGACTATGGCTTCATCTCACTCCACTATCACTCAGCATTCATCTTTAAAGAGCTGTGCATTGTTCCAGGCAAGCCCCATGGCATAGTGGTTGGGTTCAGCATGCTCCACTTCAGCAGCCTGGGTTTGCTGGTTTGGATCCCAGGCATGGACCTATACCACTCATCAGCCATGATGTGGTGGCAACCCACATGCATAATAGAGGAAGCCTGCACAGATGTTAGCTCAGGGCTAATCTTCTTCAAGCAAAAAAAAATGAGTTGGGCACTATAGAAAAACATAAGTTGTGAATGGTTATACTATATTAAAGGATGTTTAAATGATTTAAAATGCCATTAAACATTGAGATATTATGCTACCACAAAATCTAAATTAAGTGAGAATTAAAGAAAGATGATAGAAAGCTCCAGGTTTTAGCAACATCCTGATCTAGGGGGACAAGTACACAAAATTTATTATTCGCCCTGGAAAAAGGAAGAATTTCTGCCCTCTTTTTTTCACCCAACTAGCAGTGAAATAAATGTTCTTATGTGGCTCCCCCAGACTGCTGTATTTCTTAGCAGCATACATCATCAAAATTAAATGGACCAAGAATTGAATAGTGGTGAAAAAGAGTCAACTCATATATAAAGGTAGCAATTATGTTCTACAGAATGTCCAGTTATACACAAATGTATTAATCTTGAGAAAAGGTTAACTGTGTTTTTATTTCAGCTGCTCTAATAAGTAGCATGCAAGGAGACTAAGCCTCTAAGAGCTTCTTCGTAAAGTAGTTGAAACAATTAATAGATATAAATTGATATTAAGGACTTAACACTTTGCCTGGCACATTTAAACAACTAAACAACGTTACTTAGATTATTATAATTTTAATTATTATTGAGAATATATATATATGATTGTCTATAGAAACTTTAGTGAAATATCTGTTTCTATTTTGAAGGTAACTGTTAACAAATATAAGTATATGGGTAGCCAGAAGTAAATTAAAATCTGAGGTAAAATTTAGCCTCTGTGGTATCAAATGCATGCTATTTAAGGGCAGATAACAAAAAATTTAATTACTCCATTTTAATTTATTTCCTTTTCGAACAAAAGCAAACCCAACAAATAATCAAGGTCAAGTTTATTCTATTTTATCTTTTGCCTTCCTTTAAGATTTGTTAAAATTGAACATATTTTTAAAAAACTAAAACATAAAACCTGACCATATTCATACATTGATTTGGTGCTTGGAATCATTCACTATTTCCTTGAGCCTTTGGGGATAAAGTCTGAACCGCTTGGCGTAGCATGCAAGGTCTGTCATAATCTGGCTCTGCCTGTCTCTCTAACTATTTCCTCAAACCCCCAGCTCCAGCCCAGCGTACATACCTTCAAAAACAAACATGGCATGCTCTAGTCATACTGAAAATTATCGTATTTTTCTAATCATAATAAAGTATTTCATACCTTTCTGATTTTGTACATTGAGTTCATATTCTCAGAAACTCACATTTTCACTGTGCAATCCTAAGACTTTTTCTTATTTAACAAAACAACAGTAATAAAGCAACAATAACCACAAGAAGTGGTAACTTGAAATTATTTTCATTTGAAGATGTCTAAGTTTTTGATAGATTTTTGGGTGATATAAACACATTCCAAGAAATCAAAATATGCAGAATTTAAAAAGAACCACAGTATCTGGTCTAAGTATTTTCTTTATGCACGATAAATTTTAACTCAATGAAGATTGATTGTTGTAGATTTTTCAATACAAGTATATACAAAGGAGGATATTATATGGGAAAATTTAGAAGTGTGTCATGATTTGATAATCTGATCATCAAAATGTAGTTTCTTCTTTCAAATAGAATACATACTCTATGTAAGACCTTTTTCCCCCACCCCCAGTTCAAACTTCCATAAGTTTAATGCAAAACCCTAATTTGCATTTGTGGTTATTTTTCAGTTGAAGATAAAGCAATTTGTTTTGATCACACATAATTCAATAAACATGAGTTAAATAAATATAATTTTAAAGATTAACAGTCCTTACATTTATTTTATTTTCTTGTGAGTTTTGGATTGTAGATATATGTTATACTTCTAATGCTGGAGAGTAAACCTTAGAAATCACAGTATTTTGAGATATTGAGGAAACATTTCCTTGGATAGAATTATATATTATAGGACAGGCTTATTATCAACATATCACAGACAATTTTTTCTATGCATTTCACCTAGTAGCTTTGATGACGTTTTGGTATATTTCAAGATTACTACAATAATCAGAGTTGTATAATTATTACAGATGTGATAGTGTGACTAAGTATAGCTTTTAGATCAATTATATATATAATGTTATTATACAAAATTATAGAAGAAAAGCACTTCTCAATCTCCTATTGACAGTAACCATCATGCCAAAGATTTGTCATTTCTGTCAACAGCAGTATTTAGTCAATAACTCCAAAATTAGTTTACTTTATTTTCCACACTGGCCTAATGCTCAAAAGAATATTTGATTGCTTGCCTTGCTGTTAAATATCACATTTTATTTAAGGGATATTTGCTGATATAATCATTTGGCTACACCTTGTTATATGAGTGCTAGAGCAACATGATACAACTCATGACTCTATTTCCCTTAACTGAAGTGGTCCATTTTGGATTAGGTTTATTTGAGACTTATTGCTCTGCATCCACAATGGCTATGCAGAGGAGATGCGAGTTTCCGTGCAATGTGAGATTATCTCTGGTTATTTTTGCTTGCCATTTTTCCTATTTAACAAGGAGATTTGACATAAATTAGATAGCTTTATAATATCTGATTATACATACATTTTCTAGGTGAAACATGTTATTTAGGGTGGAAAAGCAAATATTTTCTAATTTGAGTAGGAAAATCATCAACTATAGTGTTTGTTTTTAATTAGATGACTTATGAAGATTTTTCTAACCCAAGATATGCTTAATATTTTACCATATTGATACAAAGGGCACACATATTTATTCTATAGGTAACAGTTGAGTTGAATTTATAAATGTGGCTTAATTGATTTTTGTTACAAAAGGAAAATTTCTTATCACTTAATATCACGAAATTAATGAAATGTACAGGGTATGGTGATGATGGAAATCTGTAAAATCTTTAGCTAGGTATCGATGTCTTAATTTACTACACTCTAAAATATATTACAGCAAGCTAACAATGAGATAATTTGACATATGTTGATCAAAAAATGCATTTAACAAAAATAACACATTATTTAAAAGTATATTGGACTTTACGGCTTTCTCTTCCTCTCTTTTTCTGATTATTTTTTACTTTAGCACACTTCATAATGAGGTAGCACCCTCAAGACTTGACTATGCCTTTAAATCTACAGTACGAGTTGCTAGAAAATGGAATAATTGCTTTCAATTAAGATTTCGTGAAACAAAATGCTTTCTTAACTACAGTGTTATCACAGCCTAAAAATTGTAATCTGTTAATCATGGCAGAATAACAAATAACTTTGGTAGGCAACATGATGTTATGAAGAGAGCAAGGCAAAATGAATTAGGAGGTGCTGGTTTAGGATGTAGGGGAGGAGGACATTTCCTCTCCCCAAATGTGGGTTTGTCTGGCTGGAGAATGAATTAAATTCACATGAGACAGAATAGCAAGAGAAAATTAAACAAAGCTTTATGAGGAACCATGGCCTGGGGCCTTTCTTCCCGAAGTAAGAAAGGGCACCGACGAAGTGGGGTGCACATAGTGGTTATATACCCCCAAACAGGGTGTTTCACATGTGATTGAAATGTCCTTCCCACAATAGTCACAAGATTGCCCTGTCAGCACAGTGCTTGATGGACACAGCAGGTAATGGTCTGCTATCTCAAGTGGGCGTAGCAGGAGGCAAGTCTATTGTCTGGAGCTGGGCGGTCACAGGTGAGCGCAGCAATCAGTTCCTTCCCTAAGGAAAGATGCTTAATCCTTAAAGAAATGCCACCGTTGGGAGGGGGAGGGAAGTCAGTTACAGGAGGTTACCAGAGAAGCACAATAAAATGCAGATTTAAGTCTTTGCCTTTGGTATTGATTAAGAGTTTCTAGAGAGAAGGTCATCTCCTTTCTTCTTCCTGGTACAGAGAGGGAGGCATCTTTTACAGATAGAGATTTACCTTACAAATGTAAATGTGTCCTAACGACGGGCAAGTTCCATTCCTCAGAGTCTCCTTCCCTGTCCCAGTCTATCAAAAGCAATCAGCCTCAAGTAATCCTGATGCCAAAGAGACATATCTTGGGGTGGCCAATTTCAGGTCCCCACAAGGACAATAAATACTTTTGTGACATAGGCCAGATTAACTTTTCTAGGATATTGTCACACTCATAATGAAAGGTGATACTATATTATTTCTCAGACTTCTCCCAACTTTAAACTGTTTTTATTTATTACATATCCCTGTCTTCTAAAATAGCCTGGACATTCCAAACTGAACGTGATTTGACTGCAAGAGGTTAAAATTAATTTAGTTGCAGCACTAAATAAGTGAATTGGATTTATATAATTGTAAGGAAGATTTGGAAAATAACCATTTTTTCCTAAAATTTAACATTTTTATGAATGTACCAAAACCAAATTAAGAGTAGTAAATGTCAACGTGAATATATTTCTACATGTTTATTTGTTAGTCCTTTTCAAATTGTGTTTACTTTTGAAAGGAATTATATTTAAATCATCAAAAGGAATTGCCATCTATTTTTATACATATAGAATATCTTTCTTCACGAGGGAATCATCAATGATGCTGAGTACTTATGACTGGCCAGATATAACTTCTAAATTCAAGTCCTAAAAATGTCAGTGATAATTTTGATGGTCTAGGTGTAATTTATTTATGTTTTTTGCATTTCTGAAGGCTAGCAATTATGTAAAGGAGTGTGATTGTAAAGGAGCAATTTAAGTACAGTCAGATGTTGAATGATGGGGATTCATTCTGAGAAATACATCCTTTGGCTATTTCCTTGTTATGCAAACATCGTAGAGTGTACCAAAGGGGGAGAAACTTCCACCCCAAAATGTGTCTCTTTAACATGAGGATTACTTTAATCTGATTATTACTAAGAAACAAAAGACTCAGAAACTTTTTCTTGCAACCTCTCCTTTACCTGCTTGAAAGAATTCAGATAAAAAACCTGTTTCAGGAAGCTAGCTATCATCTTAGTGTAACATGAACTGAGTGGTAGACCAAGATGAACCTAGAAAGGCCTGTTTGTTGGGCTGCCTGCTGTGTTCCTCTGTTTCTGTGGGGCCAAACACTTATTTTCCAAATGTTTGCTCATTTTCACCTACCTTTTAATTTCCTTCCTTCCCTTTGAAGTCCCTGACTCATCCCACCCCCAACTTCTTCTTTTGTCTTTAGCTGAGAACAGAATTTAAAGTGAGAGTTGGCCATTTTGGTGAGTTACTTGGCTTTCCTGGGTTTCTCTCATGTATATGTTACCAAACTTTTGTTTGTTTTTCCCCTGTTAATCGGTCTCATGTCAATTTAATTTTTAGACCAGCCAGAAGAACCTAGAAGGGTAGAGGGTACTTTCTTCCTTCCCTTGTACTTACACAAACCTGGATTGAAGAGCCTACTATACACCTAGGCTATTTGGCAGTAATCTTATGGCATCACTGCTATATATGTGGTCCATCGTTGACTGAAACTTCATTATGCAAGCATGACAGTAGAGCACCCACCACTAAAGTTTGTTTTTGACTTTCTGTAAATGAAGGAAAGTAAATACATGAAAAAAATGAAAATAAAACAAGTATATAAGCAGATTTTCCACAAATCAACTACATTTCCCATATTGTGACGCATGGGTATCTTATAGCTGCTACCTCCAGTTCTGCCTTTGCCCATCCAGGTAAATGACGCATAGTGCCCTCTAGCATGACTGAGATTTATGTTATAAATCCAACTTCTAATCTCCTGTTTTAATACATAAAATTCCATTAATATTTTGGTAAGAATCCAAACTTCCAAGCAGAATATCAACAATAGATATAACAGAAATTTAAAAATATTTATATGTATACTGTCTCATATGTCATTTAAAAATGACAGAAAGTAATAAAATTAGTACCTTTCTCTTTGACAAATAAAAATGGCAAGTAATAGGATATATTGGAGTATATGAGGAAGCCATTTTGTGTAAACCTAATTTGGCCTGACCTTGTCTTTCCAAAAGGGCCTGACTGAGGCCGTTGAGCATGTGTTGTATATCTGCTTTAGAGATTCCCTACGGCAAGAGCAAAAGGCCCTTGAGATAAAGGTGCAACTTCTCTCCCCCTCCCAACATTGGCATCTCCTTAAAGATTAAGCATCTTTCTTTAGGCTGGGAACCGATTGCAGTGCTCATCTGTGACCCCCCAGCCCAAGGCAACACACCTGCCACCCCGCGGCGTTCACTGAGACTGCAGACCTATCTGCCGTTTCCATCAACCGCTGTGCTGACAGAGCAGCCTCGTGACTATTGTAAAAGGGACATTTCAATCATATGTGAAACATACTCTTTGAGGGTATATAACCACCCTATGTACCCCCACTTCTTTGGAGTGCTCTGTTCCTTTGTGGAAAGACTCTCCCGGGTTACAACCCTAAGATTTAAGCTCAGAATAAACTCACCCAAATTTTCATTTATAGATTGGTTATGGATTATTTTCGTCGACATCTTCATGTTCTTTTTTGTTGTTGTTTGGTTTTTGATGTGAGGGATTTTGCGGTTTTTCAAACAAGGCTGTCAGTGATGGGAAGGATTGATTAATCCATGTATTTGTACTAGGTTAATTACATAAGGGCTGTCTTGTTAATTTGTGATTGACTTTGTAAGTACAATCAACCTGTGTGTACTAGCCACAAGACAAATTAATTATGCTGTGATTCCATTTTCATCATATTTCTAAAATGTCCATCAAGAATTAAAGGATTTTGTTGGGTTATTACTTTCAAAACAAATGAGAAATTTCTATTCTTCAAAGAAGCTGCTGCCAGGTCCACACAGCTGTTTGTTATGCTTTGCTGGGTCTTCCAACAGTGAGAGGGAGAGATGGAGACTGTCCTTGAAAATTCAACTCCTTGAAAATTCTGGTGCAAATACTTCCTTTTGATCTATTTGTTGTATTAAATATAAAGTATCTCATGTTTCTCTTTTCTAGGATTTCAAGTTATGATGCTACTGTAGTGATATCAAAAAACAACTTCTTCAACATGACTTTCAGATGATTTCTCTTATTTTCAAACCGAAACGTTTCCTCACTGCTGATAAGAACTTGAAGCTTTGTTATACGAATAAAATGGGCTTTCAGGTCACATAGATTTGAGTGTATACTTCTGCGCTGCCATTTGAAGAACAGGTGAACTATGACAAGCAACTTTGATTTCTTCTTTTGTAAATATAGAATTATGATACCTATTTTCAAAAGTTACTCTGAAGTTTCCATTAGATAATATTAAAGATCCTTGGGAATATTGCCACCACCTAATAGATGTCCACGAATTTAATATCACTCTTATTTCTATTGTTAAGTAATATAATTTTTCTTATTGAATTGACTCTGCCATTCTCATCCAAACAAACGTTCAGACATCTAATAGTTTCCAAACAGGCAACCAAAGAGCACAGCACAGCATCTAACCAGTGACTGAGAGCGAATCTTCTAAATGAGAGGCCCACAAAGTCCACTGATTAAATTTCCTTAAAGAGACACAGAACCACTCACATGTCATTATCTACAAAATAAGGTAACTGATTAGAAATAGTGAAGAAGTGCTGATAACAATGAAAGATGACTTCTAACATAAAAAAAAATGACTAGGGAATAGGAGGAACTTAAGAAAGCACAGAGATCTGAGATCCTCACTGGAAAGACAAACAGACCTATGAGATGGTATGTGAGGCTATAACCTACAATATACAGCAACATACACCTTTTGGGATAAAAAAGTCACATGAAAGTTTCAGAGACGTTGCTATCTGGTTACAATAGAGGGTGTATATTAGCAGGTGGTGATAAGTTACACAGAAGAAATTATAGAGGCCTTTTAAACCAGAGGAATTTTATCTTTATGCAATAGAGAGACATTATAAATTCTAGGTCAGGTAATATGGCAGAAAGCCAATAATGTTAAATTCTTATAGGGTAATAATTGAGGCCATGGACCAGTGTGGTGACAGTGGAAATAGACAGTAAGGGATAAGTATGGAAGACAGTTAGAGAGATGTGACAAACTTGATTTAGGTAACAAAGAAAAGTGGCATTTCATGTTATAGACTGGGAATTTGAAAAGAGTAAAATACAGAAACTAAGAAAATGGAATATGAGCTAGTTTGGGGAAATAAAATGTTAACTTTGGTTCAGACTGGTGAGATCTTTGGATGAGTTTCAGGTGGAAATATTTATCAACTAGGTCTTGGAAAATCATGAGCGAATTAATTCAGGAATGAAGTTCCCTAAGTACTTTATTATGCAAGATAGAAAAACACTGGAAAGAAATATTCTCAAATGCTACTTTTCTTTCACATTTCCCTTGATTAAATGTCATTTTTAAATTGAGGTGGTTAACCAGATGAACTGGTAGCTAATTAACATTTTAAAGATGTTTGGTTCAAATTTAGGAGTGATTGGAAGTGAATAAGCTATGATTAGGTATTATTATTGCAAGATTCTCACCAAAGTCTTGATTCTTCTGAGGGGCAATGATGATGTCACATATATATATATATATTATATTTTAAATATTGGTGACACAAAGAGTGCTTCTCTGGGTGACTTTTTTGACAATAATCAGAATTTAATATTTTGTCAATATCTTGTGCATGTGCAGATGATATAAATTGATATGTGGTATATGTTTAGATATACAAAATAGATAGCATGATTTACATCCTCTAAATTCTCCCACAATTCTCACATGCAAAATCTAATTAGTTCCTAGCAGCAAATGGTGGAGCAGAGAGGCAATTGGAAATGTGGCTTTGAGTGAATGAGAGACCTCTGGAAGGCTTCATATTTTATATGTTGTTCCAGCATAGCCCAACATGATTAAAAACATATTTTTCCAGGTGAACAATAAGGGCAAATTTATTTTAAAGAAGGAGAAAGCAGTTTAAGCCATTTTAGAGAAGAAGAAAATAGTTTCTAAAATAAAAACAAAAGAATTAATATTCTGAAATTAAAGTAGATTGTCTAATAAAAAATAAGTCTGTACATCTGATGGGAATTGCATTTACCTTCTAATAACAACAATCAGAAAAAATAGGAACTTGAACTATATTAATTGATTTCTCTCATATGTAAAAGAAATCCAGAAATATGCATTCCACATCTGGTGTAATAGATCCTTGTTTACCAGGGACAAATATCCTATTTTACTTTTGCTCCACCATCCTTAGCCCAGGCTTCTATTTTCAAATTTGCCTCATGATCCAGATTCTAAGCAGGAGAGCAAGAAGAAATGGGGAAAGCAAAAAGGTGTACACGTTAGTTCTCTGCTACCTTTCTAAGGGGCTTAGTCAAGATTCCCACACAATACATGTTGTTTGTAACATATTGGCGAGACAGTTTTTACATCGCCATATCAACCTGTAAGGTAGTCTGGGAAAAACTTTCAAAAAGGTGTTTACATTTCTACCTAAATAAAATGAGAATTCTGTCACTAAGAAAAAAAGGAAGAATTTATTTTGGATAGAGAACAAGCAGTTTTCACCATGCATTTTTGGGAAATTATGATGAATCCCATTGAAAGATGAAAAATATATGGGAATGTTTGCAAGTGTCATTAGATATGATGTAAGGGAATAGGAAAGGATCCTGAAGGGACATGTATGACATTTGCTTTCACTTGGTAGTCAATGCACCATTTTCAATTAAGAAGTTGGTATGATGGTAATCTAACAGCCTTGTTGGCTTGATCGGCTCTCCTTTGGAGGTATAACGGGTAGTGTAGGAACTACGTTATTCACCAAGTGATTCCTTTGGGTAGCTATTGGTCATAGCTAAGGTTTGAAGTATAGTTTAAGGAAAGAGGCTACTAAGTGTATAGAAGTCACATCATTGAACTTGTTTCTTATGCATTTGTCTTTTAAATTCTGCAGATAATAGTAAGTGGAGTTACAAACCAAGATTACAATAACACTGGCTTTTTAATTTTCCCATGTATTTGCCTTTACTGGAGATCTTTATATCACATGTGCTTTGAGTTACCATCTAGTGTCCTTTCATGTGTACTTGATGGACTTCCTTTAGCATTTCCTGTAGGTGAGGCACAGTTGTTTTGGAATACCTTCTCTTTTGTTTAGCTTCCTCATTTTAAAGGACAGTTTTCCTGAATATAGAATTTTGGGTTGACAGCTTTTTGTTTTTGTTTTTTCTTTCAGCCATTGATATATGTCACCCACTGCCTTCTGGCCTCCAGGTTTCTGATAAGACGTTGGCTGATAAGTTTATTGAGGATCCCTTTTATATGATGAGTAACCTCTCTCCTGCTGCTTTCAAGATTCTCTGTCTTGGAGTTTCAGCAGTCTGATTATAATGTTTCTTAGAGTACATCTCTGGGTTTATCCTACTTGGAATTCATTGAGTTTCCTGGATTTGTAGATTAATGTATATCATCGAATTCAGGAAGGTTTTTTTTTCTTTTTTCTGCTTTATCTCCCCAACCCCACCCCCCCTGTACACAGGTGTATATCTTAGTTACAGGTCCTTCTAGTTGTGGGATGTGGGACGCCACCTCAACGTGGACTGATGAGCAATGCCATGTCCGCGCCCAGGATCCGAACCCTGGGCTGCCGCAGCAAAGTGTGAGAACTTAACCACTTGGCCACAGAGCCAGCCCTGAATTCAGAAAGTTTTTAGCCATTATTGCTTCAAATAGTCTTTTGGCCCTTTCTCTTTCTCTTCTCCTTCTGGGGCTTGAATAATGTGTATTTTTTTTTTCAAAAGGGAACTGATCCGAATTCTAGAAACTCAGAAAGAAAAAGGGGTAGAAAAGCCAGGTGAGATGAAGAGTCCCAGAGTGAGATATGGAAACAAAAACCTGTAGATTATTTGAAATATTCTAGCTGGAATGGTTGCTCATTCCTCCCCACTTCTCTGCTATCTCTGTACAGAGAACTTTCTGAAATCCAGGATGAAACAAATCCCATCACTCACCTTCCATCACTGACACCACCTCCATATAAATATATATATATATACACATAAATCAAATGACAAAAGGATTTCACTCTAAATAAATTACATGAACTATATGTAAAATCATGGAGTAGCCTGTGTGAAAGCTAAAGGATAGTGCATCCTAGTTTAGAGAGTCTCAAAGCATGATACCTAATCCACGTAAAGGAACGTTTGTTGAACAATTGTTCCTAACAACACACACAAACCTTCAAGAATTCAAGTTATGTTTCCAGATATCAAGGAGGAATCATCAGACAATTGAAAGAGGTTTAGTTAGTATGCTCAGAAACTATTGTGATGGCAGTGCAAGGAAAAAATGTCTTTGAAAAGATGTATCACATAGATAACAAGTAAAACTTCTCAGATTTGCTATAATCCAAGAATGTTTTTAACTTATGAGGATATCATCAAGAAATATAGTGAAATTAGAAAAGATCTTCTATTTAGAAGCTCAAGGAAGAAAGCAATACTGTAGTAGTAATAAACTATGGTGATATGTCTGCCCTTGCACAGCTTTTCTTTTTTTCTGAAGATTCTGATTGCAATTCTTTTTATTACAGTATTTTTTATTCAATTCTGTTTTTTTTACATGTTCATATCATTTTGCAATCAGTTCCTTTTTTGGTGACAACTTCTCTTCTGAATTTCCAGACATCTTTGTCCAATCTGGTTACTCACTAGGACAGCTATTCATCTGCCATCCTAGAATTCCTTTTTACTATTGCTCCATATCGTTCTCTTAATTTGGGGATCACTTGTCTTCCTTTTTCTTGGTTTCTTATCTTCTGTAAACAACGGGGATAAAAATGATTTAAACCCAACTAGATTCACAGGAAAGTGTTGGGGGTATATTTTCTGACTTCATCTGTGTCTGAAAATTCCTCGAATTTTTCCTCATATTTTAAGAATACTTTGGCTGAAATTCTATGGAATTTCTATAGAAATTAGAAATTCTAGTAGAATTAGAAATTCTATAGAAATTATAGTAGAATTAGGCTTTTTTCCACTGTCTTCTCCTATCCTTGCATGGTATATTCTTTCATTACTTTTCTAGTACCTTGATTAGCATAGAAAGGAAATTGAATGATTCACTGTGTATGTCTCAATGGATTGAGCCTTCAACCAATCTTCATCTGTTTCAATTTCTGTAAGCAGTGATAAAAGTAAAATAATGACAGAGAAGTCCAAATAGCTTACAATCCAGTGCCTCTCAATGATTGTGTTAGTTTGCCATTCTGCAAACTCGAAAATAGACAATTCTGCTTACAGAAACGTGTTAAAGAGTGTATGTCTCTGGTTTGCGTACATTGTGTTGGTAGCTGTTACACAATGCCTAAGTAATTCACCAAACTTTTACTGAACACCTCCCTTACACATTGGACTGTGATAAATGCTGCCTCTGGAGACCAGAGGGCATTCTGTTTATGAATATGAATAGCAGAAACACAATTTAACAAAATTGCTGGCTTAATTAGCCTTCAGTGTTACAAATTGTCTGTTTCCTTTTATGAAACCTATTGATAGATGCACCTGATACACTGAGAAATAATAATGAATTTGTTTTCTCATGACTCCATGTGCATTTCTGATCCAACCTACTGAGCTGCATGCTCTGACAAGTGGGCTGTGTTTTCTTCTATGCTGCTATATTCCAGTGATAATTGTTTCCATAATTCCATTTTTGATTGAATATTTTTAACAAGATGAAAATTTTAGTTGCAAATAGAATTATTGTTACTATGAAAACTAAGTTGAACACTTTGCAAAACTTTGTAAATGTGAAAGGCTAAGATATTGCTGTCTTATTTAGTAACATGGATAAAAAACTAAAATGATAGGTGACACTTTATGGGTATTGTTTTGCAAAAAAACAAACAAAACACACAACCCTCTAAAGAAAACACCCTCTGCAACATGAGATCATATATAGTGAATGTATGTTTGCATGATTTAACATAAACTGCTTAAATTGTTTATGTGTCATTGTTTACAGTTTCATGCGTTAATTGACTTTTTTGATTAATTGACCAAGTACCATTTCTGGCATTGATGATTAAGATGGATTTTATTGTAATTTACCAAATTGTTAGAATACTTTCCTTCTGTACATTGATATCTCCCTATAAATAATAAATATTTAAACACCTACTATATTCCACCTGACATATTAGGTGCAAGTAAAGGGATCAATTTATTTGCTTTTAAAAATAGATTTCCATGACCTAAGTTTCTCAATTGATGCCTATGTTTACAATACACTGAACTATTAGATAGATAGATAGATAGATAGATAGATAGAGATAGAGATGAGACATAGGATGTTAGAAGCATTCTCGACATTAGGATATTAGGTCCACTAAAAAAGCCTCTCTATTTAACAGGAAAAACTCAGTCTCTTAAAACATAATATTAAATATACAGTGAGATAATCCATTTAAAATCAATGTCCGTTTATTATAGAACTACTATGTGCAAGACACTATAACCAAAGCACAGGTAATTTAAAGATATCTTTTGTTCTTCAAAGAGCTTAAAACTAATTGGAGAAGTCAGACATTTACAAAGGTACATTAAATTTAAAAAGTATAATGTGGAATGTTCAAACACAAAGCTATAAGCAAAATGATCTGTGGACCAAAAGACAGCCTGCAAGAATTGCTAATGATTTTTGTTCAAGATTGTCCATCATACTTTCATTTTATGCCTATGACTTCAATTTTCTGCCAATTTAACATTTCCAGATTTTTAATTTTTAATAAAGTATGAATATTTTCGTTAAAATTATCTCGAATGGGCTTGGTAAACATTTCAGGAAAAACATAAAGAACTCGTGCTGTAAAACAAAATTTTCTCCTAGTTTCTTAACGTTTTGGGTGGTTAGGGAGAATATGTGATGCTAGTGACCTTAATAGTCCTTTCATTTACCAGAGAGTTGTGCCATTAAATGCAAGAAGCTGTAAGGTCCCCAAGTTATGGAGGGAGGTTGTCTGTGGAAAACAAAATAATTCTTTTTAAAGGAGGAAATAAATTATGTAATATTGGCTGAGCATTTCCTAAATAGAGTATATAAAGAATGGAAGGAACATACATTCTTGAGTCATTTTGATATCTATGGAAATCAGCAAATGTAAATCTATTCAGGTTATTATTGGCAATATCTTTTATTTTGTAATTAACACTTTTGGAGCAATGAAAAAAATGAAAATATATGTTTAATTAAATATGACATACTAAACTTCCATTTTTCAAGAAAAGATAAAAATTTTTAACTTAGATATGTCTGTTTCCTCTTCCCATTCACCTTTGAGTTTATATTATTACCATTGATCACATGATACTTAGAAGACACAAACTCACTGAAGAAGATTCAGCATCCCTTTCAAAGTTAGGAGTTATTTTAGAAGTACTATGCCCATTGAAGTCAAGTTAGAAAGCTGCTGAAGATGTTCTTACATGTCACTCTTTAATCTATGACTTTTCCCCTAGATCAAATGACTTGTTCTAAAGTTATTTCACTCCTTACTGGTTTCCAAATTTTCTTGTGCAAGTATGAAAGTGAAGCCATAGCTATTAAAGGAATGATTTCCTTACAAATTAAGAACTAAGCAAATAGTTAAATGTTACAAGTTTAATAAAAGTGAAATTACATGCTTCAAATACAAAGTAACAATTTCAGGGGCCAGCCCTGTGATGTAGCAGTTAAGTTCACACCTTCCACTTTGGTGGCTATGGTTTCACTGGTTCGGATTCCTGGAGCATGCCTACATACTGCTCATCAAGCCATGCTGTGGAGGTGTCCCACATACAAAATAGAGGAAGATTGGCACAGATGTTAACTCACTGAGAATCTTCCTCAAGCAAAAAGAGGAAGATTGGTAATAGAAGTTAGCCCAGGGTCAATCTTCCTCACCAAAAAATAAATAAAAAAGTTAATTTGAATAATAGCTCAATTTTTTTCATCCAACTGGTAGAATCAAAGTAAAATTTGTAAATTCATTTTGTGAAAGATGAAACATAATATTATTCAGAATGATATTTTAAATTCAGTTAAAAATTTAATATTGAAAATAACTATTTATTTTTGTAGTGATAATAAAATTATAAATTGTAGAAAAAATATTATTACTCAGCACAAAAACATATGTTGCATAAAGATACACCAAATTCATAATTTCATTCAAGAAATGTAAAATACCCTGACAATTGAATTAGAAACTGAATTTATAAACAAGGAAGTATACTATAAATATGTGTGTGTGTGTATTTGTAAGTGGGTATATACAAATAGTTGTACTTTTACTTAAGGAAACTGAACTACAAAACTGTTTGTAACAAGCTAAAGTTGAAAACAGAGCAATAATTTGGCATGATAGTACATATTTTGTCTTTCTGCTATTTATTATTATTAAATGGATTTTAGAAATAATATATGCCTTTGAAAAATATGTTTTAATTAAATCTTTATGTGTTATGATGATCTGAACTCTTTTGTAAAAATTCCTTTAAATTTTGGTTGCATTTTGTTCAAAATAAATAGGAAACAATATTAAAATATTCATCATATTGAGTAAAAAAAATCAACTTTCAAGGTGCACTAGTCAAGGTTTAGTTGGAGAGGCAGAACCAGCAAAAGTATGTGTGAAGTGTATGTTTGTGTGTATACATTTTTTACCAAGAATTGGCTTACGCAATTGTGTGAGCTGATTAAGTAATCTCTACAAGGCTGTTGTTCAACACTGGAGTTTGTAGTCCACAGGGAGCAGTGCATCAGGAAGGAAAAATCATTAACACATTGGGACCCATCCCAGGAGCGCACATTGAAACCCATGTCGATTTTTGTTGCCTCTGATTGGCGATGAAGTTACCTTTCAGAAGCTGGGGTGCTTTGTCAAGTAGCTAAACATAAACCCCTGCACAGGAGTCAGTGACATTAAAGGAGGATCCCAGGGAAGGTAGAGCAATTGCAGGCCCACCCACCACTTCGTGCAACGGTATAAGTCAGCAAACCAGCAGTTGCATGTGTGAGCTACAAAATGGCTGCTGCTTTGCTTCCACACTCCAGATTTCCCAAGAATCTTCCTTGTGGTGAGTTCTAATTTGGGAATAGAAGAAGGTGAATTCCAGAAGATTTAGCTGACACCTTGCAAAATCCTCACAGAAAGCATTTAGCAAAATGCATGCCTTGTAAACAAATACACAGGAAGACTTTGAAATGTATCTCTACAAAAGAAAGGAGGGACTAAACAAAATAAATGAGAGTGCAAATGATGTACATAATTTAATTCTGGAATTACACTTTGGAATATTCTCTGTTTGTGTTAAGAATTCTTTTTTTAAAGATTTAATTTCTTTCCTTTTTCTCCCCAAAGCCCCCCGGTACATAGTTGTATATTCTTCATTGTGGGTCCTTCTAGTTGTGGCATGTGGGACGCTGCCTCAGCGTGATTTGATGAGCAGTGCCATGTCTGTGCCCAGGATTCGAACCAACGAAACACTGGGCCACCTGCAGCGGAGCGTGCGAACTTAACCACTCACTCGGCCATGGGGCCAGCCCCTGTGTTAAGAATTTTTGATGGAGCTACTTTTTCTATTTTTATAAATTTATATTCTGTAAAAGTGCAAAGTAAAATTGAGGAACACACAATGTGCAAAAGTCAAATAATTTGAAAAGATTTGGTGTATAAAATATGATTAAAGAAAGGTAATCTGAATAAAGACATAGAAATGAATAAAGACAAAGAAAATATTGGAAATATAATATATCTTTAAATATAAAACTTGGAATGAAAAAATATCCTAATTTAAGGAAAACTTTCTCTAAATCCTCGACAACAGATAAACTAATTTTTTGCAAATAAAAATAGAGATGAGACAATTTAACATAAAAAGATCCAAACTAAATATGCAACATGATGATAACTGAAGGTAATTTTATGAAAAGTTATAAATAATAAGGTTATATGGAAGAATGAAATTTTCATTAAAATATCAATGATACAGTATTAGAAATAGACACATCTAAGAAGCTAATTAAATATATGACTACAAAATATAATCATAATATATATAAAATAATTTTAAAATTTTACTTTAACATTTCTACACATGAGTTCTTTTCTAGAAATTATTTTAAATTTATTTTTAAATAAGATATTTCATGGTCAACAGTAAAATAAAAATATTTCAATAAATATACAATTCAAGATTATAGAATTTTCTTTTTTTTACCTTCTACTTTCATTTTCAAAATTGTCCCAGTTTAGACTCACATTGTGTACTTAGCGACAGTACACATTCCACAGAGGACATGGCAGTACAAGTTCCACATGGCAAGTAGGCTCTTTGAAGATATCTTAGTTTTCTAGGGCTGCCATAACAAAATGCCAGAGACTGAGTGGCTTAAAGAACAGAAATTTATTTTTCTCACAGTTCTGGAGGCTGGAAGTCTACGGTCAAGCTGTTGGCAGGGCTGGTCTCTTTTGGAGCCTCTCTCCTTGGTTTGCACATGGCCACCTTCTTGCTGCCTCTTCCCATGGTCCGACCTCTGTGCATGTATGTCTCTGGTCTCTCCCTGTGTGTCCAAAGCTGAGTTCCAAGCTGGGTTCTGGGAAGAAATTTGATCTTTAAAGAATGACAAATTGGAAGGAGATAGACGAATTAGTGGTAAAAGTTAGAGAAGTATTGACATACATTAGACAAGAGTTAATAAATGCCTTAAGTGGAAAAATAGTCTAACAAACAGGAAGAAGAAGAAAAATGAGAGTCATTTTGAAAAATTATATAACCTGTTGAATGTGGATACACAGAAGAAAAATCAAACGTAATTCTGAGATTCTACAGCTTGATAAACTGGAGCAGATGATGACGTTAATGAATGAGGAATTCTGAAACAGGTGGGAAACTTGTCTGATTCCATTTTCCATATACTTAATTTGAGCTTTTGATTGGATACCTGAAGAAATATCAGAATTGTATGCCTGAATCCATTAATATAAACAAAATAAATGGAAACAGAAACAGGAAAAATATATACATGTGTCCACAGAAAATATGGTTTCCTATGAAGAGAGAGGGTGATTGAAAAGTAGAAGGTAATAAAAGGAGAGGTTCAGTTTTCAATCCGTGTCTTCTATTGTTAAATTTTGAAAACAGACAAGCATTCCCTAATTATATATTTTATATATTGGTGTTCTACGTTAGATTTTATTAAGACACACAGAGAAAGCTTCAAACTGATAACAAAAAAAAAATTGGAAATCTGTGGAAAAGAACAGGAAAGAACCATGTTTTTGAAGAGAACCTTTCGAATACTCCACTTGAATTTGACCAAAGGAAACTCAAACAGCCATGGAAATGGAGAAAAATTGATAATAGGTCATTACAGGGTCAAGAACATTCAGAGTCATAGAATCCAAGGTAGAAAGGAATTTCAGGGAGAGAATGAGCATTTTAATTCAGAGCTGCAGATGGGATGAGTAGGCTGTGTGCTGCGAGGAACATATCCGATTTCATGATTGTGAGATCAGTTTTAGCAGAGTACTGTGGACCGAAGCCAGTAAGACTGTATGGGGAATGAATGGGAACTGCAAAGTAAATACTGTAATTTTAGATATCATTTTGAAATAGTTTGGTGGTTAAGAAAACAATAAATACTGAATATATTCAACAGTAAAGCAAGATCATAGACAGCACTTCCTCCATCTCCCACTGCTTTAATAATAAAGGACTTGAATTTTATTTTTTACAGAATGAGAAGAGATGCCAGATCAAAAATTAAACCAATCGTTTATTTCTGTTTTACAAATTTATGTGTGCATTATGTATGTTTCTTATCACTGCTATAACAAATTACCACAATTTTAGTGGCTGGACACAACACAAATTTATTATCTTACAGGTCTAGAGGTCAGAAGCCTGAAATAGACCTGAAAGGGCTAAAATTAAGGTGTTGGGAGAGCTTCCTCTTCCAGCTTCTAGAGACTGGTGGCATTCCTGAGTTCATGGCCATATAACTCTGAGTTCTGCTTTCATCCTCACATCTCCTTCTCTGACCTTGACTTTCCTTTCTACCTCTTAAGAGGCCCATTGTGGTTACTTTCCTCCTATCTGGATAATCTCCCCATCTCAGGACCTTTAATTTAATTTCATCTGGGAAATCTCTCTTTTGCCTTGTAAGGCAAAACATATTCACAGGTTACGGGAATTTGTATTTGGACATCTTTAGGGAGGTCATTATTCTGACTACCATATGTCACAACAAAATTTTAAATCCTGAGCCCAGCCTCATGGCTGAGTGGTTAAAGTTCAACGTGCTCCACTTCAGTGGCCCAGGTTCATGGGTTCAGATCCTGGGCAAGGACTCACTCCACTCACCAGCCATGCTGTGTTGGTGTCCCACATACAAAAAATTAGAGGAGGATTGGCACAGATGTTAGCTCAGGGCTAATCTTCCTCAGGAAAAGAAAAAAAATTAAATTCGGTGCAACTTTGAAATTATAGTATGGCAAAATGTTGATCCTCCTCAAGAGTTTAGCATCCATATTGATACTTGCTTCAAACTGAATGGAGATGATACATTAGATTCTTTAATTTACAGTTAGTGAGCTAGGTAACACTGAGGACTTATTACCCTTCCTTCTTTGAAAGCCATGGAATAGTTCCAAGAGCGAAGCTTGGGGGAAAAAAAATGCATATATGTGAGCCAAGCAGAGCTTAAGGAAAACAAGTAAGATTACTGTTGTGATAACTTTTATCTTCGTTTTCTCAAATCAGTCAACTTTTTTATTTTATACAACTTTAAAAGAGAAAAGATTCTCAGTGTAGTTTGTATTTGAAACTTCGTGTAAATGAGACACAAGACTTTTTACTTCTATACATTTAGTTGATCCTAAGGTGCTTCACATTATGTCTGCTTGGGAGTATTCCAAACGCTTATGGTGAAATTATTGATTCACTTGAACTAATGACGAATCCTTATAGTCTTCAGCAAACATCAGTGTCTCTTAATCTTATGCATCCTGATATGTAGATAGCGGTGGACCATGGCAACATTGATTAATATTGCTTCCACGTACATTTAACTGCAAATATCATCCTAAAATATCAAGATATAAAATTTACTTATTTTTTAAAAATATTAAAATATAGAAGTTTCTTTATAATCTATTGGTTTCTTAATCTCCTGAGCAAGACTCCTGGCTTTGTCTCCCCTTTATGCTCATGAGGGTGGAGTAAGGATGCTGGACTGCCCAGGGCTTTTGCCTCTTACCGATATTACTCTCAAATGGCCCACATATGCATGCATATTATACTTCAGAATGCAGAGAAATACTGGGAGGATAATAATCAGCACAGGAAAAAAATAACAGCAGCAAAGTCTTCCTTAATGTGCTATTTTATTGCCACTTGTACATAAATTTACCCACACAGAGTTTAGCTTCAAATTTTAATGTCCTCTATTCAAATTCAAAGTCAGCAGCGATGAATTTTTCTTTTTCAGTCCTAAGGCTTGTTGTGAAGGTTAAAGAACTATCATTAATAGGAAATAGAGTTGAATGTTTATTAATGCTGGGCTTTGAAATAACCGCTGATAACATAGTACGCAGCAGGTCTCAGGCAAACTCTACTCAATCACAGTTCTCATTTACACTCCTACTTGGATCACGGGAAAATCAGAAAAACGTATTTGGAGGCTCTTAGCAAGTCAGCAGGTAGAAAAGCAGATATTTTAAAACTCTCCGCTTTACCAATGCCTTTTTAGGTGTGCATTATGAAAACAATTCTATCCCACTACTCCTGTGGAACATTTCAGAATTTTGCAGCCAAAATAAGCCCAAGTAATTCCTGTGGAGTTCTGCTCCCTCTTCTGAAAGAACACAGAATGCTGTATAGACCAGACATCCCCATGGTCTGACTATCCCCATGAGTCTGTCATTTATAATGTGACAAAGATTGCTGGCTTATTCAGCACCCGTAGGAGACAAAGCACGTGAGGTATTTTTTTCCCCCCACAGCTTTCAGTTGGAACATATTTGATAAATAAGTAGCAAATGTAATGGAATTCTACTGATTACATTAATGGTAGAGTTTATGATGAGTTCTAATCTCTTCTAAGAAGTCATTCACTGGGAAAGCTATGAGGTAGTTAAAATTATCCATCAATCTACACTTAATAATGAATTTTCTTCATTCAACAGATGCACAAAGCACTGATCTGCTGTTGATGAATGAGAATGATGGTGATGATAATGGCTACTTGATTTTTGTTCTGCCTGCTATTCACCTACCTTAAGTGCCAAGGATGCAATAAATGATAGGCATTGTTAAAACTTCTTGTGAGAAAAATGAAGCCTTCTCACTAGGACAACAATTTTTATCTGCAGCTCACCCAGAGTGTAAATCTATTGACTATAATCTTTACTGTTTTTCACTCTTTTTGGTCCATCTTTAAGTATGTATGCATACACATGTTAATGCACAAAGGGTACGATCTGCTCACCTCAAGACAAAAGCCAATTGTCAAGAGGCTAGATGATGGGAGAGAAAGGGTATTTTATTACAGCTTGCTAGCAAGAGGGAAGATGGCCAACTAATGTCCAAAAGAACCATCTTGAGGGGGCACAGAATCTTGCAGTTACATAGTCAGTGGGTTATAGGGCCAGGGGTTAGGAATGTTGACCCTCTGGTGTTATAGACTGGGAGTCGCCACGCCAGATCTTTCAGTTTTCATTGATGATGGCTACCAGCACAGACTCTCTATTTGGGGGCCATCACATTCCTAACGAACTCAAAAGAATGAACTTATCATCTGATCACAGCTGGGAGGTATATGAACTAGCAAGGGATCATAAAATCTACAGAACAGGTGGATCTCCTGGAGGGTGCAAATCCAGCTAGGTTAGTTAGTGAGAGGTCATTCAAAGTTATGACATGGTCTCTTCTCTACAATATGGTTTCCCTTATGTCAAACTTGTGTTGAACTGGTTTCACAAGTATACAGACTTCACAGGAAATTATATTGCAGCCTACTTTTTTCACTAGAGCATAAAATTTTAGATCCTAGGTCATACAAATTTTCTAGTCTTTTTACCAGACAGCTTTTGGACAAGTGGCTTACATTTCTGTTTCCTGGAACTTTCTTCTGGCTGTAATTTCAGTATCTTTTCACTAACCACCAAGAAATTATAAAAAGAAATGAATGAAAAATGAAGTTCCTGTATGCCTTTAAAACTTGTGTGCATTATTTTCATTCATGCTTTACCATTACTATCTCAAATCTTTAGCTAAAGGTTCTGACCCTAATTATGCAGAATGAAGAATTTTGCTAGCAGAAAACCACATAAACTACAAAAATTTATACTGACATCCTATGAAAATATTTCAATTAAACCATTACATGCAGAATTTAATTTTATCAATTTTATTCCTGATCACTGCCCAGACCCAATGAGTGATCAATTATGTATTATTAAAAGTACACACTGCATGCATACTTGTGAAATTTTATATGCACTGAAGAATATAAATATTTGATTTGCCACTCTTTATAAAGTAGCTGGGAATCATCTGGTTAAGTGAAATTTTCTTGTGAGTATCTTGAGAATGTACATATTCTCCTATGCCTTTAATCTTAACGTTAAAAATGCTTCATTTAGGGTCTGCCCAGTGATGTAGTGATAAGGTTCAAGAGCTCCACTTTGGCAGCCCGGGGTCCATGGTTTTGGATTCCAGCATGGACCTACATACCACTCATCAAGCCGTGCTGTGGAGGGGTCCCACATACAAAATAGAGGAAGATTGGCACAGATGTTAGCTCAGGGACAAACTTCCTCAAACAAAAAGAGGAAGACTGACAACAGATGTTAGCTCAAGGGCAATCTTCCTCACAAAAAAACAGAAATAAAAATAAAATAATAAAATAAAATAAATGCATAGGAAAAACACGCAAAGAATGGATATTGAAAAATCCATCATTTATATAATTGTTGACATAAAATTAACTCATACTTCAATAAATTCTGAAAAATTGGTGAGGTGATTAAAGCTACTTAATTTTATTGCACAACTTGCCATTCCTATAATAAATCCCTTCTCATTAGTTCTAGAATTCCTCAGTTTCTTGGTATTTTTTGAGTCAACTTATGTTGCGAGATGCTGAAGATTGTATTTTCCAAATATGACCACATCAGTATATATCCAATTCTTACATTATAGTGTTGACCTATCTCTACTGAAAGGTGAGGCTATGCCCCTTACCCTATTTGAAACTGGACAGAGCACATGCTATCATTAAGGAGATTTCTGTTGAAGACTTTGGCTTGTTTCTTCTAAATGCATTTGGTAAAATGTGAATGCAGAGAGATAAGCTAAAGAATGAGTAAATAGACACAAAGCAACTATGCTTTTCTGTCTGAAAATTTTTTTTTTTCTGATTCCTAGCCTCTCCAGATGATAAATGATGCTAAAATTATGAAGTGGCTTCTGAGTTCATCTTATATCAAAGGCATTTTTAAAAAACATTATCTAAAGATGAAGCTGATGTTGTGACCATAGAAGTCTTGGTTAAGATCTCAGAAAGTTTTAAGTTGGTACCTCAAACAGAAAATAAATACCGCTAAGAATCTTAATGTTATCCTACAGCAGCTTGATAGGAAATCTAAGGTAGAAAAGAGTATATTCCACTCAAGTGTTTATATGTGGCTTTTTCCTAATGGCAAAAATCCCTGTAAGTTCCATAGAAAACACACGAAGTTTTTAAGAGCATTATATTGGCAGAATACAACCAGATCAGAATCAAAACGCAGAGGTAACCTAAAATACAAATATGTCTTTGGTGTCCAAGCTACAAACAGAAGCAGGCTAAGGAAAATAGTCAGCTGCAAACATTGGCCATTTCATGTGGAGATAGAATAATGACTCATAAAATAGCCAAGAAACTAGAGTGTGTATCAAACAGCTGTAGAAAATCATTTCCAGGAAATAGGACTGAATCCTTATCAAGTATTCAGCAAGCATCATGTGCTAAGCTGAAATTCATAATTTCATAAAATCTGTGTGCTTTCAGTTTTCCCTCTCATTGAGTAAGGGTTCTGTGGCAATTATGCCACGTCTGCATGACCACTGTATATTGGGTGTGGGGAACATATTCACTTCTCTCTTAACTTTATCGATCTTTAAAGTGTAAGGAACTGTGCTTGAAGAGCTGTACTCCAGGAAGTGCAACACAGAAGATTCATCTGCATCTGAACCTTATTTACATGATAATATCCTGGCCTATAAGTGGATATTATAATGAGAAGAAACATTGGGGTTTTGTGGGAAGGAACGATTTGGAACTATTCATATTTTTGTGGCACAAAAAGCAAATTGTGGTAACACAATATATTCAATCCTACACAGTGCTCTTATAGTGTGATGTTGACAGGATTCCGTCAAGACGTAAGGGGTCTTTGTTCCTTCCCAGCAAACCTGGACAGATCTGTTCAACTGCCTAAGAAATAGGATGTGGTGAAAGTGATGCTGCTTGGCTTCCAAAAATTGAACAGAAAATGAAATACTGCTTCCATCCTGCTCTTTCTCTCCCTCACTGGGTACACATCTTTTGAACCTAACCAACATGTTGTAAGGAAACCCAGACTACATGGAGAGACATGTGTAATTATTCCTGGCCAAATATCTAGTTAGACTTCCAGCCTAGAGTCAACATCAACCACCAGATGTGTGAGTGAATGAGCCTTCAGATGCTACTAACCACCATATTCTGAGTCTTCCACCTGAGGCCTCCTCATACATTGAGAATATCTCTGCTCTTCTGTGCTTGAATTTTTGACCCACAAACAGCATGAGTGAAAACAAATCAATATTCTTATTTTAGGCCAATAATTTTAGGGGTGATTTGTTAGGCAGCAATATATGAGTAATTCAACACAACACATTGGATTACCAAGAACATGTATTGTGTAACTTTAGCTACTGAAAGTCCAGGTAGCAAGTGATTTACTTTTAGGCATTTTTAGATATTGCTAAATCAAAGTGTCTAGATTATGTTTCAAAATAATAATTAGAATTATCTTATAAGGACAGTTAGTTTTCTAACAAAATATACAGCTGAAATATATGAAATGTTTTTTCAGAAAAATGTTTCAAATTTTCTACAAGTGTACTGCTTTGATGCTTTTTAAGAAAATCTTTCCTTAAAGTTTGCATCTCCTCCTTTACAAGTATAGGGTAAATTTAAGTTTAGGAGAGCAAACTGATCCAGAAAACATATGATGGTGTATAAATCGCAAAGAAGGAAATTTTCAAAAGTAAGATCAGTAAACAGTAAAAAAAGAAAATAGATAAATTCAAAACCATTCACCCAAAATATTTCCAGTTGACGTGAGGTGTAGATTCTTATAAGTTTGTATTATATAGTATGATACATACTGTTATATCAACATCCCCTTACATTAAAGATCAACTACAGGCCATTAAAATAAAATGATTTAGACATTATCTATCCAAAAATATTGGTGACTGTTTTCTAGTAAGCATTGGTGTCTCAAGACATAAAAAAAAATTCAGTAATTTGTTAACAAAAATTGTTCTCTATGCTTTTAGATGAGAAATTTGACATATTTTATGCATATACATCTATTTTCCCCAAAAGGAACATATAATAATTAAAAACAAAATGTCTTCTTTTTAGCAACTACTTCTAGTGACCTTTGGAAGTGCTACTGTATAAAACGAAAGAGTAGAAACTAGAGATCTCTTACATATTTTATATGGCAGTATATGCAACCATTAATTCATTTACTTATTTATTTTAATGGATTAGCCTGAGTGCTGTGAATTGCAACATAAACCATCAATTAAATCAGTAGTTGTGTTCTTTAACAAATGGGACAATATCAAAGAACTGCATTCATGTTTGTATGTGTGTATGACAAAGTACATATATGTGTGTGTGTATCTGTATATATACGTGTAATACATATATGTGTATACAAGGATATATATATATATATATAAAAGTATATATTTATAGTAAATATATACCAATATGTCATTGGGTGTTTCACATCCCTCCTCAGTTTATTTTCCTCCATAAATTCTTTTAAACATTATGTATTCTCATTCACATCCAATATTGTTTTATCTTCATGCGTACTTTTTAAACAGAGATTATAACATTGAGATAATTTGGAAAGTCAACATTGCCCCTACTAAAGGCCAATAAACTTCTACCCTGGCAACACCACACTGAATATCTTCTTTATTATAATACTTAGCTTACCCACAGGGTTGATTTGATTATAGAACAGTGAGAATCACGCTTTTAGACTGGAGAGATATTTCAGGCCAGAAAACTCTGGGTTTCAAATACCTGCTTTCTATTTATTACCAGTGAGACTTTAGAATAATTACGTAATGTTTCTAAGCCTCGGTTTCATCTGCTTAAGAAAATAATAGAGAAATAATACCAGATTCATGAATTTCTGAGAATTTAATGATTGTATATAAAGTGCATGTCTCATAGTAAAAATGCAATTATATACAGTAGTTATAATGGATGGGAGCCTGTCAGCTACTTGGGAAGGGTGTTGCTGAGGAATAGAGAAGCCTAGGATTCTGTGGCTGCTGACTGGTTACTGTCAACTCTAAGATTTTAAGCTTCTAAGATCTAAGAAAGGGAAATTATGTCAAGCATCTTTAATTAAGCACATTAGCAGCAGAGCTACTTTTTAATTGGCTAGTCACTATTTTCTGTTAGGTGAGGATGAAATTTGTAATGATTAAGTGTTTTCTAAGAAAGAGGCTCGCATCTTCCAAGAAGAGTAAAAGAAATTTGATCCATTTATTTGATTAGTATGATGATTAGACCTATCTCATTGGGCTACTTTCTAGGCTATTCTCTGCTTATCCACCCATCCCTGCAACTTTCCTTACTAGGTTTATTTATGAAGAACTGTCAACAAACCCCAGAGGGGCTACAATGCATGTCTTTTTTAGGCACTTTTATTCAAGCAAATCACTGCTTACATTATAGTCTAAAGAATGCTCAGGCTAGTACTTAAGATTAAAGACAACGCTGTGGCAAAGATGATTTGTATTTTCAAATTCACAGTTCTGTTTTGACAAGGCATTTTGGAGTTTCCGACTCTTTCAGAAGAAAGGTAAAATTGGTCCAATTCCTCATCAGGGATTCCTAAACAGATAACTGGGCTGTTCTGACCTTGGGCAAGTAAAGTTACCATAAGCAATTGGGACATTTTGCTTCTACTTATCATTTTGGGGTCACCAGCTGCTATTGTAAGGGTGAGGTGCTCTGGGAATTCAAGCCACAAAATTTAGAGGGACTATTGGACAATCCAGGGATGAGCATGAGCTTCTGCCTCAGAGGAATCATTCTTGTGTGCCACTATTGCCAGAGGCTGAGATCTGTAATAGCAGTTGAGTAAGAGAGATAATTGGAATGGGAAAAAGGGGAAGGAGAAATCAGGTAAAATAAATTACACAGTGTTTTATTCTGAAAGTCAAAGTGATATCCTGTGTGTATCGTCCGTTTCCCTGTACCTTACCATGCTCACTTTTCCTTTTCACAATGATACCACCTCCCTCAGTCTCTCAAATGGATCTTGTGCCCCAGGCTTCAGGGACATGCTGGATTCCACTCCCTAATACACACAAAATCAGAGAATAAGCTTTAAAAGAAAAGAAGTTGTCATTTTACCCTAGTCAAAACTTATGTAACATGAACATTTGTGGAAGGCATTTAAACTGTTTACTATATTCAGGACGTGGTCATTGTGATGTTATTGTATTTTACATTTAAAGAAAATTAGAGAGTTTTTTAAACAATAGAATGAAAGCAGGTTTAGTTTTAGAATTACAAATTTTTGGTAAAGGCCAAAATGTATATAAAAATGCATATGGTATGTGATGATAAACTATTAGAAATGGCCTCAAGGTATTCAAATTTTGAGTATTTCTGTACTAATTATATTTTGTTTTAATTATAAATTTACATTTGATTGTCTAGAAAATATTATCATTTTTATTTGAATATAGAGAGATCATAATATCCTACAGGTACATAGCAGTAACTAAAAAAAAATGGTTGTTGAGTGAATAACATAAACTAGCAGTTATGTTACCCAATCTTGAAAGAAGATTTTCACTTAAAAATGTTGTCAAACATAACAGAATAATAATGTTAATATATTGAAGTTTCCTAAAATATAGAATTCTCTCTCTCTCTCTTCCACACACACGCACCACACACAAAAATGCAAGACAACATTCCTCTGGGTAATTTGCTCTTCACATATTGCAAAGATAAGGCTTATAATGCAATTTTATAAAAAAGGAAGCAACCCTAGTTATTGAAATAAAAGTTTACTTTAGCGTTTCCTAATTTCTATATTTATTAGAGCTTCTCGCAATTCTAATTAGATATTATAATTAGATATGTGCAATTCTACACAAGTACCAAATCTATTTACTTTTCTATGATGTTGTAAGGTAGAGATAAAACTCATTTTCTCTCCTTAGCCTGTTGAATCTGTTCAGTATTTTGTTTCTCTTTTCCTTTTTACTCACTCCTTTACAAAATACTGTGAATATTACTGCTTCATCAAAAGTAGACATTGATAGAATTTCACACATTAGCTGCATAGTAATATGATAAGGAAATTGCATCATAGTCATTTCCAGTGTCAGCATTTGTAGTTTTAATCCACTAGTTATTTTCAATTTTGTTTCTTGTCCATTTGTATTGAATTATCATTAAGCAAAGAAAAATTAAAATTACTGTTTTTTATAGGACATATCAGTCTGAATTTAAAAACAAAATTATCATTATGACCAACACTATAGATCTGACCATTTAGAACTATAATATTCATAATTTTAACAATGCTAATTTTACAAAGCAATTTACCTTACTTCCATTAACTGAACAGCTGTTCTAAATAAGACAATTGTTATATATCTTAGTATGACTAATAAATGGTGCTGTTAAAATAATTAAAATATATATGACGATGTGGTTTTTCTTCTTTTATTTGTTGTCAATAGTTACTTATAATAACAGTAGCTAATACCGATTATACTGCTTGCTTACCAGTTACCAATTTTTAAGCTAATAATTTTGCCTTTCTTATTTCTTTAAGTCCTTACAATGTGTATTACTACTTTACAGATAGAGAAACTTAGAGATATTAAATAATCTGACAAAATCCAAGCAAGTAACCGAGTCAGGATTCAAATGTAGGTTTGTCATCTGAATTGTGTGTGAAAATTTAATCTTGATTACCAGGGAAATAAAGTAGAAAAGCCATTAGCCAATCTAATTTAAAAAATACAGAAAACAAAAACAAAATAAGAAATTACAAGAGGAAATAATCATCAAAACTGAGTAAATAAAAAAATACTCATGGAAATTTTTACACAAATCTATGTAATTACATTTGGAACCTTTTAATGCATAATTTTCTAGGAAAAGACAACTTACAGACACTGATTCTAGCCTATAAATCTAAAATGCATCAATAAACAGAGGAGAAATAGAAGAATAGCTAAAGAGCTCATTCACAAAAATCACCAAGCCCAGACATTTTCAAAGGGGTATTTTGTCACAGCTTTAAAAATTACATAATTATACGATATGGAATTCTGAATTTTCAAATTCTTCTAAGTAAGTAACTATAACATTGATCTTCAAACATAAAAATATTGTACCAAAAAACGTAGGGCAATTTTACTTAAGAAAATTGAGGTAAAATCCTAAACAAAATATTAGCAAATAGAATCCAGTAACATATTTAAAAGTTGTACATAATGATGAAGAAGGGTTTATTTTAGAAAGCAACGGTTGTCCAGCATTAAGAAACACACTGATATATTCCATTATATTAATAAGTCTAAGTGAAAACCTCATGTAATCATAGCTATAGAGGCGGAAAAGACACTTGTACAAATTCAATACTAAGTTCTGTTTAAACACTAAATAATCATAGGAATTTATGTATATATATATACACATGTGCGCACATACAGTTAATATTTGTGCTATACATAATACACAGGTCATGAATATATATATATTTATGTGTGTATATATATTTATGATTATATATATTACATATATACACAGACACAAATATATACCAGCCCAAGAGCCAGCGTCTTGAATAATGGAGAAACACCAGAGGCCTTTCATTAAAGTTAGGAACAAGGCAAGGATGCTTACTATATCAACTCTTTTGTAGCATTATGGTGGATGAATTACCTAATGTGATTAGATAATAGAAAGTAATGGGACAGATAAATATTGTAAAGCAATAGGTAAAATACCTCTAAAGAAGAAAACATTTTATATCTGTAAGCCTCAAAACAATCAATGTAAAAGTTACTAAAAAGACTAGAGAAACAGTAAAATATTGTTTTAAGATTAATATTAAAAAGTCAACAGCATTAATGTATAAAATAACAAAGGCCACTTAGAAAATGTAATAAAAGAAGACTCATTTTATGGCAACAATATGAAAGATCTAATAAGTGTGAAATGTTTCAAGAAATGCCCCAATTAATTTGAGAAGAAACTTAAATCACTTCTAAAACATGTGAAGTTATAGTTGCATAAATGGAAAGATACTGATGTTCTGAGATAGAATTATATAACATCATAAAGATGCCCATCCTACATGAATCATATGTAAAATTAACATGATCTCTATAAAAATATCAGCCAAAAAAGTGAATTATAAAGTTCTTGGAAACTTACCTTAATGATTTAAAATAAATTTGCCAATGGCTTGTGTTTTGTTTTGTTTTGTTTTGTTTTGTGAGGAAGACTGGCTAACATCTGTTGCCAATCTTCCTCTTTTTGCTCTAGGAAGATTATTCCTGAGCTAGCATCTGTGCCAATCTTCCTCTATTTTTTGTTCGTGGCTCGCTGTAACACCATGGCTTGATGAGTGCTGTAGGTCCATGCCTGGGGTCTGAACCTGCAAACTCTGGGCCACCAAAGTAGAGTCCACAAACTTAACCACTATGCCACTGGATTGGCCCCACCAGTGAGTTTTAATGACTATATTACATGTAGAAAATAAAATTTGGATATGACGAAAAAATAAACACCTTAAGGAAAATCAAAAGTTAAGTGACTAAAGGGGGACAATGCTTGCAACTTATATTAGAGATAAAGTGTTATTATGCTCAATGTAAAAAGGGGCTCTAAAATTAAAGAAGAAAAAGCCAATAACTCAATAGAAATATTGATTTTTACTTTACAGGTAAAGAAATTCAAATATCCTCTAAGGATATGAGAAATGCTTAATTATCTCATAGAGAAATTTAAATTAAAAATATATGTGTCAACATCTCTTACCTATTAGATTTGGAAAAACCAAAAAGTTTCAGAACATGTTTTATTGTCTCTGTGGTAGAGAATCAGGAATGTTCATACATTGCTGGTGAGAAGGCAAAATGGGACAACACTTATGCAAGGGAATTTAACAATATATACAAAAACTGCATTCTTTGACACAACAATTCCACTTTTAGAACTCTAGACTAAGTATGCTGAAAGCATATATAGAGCTATTCATCATGGCACTATTTCTAATATCAAAGTTTGAAAGCATCTATATGGAACGGGTTGAATACACGTGGTATCTTCACACAAGGGGATATGCCATATAGATCTTTAAAGAAATGAAGAATATCTCTTTGTACTACTATGGCTTAATCTCTAGCTTGTTATATGGTAAAGCAGGCTGGAGATATGTACAAATAGTATACTACTGTTTATCTAAGATGGGATGGCTTGAATAAAACTGAAAAAGTAGATGGGGCAGAAATAAAGTTTATATAGCTCTGAATAAATCTCACTTTCTGTATTTAGCTTTGTAACCATACATTTATTTTACATATCAATTTAATAAAATTCTATTCAAAAATAACTTAATAAAATTTGAAATCCAAATTACACACACGACCTTGACTGAACATCCAGTGGTTGGGATAACTAGTAGAAAAATTATTTCATACGTCTTCAAACACTCTAAGTTATCCCAAGGACAATACAAACAAATAAGCAAAAGCAAAAAAACCTGCACCTGGTTTTAGTCATGAAGTTGGCAGCAGAGTTGGTATTATTATTTAAAGACTATTATAAGTTCGGAGATAATGTTGGCCTTATAATTGTAAGACAGTTGCATTTTTATTATATGATAAAGCAAATAAGGACTTATATTGGGGGTGTTGGGGACCAGATCTTCAGAATGGGACAAATGAGAAATAATTGTAAAGGGTTAAATAGAATCTTTGTCATCCTGAACTTGAATTGGGAGTTTCACTCTGACTTTACCTTATAAGAAATATTAATTTATTAATTTCCCTTTCTACTGAAAAAGCTTAGAAATCAAGGTCAATCTAGTAAGCGTGAACATCCCTAGTGTGTGGACTGTGATCTCTGAGAAGCGTTTCCCAAAGAAGGCAGTCAGAGATGCTTGAATAAAGTGCTGATTGCAGATCTTAGGCAGGACACATGTTATTCTTCCCAAAAATAACGGAGTATTCCAAAAGGATTCAAGAACCAACTTGAAGAGGCTGCCACTGGCCAAAGAAAGAATAATTTGAGCCTCATAAGAATAATAATTGTAAAGTATTAAAACATATCCTAATATGTTTAACCTAAGAGGTTCGTAATGGTAATAAAGCAACAACAAGAATTCATTGGACAAAGTTGGAGAAATTAGATAAATAGCTTAACAATTTGAAGGTTAGTAAATAAAGGGGCAACTCAAGCATTTATTCTGCCTTTCCATGTGAATTCCAATATGATGAGGGAAATATATTTGAAGGGGGGGCAGAATATGCCACCTCAAAATATGCCACTTTGGCATAAGGATCCTTTTGAGTTAAAGGCACCTGAAAAAAAAGCAGGTACAAGAAGAGTACTCTGATCTCTCCTTTTCTTCCTGAAAGCAGGAGATAAAACTTCCATGTGAAAGGTTCTCTCCCTTTGCCAAGAAGAAAGAAACATTCTTATCACCACAGATAGGGAGGTGAAGCCAAGAGAAATCTATATAAACAGACCTTGTTAAAATAACTCAGTTTCCTACAGTCTTCTAATTTATTTTAGTTCCTTTTTCATGACTAATTCTCTTTGTTCAATCTAGTATATAAACACTAAGGCCTAACCACTTCTTTGGGTCTTCATTTGTCTTTGGGGCTCCCAAATACATGTAAAAATCTGTATGCTTTTCTACTGTTAATCTGTCCTATGTCAATTTAATTCTCAGGTCCAGTGGAGACCCTGGGAGGTTAGAGGTAAGGGTTTGCCTCCCCTACAGACTGTTTTCAGAAATTGTAGGTAATAAATGAAGAAGGAGTGACAGAACTTCTAATGAAGTAATGGACCTAGATAATGAAATTCACCAGCTGTTTACATCACAAAATGGAGACAATCACAAGATAATCTAAAAAGCTGTTTTACCAGATAATCAAATCTGAACCTGAATCTGATTTATCAAATCTGAGTCTGATTTTTAAACCTCTTTAATTATCAAAATACAGGAAATGCAGGGTACACAAGCACATATTCAGTGACAACTAGGAATGAAATCAGTAAAACTCAGACTATGGATAACTCTGTGAAGAAAATTATCCAGTTTCTTAAACAAATAAGAGATAGGGAGAGAAAACCTACAGATTAAATATAATTTAGAGACATAGCCACTGATCCAAATGTATGTGCCTTATTTAAGTTCTAAATTAAAAAATATAAAATATGTTTTAAAATTTCACAGGTAGATTAAAGGAATTCGAACACTAAATTGGCTTTTAACTAAGACGTTATTCTTCATCTTTGGCTAGAATAATGGTATCATGGCGTGTTTTCTAGATATATGTTAATATATTTTTGGATAAAATTACAATGTATGGAATTTGCTTCAAAATGAAGGTGAAAGGTGGAAACTAGTAGTTGTAGAGATAAAACAAAATTACTCATAAATTAATTGTTCAAGCTGGGTGAACTATACATTGGAGATCATTGATATATTCTCTCTACTTCATTAGGCTTAGGATATTCTATAATAAAGAGTTAAAATATCCAGTAAGGGGGCTGGCCCAGTGACGCAGAGGTTAGGTTCACACTTTCCACTTCTCGGCAGCCCGGGGTTTGCTGGTTCAGATCCCGGGTGCGGACATGGCACCGCTTGGCACGCCATGCTGTGGTAGGCATCCCACATATAAAGTAGAGGAAGATGGGCACGGATGTCAGCTCAGGGCCAGGCTTCCTCAGCAAAAAGAGGAGGACTGGCAGTAGTTAGCTGAGGGCTAATCTTCCTCAAAAAAAAAAAAAAATCTAAAAAAAAAAATCCAGTAAGGACACGTTTTAATCCTCACAATTTTTTGATGTATGCATTATTAGCCCAAATATATAATTATCCTAATTAGAAGTTACTTAGAAGTCATATAACACAATACCTCTTTTTAAGGATGAGAAAAGCTCAAAATTTATATAATTTGCTTGGACCAGATGTGTACCTTCAGATAGGGTTGAAACAAGAACACAGTTCTTTTGGCTCCTCTGCCATAACAATTTTATATACTATGGTACTTAGGGTGTTTAACTGTGTGGATAAAAAAACAAGTATCTCTATAAAAGTAAATTTAAAAAATTTTTATGAGAAAGCTAGTATATAATCAGTTTGCCACTTTCTGATATTTTTTCTCTTGTAATTATATTTTATATGGGATGTTCTAAATACAGATTCTTTTAGTGTCTAAAGCAAAAGAAATGGGAAGGAGTAAAACAATCTGGAGTAAACACAGTGTAAAGTATTTTTTTTTTAATCAAGACAGCATGCATTTTCAGTAGCAGGTGCCTTCTTAAGACAAAAGACTGATTAGGACTTATTATACAGCTATTATTTGCACACAAACTATTCATCATCATAGAATTTAATGTGTCTTAATTAAAATATATAAATAAGAATACTCTCTGAAGTTTATATAGATTTCAATGTTTATTAAAAGCTTCTGTATAAATCATTTTCAGCTTTACCATTTTATGTAAATATTATTATCCTACACTAAGGAAGTTCAGAAAATGAAGACCTGGTTTTCTTAAACAATGACTTGCCAAGGTCAAACAACAGATTTGTTACATCCATAGTTGGAACTTAAATCTTCTATTACAAAGATATTTATATCCAGCTGTTCCATGCTCAACTCCAGACCTTATACTGTGACTATTTCAATGACATATTCCCTGATTTGGGCAGGGTAGCAGTGGAACCATATGATGAATTTCTATGTATTCTGCCTTTTACCCAAAAGTCATTTAACTGACCGATTCTAGACTTTGGAGTTTGATTATCTACTACTTTGGGCATTATAAATTCTTTACTTTGATAAGAGTAACAAGAACAGTGTCACAATCAGTATAGGAATTTGGGGAAATGTTTATTCCTCTTCCTAACACCCCTATAGTTTCTTTAGTCTAATCCTTGAACATTCAAAGTAAAGAATGCAATCTAGATTCACCAATATGCAGCTTACTTGTACTGTCAGAACTATACCAGTGGGCATAAATTAAAACCTCGTCCTCACTCCACGGCAGTCAATGTTGAGGACTCAAAGAACTGCCTTTTATTTATAGGTGGAACATTTACAGACTTGCAAAAGTAGTAAACACGGCCATTAAAACAGTTGTTATCACTGTGACATGGAAATATAAAAAATATCCTAGTCAGACTTCTAGAGATAAAAATTATATGTGCAATGGAAAATACTTTGAATAGTAATAGTGACATGTTAAGTATTGCAGAAGAGATTAGTGAATTTGAAGACATAGCATTAGAAACTATCAACAGTTAAATACAGAGAGAAAAAAGTAGAAATGAAAATAAATTTAATGAGCTGAGGGAAGATTACAGGACGCCTAGTATATGTGTAAATGGACTCCTCAAATGGGAGGACAGACAGGGTGAAAGAGAGAAGGAAGACAAGTGAACCAGGCTACATCATATTCGAACTGCTCAAAGGAAGTGGTAAAGAGAAAAACTTAAAATCAGCAAAAGAAAAAAGGTGTGTAGTGTACAGAGGCACAAAAATAAAATCAAAAGCATATTTTACGATAGAAAAAACACAACAGAGAAGACAGTGGAGCAACATCTTTAGAGTAGTGAAAGAAAGAGTGCACCTAGTATTCTATACCCAGCATAAATACCCTTCATAAACAGACAAAAGAAAGACTTCTTTATACAAATAAAATCTTATGAATTTATCACCAGCAGACAAGAATGCATGATAAGAAAGATTAAAAGAAATACTTTGGTAAAAAGGAGAAAAAGAGACTATATGGACCACAAAAAGGAACAAGGAGTAGTAGAAATGCTGAATATATGGGTACATTATTTGATAAATTCTCTTGTTATTTAAATATCCTTAAAGATAACTATTTAAACAAAACCCATAACAGCGTATTATGTGTTTGAGAGGCCCGATGTAACTTACCTGCCAAGAATGTCCTGACTTGTGGGATTGGAAATCTATCCCTAGATAGTGTTTTTAGCCTTGGCTGAGTTGTGACAGGTGAGACAAATTTTCCATGTCATTTTGGCATCTGCTGAGGACAGTAGCCCAGTTTAGGATAGTGTCTGTATTTCCCTGGGCTGTCCTCTTGTGTATCCAGGAGGTGATCGGTGGTCCATCTGCTTGCTCTGGGTGGGAGGACACTTGAGTTTCTGTATTCGTTGACAAGCACAGTCTGCTCTTTGGTTGTTTCCCCTTGTCAGTGTAGGGACTTTTTAGTATACACATGGGTAAAAAAGCTTATTAGGAGCAAAACTGATTTTTATCCAGATGTCTCACCCCAACAGGGGATTGTTTTAATCGTCAGTCTGAGGCTTGACAGTGGCCCAAATAAAATGTCCAGGCTATTAGGGGAAGCCCATGAGTCAAGTTTACAGTGCCCTGCATGCCCCTCTATAGCGTCCCTAACTTCAGTAATTTCCATTAGGGTTTGTAGGGAAAGGCTGCAGGGGTATATAGAGACAAACCTTCAATACCAATGCTGCTTCTAACAGCGGGGCAACAACAGTGGAAGTTTGTAGGATCCATGGTTGGATGTGGGCAACGTTCTGGGTGATGGTGGCCTCGGACGCCAAACCAGAGGCATTATCTGTTTTCTCACTTTTGGTGCCGTGGTTTGTGAAGATCATAGTCACCTGTGCATTGGCTCCTAAAAAGCCCAAGAAGTGCAATTAAAAAAATCTTTTTCTTGAATTCTAATCTTGGCACAGGGCCTCTGGCGCCTTCCGGGGACCTAGGGACATCAGCTTTTCCCCCAGTCTGTTTTATTTCTGAAAGCTGAGAAGTCTGGGCAAAAGACAGTGGAGCCCTCTGACCCCTCCCCAGACCTGCAGGAGAGGGACAGAGGGAATAGAACCCTTGTCAGTCACAGGTGCCGCCTTTTGGGATCTGGTTACAAGCATAGCGAGAGAAAGGAAAGTCAAGTGGAGCTGGCCAGGCAGACAGCTGTTTCCCACCTGCCAGAACTTGCTGGGGAGCTGAGAGGGGCAGTGCAGGGCAGGCTGGTTGGAGAGGAGCCCGGCTTCCCTGGAAGCGGGAGAGCAGTTTTGCTGCTTGCCTTCTGTTATGTGCTGCCAGGACAGTCTGCAGAGAGGGTTAGCAGTAAGGGACTCACACTCTGTCACTCTCCCTTACTAGCTGTAGCAAGGTTACCTACAGAGGGGATCTAATTAAGTATCTGCTCTCCGTGAGGCAGACGCAAACCTGAAGAACACTACACTTTTATTCTTCGGACGTTTTCAAGAACTTGCTGCACTCAGGGGTGTTTACTGGGCTCCTTAGAGTGCTCAACCTGTGGGAAGACCTTGACTTCTCTGGTCTGCTTGGTGGAGGGCCACAAGCAGTGCCTAGGGAAGTGCATCCCTAGCTTTTTCCAAAAACTTGTTAGATCTCTAATCTGACCACAGGGTAAGCTCAGCCTGGGATTTAAGGGCTAAAGAGAAGGACCAAAGGTCCTCTTGGAAATTGAGATGTTTATATAAACAATCCTTGCTAGCATCCTCCAAGAATGGCCCACGGCTTCTGCTAAGCATTCCCCCAGACCCATTGGCCAGCTGGCAAAGGGCCCTATAGACTCCACCAGCACTTCCCAAGACCCATTGGTGTAATGCCCCGGGACCTTCAGAGTCTTGAAATAATCTGCTAGCACTCCTCTAGAATACCCTGCAGACTCCACCAGTGACTCCCAAAGGGACCGTGCAGGATCTTCAGGCTTTTTGCTCTTCTAGAATGCCATTGTGCTTAATTGGCTCTCCTGTTCGCCGTGCCAATTTTTCAGGAGATTGGCTGAGCTAGGAAAGAGAGAGCTGAGCTGCCAGGTGTGGGAGCAGCAGATTAAAGCACCAAGACAAAAAATGAAGGCATTCAAGCCTTTAATTACTTAGTGCAACAATATAAGTGAGAGGCCAAAACGGATAAAGCACCAACTCCCTCTGTTCCATTTTCCCCCATGGAACTGTGCCCTGGTGGAGAGTCAGATGGTCTGCACAAGCATGGGGGTCATCTCACTGTCAAGGGAATCGAGAACAAAATGCTCCAGCAGTTTTATGGATTCTGTGGTCAGAGGGAGTTCGAGGGGAGAGGGCAAGGAATGGAAAAGCCCTGAATAGTGAACCAGAGTGGGGCAAAGTGTTGTCAAGTTTTCCACTTCCCTTCCTCCCACAGGAGGCCTCGGCAGAAGATCCCGAAATAGACCTCTGCCCAAGGCCTTGAATAAATGATTTAGGAATGTAGGTGCTGAGGCTAGGAATGCAAAGATGCCAAGAGTATGACCATCCAGGGGGCCCTGAGTCCTCGACTGCAACTGCCTTAAGAGACAGCATGGCAGTGGCTTTGCACTGAGTCTAATATGGGGAAGGCAGCTTTCCCCATGATGCCTGTCAGGCAAAGCCTCTATAACTGCCTATGGTGAGGTCTGAAAAAAATTCTGCTATATAGGTTTTTAACCGGGAGCTGGATTCCTCAAAATATGTATGTAAACCTAAAACTTAAAAAAAAATACTTTGAAGAGCCAGCCCAGTGGTGTAGTGGTTAAGTTCACACACTCTACATTGCTGGCCTGGGGTTCGCAGGTTTGGATCCTGGGTGGGGACCTACACACTGCTGGTCAAGCCATACTGTGGGGGTGTCCCACATACAAAATAGAGGAAGATTGGTACAGATGTTAGCTCAGTGACAATATTCCTCAAGCAAAAAGAGAAGATTGGCAACAGATCTTAGCGCAGGGCCAATCTTATGCTTCCACTTGAAAAAAAAAAAGTTTTCTAAATTTCTAAAATTCATTATTTAGTCAATTCAGAGTTATACATGGATCACATATATTCTGAAATGGCCAAGTACTAGCTGTCTAGTACTATTCATTAGAGAGACGATTACTATGAAGTAAATCTCTGGGATCAAATTTAGAATTCTAAAATTCTGTTTTCAAGAAAGAAATTTGGGATAACAGAATGTCATAAGAAATGCCCCACTGTGATAATATGTTTCTGGAAGAGGCAAAAATTGGATTATTTTGTTTCATTTTTGTTTTCTATCTTATAAATGGCTGATGTTTTCAAAGTGTTTACATAGAAACATTAGTGGTTGACATTGCCTTTTTGTACTTAGCTATTATGTAATCTGAGAAATGAGCCAGCAAATGCTAATTCATCTGTAATATCTTTTCAGTCAATCTCTGTCTACAAACTGAGGTCTGGCCTCAGGTAAGTTAACAAAATTCTAAAAAACTATGATGCTTTTGCAAACAGCTAAGCTAAAAATGGAGCTGAATAGAGATCTCTGTTTATTCTAACACTCATTCTATTCACATCACTTCTATGTAGCCTTCCAACCAAGATGAAAATGAAAGCAGCTACTGGACGTCACCAGGCAGGTGCTTTCTATGCCTTCAATCTGTGTAATTAACTAGAGAAATGCTGGCACAGTTTCTAAGGTTATTATGTTTGAAGCATTTAGGTTTTGTTTCATTTTTCTTAGTTTTAAAACGTTTTAGGAAGTGAAATTAATAGAATTGTTCAAGAGAGAAAATACAAACCTAATGAAAGCAAAACCTCAATCATGACTTAGTAGACATATTTGTAATATGTAATTACTTTTTCTATGATTTGAAGATTTTATTAAAAAGGCGTATATTCACCTTCGAGTATTCCTTTAGTTAAAGGTGTCGTTGAGATCATTGACCAAAATATGACTTTAAAATATACTGGTAAGCTATTATAAAATTGCTTTCAAATTTTACAGACACGTTTATCAAGATGAACATGTTTGTTAAAAAAGCAGAGATTACTTGGCGTGATTTTCAACTTAAATTAGACCCTTCCTTTCATATTTACCACATAATTTTCTGAAATTGCATATTTTTCTTAAAGACACTATTCTCTTTTTTTCGTAAATTTGGACAATGACATAATTTAGTTTATTAAAGAATATTGATCATTAAGAAATGACTTTATCAGCTTCTTAAATGTATCTATCTAACACTCTTTAGAGCTTTGTCCAGGTTTCCCCATCTTCATTCTAAGAGAGCTGTTTGACATTTAGTTGTCATGTGATCAAAAGCAGATTCGTTTCAAGTTAATAAATCTTGAGTGTAAGTTCAAATTTACCACTTAATAATAGTGAGGTTTATTTCAGCTGATCTCTGAAGTATATTTTTTATCTTTATATAGTTATTGAGAATTAAATGTAATAAATATCTTTTTCTCAAATATGAGTGGCTTACTGCAAATGTAACTTAAGTGAACATTGCCGTGGCACAAAGATCATGACCAGGTTTAAATGCAAGTTTGAGAGAAGCCTATTGAGCTTTTCAAATTTCTTAAATAAAAACCAAGATGTTTGTGATGAGATATGAGGATAAAGGCAGAGGATAAGAAAAAGAAGAACTAATTGCCGTGATTTGGAATCAGAGAAATAGAAGTGTTTTGTGCTTTTACTTTTCTTGTCTTCTAAATGCTCTGAGAATGTAGGAATCAGAAAGTAAATCAAAATAACTCCCTGTACTAAAACTAAGGGTCCAGTTCAGATTCTATACTCAGCCTCCATGGTGAATTCCTTGTTTGACAGATGCCTCACGTCTTCATATGACTTTGTGCTTCAGAGAGTGAATGAATGTGTTGTACAACCATTGAAGGCCAATAGATCCCAACTGGCTTTCATGCTCTACCATGGACTAGTTATGTGGCCTGAAATCTACCTTTAAATATTCTTAGCACGTTTTCATATGTGTAAAATAGGAATAATAATCCCTAACCAGAGCAGCGACTGAGAAACTACCAAGCTAATAGTAGCCAACTTAAACATTAAAGTTTTACTTTTATAATAAATATATCTTGACTCTGTCTCTTTCTCAGAACCACTTTGAGGTTCTGAGTAGAATTTAGGATGATGTGCGCTGGGTTGGCAGTCTTTTAGAAGCCTACTTGCACTAACTCCCATGCACTTCACAAACTGTGGGGCAGTCAGAGATCAAAAGACCCCTGGGACACTGCCTATTTAGCCTCACAATACCCCCTAACTTCTGATTGTCAAGATACCTGGTGCCGTAATAAAATGCCTAAGATCATTCAGTTTAAAGCCTTTCCATCATATGGGGAGAGTGGGCTCATACTTGATATGGTGGCCCATTCTTTTTGGGTAGTTAATGGACAGAGGTGACCCCAAGACCACAAACTTAACTTCTCTCAAGTAATACCTTCTGGAGTCTCCCGTGTGCCTTGGATATAAGGCAATATACATACTTACTTTCTTCCTTCCAATATGTAAGTCAATTGATGCTTCCTTTTCCCATAGGAATTCCTTGCTATTTTCTCATATTTACACAGTTTAGGCTTCAAATTGGGAGATGCTAAACTCTTAGTTCATTGAGAGGTTGAGTATTCTCACATTCCTGTTGGCTGCTGTTTCCTAATGAGGAATAAGAAAATATTTGCTTTGCTTTTTCTTTGGCCAAGAGGCCAACTCTGGATGTGTCAGCAAGGACTAGCCAGATTGGTCCCATTGCCTGGATATAGTTGCTGGATACAGATCTTTCCAGCCAGGACTCAATATCACAGAGCAGGACATTCTAGGACTTTGGATTTGGGGACAAGCCTGAATGACACTGGATCTTAAAGGCATGTAGGTTGTATCCCCTGCACCATTGAGTTTGTCTCTTAATGGCTGTTTATGGTTAAATAATAGCAAACAAATATGAGACTTTCTTAAAACCTGACACTCTGGCTTTTGCAGTAGGATTTTCAAGGGTAAGACTGGCTGTGGAGCACATTGTAGAAATTAACTCCCTTAAGAAAGAAACTCATCCCAACTGATGTGGGCTGAGTTTCTATATTTGCCTTATTTGTCCTATGCTCCAAATGCTGAGTCTATTACATAAGAGGGAAAATGTCAGGAAGAACTGACCTAGATCCAGGATTAAAGTAGAATACAGTACCTGCTCAGAGTGTCTGTTCTGCGGGCTTAATGTTTCCTTCTTCATTTAAACTTTGCCTTTTGTAATATTAAGTATGGTCTTCATCTACTCCCTTGGATTGCTCACTAGGATGCATACTAATTTAAAAAAATACCTTTTTAAAAATATTAAAGTTAATTTAATCTTTGTTTTATTAAAATTTATGAATAAAAAATAATTTAATAAAGCGGTTTAAACCAAGAAGGTAATTTATAAATGAATATAATATTGGAGTCTTTAAAATATTTATGAAATGGGGGTCGGCCCGGTGGCACAGCAGTTAAGTTCACACGTTCTGCTTCTCGGCAGCCCGGGGTTTGCAGTTCGGATCCCGAGTGCAGACATGGCGCCGCTTGGCAAAAGCCATGCTGTGGCAGGCATCCCACGTATAAAGTAGAGAAAGATGGGCATGGATGTGAGCTCAGTCCCAGTCTTCCTCATCAAAAAGAGGAGGATTGGCAGTAGTTAGTGCAGGGCTAATCTTCCTAAAAAAAACAAAATTTAGGAAATAATCTTTTAAAAATAAATTTTATTGTCTCAAACTTTTTGATTAAATTTGTATCTGGCTTATATAAATATAAATTTGAGAATATCCGAATAGATTTGACTTCTTGTAACGGGTTGATAGTGCATATAATCTTAAGAAAGAATGGAAATAATTTATTCTATTTTTCCTATGCTACAATTATGAGTAATATAGAAAATATTTACCAAACTGAACTCCTATAGATTTGGACAAGAAACCAAACTTTTCAGATGTTAGGATGTCATGTAACATATGACTGCTCCAGGGCACTAAATTTGCGCAAATAATTTTCTTTTTTAATTTTAAATAATCCCAATATAAGGCTTTAAAAACTCTTCCAGTGGAAAACACTGTATATATTTTGTGTTGTCAAAAACATGTATCTGCATATGAAATTCTTGTAAGTAAAATTTCTATACATAAAATCTCTATAAGTGAAATACTATATATTGGAAAAGTTTTAACTTTGTTCGCTTTGATCCTCTATTGCTAATGACCCTATTCCCGTAGGACAAGTAGTTAATGATCCAGAAAACAATTAAATGTAATAGTGTAGGCCTCTATTGAGATGTACTCAGTAGTAAATCATTTCATAATTTGTGAAGATAAGAATATCTTTAAATTCTGTAGAAGTAATCATTTAAACTAGTTTGCAATTTCAAATTTTCATGTATATTGAGCTATATTTACATGGCTATAAATATAGATACACATCTTTTAGAGGGACACATCTGTATGTTAAGCAAAGACTTCATGATCACAGGAATATTTGTCTGTGTGGGTATGTGTATGTATATGTGTGTGTTCTTTTCATAGTCAGTAAGTCAAATTCTGCCATATGGTGATCAACTCCATTTACTGAAATTATATGGATATAACTAAACGTTAGCCATCATGATTATAATCAGATGAAATAATCTCCATAATTGTATTTAGTGTGGCCCTGCACCTGTTTTCTATTCCAATGATTTTCCCCATCCATGAGTCGGCTGTTATCAGAATTTCCCAACCATGCAAAACATTCATTAAATGTCTGCTTTGTTTCAACACTCTTTTTCAGGTATGATGATGGATAGGAAGAAATCCAAGTCATGTTCCCTGTTAACAAGGAACTTTATACGACAGGTAATGCTTGACTATTAGAAATGTAATCTGCAGAGTACTCTTGTTGCAGCCACTGCAATTTAACCAATAAAATCTGTGTGAAGACAGAAAACTCATGAAAAATTACACCGTGACCTATTATTAAGAAGCAGGAAAAAAAGCTTCTTTCATTCTCTTTGATCTATATCTATTGCATGTAAAAGGAATTTCAGCTGGGTTGAAAGAAACCTACCTAGGCTTCTAATTCAGAGCCTTCTAGGCTTAGCCTAATCTTGTCAAGGAAAAATTGCATTGGATGGAGTTAAATAGGCAAGGAAAACTTTATTCAAGACCATTGCAATATGGGAAAGATACTAAACTCAACTCCCCTGGAAGGCAGGAGAGTTTATAAGCACTGGGGGGAGTTAGTAAGAAAGTACAGAGGACTGTAGCGGGGAGGTTAGTCCTTGTGATGAGGCCATCTGTGTTTGCTGTTTGGCACTTAGTGAAGTCAGGCTCCTATGCTCTCATAGAGACTGGGAGATTGGGGCATATCACTGTCTTCCTTGATGATTACATTTCAAAGCTGGCTCCAAGGTTCTTGAGAAAGGTTGTTCTGAGGTGTAGATTTCTATCTCAAAAGGGCAGAAAAAGAATTTAGAGCTGCAAGTTATCTAATGTTGATGCTCTAAGAAAAGAGCAGTGAGGGCCTATGTCAGGAAGAAACCTGTCTAAAGTTTAGTCAAACTGAGGGAATCATTACAGTTTTCTTGGTTAATGATATACAGAAGGCTTCTTTATGTATTTATAATATTAATGTTGTATTATTGATATTAATTATTTCTGTATATCTATCTATTTGTCTATGCACCTACCCGTCTGCCTACCTATAGGAATTGAAGAAAACTTGAAAAAAAATCAAGCCAAGAATTTATAAAAAAGCATATAGGCTATAATAGACATTTGAATTATCTTCAGGTAGCATTTTTTTTTAATTCATTCAAAAAATCAATCTTTTCTCCAAAGATTTGAAAACAAAGGAAGCAAAATACAACCAATCATAAGTTTGATTTTTTTCTTACCCTTAGGAGCTCTGCGCTTCATAACTGCTTGCTAGATATAAAAAACTTCCAATTGCTTCAAGAACAAATTTCAGCTTGTTAGCATGGTACATATGTTCTTTGGAAATAATACGACCATCCCCTAGCAGGACAAACATGACTCACAATTGCTTGCAACTTCATGTATTCATAACTTAACAAAGGTTGGTCCATTTTGGCTTTTACATCTTTTTATCATGTATAGTGAAAGCTTACTCACATTTCACAACCTCACTTTAATGTCAATTCTTTCTCAAAAATATTGCCGAGCTACACTACTATATACAGGCATACCTCAGAGATGTTGTGGGTTTGGTGTCAGACCACTGCAATAAAGCGAATACTGCAATAAAGCAAGTCACACAAATGTTTTGCTTTTTCGTTGCAAATAAAAGTTATGTTTACACTATACTGTAGTCCATTAAGTGTGCAATAGCATCATGTCGAAAAAAAATGTACATACTTTAATCAAAAAATATTTTATTGAAAAAAATGCTAACCCATGATCTGAGCCTTCAGTGAGTAGTAATCTTTTTGCTAATGGAGGGTCTTGTCCTGATGTTTATGACTGCTGACTGATTGGGTTGGTGGTTGCTGAAGGTTGGGGTGGCCGTGGCAATTTCTTAAAATAAGACAGCAACAAAGTTTGTCACATCAATTGAATCTTCCTTTCATGAATGATTTCTCTGTAGTGTGTGATGCTGTTTGATATCATTTTATCCACAGTAGAATTTCTTTCAAAATTGGAGTCAATCCTCTCAAACTCTGCAGCTGCTTTATCAACTAAGTTATGTGATATTCTAAATGCTTTGTTGTCATTTCAATAATCTTCACAGCATCTTCACCAGGAATAGATTCCATCTCAAGAAGCCACTTTCTTTGCTCATCCATAAGAACCAACTGCTCATCCGTTCAATTTTTGTCATGAGATTGTAGCAATTCAGATACATCTTCAGGCTCCACTTCTTATTCTAGTTTCTTGCTCTTTCCACCACATCTGCAGTTACTTCCTCCACTGAAGTCTTCAACCCCGCAAAGTCAACCATGAGGGTTGGAATCAACTTCTTCCAAACTCCCGTTAATGTTGATATTTTGACCTCTTCCTACAAATTACAATGATCTTGATGGCATCTAAAATGGTGAATCCTTTGCAGAAGGTTTTCAATTTACTTTACTCAAATCCATCAGAGAAATCATCATCTTTGGCAGCTATAGATTTATGAAATGTGTTTCCTAAATAATACGATTTTAATGTTAAAATTACTCCTGAATCCATGGGCTGCAGAATTAATGTTGTGTGAGCAGGCATGAAAATAACATTAATCTCACTGTACAGCTCCATCAGGGCTCTTGGATGACCAGGTGCATTGTCAAGAAGCAGTAATATTTTGAAAGGAATCCTTTTTTTCTTAGAAATAGTTCTCAGCAGTGAGCTTAAAATATTCAGTAAACTATGTTGTAAACAGATGTGCTGTCATCGAGGCTTTGTTTTTCCATTTATAGAGCACACACAGGGTAGATTTAGCATAGTCCTTAAAAGCCGTAGGGTTTTCACAATGGTAAACAAGTGTTCACTTCAACCAAAAGTCAGCACCTGCATTAGCCCTTAGCAAGAGAGTAGGCCTATTCTCTGAAGCTCTGAAGCCAGGCATTACTTCTCCTCTCTACCTATGAACGTCCTGGTTGACATCCTCTTCCAACAGAAGGCTGTTTCATCTACATTGAAAATCTGTTGTTTAGTGTAGCCACCTTTATGAATTATCTTAGCTCGTTATCTGGATAACTTGCTGCAGCTTCTACATCAGCATTTGCTGCTTCACCTTACACTTTTCTGTTATGGAGATGGCTTTTTCCCTTAAACCGCATGAATCAATCTCTGCTAGATTCAACCTTTTCTTCTGCAGCTTCTTCACCTTTCTCAGCCTTCAGAGAATTGAAGAGAGTTCTGGACTTGCTCCTGATTAGGATTTGGCTTAAGGGAATGTTGTGGCTGGTTTGATCTTCTATCCAGACCACTCAAACTTTCTACATATCAGCATGAGAGTATTTCACTTTCTTATCATTCACGTGCACTGTAGTAGCACTGTTAATTTCCTTCAAGAACTTTTCCTTTGTATTCACAACTTGGCTAATATTTGGCCCAAGAGGACTTGCTTTCTGTGTATCTCATCTTTGGATATGCCTGCCTCACTAAGCTTAATCATTTCTAGTCTTTGATTTAAAGTGAGGGACATGCAACTCTTCCTTTCACTTGAACACTTAAAGGTCAGCGTAGGGTTTTCAATTGGCTGAATTTCAATATTGTTGTGTCTCAGGGAATAGGGAAGCCAGAGGAGAGGGAGAGGGGTGGGGGAACAGGCAGTCAATGGAGCAGTCAGAACACACACATTTATTGTTTAAGTTCAGGGTCTTATATGGGTGAGATTCATGAAGATTCAAACAATTACAACAGTAACATCAAAGATTGCTGATCACAGATCACCATAGCAAATAGAATAATAATGAAAAACGTTTGAAATAGAGCAAGAATTACATAAATGTGACACAGAGACAGGAAGAGAGCAAATGCTGTTGAAAAAATTGTGCAGATAAACTTGCCCGATGCAGAGTTGCCAAAATTTTTCAATTGCAAAAAACAGAATATTTGTAAAGCACAATAAAATGAAGTGCAAGAAAATCAGGCAGGGCTGTTGACAGACTATCACTCTTTCTTCTGTTAGTATTGTGTTATTTGTACATAATTCTCTTATTACACTGATTTACATTGTGCACTTATAAAGCTGCCTCTTTAGGGTAATGGTCATCTATTATTTACCTTTCAATCCACAGTAACCAGAGAATTCCAAACATATAACATTCGATAATTTTTTATGGAGTACATGAGTGAGTGGATAAATTATTAAGTTAATACGAAGATCAAATGGAATAAAATATATGAAAACATTGTAAAATAAATGTAATTTATTTCTTCATATGCTAATACATTTATAAACATATAAGTGATACAATTATAGCCACTATTATGATTAATCTGTTCATATTTACTTATAGATTGCATCTAGAAACATAATTATAAAGAAAGCAAATAGTCTAGTGTTCTTTCTGACAGAGGAGGGAATGAAAATTGAAATAGGACCTCTCTAGAGAAACATTTCTTTGAACAAAGCCCAAGGAATACAAATCCTTGGAGATTTCTACTTGGGAAGAAAGATAACTGTTGCAACATTATTCAGTGTAGATTTTATAAATAAATATGGCAATTCCACAAAATACATTTCATACATACCAAGGCAGAACCATTGTACTGCAGAACAGAAAGGAATGAAGACCTGAGACTGTCCAGCAATGACCATGATGTTACTGAGACGAATACTTCCTACCACCCAACAGGGCCTTGAGAGAGAAAATCTTATCATACCAGAAAGAATGAACCTTTGGGCCTCTGTCAACATCAGCCTCAGCCCCCAAACTCAGATGAAGAGTGATATGACTCACCTTTGCTTTCCTGTTGCTTTCTGGCAACCCCATCCTTACTACATTTGCCAACACTAGCAGACCGTGAAGAAAATTAATGCCAATACCACAAGCCTATATCATATTAACTAGGCCTCATTTCAAAGTCGCAGCTACAGTCTGTAAGGTGCCCATGTAGAACCTTCTTAAAGACTGTTAAATTTAATTTCATCGTGCCTAACATTACTGTTTGCTGTTGTTTGTTGTTTTCCAGTTACCATGCAAGTTGCTTCTTTAATTGATGATGTACTAAACTATCAGGCCCCTGCTCCATTTCAACTTCTCTCTTTTACTCTACATTTCATGGCTACTTTCCTTTTCCATCTTCAACTAATCTCTTGAAATTCCTGGTCTATAATCAACCAACATCATATCCTCACCCCATTTTCTGAACACTTCCTTCATCTTATTTTTCAAATGATACCTGACTATTCCCAGAGGACACTTCTTCTGTAATCATCAAGTGAAAATATTTATTTATTCAAACACTTTATAATTCCGAGCAAGAATGAAGATCTTGTCTTTGACACTTGCTACTGCTTCTATATTATTTCTCCTCCACCTAGAGTATAAAAAAGAAGTATTTTTTTAGCATGTTATCATTAATATTGGGTTAACCAACTCCCCATCTTTTAATTCATTGATGATTTGGGTATGGATGGCAGACACATCAGATCCTGACAACATTTTTAGTGCATTTGATGTTCATTGATAATCTTTCAATACCCTGGCCTCTGGATTTTGGCATCTAGGATTTTTGACCTCATATTTTCCAATGAATTTCTCCTCACTTGTCCTCATTGTGATTTCAGAAATTATAATTTTATATTTTTCTTCAGAAATAGTGTCACCAAAAATAATCAATAATTTAAACTTCCAACTATGTCACACCTCTTTCTCCTCCGTTCCATTGACTAAGTACTCCAAACTCAGTTTTACTTCCCCTTTATTCCACTTAAAACCATTGACCTTCTCCTGTCTAAATCTTTCTTTAGTGTTTACTTCCAGCCTCATTTAGCAAATATTGCATGATTTATCTTTTCAATTACTCCTGTGGATGATTTAGTTTTGTTATATCTCTGATGTCATATCACATGCACCTGCCAAAATTCTGACCCTGGAAGAAACAGTGAAGGGCCTAAGAGTCCTGTTTTTGAAGTCAACCTACTTGCATTCTTCCCTTAGATGAATCTTTACTTGGAGAATTATTCAAATCTTTGTAAGCCTCAGTTTGCTCAACCATCAAATGAGGATAGTAATAGTAGATATTTCATAGAATTATGATAAAAAGAATAAAACAATACAGTAAAAGTCTTCAGCACATTGCCTACAAGGTAAGTATTTAATAGTTTCAGCTATCATCATTATTGTTACTGTTTTTATTTTTGTCTATTTTTTTCTGTCTTTGAGTATGATAAAATAGAAGCAGAGTTCAAATTTATGATTATTATAAATTTATAGTTACAGCTTTATCTGGATTTTCAACAATGATTCACAATGTTACTGTATTTCTTTCTTTATTCTTGCCCTCTCAAGGAAACTAATTAATTTTCCAATTCTCTCTACTGTTCTCTAAGCCCTCTGTACAACCAACCCTGCCCCTCTCCATCTTCACAACCTTACCTTGCATTTAAAAACATGAATATAAGACAATGTCTAAGAACATCCTTTCTTCCCACCCTGAAATCTCCAAACATATAGGAATAAACACATATTTTATGATATCACTATGCTTCTTCAAAAATCTTTCCTACTAAGCTATCAGTTTCAAGATGTCAGTGTTTGTTACTGTCTTGCCCTCTACTTTACCCTGATAGACTAGCACTGTATCTGCTAACCAATAGGATGATCATATTTTTACAAATAAATGGAAGTTTTACTTATATTGTTGTTATTTTATGGATCGTCACAAACTTGGACAACAGAAGAATCATATTTGGCTCTTATGGACTGAATTGTGCCTCTCCAAAATTCACATGTTGAAGCTCTAATCCCCAGTGTAACAGTGGAAAACCCAAGTATCTAGAGATAGGACCCTTAAGGAGGTAATTAAGGTTAAATGAGCTCATAGAATGGGCCTCTAATCTGATAACACTGATGTCCTTTCAAGAAGAGAAAGAGACACCAAAGAGCTCTCTCCCTCCTAAGGTGTAGGCTTGTGCTATAAAGAAAAGGCCAGGTGAGGTCATAGCAATAGAGAGGCCATCTGCAAGCCAGGAAGTGAGACCTCATCAGACACTAACACTGCTGGCACCTTGATCTTGAACTTCCAACCTCCAGAAGTGTGAGAAAATAAAGTTCTAGGTCTTTTTTTTTTTTGCTTTATCTCCCCCAATTCCCCCCAGATATAGTTGTATATCTTAGTTGCAGATCCTTCTAGTTGTGACATGTGGGATGCCGCCTCAATGAGGTCTGACGAGTGGTGCCATGCTTGCGTCCAGGATCCCAACCAGGGAAACCCTGGGTCACTGAAGTGGAGCATGCAAACTTAACCACTCGGCCATCAGGCCATCCTCAAAAGTTCTGTTTTTTAAGCTATCCAGTCCATGGTATTTTGTTTTGGCAAATCGAGCAGACTAACACAATAACTTTTTTAACAAAAAGGTATTGTAATTTCCTTTGGAAATTTAAAGTTTATTTGAACTTTTGCAGCTTTCTATCACCTTATTTGATATTTAATGGCACGTAAAAAAAAGAATTATTGAATAACCTTGGGGAATTTGTGCCATATTACATTTGTTCTGAATTATTTTTCTGGTAAACAAATTGTATAGAAAATGTATGGATTATATATTGTGCAAATGATACTCAGTTTTAAAAACAACTGATTTCCGATTTGTATGGGGAAGAAAGAACACAGATATAGAAAAGTGACTCCACTTTCCTTGACATTGCATCAGAAAATCTGCAGGAATGTTGAATTGACGAAATGAGATTTGCTTTCCAATTAATTGTTCAAGAATTTCTGTGACTAAATAAATGCTGATAACTAAAAACACAGAAACAAAAACGAAAAAAAAGTCCCTCAAACTCCAAAATCTTAAGGAGCCTGTGGACTAAGATAATCCAGGGACAACTGTGAATTTGCCTACCGTCATGCTTACAGATACTATTAAAAGTAGTGAAAGCAAAGGACCAATTGTCAGCTGAATCTCAGCCTAATAGCAAATGCTCATTAACAATTTCCTAAGCTATTTATATTTGTGGGACCTTATTACTTCCCAGATAAATTATATCCAGCCATCCTCTCCTCTCTGTGAAAAGCTCATTTCTACTAACTTTTTCCTCTCTGTTATCTGTTCACGTGAATTACAAAAATAGTGCTCCCCAAATAAAATTGTCTATACTTTAGCTGTGTGCAACTCCTCTGCTCCATGCTTACTTTACATTCTCTCAATAAATTAACTGAAATTTCTTTTTTAAAAAGATGAACAAAACACACTTTCAACTAGTATGATAACTTTTTAGTATTTAACTCAGGGATTCTCAACTTCAGAATCACCGTCATTTTGGGCAGGATGATTCTTTATTTTGTGTGAAGCTTCTGGGCATTGAAAGATGCTTAGCAGCATCCTTGGCCTCTACCCACTAGTTCACAATAGAGATCTCCCCATATTTTGTTGAAAACCAAAAATGTCTCCTGATTTTGCCAAATGTCTGCTGGAGGAGAAACTCATTCTTGGTTGAGCTCAAGTGTGTTTACTCCTTATTTGCTTTCAATATAAATTTATTATTATTAAAATTCCATACACACAAGGGGGGGGTCTATTCAAATTCAGATACTATTCATTTTATTTGCACAATATAAATATGTGAAATAGTCACGGTTTTTCTTTATTTGACACATGGTAAAATAATATTTGTTAATGACAGATAGGTGAGATCTAAGCATATAAACTTTAATTTTCTCAAAAGGTTAGCTTCCATTCTTGACAAATTTTAGTCTTTATTTTAACCATTGTGTTTTATGATGCTAGTGTGTATCATTCGAAGTTGTATTCCATCTGTAGTAGGCTATATACAAATGTCAAGATAAAATTTTTCCAATTTGTTGCATATTTAGGTATTTCTGACCATAGCAATAGCCAATGGCATGCAAAAGAGCACACTGGTTTATTGCCAAACCCATCTAATCATTCGGACAGCAGAAATTCATGGGCCAAGACCTGATTGATATATTATTTTTCAGTTACATCAGACCAATCTTGCAGAGATTCAATTGATTGAGTGAGAGCCATGACTGTTGTAAAGAAAGCTGAATGACTCACAGAACGGTTGACTCAGTCTCCAAATAAAGGGACCTTAGAATTAGAAAGAATCTTAGTAATTATTTAGTCCAAATTTTTCTATTTTTGAATGTCCTTGTTGATACTTACTCAGCATTGACATGAGGATGTCCAGTCATGATGTAAAAAATCCCAAGTCTCAGGGAAACCAATTTCACAAAACTGGAGTTAGCTGTGTTTTTCATGGGTTGGAATTTCAGGGATCTTCTTAATCATCTTTACCACTAAAGCATTCTCAATCATTCTAAATAATTTTGCTGATATAGAGGAATGAAGTCAACAATGTTGAAGAAGTGCCTTATGTATTTCCATCCTAAAAATACACCAGGATACTTTCAATGAACTATTTGAAAAGGGTAATATTTAAAACACGGATTTATCTTACCCTAAACCTTCTCTGCAAAACAACCTAAACAAGATAAATAAATATCTCTTCTTGAAGAATTTTTAAGTCTACTTGTAGTATTGTCAAGTAAAAACAGTTCATAAATGTGTTCTGAGAAGGTTCAAGTGTTTTTATTGTCTGGTAGCAGAAGTATACATTTGAAGTTAAAACCCTGTCATTGAGAGCATCTACTAATCAACTAGTGATAATTTTTACTGTTTTTGCCAAAAACACTTACTAACAAGAAAACTCTTCAAAGTAGCTCAGTAAAGGTCTTACTTGTGGATATGTTTAACAAATGAAAAAACATTTAAAAATTATTAATATCTGTGAATGTCATGGTGAAATCACCATTATGAATTTCCCCCAAAACAGAGAATGACTTTGGAAAAGTGCACAGGTGAATGTCTATGTAAGATCTCATATTTTAAACAAATATTTCTAGAAAAATGAAGGCAAAATTGTTTTGTATCTTTTTTATCCATGTCTTTTATTTTTCTTCTTTGAGGTAACATTGGTTTATTATATTGTATAAATTTCAGTTGTACATGTTTATATTTCGACTTCTATATAGACTACATCACGTTCACCACCAAAAGTCTATTTGCCACCTGTCACCTTACAAATGTGCACATTTACCCCTTTCACCCTCCCTGTCCCCCTTTCCCTCTGGTAACCACCAATCTGTTTTCTGTATCTGTTTGTTTGTTTATCTTCCACATATGAGTGAAGACATATGGTATTTGATTTTTTCAGTCTGACTTATTTCACTTAGCATAATATCCTCCACATCCATCCATGCTATTACAAATAGAAAGATTTCATCTTTTGTGATTGCTGAGCAGTATTCCATTGTATATATAGACCACATCTTCTTTATCCATTCATCTGTCAAAATGCACTTAAGTTGTTTCCAAATCTTGGTTATTGTGAATAATGCTACAGTGGACATAGGGTGCATATATCTTTTTGAAATAGTGTTTTCGTGTTCTTTGGATAAATACGCAGAGCTAAAAAGACAAGAAATAATAAGTGCTGGAGAGGATATGGAGAAAAGGGAACTTTTGTATACTGCTGGTGGAAATGTAAATTGATATGACCACTTTGGAAAACAGTATGGAGATTCCTCAAAAAGTTAAAAATAGAACTACCATATGATCCAGCTATCCTTGTGTCTTTTAGGTCTTATTTTCTTGCTTTATTTCACTCTCTATGATCTCTATTATCATACCATTGAAGTGTTGGTAGTGACTACCCTTGATCTCAGACAGAAAGCTGTCAATACCTCAATGTTAGATACATTTTTCTATACATTTTTTCAGATAACGGAAGTTCCCCTGTATGGCTAAGTTTTTCTCCCATCAATAATTGGTCCTGGTTCACTTGTGAAGTTTTTCTGCCTTGTTGATTACATGAGTTTTCTTCATTTTCCTGTTAATGTTGTAAATTATATAATAAATTTTAAAATGATAAATTACTCTTTTTCTTATGGAATAAACTTCTCTTTATCATCATATGTTATTCTTGTTATATATTGTTGAATTTATTTTGTTAAAGATTTTTGCATCTATGTTTATTAGAGGTATTGTTCAGATATTTTCTTTCTGGGTTTTGTAAGGTGCTTGTCAGCTTTGGGTATGAAGATTATGTTGGCTACATAAAATTAGTTCTTTCTTTGCTAAAATCTGGAAAAAAATTCACAACTTTGATGGTATTTCTTTCTTAAAAATATGAGAGAAATCTATGGGAAACCATTTGGACCTAATATTTCTCTTTATTTTTTTAAATAATGATTTACTTATAAGACATATTACTATTCAGATTTTCTATTCTGTTTGAGTTAGTATTACGGTTTTTGATGAATTTGTCTATGTAGTCAAATTTATTGGCAAAACATTATAAATAATTTTATTATTTTCATGCCTAGGATCTTTGGTGATGACCATTTGGGTTTTTCTCTGTTTTGATCAGATTTTATAGGAATTTATAAATTTGATTAATCTGTTAGCATTGTCATTGTTCTCAGTTTCAGTTTATTTTCTATTTCATTGATTTTTTTCTTTTATCTTCATTGTTTTATTCTTTATGTTCCTTTGTTTGGTTCATGGTTTTTTAAGAGGATTTTGTGATGGCAGCTTAAAAAGTGCACATTTATTTAAAACCGTAATAATTAAAAATGCTAATAAGTTGATTAATCCAATTTTCTAGTCATTAAGGGATAGGTAACCCATAAAAAATATGCATGTTACTTCACAAAACATCTGCCAGTTACAATTAGCACAGCCACTACAAGAAGTACTTTATACAATTATTAAATTTTTTTATATCTCATTTAAGCAAATGTATGAAATGAAAGCATTTTCTCATTTCATGAGAGAAATGTTAAAAAATATCGCTGCAGATATAACTTATCCAAGTGTCCATGGATTCTATACTGCTGATTCAAAGTGTGAAACAGATGCAGTGCTAAATAACCTGTATGGAAAAATATCAAACATCTGGGTATGAGTTTGATCCATCAAGGCCTACATTACAAAAGTATGAGTCATGGCTCAATTTAGAAAAAGAAACATTCAGAAGTTAGAAAAAAAAAGAATTATAGCTCTATACATAATTCTTTATTGACTAGTTGATGAGATAGTGTGAAAATGGCATGAAAGCTTTGGGTGAAAATAACTAAGTATCTTTAAATAGAAAGAAACCATTATGCAAGCACAAACTTCCTTTTCCTTGAAGTTTAAACACTTTTTCCTATTTGAAGGAAAAATAAGAAAAGAAAGAGATGTTGAACAGTATAGCTCTCTTGAAGAAGCAAAGTGCATCTCTAAATTCTTATCTTTAGTTCTTTTTAAAAGATATATATATACTTTTTTTAAAAGTTTTGTTACATGCACATACACACCACTGTAAATAGGATATAGATTGGAAGTAATTTCTCTGAATATAATTTTAAGAAAAGTTATAATTCACCTCATATAATTCATCTCATCTCATCTGATGATAGTTAATAATATCACATATTGTGAACTACCAAATTGATTAAAATGATATTTACATAGTTTACATAGGTAGTTCATAGGTAGAACTAGTATAAATTACTTGCAATCTATTTTTAAAATATATTCCATATAATACCATATGAGATACACCAAGAGATTCACATTTATTTAGAGTACACCATATCACGAGAATAATATATCAGGAAGTGTTGTTGTTGTTTTTTTTCCCCAGGAAGATTAGCCCTGAGCTAACATATGCTGCCAATCCTCTTTTCTTTTTTTCTTCTTTCTTTCTTCCTGAGGAAGACTGGCCCTGAGCTAACATCCTTGCCCTTCTTCCTCTACTTTATATGTGGGATGCCTACCACAGCATGGCTTGCCAAACGGTGCCATATCCACACCTGGGATCTGAATCAACGAACCCCAGGCCACCAAAGCAGACCATGCCCACTTAACTGCTGCGCCACCAGGCCTGCCCCAGGTAGTGTTTGATAAGAAAAAACAGCATGTCTTTGAAAGAAACTTGCAGATCTTTTAAAGGAAGGCAAAGCAGCCAGCTGCTAGCCCTGTATTACCCAGTAATATTTTCTTCATTTCTTCACTGGTTCTGACAAAGCATACAGTTTCCCCTTACCTTGGTGCTTTGCCTTACATCAATGAGTATGGCCATTAAAATACAGATAATCCTCATTGACTATCAATTCATTAACATTAATTTGAAATAATATATTTATTGCTTACACCACATACTGTTCTAGTCTTATGTTTTCTCATAATATCTACATTGTTGCCTTACATTGTTATTATAACTTAAAATGTGTCACTGTGCCATGACAGTGTTCTAGTTTACACATCATAATAACAATACATAAGAATATGTGTTCTTAAAAACTTCCAGTTATAAAATAAATAAGTCATGGGGATATAATATACACCATGGTGACTATAGTTAATAATACTGTATTTCATATTTGGAAGTGGCTAAGAGAGTAGATCTTGAAACTTCATATCAGAAGAAAGAAATTTTTTTAGCTACGTGTGATGAGGGATGTTAACTAGACTTATTGAGGTGATCATTTCACAACATGTACAAACATCAAATCATTGTGCTGTACACCTGAAAAACAAACATACTACTGAGATAATACAGTGTCAGAAATAACAGAATAAATAAGTATTAGAGCTGGATAGACACCAGAGATCATCTATCCAAACTCCTTATTTTCTATAAGAAATGCTGTGCGTAGTAATCAACAAAGATAAAGATCCAAAGACTGTGTTATACCTAAAGGTTGATTGCGTGTGATGGAAACACAGATACCCTCTCACAACTTGCCCATCTCAGGGAATAAAAATGATTCCTAAGTTTGTAAAAAGAAAAAAAAAGGGGGCCGGCCTCGTGGCTGAGTGGTTAAGTTCGCACCCTCCACTTCGGCGGCGCAGGGTTTCGCCAGTTCGAGTCCTGGGTGCGGACATGGCACTGCTCACCAGGCCACGCTGAGGTGGCATTCCACATGCCACAACTAGAAGGACCCACAACTAAAAATACACAACTATGTACTGGGGGGTTTGGGGAGAAAAAGGAAAAATAAAATCTTAAAAAGGAAAAAAAAGGACTTGTTTTGGAGGCTGAGGCTAAGGTTCAAAACCAAGTTTGCCTCTTACTAGCTTTTTAATCTTGGGCAAGTTCCTAACACTCTAGGAAAGTTTTTTACTATCTCTATTTCTCTGTTATTATTTACTATCTCTATGTTTTGGTTTCCTCATCTGTGAAAACGAGACTAATTATTGACCCTGTTTTACAGAATAGCAGTAAGGATCCAATAACACTGTGCTTGACAATTATGGTAAGACCTCAACAACTGCTAGGTTTTCTTTATGGTCTGTGTTAAATGACTTTGTGTATTCAAAAGGGCCTATATCATGTAACACATAATAACTGCACATTATTTAATAGCATTTAGTAGTTAAAACCAGATGTTATTGAATGAATCTGTCTGGCTTGGAATCCTGCTTCTTCCATTTTCTACCTGGTTTCCTTGATCAAATTGTATAACTTCTTGTGTTACTTTGATGATTAAATTACCTAGTTATTTGTAAAACCCTTAAACCAGTTCCTTGAGTATATAGCAATACACAATAAATATTAATCTTTAATAATACTCATCTTATATCAGAATATTGAAATTGATAATAATTAGAATAACTTCATTTTGGACACAAATTCACTGCTTAAACTTAAGAAGACATTTCTCTAGGTTTTAAGTCCTCCATCCTTGTGGTAAATGCGAGAAATGGGGGAAAAAGTTTCTGTTACCTTAATGCTCAGAAATTCTGTGGTCTATTATATCAGATTTATTGCATGGCATTCCATATGAAAGAAACTTGACAGTGAGGGCATGACTCATTAATATGTCTCAATCAATTATGACTTATGCCATATCCAATCTCTTACTAAAAAAAACCCTAAATTGACAACGTTTGTGAAAATTAATTTATAACAATAAATCAGGGGAAAGGATTTTCCCTATCAAAAAGTCAGTCTCACTGATTTCGATTTCACTTTCTTGAGTGTAAGGGAGAAATATAGTTACAACAGTGAGACTGAAGCAGAATTTACCCATATTATTGATGCGAACCCATGGAAACACGTGCCAAATGTGAACTACAATATTCCTCATCTACTGCAATAGAAAAGAATGTAAGAAGCTGTCTCACTTATAGACTTTTATCCTATCCAAGTGCTTAGGAAATGTTCATATGCCTGTTCAGGGTCCTGGAGGTCTAGTTTGCTGCCCCTTCAGCTCCCTGATGCAGGTAAATTGCAAGCCAACATTCAGGCAGCAATTGGGAAAGTCAAAACATTAGATATGTCATCTACTCCTGACCAGGGAGAAACCAGGAGCTGGGTGTATTTCCTCACTCACTTTGCATGGAGCCAGAGGGAAATGTTGCTAGGAGTATTTTGCATCCAAATGAAACCTTCTCTTTGTTTCTGTGTGATTCTGGGGGCCTTGGGAGTGCCAAAACACTGTCTGCTCTCAGAGCTAGGTGATTTGGGAACCAGTCCCTCAGGTGTAGCCACACAATTGACCTGCCAGATGTGTGGACAAGCTCCTACTGGGGAGAAGCTGGAGACTTTGTTTTGCTCTTGGAGTTAGCTGCGGGGAGACAGCGGGGGACAAACCTACCAGCTCTAAAAGACTCCTGGGAGGATCCCAGTCGGTTCCCACATGCAGGCTGATTAGAAGCCAGGAGCTCTGGCACAAGTGGGAAAGTATACAATCAACTCCCTTCCAGGGGGAACCTGGGAGATAGGCATTTTTGCCTGCTCCCTCTGTGCTGAGCCTGATGGCACAACTACAGAGAGTGCTTGCAAGGCTGTTTGAAAACCACATTTTTGTTTAACACAGTCCTATGGGACTCGAGAATGCCAAGCCTCATTGGCTATCAGAGCTAGGTGGTTTGAGGGTCCATCCCTCTAATGGAAGCCCAAAACTTAGGGTGCTAGATGTGTGTGACAAATAGAAATGGCAAGCAATAGGATATATTAGAGTATACAAGGTAGTCATTTGTTGTAAACCTAATTTGGCCTGACTTTGTTTTTCCAAAGGGCCTGACATGGCCATGGAGCATGCACTGTATAGCTGCTTTAAACATTTACTATGGCAAGAACAAATGCCCTTAAGATCAAGGTGCAACTTCCCCCCACCTTGGCATTTCCTTAAGGATAAGCATATTTCTTTAGGCTAGGAACTGACTGCTGTTCTCACCTTTGACCACCCAGCTCACATGTGACCAAACAGCTGGAGAGAACAGACCTGCCAATCTGCTGTGTCCACTGAAGCAGCAGACCTACCTGCTGTGTCCATCAATTGCTCTGCTGACAGAGCAGTCTTGTGACTATTGTAAAAGGGGCATTTCAATCATATGTGAATCATGCTCTTTGAGGGTATATAACCACTTTGTACACCCCACTTCTTCGGTGCCCCTTCTTCCTTGAGGAAGAAAGGCCCCGGGCCATGGTCCTCACACTTTAGCTCAGAATAAACTCATGCAAATATCCTTTATAGATTGGTTATGGATTATTTGCATTGGTATTCCAAAAAGCTCTTTCTAAGGAGAAATTGGAGACTTGTTTTCATTGGAGGGACCCTAAGGGAGAGTACAAGGGAAGTGCCCACCAGCTCTCTCAGGCTCCCAGGAATAGCATCTGGATCAGGCTTATTAGAAGTCTGATCCTCAGGCAGCAGCTGGGAAAGTATGCAGCCAAACCTCTTCCAGGGAGAAACTGGGAGATGAGCTTTTTTGCCCTGTTCCCTCTGTACTGAACCCAGCTGTGTAGCCATGGAGAGTGCTCACGTGCCCATTTAAAAAGTACTTCTTTGTTTGCTATAGTGATGCTGTAGGACTCAGGAATGCAAAATCTGTTGGCTGTCAGTACTAAGCAATTTGGGGGCCTATCCTTCAGGTGGTGGCCATAAATGCTGGGGCACTGGATGTGCAGACAACTCCTTCAAAGGAGAGACTAGAGACTTGGTTTTATTGTTAGAGGGAGCAGGAGGGAAGGGCCTCCTGGCTCTTTCCTGCTCTTAGGGGGGATTCCCATCAGCCTGTTACAGAACCAGGTTCATTTGTGCCAGTCGGGCAGAAAGCCAATCACTGAAACAATGAGGTAGCAGCAGAGAAAGGATTTTAATCACAAGGCAGCCAGGTGAGGAGCCTGGGAACCAGTCTCAAATCTGCTTCCCAGAAAATAGGGACTTAGGGATACTTATGGGGTAGGGGGACAAGGTGGTCTGAAATGTGAGAACTGATGATTGGGTATAAGGAGAAATGAGGTAATTGATGATCTGTGCAAGTGTAGTCAAGCTTCATGGCTCTTCATAGCAAGCATGGTCACTACATGGTGGCGTTAGCATGATCCGAGGGGGAGTTCTCAGCCTCTTGACATTGATAGGGCACCTGCGGAGGTCCAGTTGATGGGTTAGTGGTCTCAACCAGCCTGAACTGGACAAAGGGTCCCTAATTCCTGAAAAACAGCTCAAACATCCATTACCATGGTGATCCAGGTGCCAGGGAGATGTTATTCACAGGAGCCTAGTGGAAGTCAGATAGTGTATTGTCTAAGCAGCACAGTTAACAATGTTTGGGCCAATCACTAAAAGCTATAATTAGCAATTGTAAAAAAAAACTTTAGTTATTAGCTCCCTAATCATTAATGGCTAACTGTTTACCAGTTTCCAGTCCCTAGATGCCAGCTAATTAGGAGCCAGAAAGTCAGGCAGCAGCTGGGAAAGAATGCTATCAAACCCCTTCCAGAAAAAGAATGGAGATTGGCATTTTTGTCTGCTCTGTCTGCACCGAGTGTGGGGCGATAGCATGGTGAGTGCTTGCACATCTGTGTAACCACTGCTTCTTAGTTTTTATCATCTTGTGGGACTTGTGAACACAAGCGCCATTGGCTATCAGAGCTGGGCAATTTGGGCATCCATCCCTTGGGTGGCAGCTTTAAAAGATGGGGTGCTAGTTAGGCCCCAAATCTTCCCTCCTTAGGGAGAAGTTGGGAAGTGAGGAATCCTTCTACATTATGACTGGGGTTTGTGGCCAGAAGGTCTCAACCTTTCATACCCATATTGATGTTGATATTTTCTCAGTTTCTCGATGTGTAGAGTCACTCAACTAGTTTCTGGATCTCTCTCAGGGGAAATTAATCCACGTGCAGCTGTATATTTGATGCATCCATGGGAGGAGGGGAATTCAGAGCCTTCAATATGGCAATCTTGGTGACATCTATCCTTAACTCTTGTTAGATTAGTTACAATTGATTTTGTTAAGAGAATTAGAAGTGAGATCACTATTCATACATAAATGTGCATTTTACCATTCTTGTAAAAATTATTCAAGATGAGTATGAAAATAATCACTTTTAAAAAGTACCAATACGGCATTTGTTTCTAGGTAGACATACCTTCTTTCTTGATTTTCATTTCAAAATGAAGTTTAAAGGAAAAAATATTTTCTAAAGAAAGATTTAAATTATTGTGAAAAAGGATGTAATATACATTTAATTTGGGCAAAAGCAAATTGAAAACCTAAACCTCAAATGACAATTATAAACCTTTATTGAAGTTTAATCATATGAGAGATCCATGTTGGATATGTTATCAACTCATTAAATATGTTTTAATTCTTTACATATAAATTAAAGGAATAGATTTTCTTTCTCACATTGGGTGCTTGGGGAAATAACAAAGTAATAAGATAGTGTTTGAAGGAAAGTTAATTTAAGAAATTAAATTATCCAATACAATAAAGTTCACACTAAGTGACATTTAAGCAATACAACACAGTACTTAAGGTGGCTTGTAGTTACTGTAAATTAATTTCCACTCTGGTTATTTTGCTAATTTATCTTGTTTAGCAAAATAGCAGCACACTGGAAAACTGCTAAAACATTTGTCATTGATTGATTGATTGATATTTTAGCTAAGTTGCAGTTTTTACATCAACATATGCATGGTATAAGTATTGCTGTTAGAATTTGTATGCACATGATTGCTCCAGAAAAATTTGCCAAATAAACAGTAATTTTAAATCTAAAAAAGAATATATATGTTCATTTCCATTTCTTTCTATTCTTTTCATTTATCCCAGACAAGTTGTTGCAGGAGAAACTCATGGTTTTAAGAAGTTCCTAGTTCCATAAATCTGACTCTGTGTATCAGCATTCAATAGCATCTCAAATCTGCGCACTTTCTGAGACAACGTAAACCTAGGAAACTGAAAAAAAAGGATATTAACTTTTTAAAAATGACAGATCTTGGCAAGCATATAAAAGAAGATTTTTACCATTTTCAAACAAATTTTTCAACTTGAGCATATCAATTTTACCACCTGTATATTCAGGTGTGATTTTCCCCATCATTTACAATTACCGCATAAATAAAAATGTGGAGAAATATTTGAGAAATCATGATATTTCACATTTAAGCAGGAGAAGTAGGAATAAGGTGGTGGCAAACATTTGAATATTCTATTTTTCTCCTGGAAATGATAGAGAGCAAGAGGAAAGTAAAAGAAAAATTCCTCAAACTAGGTCTTCAGCAAAATTGGAAGACTTGAACCATCAAAAACTCCAAATTACTTGAAATTACAGTCAAAGTCACTGATAGAAGCAGCACTGGTAGATTGCAAGCCATCAATGTATAAAGGGGCAGAGAGGAAGGACAGAGCTTTTGATGTTAATATCAAGCAAATGTTCATACCAAGAAAGGAGAACCCCACCCTGAACGTGAACAGCTCTGAGCAGAACTGAGACTTAACAGGGCCTTATGGCTGATGGAATTGGAAAATCAAGATTTGATAAGGGACTGGGGAGTGGGCAGGCACTGAGGTAGAAGTTCTCAGAAATGGAGTGGTCATTTTGGAAGCCTTAGGTAGAAACAGCCAATGAGTGAATGGGGAATTCAGCATTGAATCTAGAACAGTCTTGAAACAAGTTTTGAGAGCAGAGAGGTCATATTTTAATGAAACAATCCATGTCTGTAGTAACAGAAAGAAGCCCTTAAACTGATAAAACTGGTGAACAATCCTGGATTTCATGCTCATTCATGGGAATCTCCTGCTAATAACTAATATAGCAAAATCCAACTCATTCAAATTACAGTAACCCAAAAATGAACACAGTAACCATACAAAGATATCAGAAGAAAATAAGCAATGTGAAAGAGTGCACCAAATTCCTGATGATATCATTGTAATTCAGGAAAAAAATGCCACAAAGCAGAGAAAATTTACAACCCAATATTTAAACTTAAATTTTAAAAAATGACTAACAATGACAACTATGAAGGAGAACCACAAAGAATGAAAATAAGAATTTAATGTTTTTATGTCTAGACAATAAGCAGTATTGACATGACATCAGGAGGAAAAACCGTAGAAGAAAAGTGCACATCATTAACAGAAAGGCAACTGTACCCCAGCAAACATAAAATAGATATATACCATAGAAATCTTAATGTATTTGTCATTGGATGAAATGAAACAAAAGTAAAAGACACAAGTGATTGAAGAGGTAGTGAAAGCTCTAGAAAACAGGCTGTTACTGCCCAAGGGTGGGTCATCTGCCCACCACAAGATGGTGGCAATAGAATAGAAGAAAGGCAAAGTAGCAGGAGAGAAAGGGTTTTATTACAGCTTGCTAGCAAGGAGCAAGATGGCTGACAAATGTCCAAAAGAGCCATCTTACAGAACAAAGACTACAGGCTAGTTATATAGGGGGCTGGTCTTCAGTGGGGGAGGCATTTGGTCTCCAGGTGGGGCAGACATCTGGTCTTAGATCCTGATAATCTTTTTCTTTACTGGCTATGCATCAGAGACCAGAGCAATGCCCTATACCCTGAACTCGAAAGAACAAAGTTATCGACTTATCAGAGCTGGGAGGGGCCATAAAATCTATGGAGCATGTGTATTTCCTAGAGGGTGAATATCCAGCCGGGTTAGTTAAGCAGAGATCATTCAAAGTTACAATATGATTTCTTTTCTACAATATGGCTTTCCTTGTGTTATCCGTGCATTGAGCTGGTATCAAGGCAAAGGGGAAGATCACATGGATAATTATAATTCCTGAAAAGGAATGCTAAAAGAATGGAACAACACTTTAGAAACATTCCTAACATTTTTTTAAAAAAGAAAAACCCAAAAAACCCTCAACTCAGATAGGCAAAGGTATCTAATTTCAGGCATTAATTACCTAAACTTGTCAATAATTTAATGTACCCTTCTAAATTTATTTACATTGTAGGTAATAAAATAATTATTTGAGCTATCAAGCCAAAAAAGTAACTCTCTTATAAAGAAAAAAAATTGGGTAAGATTTTAGAATTAGACAAGTAATATGAGATTAAAAATATATTTGAAAATTCTCAAAGAGAGAAAGGATGAGAAAACCATTCTCCATCCAACCAAGTTCTTCTTCAAATACAAAGTTTTCAAAGAATTTTGGACATGGAAGAACTCAGAAAATATTTATCAACTTTACCCTTACTAATGAAATTATAATAGTACAAACTCCAGCAATCAAAAGGTGGCAGGAAATATTAGGCAAAAAAATAAATAAAGTAATATATACATATATATATATCAATTATATTTAACGACTGTATTAGTTGGAGTTCTCCAAAGAAACAGAACCAATAGTATATATACAGATAAGAGGAGATTTATTTATTATAAGAATTGGCTCATGCAATTATGGGGGCCAAGAAGTCCAACGATCTGCCATCTGTAAACTGGAGAATCAGGAAAGCTGGTAGTGTAATTTAGTTCAAGTTCAAAGGCCAGAGAATCAGAAGTGCTGATGTCCCAGGGCAGGTTAAGATAGATATCATAGCTCAAGCAAAGAGAGCAAATTTATCCTTTCTCCACCTTTTTGCTCTATTCAGGACCTCAACAGATTGGGTGATAGTCGCCTACATTGGTGAGGGTGACCTTTACTCAGTCTGCCAATTCAAATGCTAATCTCTTTCAGAAACACCCTCACAGACACACCCAGAAATATTGTTTTACCAGCTATCTGAGCTTCCTTTAGCTCAGTCAAGTTGACACATAAAATTAACATTGCAATCACAGAGCTACAAAGAAAATTGGGAGGATAGTACTACAAAATGGAATACAATTATTATATCTCTATGTAGAAATTATTCAATTGACAAAAGGGCATGAGAAAAGAGAAAAAATTCAGGAAGTAGAAGAGTTATATAAGCTGTAATGGGCTGAGAGGACAGGAGTGGTACCTTAGTGGTGGGAGTCAGAATTCTCATTAAATGCTATACAAACACAAACGTGGATCTGAATGAAATAATGTCAAATTATGAGAAGGAGTTGAAGAATTGACTTTGCAGGGTCTTTGAAACTGGAAAAACAAAGAAAAGAAAGAGAGAGAAAGGAAGAAAAGAGGGAAGGAGAGAAGGGAGCGAGGGAAGGAGGGAGGAACGGAGGGAGAAAAGGAGAGAGGAAAAGATAACAAGAGCAACTCATTCCATGAAAACAACTTATATGTGAAAAAATATCCAAACATTGGGAGTCTAAGAATACTGAAATATAAGTTAACTTTGCCTTTGTGGAATTCATATATTCATTAATAAAAATATTAGATTAAATTAAAGGAGAATCCAAAATTGAATTTGGCTATGTTTTCTTAAACCAGACAACTATTCTCTAATTGTGACTTATCTGTGAGTATTTAATTTAGTTCAACGTATATTTCTTGAATAACAGCTATGTGCCAAGCACAGTTTTAAACACTGGAGATACAAAAGTTAATGAGCCATATTCTTCCTACTGTTGAGAGATAACATCTATTAAAAGAAAAAGCATTAAACAGATAATTTTAATATAATATATACTAAGACAGAGCTTTGCAGTTAATTCAAGTTACTCAGGTGGTGAACAGTGAGGAGAGTGTGTATGAAATTAAAGAGTTGGAAGTAATATAAGTGAAGAGGATGGCGAATTCCCTATGACTGAAATCAGAAGATAAAAAAGTGGAATAGATAGATGGGGCAGTGGAAGATACTTCTCAGGCAATGGGAACTTCTAAAAAGTAGATGATAGTACTATTCACTTCTCTTAGCTATTCAAATGAAATAATAATGTAGGTGAGAACAGAGACTTCTACCTTAGAGCAGTTGTTTAATTAATGTATCTGTGGAATAACCAAATGGTAGTGCTCAGTTGGAATTTCACTCTAGGCATCTGATGCCAGGGAGATTAATTTGGCCTAAATAGTTATGGGGTTATCAATACACAGCAAAGTTTCACACTCTTTTCTACTTAATTCTCAAGATATGCCTATTAGGCACTAGCACCTTCATTTGGCAGGTGAGGATCGGTCTTAAATATGAAAGGATATAAATAAAGTCATGCAACTAGTGAGTGTAGCTCTGGGATTTTCCTCCAGCTTTCTGACTTCAATCTCATATTCTTCTCCTCACCATGACTTCCTTTCCAGATAGACAGGGACAATGCATGATTTCATAAAGTTACTGTGGGGATCAAAACGTTTATTCACTTTCAGAAAAACACTTTGTGGTTTTATTTACATGTAGAGAGAACCCCCATTCTACTGCGGCTCCACTCTGGTTGAAGGGAGGCTATCATATTACTGTGCATTCAATCGGTCATGGGTCATGGTGTTATCTTAGCTGCAAAATTGAGTAAAATATTTTCTTAGTTTTGAGAGAAAAATTATTGGTGATGTATGTCAATACCCTTAGGTGTCAAAGCAGGCCTGTTTCCCTCAATCTTATATATAACCAAGCATTTTGAAAGCAGAGTAAAATCAAGCCACCTGGATAAATATGATCTGTGTTTTCCCCAGGGCCTACACACAGTTTCAGTATCTTCCACATCTGCTTACATTTGTGTTTCCTGTCAATGGTGAATTGCAAAAACACAAGGCTTGGAGCATATGTAACCCGGTAGATAAAGAAAAGTTGAATTGGGAATATGAGGGTTATAGGAAATAGATGGTCACCATTTAAGAATATTTGTCAGAATTACCATTGTAATTTCAGTTGCATTTTCTTATATAAAGGCTATGTTAAAAGCAGTGTTCATTTTCTCAATATTGTGCCTTTGTTAGCACACAGAGTTGACTTTCTACTGGTAGAAACTTACTGGCAGTGAGAAGCTTCACATTGTGTCAGATTTTACTTTGTGCATTTTGTTCTTCTAAAGAAATTTCTTGCAAACTTTGTTCTTATTTTTTGTTAAATTAAAGTATGTATTAAGAGGGAGCCGGCTTGTCAGGCCATGCTGTGGCAGGCATCCCACATAAAATAAAGGAAGATGGGCACAGAAGTTAGCTCAGGGTCAGTCTTCCTCAGGAAAAAGAGGAGGATTAGAGGCAGATGTTAGCTCAGGGCTAATATTCCTCAAAAGATAAATAAATAAAATACGTATTAAGAACAGATTTAAATAATTACCAAAAAAAAATATTTCAAAAAGTGAAATTTAACTTATGTTTCCTTAACCTTAGACTTCTCAGATTTGAGCATTTCTTGGTATATAAATTGTTGTTTTCATGAAAAGATGCCCTTCCTTTCTCCCTTCAACCCTTCATTTTTCCTTCTTTCCTTTCTCCTTCCGTCCTTCCTTCCTCCCCATTTTCATTCTTCTGTTTTGCTGTCCATTTCTAGTGCCTCCGCGAAGTTAATTCTTGTCAGCTACTTCTGCTTACTTGGATATCACATAAAATATATTATTCCTATAACCACTACTTTTTTTGTCTGAGAAGTCTAAATGCCCTGTCTGTCCTGTAATTACACAGAATTTGCTCTTTATCTGTTTCTCATGTGATACTTCATTCGTACTATCAATACAGAGATGGTGTCCCGGTATAAGATATTATCAAATATGACAGAGTGAGGATATTCTTTGAAACAGTGGAGGAAATCATTTCCGAGTAATTTGACTTTATTATTGTCGTATGAGAAAGAGTAGGGACTTGCAAGGACAAAATGACAACAGCAAAACTTTTTCTATTTAATTCTCAAAGGCTAATATCTTTTGGCAATCAGCGTGGAAGCAAAAAGTCAAACAAATGTTACAACAAAATTTTATCTTGGAAATTAAAGAGTAAAACAGACTTGACATTGAAAATGACCTATATTGTGTTTAAACTTCTTCACTTCCTAGGACGGTGAACCTCATGACAAACAGGCAGACCTTAAGCACACAGTGATCTTATCTTTCAAATTATAATTTTTTTTACTAATATTATCATTGATTTGACATGCTCTTGGTGACAATACCTAATTTATTTTGAAACTCAAATGACATTAATGGAGAACATAAGAGTTTGATGTTTACCAAAATGGATCATAGGTTAGAATAAAGTTGAGACATGCTCCTTTGAACATACATTGGAACTTTAATTATAGAATGATTAGCAAAATTGGAAGGCAGTAATATCTTTCTCAGTTAGCTGGCTTACTGAGAAAGATGCATTTGTGCTATGCAATTGATTAGTTTATGACCTTGAACGTACATAGATGCAAAAAAGGGGGTAAGGAGTACTGGAGAGTGCTATCCAATATTCTCAACATATCACTGTGTTTTCTCATATTCGTCTTTTTCAAAAGCAAGAGGTTGACTTTTTTCCTCATATTTTTTCTCATTTAAAAATGACAGGATAGAAGCAATTTTGTAATTTGTCTTTTAAAGTTCCAGAATTTTGTTTGATTTCCAGAATTTCCAGAATGGTGCTTAACTGATTTGGTATAGTTTTAATCACATACATGGAATGTTGACTTATAAACTAAAATGGACACATACTTATATTTTCAAATGAAGGATATTTTACAGATATGAGTGTTTTATTCTGAGACATTTTACCTCAAGGTCAAAATAATGGCCCAGGTTCATGTTGTTGCAGAATAGCCAATTGAAAGATACGACACAACTCAGTTTTAACACCTATCAGTTATTTATTCCCTTCAGCAAGCAAAGTGGCAACTCTGAGGAATCAAGAGAGGAAAGGAGGTGCATCTAGTGGTCACATATTCCATCAGCTCCCCAAAATCTCCAGACCTCCACAAAGGGTTGGAGCTGCCTTATGGTTAGCAAGTGACAGTTTCCAAAGCAGTCAGTGCACTGCTGGAGAGTCAGAGAGTTAAATCTTGTTCACTATTTGGAAATCTGAGTCTTTTGAGTGAACTTCATTTTTTTTTTTGATTCACAAGTTGCATCAGCTCCATTCTAATTGGTCATACCCAAAATTACATATGAAATCACACCATTGATTTTATAAGTTGTTAACTACTTTTTACTACTTTTATCATCTATTTCTGATCTTTTCAATACTTTCCAAAATGTTTACAATTTTAAGGTATCTCTTGGGCAAAGTAGCCACTTGCTTATATTTGTGCCAAAGGTTATCACAAGTGGCACTCTTCATCTACGTAGGCCACTATTGATCTTTTTGGCAGTGCTGTACCATCTTCACACCAACGTCTCCTCCAGTTTCAGTGTGGTAGGAAGAAATAGGTGATTGGAAGTTCTTGCACACAAAGTTAATTGATGGAGCCCTGAAGCGACACGCTTTACTTCTACCAATGTCCTCAGGCCAAACTAGGTACAGATCCCTGTCTGAATGTAGCGGGGCTGAGAAATGCAGTGTTTTCTCATTGAGAGGAAGGAAAAGCAGATAGTGGTGAACACTACCATGTCTGTTACATTAGAATGATGTTGGCAATCGTCGCTTCCTGATATGAATTTCAAGATTTTAAGACACAAGAGTATTTGCGTTAAAAATTATATGATTACAAGGGAAAGCCTTTTAATATTACGCTTGGGCATGATAGGCAAAATAAAAACTGCAATACTATTATTTGTACACTGGTCTTAAAGTTGGAGATTTTTAAGCACGTTAAATCAAAGATATTTAATCAAATATATTTAAGCACACTGATAAGCATATCCAATAATTTAAGCATACTATATGAAATATGCTTAAGTGTATCTAATTATTTAAAAATGCACGATGAGATTCATGATTATTTGAATCCGAGTTAAAAAAAAAAGAAGTCACGATGATGTAGGTCCTTTGGTTATAGTCTAAAGTCATGTAATACCTATATCTAGGATTAATGATGACCATTGAATTCCTAGGTTTTGTTGGTTTTCGATAACATTGAGAAATATCAACAAAAGATAAAAAGCATTACAGTATACATCAAAATAATGCTTGAAGTATGAACATAGTAAGGCTATTTCTAAAAAAGTTCTAATATCTGGTTTACTTGTTCCAAATGATTACAGTTGTGCAGAAACTGCCCTGCGATCCCAGATTTTAATTCCCCTATCTCTGTTAGTTGATTATCTCGATAGAACTTAAATTCTCTGCAGATAAACTAGTAAGTCAATCATTTCATATCAATTTTCTCTTTGTTTTGATGTAACATATATAACTTTTCAATAAAATCAATGTACTTTCTATATGTGTTTAAGTAACCATTAAAATTAATTTCAGCCTGAGCTTCACAAATTTTATAATGAGTATTGACATATTGAATATTAAAAGTGGTTTCTATAACTGTTTTGAACCATTTAAAATACTCATGATCAAAATAGTTTTATTTGTTCTGCTTCATTCTCAGATGACCTTTGCAAAAGGTTAAATTTTAATGCTTAGATTTTCTTTTCTATAAACAGTTAATTACGTGACTGTTTATGTATAGGAAGTATATGTTATGTATAATGAAGTGGATAATTTGTCTCTATTTTTATCCTGGCACTATTAGTCATTCTTAGGTGATTCTAATTAGTCTTTTCAATTATGTAACCTTTAATATGAACTAAAATCAATCGTAGGTGGAGATTACAAGATATGAAAAAATGAATTTGAGTATTGATATTAACCTTATTAACAAAATACTCTGGCATAAAGTATAGTGAGTAAAAGAAATAATACAATGATTTCTCGTGTTCACTGAGTTATCAGAGAAATTAGTATTTACTTCTTTCATTCAACAAGTAAGCTATGTGTAGCAAAACTCTGAAAATTCAGATATTTAAAAGAAAATTAAGAAAGAATAAGACAGGGAAGTTTCTAAAATCTTGCTGACACGTTCAATTGATGATACAATTAAGCTACATATTTACTATATTTGTGATTTACTTATCACCAGTATGTCAAAAGACTCTAATCTACTGATTTAGTTTAAATAGTACTCCCTTTATTTGGTGTGAGAAAACAAGAATCCTCTCTGGAGAAGAAATTTCAGGCCAACAAAAAGAACATAGTCAAATAAAACCCAGCACATATAAAGAAACAAGTTAGACAGCAGAGAATTACCTCCAACAATGTGGATTTTGGAATTAATAAAGATAATTTATGTTTAGAAAATTTTGAGAAAACGAACTACTTAGTGAAATCTATTTGAAAAGTTGGATGATTTTTCACACATAAATGTACAGCAAAAAAAATATGTATGATGGAACACAGAAAGTTATCTCTTTGACACAAAGAACTAGGAAAGGACATCAATGATTACCATTTATTTTCAATTTTGATTTCATTTCTTTTACTGGACATCCCAGACAGTGAAGATAGGTGATATAAAATATATAAATTATAAATATTTATTAGAAAAAAACAAACTGTCACTATTCCCAAATGATACTGTGGGGGACTGGAATTAGCCACCCCAAGATATGTCTCTTTGGCATGAAGACTATTTTGGGCTGGTTACTTTTAAAAAACAGCAGACAGGAAAGAAACTCTAAAAGGTGGAATTTACTTACCCTTTGTTAATAGACCTTTACATTTGTAAAGGAAATCTCCATCTGTAAATGTGTCTCCCCCTCTGTACCAGGAAGAAGAGGGGATGACCTTATCTCTAGAAACTCTTAATCAATGGGGAAGGCAAGGATTTAATTCTGCATGATAATCTTCCTCTTGTTTACTGTACTTGTCTGATAACCTCCCATAAGTGACTCCCCCCACCCCCAACATCCTCCTTTGTTTTTAGCTGAAGATGATATTTAAGGTGGTGGCTTCAGCTATTTTGGCGAATCTCTCAGTTTGCCCAAGCCTCTCCCATGTATAAATGTTATAAAGTTTTGTTTAATATTCTCCTGCTATTCTGTCTCATGTGAATTTAATTCATTGTTTGGCCAGAAGGACCCAGAGTGGGTAGAGAAATGTCTTCCTCCCCTACAATATAATTTTATACCTAACAAAAATTCCAAAATTTAGCTATAAAGGTCTTTTTAGAATTAAGAAGAGAGTTTGGCAGGGGCTGGCCTGATGGTGTAGTGGTTAAGTTTGCATGCTCTGCTTTGGTGGCCCAGGGTTTGCAGATTTGGATCTCCGGCATGGACCTAGCACTGCTCATGAAGTCACACTGTGACAGCATCCCACACACAAAATAGATGAAGATTGGCAAGATGTTAGCTCAGAGCCATTCTTCATGACAAAAAAATAAAGAAGAGAGTTTGGCAAGTAGCTGGAAGATACAAAGACAATTTAAAAACAAATTGTTACATTTTCATCTACAAGAAACAAAAATTAGCAAATGGAGTTTATCTTTTAATTCTATTGACAAAGGAGACCTGAAAAATAAAGTACCAAAATGAGAGATATATCATGTTTATAGATTTAAATAGTCAATAGTACAAAGATACCATTTCTTTCCCAAAGGATTCCATAAGTTCAAATAAATTCCACAATAGTCATGACATTTTTCAAAATGGAACATAACAAGGTGATTCTAAACATATTAAGACCAAGAACAGACAACATGTTCTCAAAAAATAATAACAAATGTATTTGAAGGATTTTCTCCACCAGATTTCAAGACCTTCTACAAAGCTATATTATTCAGGACTATTAGGCACCAGTATAAGTCTAGATAAAGAGATTAACAGAACAAAATAAAGAACTCTGAAACAGGCCTATGCATTTCTGGAGACCAAATGTTTGAATGAGGAGGTTTGCAGACTAGAAGAGAAAGGACTGACTTTCCAATAAATAGTACTAGGATATTTGGGTAGTAAATAAATTTTTACAATTTCATCAAGTTTTTGGAAGGTAGGAAGGCATACTATCTCCATGATTTCAAGGTAAAAATCATATTAAAACAGAATATAGAAATTACTAACCATTCAGAAAATAACTGACTTTTGCCTACCTTAAAATTAAGAATTTTGTTAATCAAAATTAACATTAAAACAGTGAGAGAAAATATTTCCCATTCTTGGAATCAACAAAAAACAAGTATCAAGAGTACATAAAACATTTCTACAAATTAATAGGGAAGAAAACACACAAACCAAGCAAAATATTTGACACTTCAAAAGAGAAAACATAAAGGGACAATATGTTAAAAGGTACTCAGTATAAACACAAAATGAAAATTACAACCATAAAAAGATTCTCTTAGATTCACTTCAGAATGACAGAAAAAAAAAAAGAAAATTGGATAATACTAAATGTTGGTGATCATGCAAGACTGATAAATTTCATACACTTTTTGGAGTGTAAATGCATCACCTGATATAGAAAACAAGTTGGTTTTATCTCGAAAAGTTGAAATATCTCCCAGCAGTTCGACTACTAAGTATATACCCCATTGAAACTCATGTACATGGACACCAGAATCGATACACAAAAACACTTATACAAGCCTTGTATGTGAAAGCCCCAAATTCGAAACAAACCAGATACTTATCAACTAGTAGCTATGAAACAGACTAATAAAGTGAGATGCATTGTGTAATGGGTTACTATAAAGCAATGTTAAGGAGTGAAATAGAATCATATGCAACACTATGGTTTGATCTCACAAACATCATGAGTGAAAGAAGTAAACTAAAGAGAATACTTAAACCACTATTCCAGTCGTAGAAAACTCAAAGGAAGGCAAAATAAGTATGCTATTTAGAAATGCATACTTATATAATAGAACAAGAAAGAAAAGCAAAGAATGAATAAAACAAAAGTCAAAATAAGCCTCTGGAGGAAAGTACAATGTTTGACCATTGAGGGACATTTGAGAGACTTCTACAATACAGATAAGGTTATATTTCTAGATTTGACTGTAAACTTCTTATAATCATCTATTAAACTGTACATAAATGGTTTATGTGCTTTTGTAGCCTATGAATTGTTTCACAACAAAGAGGGAACAAAACCACATACTTCACAAGTTTGTTGCTATGAAAATTAGACGCACTGGTGCTGACAATAATTTCCTTAGTTTAGTGACTGAAATACTTAAGAAAAATTTCAAAACTTCTAGTTTTGTCATAACAGTAGTGGTGGTTGTGGTTGCTTACATTTTGGGAAACTGAGTTTTGTTAAAGCCTTCAAACACACAGAAAATAAAGTGAGAATCAGAAGTTGTGGACTATATTTCATAAGCATTTAATTCACATATTTACCTAAGCTTTCAATAATTATTATTCTCTCCTATTTACAATGCATCTTTCTTAGTGATGTGGAAACACATGGAAAGCAGTGACCATATTCAGTCAGGGGCCCTGTTCTTATGGAGCTTACATTGCACTGGAATAAATGTGATTTTAAAACACGTAAATCAACACTTAGAAAACATAATTAGATGAGTACTATGAAGAAAATATAACTGAAGAGACAGAAAGCAACTGAAGCTCTGGCATAAGTCAACATATAGAGAACAGCTTAACAGATATATGGGGAAGTGATAATATTTAAATAGATTCTGAATATAAAAGTTATTTCAACAGCGTTGACACAGGATTACCTCCAGCAAATGTCAAAATCTTCTACAAACTATAGTATTTAATATTAGTCAAAGGCTAGATAAAGAGATCAATGCAAAACCAGAGTAGGGGGTCAGCCCCATGGCCGAGTGGTGAAGTTCGCACGCTCTGCTTCGGTGGCCCTGGGTTTCGCTGGTTCGGATCCTGGGCATGGACCTGGCACTGCTCATCAAGTCATGTCAAGATGGCGTCTCACATGGCACAACCAGAGGGACCTACAACTAGAATACACAACTATGTACTAGGGGGCTTTGGAGAGAAGAAGAGAAAAAGACAGTAAAGAACTTACAGACAGTCTCTTAATAAATAAATGAGGTTTGCAGATAAGACAGACTTTTCAATAAACAGCATTAGGATAGTTAGATGGTAAATGCATAAAAATAAAGTTGGGTCTTGTTTCATAAAATATGCAAAATTTAATTCACCTGCTTAAAAATGTGCTCTTCACGGGCAGACCACCTTCTTTGTCCACAGATAGAACTCAGACACTCAAAACAGGGCCTGGCTTATGGTAGGCACTCAATAAATATTTGTTAAACAAATGAGAGCAACTAGGAAAGATCACTAAATTTGAAACATGTATCCCCTTAATTCAATAATTACATTTCTAAAAGTTTGTGTTTCAGAAATAGATTTGCTTCAGAGGGACTCAATATATTTATGAAATAAATGTTTCTAATGCAAAAATTAGAAACATCATATTTGCTCATCGTTAGCTAAAGCTTAAATAAATTCTGACAAAGAAATGTTATTAAATATTCTTCAACTATTAAAAGCCATTTAAATCTATATGCTCTTACCTGAAAAATTATTTATGCTATACTGTTATAAGAGAAGTGAGGGGGCCAGTCCAGTGGCACAGCGGTTAAGTGCACAAGTTCCACTTTCGTGGTCCAGGGTTCGCTAGTTAGGATGCCAGGTACGGACATGGCACTGCTTGGCACACCATGCTGTGGTAGGCGTCCCACATATAAAGTAGAGGAAGATGGGCATGGATGTTAGCTCAAGGCCAGTCTTCCTCAGCAAAAAGAGGAGGATTGGCAGCAGTTACCTCAGGGCTAATCTTCCTCAAAAAAAAAAAAGTAAAGTAAAATTGTATAGCATGATATTTCACATGAATACATTTCTTAAAATCAAGATATTCTTTCCCTCATTCTCTGTTAGTAATCATACATTAGTGCATGTGAAAATATCTGAAAAAATGCACCAAAATATTCATAATGATAACCATGATTGTCAAAATAGAGTGAGGTTTCTAAATGCTTATATTTATTACTTGGTCAAATTGTTACATAAAATTAGAATACTTTCAAAAACTAAGTAGCAGTTTTATACATAGGGCACTAACAATATTTTAAAAGTCAGTCAGTAAATTTTTCTTTTTTAGAAAAATAATTAACAGATGTGAATTTCTTACATGGGATTTAATAATCTTAAAGAAATTCAAAAACAAATACAAATTCTCATGAGAATTCATATATTTTCTTATCCTGTTTTAATTCTTTTTTTTTAATTTGGTCAAATTAAACATGATCTTTTAAATTAAGAAATAGAAGGACTTGAAATACATATTTAAGTAAAAATTTCTTAGGCAATTTATCATTAATTTTTTTATGGAGTTACTTTAGTGTCAAAGTGCATTTAACTGTAGTACTTAGACAAAATTTAATCATAGGAAATAGTATAACAGGTTCTTTGTATAGCTTTGGAACGAAAAATATCTAATAGAAGTTTTACTTTTTAACAGGAAATTGTTCACAATCCTGAACTATTTTTACTTTCAAAATATTTTTCTTGGGTCATTCTATATGAGCCCTTTGCATAAGAATGGCTCTGCTTGGATTATTGGCATTTACATAGAATTAATTTGTCTTTATTGGAGATCTTTTGCATCTAAGATAAGTTTAATCACACCTTAAGTGACTGTTCATTTAGAGATGGAAATAAGAAAGAAGAAGCCAACTATGTGGTCTTGTTTTTATAAGTATGATAATATTGTAAAATATATCCATTTGTTTAGCAGTGATTGAAATCATCATTCTACCAACATAAAGTTTGGTATGAGTGGAAAGGTTTGTAGAATGTCTTTCTCTGATGAATATATTTTACACATGAGATTACAAATGATTTCTGTTAGAGTTCTCTCTCTCTTATTCAATCTAGAATAGAGCTATTAATGTAGATATATAAAATAAATATAAACAATGTAATAATTTTAGCACCCATATATCAATGTTTAAACCATTCTTGTGAAAGTTAATTAAAATTTGGACTTTATGGTGGGGCTCCAAATGCACTTATACAAGTACTTCTGATTTCCATACCACATCTTAGCACGTGTGTAGTGTCATGAAAGTTCTTCAGCCATAGTCATTATATTTTTTACTGCAGTTCAGAAGGTAACAGCTTCCTCCCCAGTGTCATATCAATGGCCTTTGGAAAACTAATAAACAGAGCTATTTTCACCTGTGTGCCCTCCAATGTTGAATTGGAAAGACCACATGATTTACTAAAAAGCATGCTAGGGTGTGTTTGACCATTTCTGACAGTTGGTGTTGAGACTGTATGCAACCAACTTTAATTCTATGGTTTTCTTCTTTATATATGAACTTTTCAGTCATGAACCATTCCTTATATGACAGTTCTAAAAATGTAGTGAATAAAACGTTCACAGCTCCTTCTTCAGACAAAATTATTGCTCAAAGCTTTTGTTCCCCACATCAGTCTCTTTAGCTAATGATCAAGACAGTCCTACCATTTCCTTAAGCTTAAGCAGACTTTAGAGTTCTTTCTACATCTATGCCCTGACCTGCTTTTCCTTTTCCTTTAAACAACTTTCGTTGTAGATTCTTTCTCTGCCACTTTGAGACATATGTAAACCCTTTAAAAACCCTCTTGCCAGTTTTACAACCCAGCAATGCTTTCTCGAGAAACTGGGAACCTTTATTTGAAACGTAATCATCAAAGACGGTATGTTCTCTCTCTCTCACTGTCTGTAGGGAGCTAGGAGCCTAACTTCAGTGGGTGCCTTGCTCCGCATTGTAAAACTACCTCTCATCATGAATATAAGAGAAAGATTACTTTTCCTTTAAGTAAGGCCAGTTAGCAAACACAGATGGTCTACTCCCCTACGCCAGCACTTAGAATCTCTCCTACCCTTTGTTTCAGCAGATTTGAGTTCAGACTCGGTTCTGGCCCTTTTCTCTACTGCAGTAGGCTTGAATAAAGTCTTCTTTGATGGTTTCATTCTGTCTGGTTGCAATTTTCACCTTGATAATAATTCCCCGTAATGTGTATTGTATGTTTTAAACATGAAACAGAATATGAATTGTCTGATATTATATGAAAGTATACTATTGCTAAAGGAAGTGAAACTATAAAAAAGAATATCATTTTGAATTGACTCCTGGGGATGGGATAGGGTGAAGAGGTAACAGTTACCTTTTTTTGATGATGAGGGGTTTTAGCATTTTAGTAAAAAAACAGGACTCTGAAGCATTTTCTTTTTTTAGTTTTATTTCCCGAGATACTTCAGTTATTTCATGTAGCTTTAATTCATATTTTTAAATCAATAAATTTTCCAAATCCCTGAGAGCAAGATCAATTATACCTTGGATGTGCTGTTGAACCATCTTTCAGGAGTGCAGATGGTATGAAAGAGGCAAGATTGATGTGCGGATTCGCATAGCATGGAGGGCTAACTCTTGCCTACCGGAAGACTTGAACAAAAAGGGAGCTGGGCAGCAGCTACAACACACAGGCAGACGCTTCCTTCCGTACAAAGCTATCTCCTTAGTGCGGATCAGGCATTTCACACACATAAGTGAATGCATTTGCCTTCTTCCAACTGGAGTGAAATACAAGCGATATGCTGTTACTAGAAGCAAACATCTGTAGAATTAGTATTTGGATTAAATCTCTTAAATAATGCCCATTTGTCTTCTTTGGTTTTAAAAAGATATAACCTCACAAATTTTCTAATTATTCAATGTAAGTAGCCCTGTGTCACCAATAAGGGACAGGAGGTGAGGTGTTCATAAAAACGTAATATGCAACTTCCAAAAGAGTAAAAAACAAGTGAATTTTAAATGAAATAAAATTAAGAAAACAAAATCTTAATAAAAGCAGACATATGAAAAAATCATTAAAAATTTTGACAAATATAAAGCATAAAACCAAAGTATATCAATAAAATGACAAATGTAAATTGAATAAATTAATGAGTAAAATGATGAAAATTGTCAAATTTGATTTTTTTAAATATTCCAGTAATATATTTACTAGATATAACAGATAAACCAAAAGTGTAAATAGGGCCATAAAAATTGAAAATAAATAATGGAAGGAATACATCAGATAAATTCTAACTACAAAAAGCTAACTACAAAAAGCTAGAAAAAAATCAGACAAGATAGATTTAAGAAAAAAAACAAAAGCATTTGAGATAGCACCACTACATAGTAATAAAATATATTGATCACTACACAGTAATTAACTATAATCATAATAGATGTGAAGTACCAAATACTGCAGTCTTTCTTTCTCTCCCTGTCTCCTTGTCTCTGTCTCTCTCTCGCTGTCTCGCTGCCCACCAACCGTGCCATTGGTGAAATTACACAATATTGATAGATCAAATAGAAATTGCTAAGAACATAGATGATGTGAACAACACAATTTAAAACCTTGATCTAATAACCATTCATAGAATTTTGTATGTAGCAATTGAAAAAAAATGTATTTTTTTAATCACCAGAATATAGTTAAAACAGAATTAGAAAACAATATTTTTTTAATCACATCTGGGATACTTGTGAAAAAACACCCAGAATCTTAGACCAGATAACCGTGACAGTTATCAAATTTCCATATCAGTATATACAAGCCAAGTTTGCTGAGCACGACTAAAGTAAAACAAAACATAATATTCAGAAAATAAAGAACCTCTTAAATTTAAATAAAAATATTTCTTTAGTCAAGAGTTAGACAAATAACTTGTAACGGAAATTAAAATTAACTGGAACTAAGAATAGTAAAAACACTTTATAAATTTTAGAAGCAACTAATGCAATATATTGAGGGAAAAGTGTGGTCTTAAATGCCAAATTCAACAAGAGGGAAAGTTTAGGTGGTGTGTGGAGATTCTAGAGTAAGGGGAAAAAACTAAGTAAAATAGTAAGAAAAGATAATAATTAAATGAGAATAAATTATTGAAAGAAAACACAAACCAAGAAACAAAAGAATAAAAGAATAATTATTTGGAAAATAAGTCTTTGGGCGAAAACATTAAGAAAAAAGATTAAAATTACACCAAATGAAAAGTGGTATTGAATATTAATTTATTGAATTAATAAAATTAAAGATAACATAATAAAGGACAAGTATGATAAATTATATATCATAAATTGGAATACTTAAAGAAAATAAAACATTTCCTACAAATAAAACTTGAAAACATGAACTCAAAAAAGAAATAGCAAACTATACCCTTCCTCTGAATATTAATGTAATTCAAATAGTACAAAAACATGCACGTGTTCACATATTCACAAATAAAATCTGTCATCATGTCAAAAACATTTTAAGGTACTTTTTCTTCCCATTTTTATTTATTTTTTATTTATTTGTTTAGGAAGATTAGCCCTAAGCTAACATCTGTGCCCATCTTCCCCCATTTTATATGTGGGACGCCTGCCATAGCATGGCTTGCCAAGCTGTGCCATGTCCACACCCGGGATTCGAACTGGCAAACCCTGGGCCGGCGAAGCAGAACATGTGAACTTAACCACTGACCCACCAGGCCAGCCTCCAAAAATGGATTTTTAGAGTGATTTTGCATATAAATCTGAAACTCGGAGGAGAATTCCAAGCTAGAGAAATAAATCTGGGACTCATATTTTCACAAATGATAATTAAAAGCAAATATGTAGCTATAACAACCTACAGAGAGTGTTTAAAGCAAAAAGAAATAAGAGGTCAGGATTTGAGTGTTCAGGAAAGATAAAAAAGTGTTTTCCTGGAATCCACAGAAAAAACTGAGGAAATGCCTGGTTCTGTCAAATAGTGCTCAAACATTAAGTCAAAAACATGATTTCAAGTTTTAACAACAAGGAAGTCACTGATGATTACTTGAGCAGCAGCTGCACTGAAATGAAGGGTGGAAATAGTTACTGGAAAGAGACAAAATAAAGCCAGTATATACACACATCATTTAAGAAGCTGGAGTATGGAAAGAAACAGAGAAGTAGTCTAAAGAACAGAAATCTCTCCTGATCATGCCTTCAACTCTCTTGCCTACTTCTGATTAGTTAGTATTCTCTCGGCTACACTCAAATTTTCCACCTAATCTGTGCTTGCTCCAGCATCTGAATATGTTTAAATAAACACATGCAACTATGCTGACTTGTCTAAATTGTTCCTCACTAGATCCAATTGGACCCTTTACGTCACCTGGCGGTCATGATATAGTCACCTAGTCCATTCATTCACCTATGTCCCACGCAGAAGTATCAAAAAATGTAAGTTTCTTACAAGCAAGTTTCTTGCTGTTCAAAGTAACTATGTACCTAAATACCAAAAAGAATGTTCAGGGTAGTGTAAATTGTTGCATTTGCCATCGGCTTTGCTGTAGCAGCACTCATTCTGGACTCTCCTCTGTGTTCTCTGTTCTGTAAACTCTGGCTGTCTTGGTCTCCCCTGAATAACAGCTCTCCTCCTCACTTCAGAGCATCTGCCTGGCTTTATGTGGGTCCTCACTTCTGCACTGTAGCCTGGAAACTCAAAGCAGTAAACTGGGATATGAGTAGGCTCATCTTTTTTCCCCATATTTCAAGGGTCCCTGTCTTTCATTCCCTCATGTGCAGTGTCTCATAAACCATTGTTTCATATATTTTTTCTGCTTTGTGATGGCTTCAAGTAGGAAAGTAAATCTACTTTCTGTTACCCCATCTTGTCCAGAAGTGAAAATGAAAGAAACATGGGTTTTAGAATTTTTCTGCCTATGAGAACAATATTGGTGTAATTACTAACGCATGATTTAGAAGTAGTGAATAACCCTCAGTACCATACAATAGACTATAATCCCTAATGAGGTAAAAACAAACAAATAAAATATTAATTCCCTGGCCCTTCCTTCAAAACTCTGGAATTTCTGGGAAGTTCCTGGCTAATAGATCAATATCAGTGGACAGGATCATTACCAGCACCCTCAGGCAATATGGAAACTGGTTTTATCTTGTGCAAACTGCTCTATGTTTTAAAAAAGAGTTTCCCAAATCATGAAGATCATAATTTTTCCCTCTTGTACACTCATAATGTTACATCACATTTTATTGTATTCCATCATGTATCATAGCATGATATTGTAATACATCATATTTTTATTTACTACAGTGGATCGTGAGATAGCTCACAGCTTGGATTTTGCCTTCTGTATCTATTTCCAAAGATTTGGGAAGCATTCAAACTGTTCCTTTTATTGAATTATATATAATACGTAACTAAATTGCAGCCTATAGGAATATTTTTTGAGGATTAAAAGACAATGCATGCTTCAAGGTACATAGGATACCTTGAAATCTCTTTATCTTGGAGTGAATCCCTTTGAACAATTCTGAAAGTACCTGATATTAAAGTTTTTCTGTTGATAATGCAAAAGTGACTATTGCGTATTTGTTGATGCTAATATAGTCTAATATTATATGTTAAGAAAAAAAGGCAAAATAACCAGAATCTTTAAGTAACCAAATGAGAAATTTATGTAAGTACGCTTGGGTATATGTAGGTTTGAGTGCATATACATGAATTTATGAAATAAATCCTAAGAAATTCAGCCGTAGATGAATTTTAAATTAAATCCAGGTTCTTAACTATCCTGTAAATATATCAGTACCACACACATTTTACATAAAATGTACTTTACAAAGATAATTCTTTTCCTATTGTGTAGAATGATGGCTTTGCATTTTACTATATTCATAACACTTAGAAATGTTGAAATTATCTTCACTGCGTATTAATAAATTAGAACATAGTGAATATTTTTTAAAATAGCTACTGCACCAGTATATTTTTAATAGCTTTAGTTTTCTTGTATTTAAAAGGTAGTTCAAACAAATAGAGTTAACATTTATTGAGATATGGACATAAAATCAGATGTAAAAGCTGATTTTACTCAAATGATAAACAATTCTAAAGCTATTCAGAATGGTAAAACTACATAAATCTGAGTTGATGGAGTAGGCTCGGTATTTGATCACGAACTGGATGAGCAAGTTAGCATTTCGTGATTTTGTTTTTGGTTTTCTTTCCTTCCTCTTTCTTTCTTCCTTCCTTCCTTCTTTTCTTCTTTTCTTCCTTACTTCTTTCTCTCCTTTCTTTTTCTTTCTTTCTTTCTTCCTTCCTTCCTTTCTTTCTGTCTCTCTTTCTTTCTCTCTCTCTCTTTTCATTCTTTTCTTCTCGCCCTCTCTTCTCCCTCCATTTTTTTCCTTCCTTCCTCCTTTTACATATTCTAACTTAGTGGGATTGTATGTAATACCGCTAGCACAGTACTTTATCACTAGTAGATGCTTTTTAAAAAAGCCTAATTCTCTTTTGCAATCTCTTTATTATTTCTGGACTGTCATTAGTTTATAATCAAAATTTATATTATTTATTTTGAAGTGAGGACAGAGTTGATTTGCGAACTTGAAAAAATGAACAAATATGCAGTGTTCTAAGGATGTTGCTCTAACGGAAATTTTGCTTGCGTTTATCCTTTTTTTTCTTTCGGAGGAGCAGCTTTCGGTGTGTGAATGATTCTATATTACTTCATCCTTTCTATCTATTTTCAGTACTGAGTTCATTTTTAATGATATTTAACTTTGCTTAGTATGTTGAAATGATTACGCTACCTTGAATGATTTTTACCACTTGCAGGTGCAATTTTTTTTCTTAAAAGCTTCTTCTCAGGAGTTTTTGGTTGTTGGTTTTTTTAATGTTCTGGTAAGGTAAGTAATACTTTGCAATCAGCTTGACATAAAATATATTTGCTCCTGAAATAATTGATGTGTATCAGCATTATGCATAAAACATTGTGAATTCCCAAAAGCAATCGTCTGCATTTTAGAGATTAAAATACAAAACAAAATAATTCATTCTTCTTTTAAAGCAATACTCCTAATTTACACAAATACCTTCCTTACCTAATATATAAATAGAATATATCAGTTTGTGTTGTAATGACTTACCACAGTTATTTTAGCACGTGGAAATGTATTTTACCAAGTGAATACTCAAGGCCTTTTAGATACTTTTATTAGTTGTAATGGTAGTAGTATCATTGTCATTTATTTATTCGTTAGTCATCTTCATGTTCTGGTAAATAGAATGTTTTAAAGATTTTGGCATTTTGATATTACCTCAAAAATTAATTTATATCAAAAAAGAACATAAAATTCACATAATACCTTTAATGCCTTTTATCAGAATACAATATTACTACCTCTTAAAATTCTCGCTGATATTGTGGGTATTAGAATAAGATGTTTTTGTCATTAATGAATAACGCTATTAAAATATTTTAGCATTATATTATTTTTCAAAAATATGTATTCATCAATTTGTCCAATGAAACACTTAATCTAAATGTACTCTATTATAGTCAGTGTCTTAAAAATGCCATTACATTTATCTATGTCCTTTTTCTTCTTTTTTTTTCTTTTTGTAGGAAGATTAGCTCTGAGCTAACATCTGCCAACAATCCTCCACTTCTTCTTTTTTTTTTTTTTTTGCTGGGGAAGATTGGCCCTGAGCTAGCATCCATGCCAATCTTCCTCTACTTTATATGTCGGACACCTGCCACAGCACAGCTTGATAAGCAGTGCATAGGTCTGTACCCAGGGTCCAAACTGGCGATCTCAGGCCGCTGAAGTGGAGCATGCAAACTTGACCACTCTATTACCAGGCTGACCGCATCTATCTACTTTTAGACAGTGAGATAAAAATATATGTTAAATTAGATGTAAATTTTGTGGTTGACTGATATTTTAATTAATAGAATTGCATATTTTAAAGATTTCAGTTGCATATGAATGTGTATGTATAATAGTATATGAGCTAATATGATTAAATCAAATCTGTTAATAACACCTGAGGAATGGATAAACTTTGGCAGTTTTCAATTATTACATATCATGTTTTCTAGAGCTTATTATGTACAGGCAACGTTTCAAGAGATTTGCATGTAATAAGTCATGTAATTCTTACAGTAACCTTATGAGTAAGCACGGTTTTTATCTTCTTTGTATTTTATTTATTTATTTATTTATTTTTAGAGGAAGATTGGCCCTGACGTAATTTTTGTTGCCAATCTTCCTCTTTTTTTTTACCTCCCCAAAGCGCTAGTACATAGTTGTATATCCTATTTGTAAGTCATTCTAATTCTTCCATGTGGGATGCCACCTCAGCATGGCTTGACAAGCAGTGCATAGTTCTGAGCCCAGGATCTAAACCTGCAAACTGCAGGCCGCCGAAGCAGAGCACATGAACTTACCTACTTGGTCATGGGGCTGACCCTGTTATCTTCATTTTAGAGTAAGATAATTAAGGCATGGAGATTTTGCCTGAGAATATCATGTTTTCAAGTGTTGGGCTACATCAGAGAGTACTCTCTAGGCTATAAGGCTGTGTTGCATCACATGTTAAAGAGAGGAAGAAGACTAAATGTGAAGAAACAAATTCTCAGACCATTATCACTGTAAAATATCTTATTTAATGTGTGGCCTCTGGAGTAAAAATTGCGTTTTTTGTTCCAACTCCAAAATGTATATGTTTGTATGTTTATTTGGTTGGTTGGTTGGTTGATTGGCGTTACATAACCAAGTTATCCAAATTCTTGCAACTCCATAATTAATTTTAGTTTATATAAGGGTATAATAGTGTATGTATTTTTAAAGGTGTTTTGAAGGTAAAAAATTTTTTTGTCTTTTTCTCCCCAGCTTTGAGATAAAATTGAATATAATGTGTAAGTTTATGGTGTACAATTTGATGATTTGATACATGTATATATTGAAAAATAATTACCACAATAAGGTTAGTTAATACATCAATTACTTCACAAAATTACAGGGTTTTTTTTGTGTGTGGGATGAGAGTATTTAGGATCTTAGCTACTTTCAAGTATATAAGACACTATTGTTAACTATACTCACCATGCTGCACATTGGATCCCCAGGACTTATTCATTTTATAACTGGAAGTTTGTACCCCTTGGCCAATATCTCCTCTGCCCCCCACCCCCTGGCAACCACCAATCTACTCTTTGTTTTTATTCAGCTTAGTTTAGATTGTACATACAAGTGAAATCATATAGTATTTGTCTTTCTCTATCTGACTTGTTTCATTTAGCACCCTCAAGATCCATGTACGTTGTCATGAATGACAAGATTTCCTTCTTTCTCATGGCTGAAAAATATTCCATTGCATGTATATACTATATACATCACATTTTCTTTCTCCATTCATCTGTCAGTGGACACTTAGGTTATTTCCATGTTTTAGCTATTGTGAATAACGTTGCAATGAACACAGTGGTGCAGATATCTAAAATTTCATGTCCTTTGGATATATACTTAGAAGTGGAATGCCTGGACCATATTGTAGCTCTATTTTTAATTTTTCGTGGAACCTCCATACTGTTTTCCATAATGGTGGTACAAATTTGCATTCCCACCAACAGTGTGCAAGGGTTTCCTTTTTTCCACATCCTCGCCAACACTTGTTATCTCTTGTACTTTTTGATAATAGCCATTCTAACAGTTGTGAGGTGATAGCTCATTGTGGTTTTGATTTGCATTTCCCCAATGATTAGTGAAGTTGAGCATCTTTTCATGTACCTGTTGGCAATTTGCATGTCTTCTTTGGAAAAGTATCCGTTCAGGTCCTCTGTCCCTTTTTAAATTGAAATATTTGATTTTTTTGCGTTGAGTTTTATGAGTTCCTTATATATTTTGGATATTAACCTCTTATTGGATATATAGTTTGCAAATATTTTCTCCCATTCATAGATTTCCTCTTCATTTATTTGATTGTTGATTCTGCTGTACAGAAACATTTTACTTTGATATAGTCCCACTTATTTACTTTGCTTTTGTTGCTTTGCTTTTGAGCCAAATCCAAAAAAATCATTGCCAAGACCAATGTCAAGGAGCTTTTCCCCTATATTTCCTTCCAGAAGTTTTATGGTTTCATGTCTTACATTTAAGTCTATAGATAATTTAATCCTGAAAATAATTGACAGAATAAACGCTTAAGAAATGTTAGATATCTTCATCATCATCATCATCATCATCATCATTTCTTTCTTATTTATGTTGCTCATGTCCTTAATCTTTGCCCTATACTCAGGATTAGTAGGGAGGAGAAGAAACCTTCTATTTCTATGTAGAATTTCTGCATAGTCTTTGAAAAGAGAGAGGCTTTTGCTGTTTCTAATTTTTTTTCTACGTCCATACATAATGGGTATATTCTATGAATGGAAATTCTACAGAATATTATTTCTTCTATTTTTTTTTAAATTCATAGTTGTTAAGCTGTTATTAAATCTAACCATAATCAGAATTCAAGGATACTATTAAATTCATAGATGCTATTATCTTTACAATTTTTCTTACATTTAAGTTTTATTTTGCTATATACTTTACATATATTTGCTTCATGACTATTGTGTTCACTATAAAACAAAAATTGTACTGGTCATTGGAATCTTAAATAAAGTGCTAATTGCAGTATGACCTTGACAATATTGCCTAGTCTTAATTTTGCCCTGAGATTGAGAAATCTGACTTCAATAGCCTGGCAAGACTCTGAAATTTCTTTTTCAGTGCAAACACCCTTAAATGTATTAACTGAAATGGTTTCTAAAAGTCAGTATCAAAAAGTACCTGGGTACATTCAGCAAAAAATTTCTTAATTATTGCATGTAAAGAGTTAAAACTTAGAATGTTTTTCTTTACCTAGTATTGCTCTAATCCTTGCTTATATTTTCGCTAGCATGAGAATCGCGATGGAAATTATTTGTGTCACAAAGAGAAAAAGTTACAAAGAAATCCCGCTAAAGAGTAGAAAATCAACCTGGAACAAAATTAAGCTAAGAGGGTCAAGAGATTAATTGGGATTGACAGTGGGCTTTCAGCACATAAGCAAGCTATGTTTTGCTTACGGGAGAGCAGTCACAGTAGAAGTTCTCTTTGGCAGCAGGCACTGTTATTTGCCTTGTCAGCAGCTCCTCTCTCTTGATCCTTATAGTACAACCTGAGTTTAGTTCAGGGGACCATTTGCAGAGACCCATGGGATGAATCTTGATTTATAGAACTAATTGTGGTCATGACATTTCCCTTTGCAAATTAGTTACTCATCTAAGTGTGAGCTGGTGAGTGTTCACCCAATGCGTCTGCTGCAGGGGGTATAAGAGGGTTTCTTTCCTGAAGAGAAAAAGACAGATGATTTTTGAGGATGAACCACTAACTTCTGTTTCATGTGACTTCTTTCTGTGCGGATGTGGCACATATGACCTTGAGCATAGGAGCTTCTTACCCAGTAAAGATGTCAGAGTGGAGGAGCTGTGATGTGTGGGTCTTTGGAGAATATTATCATCTTGATAAACAAACCCTCCTACCTTTGGATTTCTCATTAAATAACTGTAGATTTCCTTCTGGTGTAACTGGTGTCTTCAAAATGGGGTACTTGCATTCCTAGGGCAGGGAGGGGAGTTTATTGGAAGACAATCCAAATAGTACTCTGGCATAAATATTTTTAGGGAATCAATTTCCAAATGTACTCTTTTTTAAAAAAACTGATATCGAAATATTCACTTCGGTTGGCATGATTTTATCTCTGTATCACATTTTACAACCATTCTTCTTCCACTCTAAAATAGAATAACAACAACATCCAAGAACTATGCAGCTTCTTTTGGTGAAGAATATGACATTTCAGCTTTTGGCAATGGCTGACTAAATTATTTCATACCAATTGCATAATCTGGAATATGTGTCTGCTGTTTGGACTTTTGCTCCAATGGAATGTAGAAAGTCACATGGTAAGAATAGTTGTAAACTAGATAACCTACAACATGATAGTTTTTAATGCCCATTAGAGAATTGAGGGCTCAAAGAAACACATGTAGTCAAATACAGAGAAGTAACAAACCCTCTCAACACAGAAGAGACCCATGCCGACTTTCATCCTTGCTGAAGCAGCAGGAGAAGGAGAAGCTGCAATAATCATGGGATAAGAAGAGAACAGCTGAACTTCTGGAGAATTTTTTAAGTTTCAGCATATGCCAGCATGATGGCTCAGAATCACTAGGAGCCCCAGATATAAGGAGAGACTGTACTCACTTGCCAACTTTTCTATGCAGGCTTTTTTTACCAAGTCTTTGTAAGAAGGTTTAAGAGCCGGGTAAAAGCAGAGAGAGACCCCACATTTGGGGCCTGCAGAAGTCTGAGGATAGGTCAGAGTGCCTCCAGGCACTCCAGGTCTTCTGCTGTCTGTGACTGTGAGAAGTACAGGGTATATGAGAGAGACATGCCCCAAAGCATAGGCACAAGCTGTCCAGGGAGCTGAGTATGCCTTCCAGACACTGGGGGCGTTATGCTGAGTTTGAGGCAAAGCTGCCCAAAGGTGAGTGAGGTGAAGGAATGCTGAGAAAGACCCTCATGCTGAGCTGCAGATACCAGACTGCCAAGGCTGAGGGCAGGGTGGGAGAACAAAGGCAAGCCTTCCAGTTTCTTAGATCAACTATGAATTGTTAACCTCCAATTCCATAGCAAGGAAAATCATCATCCAAAAATAAATGTGACGAAAAGACATTTTCAAACAGACTAAATGCTGAAAGATTCACTGCCAGTTAACCAACATGTACCTAAAGATTTTTCAAAGATGATTTTTGTACCGAAAGGAAATTATACCAGAGAGAAAACTATAGGCATTAGGAACACCAGAAAGTGTAATGTGTCAGTAAATATAAAAGGCTTTTTAATAACAAGATGGTAAATCTCTGTAAAAGACTATTCATTTTACAGAGTAAAAGTAATGACAGCGCCCTGTGGTTTCATAGCGTATGTAAAGGTACAATAGTTGACAACAAGAGTGCAATGCATGTCGGGGGTAATTGGAAGCAACTTTTGTAAAATTCTTGTAATATATGTGAAGTAGCCGAATATTTTTGAAGATAACTGTGTTAAGTTTAAGATGCATACTATGAAATTGAGAAAGCCCTAGAAGCAGGACAATTAGATACAGGAAAATCGATAGAGGAAAAGTGGAAAGGAACCAAATGTTTGACTTGTTGGGAAGAAGGAAGGAGATGAGACACAAAGAGCGAGTGGGAAAAATATAAAACAAACACCTGGAAACTAGATGTAAACTCAAATGTTTCAACAAACATATTAAATGAAATTATATTAAATATCCCAATCAAAAGGCAGAGTTTCTTAAGACTAACTATATGGTATTCTAAAGAAACAATCTTTAAACCTAAGGACACAAACATGTTGAAAGTAAAAAGAGTGATTGGAAAACTAGATGACTATATTAACATTACACAAACTCTATTTCAAGACAAATTGTTTGAAGGCAGAGATAAAGAAGATATGAAGATATTAAAACGGTGAATGCCAAAAGAATACACCACCATCTTTATTCAGATTAATGATGTTTTCACAGTTTGCAAAGAAAACTCAAATTTTGAGCTATATTTGGCTATCTATTAAGTCCATTTGGACATTTTCCTAAATCAAAAAACTCCATAAAAGTAATATCTATTCGCAGAGGTTAATGAAACTCCATCTTTAAGCCTCAGAAGTGGCAGGTAATTTATACAAAATCACCCTCCTTTCTTGATTCTTTTTCATTTATTTTCAAAATTTTAAGTTCTAACCACAGGGACATTATGCTGTTATAATGTTTTCTGTTTATTTACCTATCTCTATCTTAATATGTAATCCTTACTTTAATGTCTCTCACACTTTACTGTGTATTAAAATTTGGGAATTTTGTTAATAAATAGTCTGGGCCCCACCCACTAAAATTCAGATTAATTAAATGTGTGATGGAATTCAAAACTGGTATTTTTTAAAGTTTCCCCTTGTGATTTTGATGCGAATGAGCCAGCAGCTATATTTGGAGAAACACTGTTTTAGTCTTTTCTGTTATGTTTTTTGCCAGACTGAGTTTCCTCCAGAATTGGGGCTCTTTCTTCATCTTTCCTGATCACTCAACTAGAGGCAGCTCTGGATATCTATGTAATAACTGTCACTTCTTTTCACAGGTGGAAGGGGGCACTCTATACACCAAGTGTGAACCGCATGGTAGTTATCAGAAGGCTATAAAATTCTATAAGGAAAGATGTGATGTGGTGATCATATAAATATGTATTAATATAGGTCATATAAAGATATAATTGTTACATTTGAGCATGCTTGAGAATATTTTATTCTCAATTTAAAATTTGAATTTCTTTCTCTTTTTTCCTGAGGAAGATTGGCCCTGAGCTAACATCTGTTGCCAACTCTCTCCTTTTTGCTTGAGGAATATTGTCACTGAGTCAACATCTATGCCAATCCTCCTCTATTTTGCATGTGGGATGCTGCCACAGCATGGCTTGGTAAGTGGTGTATAGGTCTGCACCCAGGAACCGAGCCTGTGAACTCTGGACAGAAGAAGTGGAGCATGCAAACTTAACCACTATGTCACTGGACCAGCCCCAAGAATATTTGAATTTTTGTAGAAAAAGCATGATGTTTCAAATTATAGATAAGAAGTATATGGGAGACATATACAAGGAGGGTGAGGAGAAGGAGGTAGATATCGTTTCTGTATAGAAGAGCTTTCTAAAGAAACACTGAACTTGGAGATAGCAAGATAGAGGGTTTTCTTGGTAATTTTGTGATTTGTCTTCCTTTGCTAAAGATTGACGTGGCTTGCTGTGCTAATTGATCATCTGATTCGTGTGGGCATGAGGGTCAAACCTGTCTAAATGAGTCAAACCGTTTGAACAGAGATCCAACAAACTTACCCATTAGATTTTTGAAATAAATAGGCAGTGTACCTTTACCCCTCTACTCTGGGCTGGCTGCAGTGAGCTGAAATCTTAAAATTGTGTACCTTCCCTGAAACAAAATACTAAGTGGGCATTTTATCTAGATTTTTTTTTTTAAAGATTTTATTTTTTCCTTTTTCTCCCCAAAGCCCCCCAGTACATAGTTGTGTATTCTTCGTTGTGGGTTCTTCTAGTTGTGGCATGTGGGACGCTGCCTCAGCGTGGTCTGATGAGCAGTGCCATGTCCGCGCCCAGGATTCGAAATAACGAAACACTGGGCCGCCTGCAGCGGAGCGCGCGAACTTAACCACTCGGCCACAGGGCCAGCCCCATTATCTAGATATTTTTGAACAAAGTAAAACCGATTTTAATCCCTTTTAAACATATTATTACCTTAAATATTTGATGGTAGCTTCAATAATTACTCTACTCTTCTCTTTCCACACTTAAAGATAAGAGAACTCTGTAAGCAAGTGATTTGCCCAAGCCAGGAAAGCAGGGTGATATTATTTATAATTCACCCAGCACTTGTCTTGGTGCCACATTCCTTCCTAGTCTTGAAGTGTTTGGAAGCCATTTTGCCGACGGTGGAGACATAAGCTGTGCTCCAGGAAATCAGCCAAACTTGAGGCAGATATAGTCTTTCTAACCCAAGGATTGACCTGCTCTAAGAAAACTGCATTTCTTTTGAGAAACTGATTTGCTAATTTCACTCCCTCACACTTGTTTATCATTATAGTATACCGTTCTTTTATTGTTTACATTTCTACTGTCCTATTGGAAGATATCCTAACACTTATCTTTAGTTTGATACCCGTCATGAGCTTTTGAAGTAGTTCCATGAAGTCGTATCAGGGAATAGATATACACAAAAAGGGAAATGTTACTTTAATTGACAAAATAATTATTGAAATACATTTTCCTTAAAATGGAACTTTTAAGGGCATCCTACAGTCTATTAAGAAACAAATGAACAGTTATTGGAAAGAAAATAAATGCCCTTATGAAATAATAACAAAGTCTATCGCTCAGCAAGTGCATTTTGTTTTTTATAAATGCACTGCTGGTTAAGAGAGAAAGCAAAAGAAACACTGGTATTAAAATGCAAATTAACAGCTAGCATAAACATATTGATATTTCTCTAAATTTTCCTCAAGGTGATTTTTGTCCAATTTAAGACTTACGATTATTTGATGAAACTTTCAAAATTACATATTAAAGGTAATTTTAATACTTAAATGTAATTTTTCAAGCAAAACATATAATAAGAAGGTAAAATACAGTGTTGATTTTTACAGTTTATCATTTTATTGGTTGGGAAGTAAGACTATGTTTACCTGTTATATAATATCTGCAGGGAAATGTTAATAAATGGAATCCTGAATTATTTTCGCTTATCTCAACTTTTAAATATAAGACATAAAAATTATAAAATGATTCAATGGAGATGCTAAAAACACAGCATTGAGGTATTATAAATAGTAGGTGCTTAAAGAGGTTTATTTTTATATTTATGATGCTGCAACTCTCATAGAAATGATAGCTCCCAAGTGGAATATGTCATATTATGTCTACAAATCATATATATTCTCATATAATTAAAGTACATTAGCCGTTGTGTGTCACTTGTTAAATGGGTTAAAACAAAAATGAGACTTCATGTGTGATGAAAATAACAAAGTAAAATGTGTAATTTTATAATAATCATTAATAATATGCTGTTAAAGTTTCTTTTATATTTATAATGACATTTTTGTAATATTCCATACAAAAATGATTAACTATCCCCAAACAGTTCATTTCACATTTCTGTGAAAAGTATTCCTAGGTCAAAAATGTTTGGGAAAAGTTGATCTAGATATGACAATTATATCGTGGTAACAAAATCTTACCTGGATATTATCAATGTAAAGTATTGTGCTTTCATTTCCATTGTTGGAGATTATTATTAATTCACACAATATTTCCTGCCATTAAGAAGGCAGAAATTGCAACAAGTGGAAAAAGTGCCACTTGCTGGAGTCTTTACCAATGAGATGTAAAAAGGCTCTTTCTTGGAAGTACAGATTCAGCAGAAGATGATGAAATTGTTATACGCAGGCTCTAATAAGAGTTGATTAATTTGTACCTGTTCTTATTTTAATTATTCAAACACAGAAGAATATATCATATTTCAGTATTCTGCCTCTGTAACAGTCTCACATTGTAAAAGTACAACTTTGAACAATATTCTTGCTTTTTCTTATTTTATATTAAACAGAACAGCATTATTCTGCTGTTTTGACCCTTCCAAGATTTCTCATAGATAGCTGAGAGGACTGAGAGCCAGCTAGATTCTCAGTAAAAAGGGGTTTAATGAATGTTGAAGAAGGGTAATTTGCATGGAAATGACATTTTTTGGAGTCTGAGGAATGTAACAAAAAGAGGAAAGGAAACAATCTATCTTCATCCTGATGACAATGTTTATAATGAATCTGAAAAATAGTAGAAATTTAACCAGCTCCTGCAATATTGTAACCTGCTTTTGATTTCTATGGGAACTTTCCAAATAGATAGAGGTGTGACAAAAGAAATTCTATTTCAAACTCTTTAATTAAACTAAGGTTTGATAGAACATAGTTAATTTACATCAAATTATCTGTGTATATGATCATCAATAATGATGCAAATCTGTTGATGCCTTCATATTTCATTCTCAAATTGAGACCAGTAAATTTAATATTAATTCAGACGATTCTCTCTCTCTCACACTCTCATTTTATGTGTATATGTATACGTATTTTTGCACTAATAAACAGATGTGTGGGCAGACAAATGTAATGTATCACTTTAAAAAGAGACAGTGATGTTGAGAGACTGGAGAAGCTAATCCATAAAAACTAACTGCCTGGAAGAAACATATGGAATATTTCAAGCATTTCCAAAAGTTAAAATATTCCATTGGCATACATTCCAGAATATTATTAATAAGCATTAGTTGGGAATTACAACCTGTGATGTGCTGAATTTGTAAATAAATGTTTTTGCTCAATAAGAGATTTTCCTGAATTTCCTAAATTTCAAACTTGTGTTTCTGTCTCATTCTTGATTTATTTTACAGCCATTATGTAATATAGGGGGTAAACTGAAGATATTAATTTGTGCTACAAATTAAATGGTCTCAGTTGATATAACTGGATTCTTTGAATCACTTTAGCAGCTACATTAGCGAGAGATAGGTAGAGACACCGATCTAGAAAGATAAATGCATATGGAGGCTACATATTGGTATATCATATATATTATACATATATTAATATGTAATGCTTATATTATTGTTATATTATTACATATATGTGTATATATTACATATGTTATTATATATAATCAATATATATTTTTACAGGTAGGAAAGAAGGAAAAAAATCCTTTATCTTAAAACAAAGAAAAAACAGAAAAACAGAAAACAGAGAAATTTCTGTTATAAAATTCTATATCTCCGTGTTTAAGGCACTCAGCTGTTGTGCTAAACATCTCTTATGAACTTTTACGTATTGAAAGGCTTCCTAAAGTTTGAAAGGCTAAAGAAGAAAGATCTGTCAGTGTGACATTTTGTCTTGCAAGAAGCAGAGGGACACTTGGTAGCATTGGTCCATCAGTATGCTAATGACGCTCAGCCCAGCATCGCCTTTGTTCTAACCCAGATGGTGTTTTGCCAGCTTTTTGTTGTGTCTTGCTGTTAGGGACATGGATTAAAACAATGTGACCAAGTTGCAGTTCAAACAAGAAAGAAACCTGATAGACAAGAGGAATCATCTGGAGCATGTATAAAGAGCAGTCTTTCTCAGTTGTTTTTCTGTCTTTGCTACTGAAGCTTGTATTCTAAGATTTCTTTGATCCACAGTACTTATCAGTTAACACCAGTGGTTAAAATCCACTTGTATATGATTTATAAGTCTCGTGTCTATTTGAAAGAAAACCCAGAGGAAGAACTCTATGGATGCTGTGCTCTTGCAATAGGAAAAAAAAAAAAAACCCTAATAAGAAAATTAATAGCATAAACATTTGATATGCAGGGGAACCGTGGGGATATCCTGCTACGTTTTGCTATGAGAGCAAATTAAAAACAATACCATGATGAGCCTCTGGACTCAGCATGCTGTTTACTGATAAAGAGCAGACTATGTTATGAACTTTGTAATTTTTTTTTCAAGCTGAAGTTTTATTTAAAATGTAAAAGAAATCGTGCTTGAAAATGCTGATGAATAAAGCAAAAGGATACAGTGCTTTCTTCTTGCAAGTCAGCTAGCCGAACCCAGTACAGGGCAATATAGAGGGCTTAAGTGCTGGCGGAAATTCACAGCAGTTTAGGGTTAGATATCTGTGCTTAGATTATGCACAGAGTCTCAGTGTGTGATCTTGGTTTTGGGTTTACATCTTTACTGAACATGAACAATAGCTCCTGCTCCTTGGCCATAGCCAAATCCCATGGGACCAAACTTCTTTGCGTAGCATCCTTTCCAGTAGATTTCACCTTCTTTCTCAGTCAGAGTTGTTGATTCAGGACTCATCCGACGCTTGGCACGTCAGAAACAGTTTTTGTGTCAGGGCTTTCCAGCTCCAATTATCTTCTCGGCAGCGTACACAGAATCCCCAAATCTGGAACACTTTTCAGCACCTCCATATTTCTGAGCAAATTTAGAAGTATTAGGATTTGTTGTTGGCTTGCGAGGTTGACCACTCTCTGGCTTGAGGCCCAGCCTCTCACCACAGTCCCTCTTCTTAAATATGATGTTTCCTGGGATCTGATTTTCTTTCTCTTTCTCGACCTTTCTTTGAATCACGTCCTGCATGGAATTATTTTCTCCATTTCCTCTCTCATTCCTAAAATATAAATATGGTGATGGCTAACTGCGTATTCAAACTAATTTCTTTTGTTTCCTTTGCCCCTGCTAGTCAACTACAGGACATTTGAGTTCTTGTTGCAACTCAGCTATTACTATGATTGTGACTTTGAGTAAACTATTCAAGCTTAAAAATGTAGTTTAATCATGTGAAAAATGGTAAATTAGATAAGATGATGCTCAAGGATTCTTCACCTAACACTGTAGGACATTTTATTCATTTCTTTTTGATCTCATATGATGTTCCTCCAGGGGGACTTTTTACAGGGAAAATTCTAAGACTTTAAAATCAGAATGAAAATGTCCCCAATTTCATTCAAATCTTGTACATCCCACACTCTTGTGAAGATTCAGACTGTTTCAAATTGTGAGTTTCGCACTGATCAAGATGACCTTAATATTCTGCTCAGCTTGGTTAAATTTTAGACAGATTTCTTCCTCACTATAGGCACCTGATCTCATTTTTCTTAAAGCATTTACTTTAGAAAACCTGCAATTGTAAATTCTTTCTCTGCTCCTTTGAAATGTATGCAAATCTCACAGTCTCTTATCAGTTTTACAACCCAGGAAATGTCTTGCTCAGGACTGGAACCATCTCTTTGAAATGTAAACTGCTAAGGAGATAGCACCACTATCTCCCAGTCCCTGTGGGAGGGTTGAAGTCTAACTTTGGTGGGCACCAGTTAGCAGACACAGATGGCCAAATCGCCGTGGAAAACATTCGAAAACTCTGCAATTGTTCAGTGTTCTTCACATATCCCATTGATGAACCTTCCCCTAGTCATCCAGTACTTTCCCACTAGTTCACCCTAACGCTTAACCACCTCTGCACGGCTTTGGTTTCAGCTGCGTTCACTCTCTCTCTCCTATTGCAATAGTTTGAATAAAGTCTTCCTTGTCTAAGTTTGTCTGGTGCAAAATCTGCTTTGACACTCCTCTTTATATGATTATTTTGGGGAGTCTCAGGGGGAAGAAAGGCCATTCTTGTTTTCTCAGTTATTGCCTTAGGTTTCTGTACTCAAGTTTTTTAGGTAATTCTTTTTTGTACACCCTATACTCATATTCCCCAATTTTCCTCACACTTTTTCTTAATGCTGCCATTATCTACCCTTATTAAATGAAATTCTGTGTCTCTTTCAAAGTTCTGTTCAAATGATGCCTACACCATAAAATATTATCCCACTTAATTTTTTATTCAAAAGTGATCTTTCCTTCTTTGAATGCCCAATGTACATTTTATACTTCTCTCACAGCTTAGTGTTATATATAATGTATTATATATATAATAATACTGATGTCATATTCATATATATAAAACATTTTATATATATATAGAACATCAGTGTTAGTCTTTGTTTTTAATGGGTGAATTTGTCTTCTTTTTCTGCAAAAGTCTAAGTGAGCATAACTTATCCTTTAAGCCAGTGTTTCAAAGAATTCAACTTTTAATTAATTTAATTTTAATTAATTTAATTAAATAACCACATGAAACTATTGGTTACCATATTAGACAGTGTAATTCTAGATTCTTTTGGATAATATAAAATATTAATATAATTTACTAAAGTTGATCCAATATTCATACATTTAATTTTAATAATTGTCTAAGTGTGAAAAAAGCATACCTGGTTTGCAGAATTCTGCATTCTTGCTAGATAATGTCTTACAAATGAAAAAATTATTTTCACAGAATAAAGATTGAAAGGGACTCATGGCAGTTTAAACCAATTTCATTAGCTAATTCAACTTCATATTACTTGCAGCTGGAGGATAGAGAGGAAGAGGGAAATAAAAAGGGAGAGATGCCTAAATTCTATGCTATTTTAAGTAATGATCTTGCTTTGTTCCTACAATTAGCTAAAATATTCACTCGAAATAAAATGAGAATAAAGTAACTGTTGATGGTTTAGTAAGTTGTTGTATTTATATGACCATCTAGTAAAGGAAGTAGAGTATCTCCCTTTAGAAGATAAAGGAAATAAATTTGAAATTACTCTGATGCTGATTTAGCCATTAGAAAGTTAAGATAATCTGATATCACCATTAATTTCTAGAGGACAATTAATTTGCTAATCAAATTTGGGAGGACAAACATCATGAGTTTACTTTTTCACTCAGCACAAATCCTCACGAAACTATAAAGGTCCCTGGTGTGGCTTTTTCCTCCACCCTCCTTTTTGGACTCATTCTTGTTTAATTAGACCAATGATTTGAGCTTTTTCTATGTTTCAGAATTGGAAGGAAAAAATGCAAGAGGGTAAAGACAGACACATGGATTGAATTAGAAGAGTTATTTACAGAGATGAGAAATAAATGTGAAAGCATCTCTCCCTAAGTATGTGAGGAAGAGTGGAGGGAGAGAGTGATTTTAGAGAAATTATGGTATATTATGTTGCATATTATATATGATATAATATATTATTTTTAAAATGCAAGCTAAAAAATCTTTACTATTGCAAACTTAATTGATGTTTCTTGGATCATATATACATGTATTTATTTATATATATGCACATAAGTTTATTTATAAGATATACATGGAACTGTAACAGTACACAGAGCGCTGATTTCATAAAGTATTTAAAACACTGCAACACCTAAAACCATTTTAGGTAATATGGGCTAGAGAAAGGGTTTGAACACTTTTCATTTAGCAGGAAAAGTTTTATTTTCTGAAAGCAAATGATAAATAAGGTAACAACATTTTACAGTGGTAAAATCAGAGCTATTCCGGTAGAAGTAAGGGTTCACCCATTCAGTGTTCCTCAGCTCTCGTTCCTTGACTCTTGGGATGCTCTAAAATCTCAGAAATGATTCAAAGAGCTCAGGACAATTGCTTCCTCTCTATATATCTCTTTGAATTCTGGTTTAAGAGAGTCGTGATTTTTTAAAATTGTCATCAATTTTAAGGCAGAGCCTTCCCCTTCTCCTGTTTGTCTTATTGTTTTCACCTTGACAGAAAATGTCTTTGGATGCCCTTCAAGTTACCTGAAACTGAGAGAAATACTTAATCCGTTAGCAATGGAATCACTAAATAAGATTATCTTTTTATCCTGTAACGACAATTGGAAACAAGAGTTTTTTATAGATACAGTTTTATTGAAACATAGCCATGTTCATTCATTCATGTCCTGCCTATGTCTGCTTTCATACTGTAATGATAGAATTGAGTGCCTGGAACAGAAACCTTCAAACCCACAAAGCATAAAGTATTCACCATCTGGTTCTATATATATATATAAAAAAAAAGTTGCCAGCACTTGGTCTTAACTAAAAAAGATTAAAGTATAAAGTAAATGAAGAATTTTAGCTATTCCTATTTTGACAGGTATGTAGGTTTAGGATGAATCAAACGGACAGGGTAGCTAATGTGAAAAAGATACTGGAGTTTAGTTGTCTGTAAACTCAATATGATTTACAGTTTGTGGTGTCCTCACTCAACATGTAAATGCAATTTTAAAATTATATTGCTTTGATGAACTTTGTTAATCAGGAAAGACTCCTTTGGTGGATTAGACCAGGGGTTGGCAAACTATTGCCTGAGGGCCAAATCCAGTTTGCAGGGTGTTTTTGTAAAGCCTTTGAGCCATACAAAATATTTTTAATTGGTTATTTAAAAATGCAACACAAAACCAAGAATACATTAGATAGACCATATGTGGCCAGTAAAATCTAAAATATTTACTATATAACTCTTTTCAGAAAAAGTTTGCTCACCTCAGGCTAAGGTTATCTTTAGAAGTGTTTAAGTACTAGATAAATTGGATTGTGAAAAAATGAACACATAAATAAACAGTGCAAATAATAGATTAAAACTTCTGTTAAAAATGCAGATCTTTATGGAGCCAGCCCAGTGGCATTGCTGTTAAGTTTGCATGTTCCACTTTGGCAGCCTGGGGTTCACCAGTCCAGATCCCAGGTATGGACCTATGCACCTCTAGTCAAGCCATGCTATGCCAAGCGTCCTGCATAAAAAGTAGAGGAAGATGGGCACGGATGTTAGCTCAGGGCCAGTCTTCCTCAGCAAAAAAGAGGAGGATTGGCAGCAGATGTTAGCTCAGGGCTAATCTTCCTCAAAGAAAAAAAAATGCAAATCTTTAATGGAAGCGAAGTTGCTTACTTTGGAGAAGAGATCATATAGGATAAGAAAGTAAAAGACCTCCTGCATTTGAAGATCTCTCTTTCAGACAAGCGTCTGTATTATTTTGTTGTTCTATAGAGCAAAATTAGGGACACAAACAAGTGTATGGAAGCCACAAGTATGAAGAGTTTGCTACAATATAAGAAATAATTTTTTTTTAATTACTGGGTCTTCCTTATAAATCACAGAGAGTTTTCTAGTAGTGAGATAGCTAAATAGAGTAAAATAGTATAACAGTGCAAAATAGTCTATTTAGAGTGAAATGGGATTAAGAACTCAAATGTATTCCTGTTACACATTTCTTTTTTTTTAAAGGTTGGCACCCGAGCTAACAACTGTTGCCAATCTTTTTTTTTTCCTGCTTTTTCTCCCCAAATCCCCCCAGTACATAGTTGCATATTTTAGTTGTGGGTCCTTCTAGTTCTGGCATGTGGGACGCTGGCTCAGCATGGCCTGATGAGCGGTGCCATGTTGCACCCAGGATCCAAACCGGTGAAACCTTGGGCCACTGAATTGGAGTGCGCAAAGTTAACCACTCGGCCACAGAGCTGGCCCCCTCTGTTACACATTTTTCCCATTCTTCATGTTGGGGTCTAGGATGAGGGCCTCTGCTCTTTCTCCTTTTTTCTTTGTAGCCTTAGTTCTCTCTCCTCCTCTCACAGCCTGCTTTTCAGATATGATCAATAGTCAATCTGTGTAATACTTACCTCAACAGAAGTAACTTGCTTTAGTTGAATGAATGTAATTCTTAGATTCAGTAGTACTGAAGGGTAAGCCTAAATAGATTAAAATAATAAACAGACTAATCAGTCAAGGCCTGCTGTAATTTTTCAGTAATGGTGCCAGTCATTATAGGCTAATATTTCTTTAAGTTACCACAAAACTTCCTTGAAACCAAGAATAATAGGGTGGCATTCTGGCCAGTCTTTATAATGCTTTTGATTAAGAATTAATCTGCTCAAGACTTTGAGGTGGTTTTCATTTATGATATTTGAGTATATTAAAAGTAAATTTTATTCCTTTGAATTTATGAAGGAATGATCAGACTGCTTCATTCTGTTTTAATCTCCATTTAAGATGTCCATTAGCTTTTGGCTGAACAGAAGTCTCTACATATTTTTATCCTTCCGAATATTGTAAATTTTAATAAAGCACGTCAGACACTTATATTTCATATAGAGATGGAGCTTGTCTTCTCTGTTGGTTGACCTAGTTGTGATGCTTTCTTGAAAATTAAGAATGCTGGTGTTTTTACATCTTTTCCCTTATGTTCTTCAGATACCTCCAGCAGACCCTTCCAGTCCATAGAAGGGAAAGCGTGAGTCTGTTTTTCAGAAATCCCTTAGATGAGTGTCAGACGAAGCTAGAGGTTTCAATATTTATATTGAATTACAGGTTTCACAGATGGCCTAGCTTTCCTCTTGCCTCAGGGATGGCCTGAGGATTTGGCTCCTAGTTGAACTCGCCTACAACATTAACTCAAAGACAGTGCAAGTACACTAAATACAAGATAAAAGAGAGCTTCTGCTCAGTTGTTGTAAACCAATCCAGGAAGCTGTGCCTGGTTACAGATAGTGTTTATCGAGGAACATGTCATGGATAAATCACCTATAATTGATGAGTAATACGTAATTGGTGAGATGCGGCTCCACTTGGGAATGGGAGCTTGTCATGTAATCTGAGGGAGCATTTGACTGACAGGGATAAAACTGACTGAATTCTAACGCTGACAGCTTCACTCCAAAAGCATGCATGCTGCCTTGTCTCTCATGTGGGGCCCCGTGCTGTGTGACTGAGATATTTGGATGATGTGACTGGAGGCCCAAAAATTCTACCACGCTGTTGCAGTACATGCTATGTTGCTGCATATCCTGTATCCTTTCTCATTGCCAAGTAAGCGTTTGCTGATGCCTCTGTAGTCTTATGAGTTTGATTGTGATTCAAACCCAGGAACTCTGCTGTTGGAGCAGTGTGAATATTGCTGGATGTAGACTTTCTTCTATTCCTCTCAGTTACACTACGATAATGCCTCACTCCTGCCTTAAATTTAGCCCTTTAATGCACTATTCCAGTGTCACTCTCTTACCTTCCTCAGAAAATAAGTCATCAGGTCAGATTTCCTATGAACAGTCATCGGTTCCACAGAGTCGCAGAAGAAAGATATACGAATGTCCAAACTCTATGTAAATAGATTGCTTAACCAATTCTTTTTAGCACCACATTTGCATCATTTTTAGGAGCAGTGAACATTGCCAGTTCTTGACTCTTTGGAGGGAATTCGCAACAACACTTGGGTTCTTTCTTGGTTTTCCATTCTGCTGGTTCAGTATTCAACTTGATTGCCTCTTCAGGCCTACCACCTGTCCATCAGCTTTCTAGCTTTTAGTATTGTGTTTTTGATCTTATTTCTTCTCCGCCATTTGTGTTGATTTTGAACTCATATACAAAAAATATATTTACTATCTTTTTGAAAGTAGACGTTTCTCATACATTTGCTCCATAAATCTCTTTAGCAGGCTAGTAAACCCTATGGGCTTCTTAGGATAATGATTTTAATTCATGAAATAAAATATATAGGAGTACAATAGAAAGCAATTGCACTGAAGAGCAGTAACAAAAAATATTCTAAACAGTGTTTTTGACATAAGAATAAATACTTGTTGCCACTTACGCATTAAATAAAAATATTGAGTTGCAGGTCTAATATCTATCATAATTTGGTAGTGATTAGTGTAATCTAAATTTCTAGATCTGCAATAGCTAAAATGTGATATGAAACTACCTGTGATTTTTAATGATAATAAAGCCATAAATATTGCTAATATTACTGGTGTTTGTTGCCTGTGCATATAATTGAAGGAAAGATCATTTTCAGTTAGAAGTTACTGAAAATAAGTGTATACATCCAAGTTCAAATGCATTCAGTTCAGACACCATGGTTGTGAATTCCTGATTTAGAGAGTCTCCAAGGATATAGGAACTAAATCTGTGTTTCACCGTTTCACCTTAAAGTGGAAGTATCATAATTCAATTCCATGAAAATAAAAACAATTTTCCGCAGTATTGGTTGAAAACACACTCAAAATACTGGAGATAATTCAGTCACTGTATGTGATGTTTCACCACTCTTGTAAGGAAAAGAATGCATAATATAAATATATTTAATGGGTAAATATGTGTTATTTTGAATGTGTTTGTGCAGGCAGAAGGCTCCCAGAATAAAGATGCAGTGCTGATATTTAAACTGAATTGAAATATATTCGTGTTATTAAAAAAGGTCATGCTCCAGTTGTTGAGGTAAGTGGGATGAGGAAAGAAAACATGTTTTGTGGTTGTCATTACTCACACTGTGGAACTTCTAATGGAACACATCAGAAGGCATGGCGTATGATTTGCTGCTGCATGAGCATTTCCAAATATATGGGAGAAAGAGCTTTTCTGAGCATTTGCCCATATCTTTGTGATTTTGAAACAGAATCTTTCTGAACTGACATATTAGAGTACTGTATCTTTTGTGTACTCCACTATTTATATGAGCAAAAGAATATATATCTATAAACTAAACATATATTTCAAAATAAGTGTCTGAAATGCTTTTAAAATCTACAATTTTAGTAAGGATAAAAATATATAGGGAGTTTTGGTTCAGCCAAAAGCAAATAGACATGTTAAATAGAGATTAAAGCAGTATGAGCAGAAGTAATCTAGTCATTCCTTCATAAATTCTAAGGTATGAAACATGCTTTTGGGGCTGATGCCATGGCCGAGTGGTTAAGCATTCACGCTTCACTTCGGCAGCCCAGGGTTTCACCAGTTCGGATCTTGGGCACAGACACGGCACCACTTGTCAGGCCATGCTGAGGCGTCGTCCCACATAGCACAACCAGAGGCACTCACAACTAGAGTATACAACTATGTACTGGGGGGCTTCGGGGAGAAGAAGGAAAAAAAAAGAAGATTGGCAACAGATGTTAGCTCAAGTGCCACTCTTAAAAATATATAAATACACTTTTAATATACTCAAATATCATTAATGAAAATCACCTCAAAGTCTTCAGCATATTAGTTCTCAATCAAAAGCATTATTAAGACTGCCCAGAATACCTTCCCATTATCCTTGATTTTAAGGAAGTCTTGCGGTAACTTAAAGAAATATTAGCTTATATTGACTGGTGCAATTACTGAAAAATTACAAGATGCCTTGACTGATTAGTCTGTTTATTATTTTAATCTTAAACAGTTTAAATGGTTAAACGGCTAGCCTTTGAGTATGATTAAATCTGAAAATTTTATCGAACTAAAGCAAGTTACTAGTGTTGAGGTAAGTGGTACACAGATTGAGCATGGAGCATCTGACACACAGGCTGTGGGAGGAGGAGACAGAACTAAAGAATCCAAAGAGAAAAGGAGAATGAGAGTAGAGGATCTTAGCCCAGACCCTGACATGAAGAATGTGATTCTTCTTTTCAAGGCTTTGAGTTAGTCAATCTTTAAAAGTAGGTCTGTTGTAGACACGCTTTTAAAGTTTATCTTTGCCTAAGAACGTCTTTATTTTGCTGTCATTCCTGAAGGATAAACTAACAAGATATAGAATGCATGGTTGACAATATTTTTCATTCAACATTTGAAGGAGGTTGTGCTAGTTCCTTCTGCCTCTATAGTTTCAAATAGGAAATCTACAGTTATTCAAATTTATGTTGCCCTATAAGTAATGTGTAATTTCTTTCTGGCTGTTTTCCAGATTTTTTTTTTGTCTTCAGCTTTCAAAATTTACTTATGACGTGTCTGGGCAGAAATTTTTTTACATTATCCTTTTCAGGTTTGCTGATATCTTTGAATCTAAGGCTTATTTTCCCAAATATGGGATGTTTTCAGCCATTTTTTTCTTCAAACACTCTTTCATGACCGCTCTCTTTTTTCTCTTCTTATTGTTTTAATCTCTACTTAACATGTTTTGTGATTTCTGACAAGCTGAAGAGAATCAAAAGAAGTTGCTGGTTGATTGACCAGCAAATAATAATTTAGTTTGCTTATGTGCATAATTGATATTAGAATAGTGCGTGCCACAGAATTTACCTAATAATAATTATTATTATAACAAGCAATTATGTAGTGCTTACTATGCATCACAATCTAATCTATACGGTTCACATATATGAATTCATTTAATTACTCAATACATCTATTTAGTAACTAATGAATCTGTTTCATCACAAGAGTAAATAACCTGTAAAAGGTCATACTTTAATCAGTATTGGTTAACTGCTGTAACAAGCAAGTCCCAAATCTAAGAGAAATAATAAAATAAAAATTGATGTTATTTAGAGCAAATCCAATGAAAATGTTCCTGGTCGGGTAGCTCCCCTTGGAAGCCCTCCATAAAGTGGGAGTGAGGGTGACTAGCTGATGCCTTGTTGTAACTCTGCCTTCTCTGGCTTCAAGTTGAACCTGACACCACTGAGTCTGCTGTCAAGGAGAGGAGAGCATGAGGAAAGCATACAATACGCTTAACACTGGGACCTGGAATTGACACATGTTCCATTACATAGACCTATGTCCCTGGCCCCATCTATGAGTTACAAGAAATGAGAAGTTAGGATAAAATATATTCCTTAGTATGGCAGCCAGTTTTCAGCAAATGTTTCTGACTATGGAAGGGAAATGAATCTTTAGTAGTCATCTAGTCATCTACGACAATGTGGATGAACCAGAATACAAATTCAGGAATTTGGCTCTCACGACTATGCTACACTATTCTGTCATACACAAAAACAGGATAATACATGCTTCATATTTTATAGTATAGTATATTATAGTACAGTATATAGTATATATATATATATAATATAATGTAGTATAATAGTGTTTGGTATATATTAGACATTCAATAAAGGTAGGCTATCATTCTATCATTAAATAAAGAAGTAGTTGGGCTGGCCCAGTGGTGCAGTGGTTAATTTCGCACTTTCCACTTCGGCAGCCCAGGGTTTACCGGTTCAGACCCCGGGTGCAGAAATGGCACCGCTTGGTAAGCCATGCTGTGGTAGGTACCCCACATATAAAGTAGAAGAAGATGAGCGCAGATGTTAGCTCACAGCCAGTCTTCCTCAGCAAAAAAAGAGGAGGATTGGCAACAGATGTTAGCTCAGGGCTAATCTCCCCTCGCCAAAAAAAAAGGATTAGTCGCAGAAGCCATCTCAGCAAGTTTATAAATAAAAGAATGATTCATTACATGAATACAAGGATATCTTACAGAATACAAAGATGGGGATGAAATATGCTTAAGATAAATGAAAAGATGGAAAATATCAGCAGAGAAGTAGAAACTGTAGAAAAGAAACATAGAAATTATGACTGAATGAAAATACCTGAATTAAAAAAATAATAATTCACTGGATAAGTTTAACAGCTTAATACATGTGACACAGAACCAAAATTGAATTGTAAAATAGATCTATAGAATGTTAGATTTCATAAATGTTAACTTAGTTTGAGTATTAAGGGGATTAGTTAAAGTCAGTCATGAGAAAGCTAGTAGCTGATATTTAGTTGGAAAAATGTCCAATAAAATCAACCTTTAGCCATATATTTTAAATACTATGTATAAATACATATGCTTGTGCATATGTTTACTTTAATTTGTCCTGTTATAGTCATATAGCAATCTTTCCTCTGTATCCTTTGTGAATGTCTTTCTTGCTATCTTTTCATAAAATTGTGGAAAATGAAATTTTCTATTTAGTCCCCGGTTTGAGTTGTTTTAAAAAAGTTAAAAACCACAAGATCAACTTTAAGATAGAAAACCCAAAAGTAATTCTTAAGAAAGAAACACTTGGGTACAATACATAAAATACTCTGAGAGATATCCAGGGAACATCTTTTTTTCAGTTGGATTTTTCATTGCAATATACCTTACAAATACAGGCTAATGCTGAAGGTTTAGCAAGCAAGAAAGGCAACATAACCTGAAAATGCTTTGCCCTTTTCAGAACTCTGGTGATATATATTTGCAATTATGTATTTAGTCTGTAACAGTCTTCAACAAGAAAACACACACATATACCTAAACACACACATACACAGATTAAGTGTACCAGATGCAAGAAAGTGACATACTTCCGTTTGTTGTATAAAACCAAACACATATAACTACTGAAAAATCAACTGAAAACCTTGATAGTTATATTAATCAAGTCAAATCAGGATTTTGAATTAAATTCTCTACCTTCATCCAGATACTTGGAGTGACTTTGATATAACCCAACTCTGAATTAAAACTTAATACATTTGTAAATATATATATATAAGAATATATATACTTCGAATTTGGGCTTTAAAGAAGTTGAATAAAACTGAGCATGCTACTGATGTAATGAGAAAATTAAAAACTGTTCTCAACAATTTACATTAAAATATTTACATTTGATTCTTATACAATGTTATATAATTAGAGGAATCCCTAAGGCATGTAGAAAGAATTTTCTGTATAAATATTACTGTTTCTCTATTCAAAACGAAGATGATAATCTAGATATGTAGGACTGACAGCAGATAAGTTATCATTCATATTCCTAGCAACAGAAGTATATATTTGAGATTAAATTGGAAAATGCATTTCAAAAATTTTAAGCCACTTTATTGAGGTGTGATTGAAGTGCAAAAAGCTGTACATATTTAACTTATAAAAATGATGAGTTTGCAAATATGTATACATATGTGAACCATCGCAATCTATGCCATAAACATATCTGTCACTGACAAAAGTTTCTTCCTAGTTTCTTCTTTTACTACTATTTAAAATCTTTTTAGTGATAAGAACACTTAGTATAAGTTCTCCAGTCTCAGTAAATTTTTAAATATATAATAGAGTATTGTATACTATAGGCACTATGCTGTACAGTAGATATCTATGATTCATTCATCTCATACAACTGAAACTTTGTACCCTTTGACTAGCACCTTCATGTTCCCCCCTCCCACCAGGCCCTGACAACCACCATTTTACTCTTCACTTCCATGAGTTTGACAATTTTAGATTCTTCATATAAATGGTATCATGTAATATTGTTCTTTTGTATCTAGCTTATTTTACTCAGCATAACGTCCTCCAGGTTCATCTGTGAGGTCACAAATGGCAGAATTTACTTCTTTTTTTAGGGCTGTGTAATGTTCCAATGCATGCATATACTGCATTTTCTTTTTTCATTTATCAATCAAGGGACATTCAGGTTGCTTCCATGTCTTGGCTATTGTGAATGATACTGCAGTGAACAGAGTATAGGTGTCTCTTTGAGCTCCTGATTTCAACTCCTTTCACTATATATCCAGAAGTGGGATTCTTGGATCATATGGTAGTTCTATTTTTAGTATTTTGAGGAACCTCCATGCTTGCTTTTCCATATTTGCTCCACCAATTTCTATTCCCACCAGAAGTGTACAAGGTTTCCCTTTTCTTCACATCCTTGTCAACACTTATTATCTTCTATTTTTGTTAATGGCCATGCTACGAGGCATGAGAGGATAGCTCATTGTAGTTCCAGTTTGCATTTCCCTGATGATTAGTGATGTTAACCACCTTTTATATATCTGTTGGCCATTTGTATGTGCCTTCTTTGGAGAAATGTTTATTCTGGTCTGTTGCCCAATTTTTAACCAGGTTATTTGGGTTTTTGCTATTGAGTTGTATGAGTTCCTTATATATTTTGGATATTAACCCTTCATCTGACATATGGTTTGCAAATATTTTCTCCTACTCCGTGGGTTACGTTTTCATCATGTTGCTTGTTTCCTTTGCTGTTCAGAAAATTTTTGGTTTAATGTTACCCCATTTGTCTATTTTTTTTTTTTTTGCTGCCTGTGCTTTTGGTGTCTCTTGTTGAATTGCTGATTATTTTAAATGGATGTACCTAAAAATAGATGCCAGCCTTAGAGGGAATGAGGAAAGAAAGAAAAGGAGATTTTAATATAAAATACAAAGCTGGAAATAAGAGAAAGGAAGAGAAAAATGATAGCTGCAAAGTAGAGATAATATAATAGCAATAAACATTCTGTTTCAGAAGAAAAAACAAGGATGATCTGGAAAGTGCTGCATATTGAAGATTTTGTGGCCATTTGGCGGTAGGTAGGAGAGAGTGGGCAGCTCTCCAGGTTGCTCTGCTATAGAGTTGTAAAGGTGGGATATTTTTGGAATCTGTGAGAAAATTCCCATCTTAGCTGTACTGTTCATGCTGTTAATCTTCTAAAGAAATACAACTGTTACTTCTCTTACTGCCAACATATTTAATTATTGCTTAACAGAGAAAAACAACGATAAGATTTGAACAAAACATATGGCTCAGCATTGCCAGAAAACTTACATATGAACAATGTAAATTTCATTAAATTATTAGGTAAGTATGAAGTTAGAGATAAGACTTGGGGAGTACAAAGCTTGGGGCACTAAAGTCAAAATAATGGGGCCAGGAAAGATTTTCATGTGTATATGATGACTTTCATAATTTACAGAGTAACAGAAGTTTTATCAGGGCTAAGATGGATGGAAAACAAATTCAAGTCTGTGAGAAGAGGGTAAGAAAAAGCACCGATGCATTATAACGTGTGGTATATGTAGCCAGACACAAACATCTAATATTCAAGGAAAAGAATGTGAAGAGAGAAAGCTGAAGTGATAAGTCGCATTGAGTCATCTTGAGGTTCTTGTTTGACATGTAAAATGTAAATTTTATTCTATTAATGACAGAGAGCAATCATGTATAGAGGAGTAAAATGAACCATTTGGCTATAATATTAAAGAAGAGTTTCAGAGAAATAGCACTGAAGTCAGAACAGATCAAATCTATGTCAATAGTGATATAGACATGCTGAAATGACCAGTAATCAAATAAGTCAATGAATGAAAGCATGTATATGCTAAACGTTGTTGACTAAATGGAATCATACATCTTTTTTTTTTTAATTTTTAAAATTATTATTTTCTTAAAAAAGGATTAAAGACAAGCAAACATATTCAATCTTCTAATGAGGAATCTGAAACTCAGAAAATTTAGGTGATTTTTTAAGGACACCCAGGAATTAAAGTCAAATTCTTCACTTCCAAAGCAATTTCTTTTCCACTCTACTATTTTCTCCATCAAATTATATAAATAATAACTTAATTATTTTATTGTAATTTTATTCAAAAATTAACATTAATAATAGCTTAACAATTGAATCACTTCATAAGCAAATGCATTTATCAGAATTTTCTATGTTTGTTTGAAAACCTTACAATCAAAGTCTATATATATTAATTAAAACATGAAAGCGAATCTGCTCCTAAAACAATACAAAAGACTGGAAAGTGCATTTTAATTTATTCTCTTAATTTTTTATGATTTTATATAATTCTATTTATCTTGAAACAATACGGAATGCTATGGGTAGAAATATATTATTTATTAATAATTTTAGATCTTAGTATAAAGCTTTCACAAACATCTTTTTTTTTCTGAGGATGATTCACCCTCAGCTGACATCTGTTGCCAATCTTCCTCTTTTTGTATGTGGCTGCTGCCATAGCATGGACCTCACAGAGGAGTGGTGTAGGTCTGTGCCTGGAAACCAAACCTGGGCCACCAAAGTGGAGCGCACCAGGCTCAACACTGGGTCACCAAGGTTGGCCCTCACACACATTTTTAACAAAACCACTATGTACTAATATCTTTTCAGGTACAGTGAGTTCATCATTACACCTCATTTCAAAACACTTTTTTCATCTATGAAAAGCACCACGCTTATTTTTATTTTAGTCTTTATTTTTTGCTGCTTCTCCTATGACCTCTCCCATTAGAGAAATTTTCCGCAGATGTCTACTCTAATGTATTTATGTGCCATTGTTCCTTATCCTTGAAAATATAAGTAATGTGGTTTGTATATATCTGCATTTTAATTTCTATTGTTATTGTGATAGAAATTGCATTCAATCAGACGTGCATTTTATTCTGCACAGCTTTTGAGATCTACCCATACTGCCAATAGTCTAAGTCAGGCCTTCTCTATTTAACAATCTACTGTCATAGGCTCCCGACATACTGCTCTTATCTGTTTCCCTGATGACAGATATCTGGGTTCCCACTATCTCACTGCATCAATAAGGCTTCGTTGAAGACTCACACATATGTCTGTCTGGAAACCCTTGTTAAAGCTTTGCCGTAGTACGTACTGAGTAGAAGAATGCTATCTCATCAGGAATGAGCATTTTTAAATCCATTAAGTACTGCCAAATTGGCTTTATGAACTCAAGTAAGGCATGAGGGTGTCTATATCCCCACAGACATTGATGTAATCTTACTTTTACCTTGAGGCAATCTAATGTATATTAACTGCATCTTATGGTTTTTTAAAATTACATTTTCCTGAAATGCTAGTGAGTTTTGGCAGCTAAATTATTGCTCATGCGTGTGTGTGTGTGTGTGTGTGTGTATATGGGGGGGGTGTGTGTGTTATGCATGTATAGATTTACATAGATAAGTACATTGATTAACAAAATTTAAAAACAAAATCAAAGCCAAAGGTCAAAGTTTTTTTTTGATATTGGATTTCTGTACTTCTCTTGTTAATATGTAAAACTACCTATATTGCCTTATTAGTTTAAGATTTTTTGTGTATCTTCTTCAGAATGTGACCTGCCTGTTAACTCCATCTATAATATTCTACCCTGAGCAGATAAAATTACTTTTAATGAATTCAAATCCATAGAATTTTAGCTTATGACTTGTGCTTTGGGGTGTCTTTTAGAACTATCCCCCTTAAGCTGACAAAGATATTTTCCTATATTTTCTTCTATTACATTTTAAATTTGTCTTTTCCATTTAGATCTTTTATCCATCTGGCGGACATATTTGTTTATGGTATAAAACCCTTTTTATTTTAGTCTATGTAGTGGGCCAGTTTTAAAACAATAATGTCCATGCTGATTTGTAATGCTTCTTTGATCATGTATTGTGTCCTCATATATAGTTATGTCTATTGCTGGACATTTAGTTGTACCCTTTAGTATTTTTCTATTCTTTCCCAACATCACTTGTTTGCCTGTATTTTTTATTTATACATTAATTTACTTGTTTATTTATTTGTTTATATTATCACGATTTGGTAACATGTTTTAACATCGGTAGAACAATCTTCCTACTTCATTTCTTTAATTCCAGCATTTTCCTAGATATTTGTGAACTTTTTCCCGAAGAATCTGTTTGCAAAATTTCTTTAATTAAAATGGAATTGGATTTCTAGATTGCTTTCAGAAGACCTGGCATCTTTACCACGTTAATTCATGACATAAATGAAGACTGTGTATGCTTTTCTTTATATCGTTCTTTTAAATTTTTAACCACATTTTAAAATTGTCTTCATATGGATATATGTATACTCTTCATATTTAAATAATTACATATTCAGAAGCATTATGTTTATAAATGCAAAAGACAGTACATTTAAATTTTCTCTCCACATATCAATTATAAATATATTATATTTATAATTATATAATAAATAAATATTATAAAATTCAAGTTTTTAATTATGTTATTCAAAGGCTCTATGTCATGGCATATTTTGTGTTTGACCTATAGCATCTATTCTTTTGGTTCATATGTGCCTAAAATATATTTTTCCCATCTTACTATTTTAAACTTTTAAGAAATCATTATACTTAAATGTGTTTCTTTGGCATAACTGACTTTTTGTGGGGAGGGCCTGGATGAACTTTGTTTCACAGTTGTTTATTTCGCCATACCTTTTTGTGTATGTGCCAGATCTGCATTTATTTTAAACTGTGTAGCAAGATTTTTAAAAATCTGAGAGTTTTATTCTTGATCTGCTGTTTATTCAGTTACATTTTTAAAAATAATTGTTATATCAGAACTCATTTTTTTAATTGCATAATATTTTCCAATGATCAACTTCTATATATTGTTTTCTGCTTTACCCTCCTCCATTTTATAGATCAATTTTTTGTACTGATTTACATGTTATATGTTATATTTTATTCTTCTGGTGGCTGTTCCATCACATTACTACCTATACCTGGGTTTATCCCCTCCTTTTTGTTAAATATCTCTATTTCACTTTTATATTACCTCCAGAAAGACAAATTAAAGTGATTTTATTGCCCTCTGCTCTTTCCCTCTCCTTTCTCCTCTGTTATAGTACAATATTAATTCTCAGTATCTAAAGACGTAGATAATTTTGTTATTGTTTTTTAGATAACAGATAGTTATTACTCCTCTTTGCTTTCCATACATCTGCTGAAGCACTGTGTCCAATCAGAAAAGCCAAAACCTATTATGGTGCTTTAAACAGATGAATTTTAAAACTGGAAATTAGGTATAAATGTGATCAACGTTTAGATGGTGAATAATCAAGCTGGTATCTGAAGTAATTGCAGGAAGCAATGCCTACTCTAGGAAAATTATATTACTGAGTTCCCTACATGTCTGTGCTCCGGAAGTGCTGAGGCACTCAAGATTGTCAGCACGTTTGTAACCAAGCTGCATGAGTGAGCAACAAACCAGGAGCCTGGCAAGGAAGTCTGGGAAAATGCAGTTTCTAACTTCTAATCCCAGCAAGCTAGAGCAGACTGCAAAAGAGCAAGTGTGGCCTCAGAGAGAAGGACCTCTGTTTGGCGCAGGGATATTCTTCCAGATGATCTTGTGTGGGAAATATTCTGAAGATTGGAATGTTGAAGATAATTTTTATTTTTCCAGTGAATTTTCATAGCATTTTGATGGATATAAAATCTTGTTCTAAGCATCTTTTCCTTCAGTATTCTGGAAACAGTAACTCATTTTCCTAACCTTTGAATGTTGCCGTTAACAAATTTGATGTCCGTATACTTCTTGCTCTGTGGATAGTTTCTCTATAGAAACTATAACATTTTCTTTTGTATTGTGATGCAGTGTAATTTTGCGATAATGTGTTTAGATTTACTTTTCTCTTGTATCCTTTTGGTTGCCTTATGTTTTCTTTTAACCTGAAATATCACATTTTTATTTACTTTTAAACAATCCTAAAGCATTACCTTCAAATTATTCTGCATTTTTTAAAATTGTGGTAAACAAGACCCAACATGGGATCTACCTTCAACAAAGTTTTAAGTGCACAATGCGGTGTTGTTAACTATAGGTACAATATTGTACAGCAGATCTCTGGAGCTTATTCATTTTGTGTAAGTGAAATTTTATACCCGTTGAACATCAACTCCCCCTTTCCTCCTCCTCCCAGCCCCTAGCAACCACGATTCTACTCTCTGTTTCTATGAGTTTGATTATTTCAGATACCCCATATAAGTGGAATCATGCAATATTTTGCCTTCTGTACTTTTCCTTTATTCTGTCCTCTGGCTCTGGTATTATATTAGTTTTTGGCATTTTTGCATCTATGTTCCAAATTCAGCTGACTTTTTTCTTATTTTCCCATCTTTCTTTACCTCTCAGATAATGTCTGGTTGAATTCCTTCCAGGTCAGTGATTTATTCTTTAGCGGAATCTCTTTCACTACTGAACACATATTGGTGCTTTTTGTTGCGGTGGTGGTAGTTGTTGTATTTATCTACTACACACATTACATTCCATATTTTCAGCTGTTTCTTCTTTACAATTGCTCATTCCAGCCTTATGTTCCCAGTGTGCTCTCTTTTCCCCTTACTATTATTTACTATGGTCATCAAAATTATTTTTCTGTCTAGACCAATTAATTCTGTTTCTCCTCGTGTTCTTATCATGCTTGTACTGTATGCTTTCTTTTATTTTATAACAATTGTGCTCTTCATATATTTTACTGTTCCTTCTCATTATATTCCATTAAGAGCATCAGCTTCTTTGACTCAGTGTTATTTGGCTAAAATATGACACTTCAGTCCTCAGACTGTACACCCCCTGCTGAGTTTAAGGAGAGAGAGAAGAAGTAGGGAACAGATTTACCCGAAGGTCAAAAGCCACTGATGTTAAAATCAGGACTGACCTGGACTCTGCTTTCATAGTCTCAAATCCATCAACCCAGACTTTTGGGAAGCATCTATCTACCCTTATTTTAACAACTTCTCTTTTCCAGGTGCTGCTTCTTGGAAAGGTTGGGAGGGAGGCATTACAAATGATTCCATGACTCCATCGTTGTCATGTGCTCCCACACGCACCATGTAGTGATGCTGTGATATCATTGTCTCTTGGAACTTCAGTGTTACTGCTCCACAGCAGAGACAGAGCATACGATACTATTCTTTCATGTTCTACCTTAGATAATCCCCTTTACTGTAAGATCATATTTCTACCACTTGAATTATCTTTGTTAATTTTCTCTCCACTTGTTTGTATAACTTCAAAGTCTAGAAGCCAAAGCTAACAAAGTAGCTAGGAGGCAAACAAGCAAAAAGACCAAACCAAAGACTTTAGTAAAAGTCTAGTTAATACCCAGTGCTGTGAGTGATCACTGAACTCTTTAATATCTATTTCTATTGATTGAAGCCCCAAGACTCCTAATAATAGGTTTCATTCAAATTATTTTTCAAATAAAATTCAAACTGGATGAGCTAGTAGAGCTCCGCCATAGAAATCTGTTTAAACAAACCAAAAGTATTCTCTCTTAATGTGAATTCAGGATGCATTTGGCTAGCTCGAAGTTTTACTATTAATTTTAAATTGTTAAAGATTATTTTTATCTTGTTTTTCTTTAGTTTTTTTCCTGAGGCACTTTTTATTAAAAACAAACAAACTAGTGTTGCATATTGGAAACGCATGGAAACACTGTAGCTTGTTAATGGTATGTGTGAGCATAAAAAGAATAACTGCTGTGCTACATATCTTCGAACAATAACATGAAAAGGAAAAGGAATAGAAAGGGTGGACAAGAAAAACTGACTCCTTTTTTCCATTCTTAGAGGGAGATCACACATAAAGAAACTTCCCTTTCCTTCCAACTGGTGGGGTTCTTCAGTGTGATGGATGTCTCCAATTCCTAGCCGTATTATAGCAAGTAACTCAGTGCTGCTCTGCTTGGCAGTGAAGGCAATGTAATGTATTTTCAACTGGCAGTACAGGCAAGCTGAGATTTTTCTTTTTATATACCATTTATAAATTGATACTGTAACTCCACCAAGCAGAAGCTTTTAAAACTTAATGAGGATGAAAAATTGTGTGTATGATCGTGTGTATACCTGTGTGTGTGAGTAAGTGTATGTTTAACATTCCATGTTTCTACAAAGTTGACAGGAGCAACAATTCAAGCACCTGAATATATTATATATGGATTTCCCCCCTTATTTCTTTGTAAGAACAGCTTGACCCTTAATTTATATATTGATAATGAAAAATGCAGGACAAATGATAAAAAAAAAATCTCTGGTCTGAAATTGTAAGACACCACTGCATTATAAACATATGGTATTTCAAGTACTCTGGCTATCGTCTAGAGTTACCAGAGTAGTAGAGAAAAACACAAGATTCCCAGTTAAATTTGGATTTCAGATAAACAATAAGTTTTAGTGGAAGTATCTCTCAAATATTACATGGGAAAATTTATGCTATGAAAATATTCCTTGTTTATCTGAAATTCAAATTAACTCAGAATTCTGTATTTTATTTGGAAACCCTAATATAGTCCAGATTTCATTTTCATAAAAAATCATTTTGAGGAAAATATGAATTATTTCAATGTTTATGTGTGATTACAGAAAAAAACACTTAGGTGGATTAAACAGATTCTTGAAAATGAGAAAGCTGATTTTTTTCCCCTGCCTCTTTATTTCAGTAAAGTCAAGCAGTGAACAATGTTCCATAAAGGTCAATTGGCAACTGTACCATCTGCTCTGGGTCCCTAGAATAAATCTCCTGCTGGGGCCCTGATACACACGAACACATGTTGTTTTCACAAAGACCAAAATCTTATATTGTGTTCTTACTTGATTCCTGCCGTGGATGCTGGCTTAACAGCGTCAGTAATGGTGTTTGTGGCTGAATTCTGGACCTTCATTATGCTGATTGCTGCCAATCCCAAGAATCAAGATTCCATTAGGTTAAAACCACATGAAATGAAATGCTGGAATCCATGTGTTGTGGGCTAACAGGTATTACACCCAGATTACTTTTATCAGTTTATCAAGGCCCCAGGTTTTGTGAGTGTTGGCTGTCCAAGTACCCCAGCTGCACCCTTCCCTGGAGAATTGCCCTGGGAAGACAAAAATGCCTACAAGGTCGTGTGTTTTCTAGTGCCCCCAGCTATCCACAGTCAATGAATGATTGATAACAGGTTGCAAAATATCGCAAGGTGGGACAATTCTGTGATGTAACGAATACTCCTGAGCTCCCTGTGAAATCAGGCTGAGCCTAATCTTCAGGAAAAAACACAAATTTGCTTGGCTTTTCTCCTGCTACGTTCTCAAATATTTCGCCAGAGAGCACTACATCAATAAATAACTTGTACATAAATCTCCATCTCAAATTCTGCTTCTAGGCATCTCAAACCAAGACACTATCTTATTTTCATAAAGGAAAATATTTATTTAGACAAAATCAAATGGGAGGGTCAAAGGTCTAACTGTCAAATGTAGAATCATAGGAGAAAAAGTATCATAATCCATAATAACTCATAATCCATAATAACTCTTCTTCCCAGCTCCTCATGGCGCAACACAGCAGGTTTGCAGCCCAGAAGAATAATCCGAGAATTGCTACCACTGGGATGGACCTGGTAGCCTGAGCGTGGCTAAGAGCTAAGAAGGGGTGGTTGTAAAAAAGGTTCAAAGACAAATGTATCCTTCTTTACTGGCTTAAACCATTTCCTCCGTTGTAGTATTTTGCTTAACAAAACAACATTAGACTTCCAACTCCAGTTGGCATATGTTGGTTTCTAGGTTGATAGAACTATTTCAAATGAGATACCACAGTAATACCATGTTGTTGTTTTCAATCTGAGGATAGGATAGACCATACTCATAGAGTTAAATATATTTTTGGGAGATACATGTTTCATGTGAATGTAGTTTCCTGGAAACATATGTAGATATTTACAAGTATTGATTTCCCAACTGGTAGGCTAAGGTTAATGCATAGCATATTGCAAGGTCACAGACATGAGCATCTCTTCTCTGATGTACATGACAAACAAGCTCTGAAAATTACAGAATGCACTGAGGGAAATCCCCACTCGGATTCTAATGAACAAGGAGGCACTCTTTTGCATAGTGCGACGACGTTATAGAAACAACATTGGGAGAATATAACAGTGTCGGAATATGGAGGCTACAGAGGTAAGTGCTGAGTGCCTTCACATTAGAATTTAGGAAAACAAGGGTCAAAATGATCAGATTAAATTTAAACACTTTCATGTACAAGATGCTGATAAGTTAGTTTGTGTTAGAGATTTGATAAGGACTCAAAAATATAATTGCTTTCATTTGATAAAAATGAATTGCTTCCTTATAATCCTTTTATGAAAATTTATTGATGACAGTCTATTGTACTGACATTTTATACTAAGTTACATGTCTTTTGATTCTCAAATCTCATCTGCATCCAAATAAGTAAATAGTATACTTCACTACTCACTTTTTAATAATTTAACTCGTCACCATATGACAAAAATATTGGGACTATTACACACCACTTTAACATTTTTGAAACATCTCTTACTTTGCTGCAAAATAATATGTTCACTTTTTAAGCTATGCAAGATACTGATATAATTTAAATTTTATTTTGAGGACATCTTTTTGCCTATGATAACAGAATCCCATGGTGAAATAACATGTTAAAAAGGGAGGTTTCGTTTTCGTTTTTGTTGTTACAAATAGCTAAACTCAAAGCATTCTGAACACAATTTTTTTCCAGATTTTTAGTGTTCCTATACAAATATGCAAGTTTCCAAAGTTTTCAAATATAAAGTTCCTGACTTCTTAATTGGTTAAATATGACATATAAATGGGACTGGAACTCACTTCCCAACTTTTTTTATTGATAGTTTCTAACAAGAAAGTTTGGAACTAAATTAAATCATAAAAATAAAATAACATTTTTTCCATCCATTTTTGTGAAAGGCACCAAATCTACCTAAGAGAATGCTGTAATATATAAGGAAAATAAAAGCTAGACAAAAGTCATAGAACCTTGAAGGAAAGAGCAATAAAAGCTAAAAATCACAGCAATACTAAAAGAACACATGCATTCTCAGTAATAGATAATTGAATTCTGAATTGTGTCTCTGAGCTCACTGTGGTACGCTGCATAGGTATATATTTGTCTGATGTTTCTTAAATTTTATTCTTAGGCAGAAAAACTGGTGAACCTCTGGAAAGTGGCAATTCAGCAGGGCAATTAGCTTGCACCAATATAACTGAACACAGTGTAGTGCCAATATTCACTTCAGCAGGTTCCTGACCGCAAACTCACTCTACAATGGCTAGACCTTCACAAACCTGGACTAGTAAATATATAGAGCCTCAGCAGGCCCAAAGAATCAGTCTTCCCAGATTAACAACAAAGGTTGGAGTATCATATGTAATTGTTTCATTTTGTCCAGACCACTTTTAAACATCAACATCCCTCTCTCCCCACAAACACATTTCTGGCCTCATCCAGTGTGCAGGAAGAGTATAGACATGTTTAGCGTGGGGCTTCTGTGTGATCTGTTGTGTGTGCATGTTCTGTAAGTCATGTAAGACAGAATAACATGGGTCTACCGAAGTGAACGCTTCCTAAGAGATTCTTCAGTCCAAGGAAACTATGGTCATTTAACAACAACTAAAATTGTATGAAATGTATCCCAGCAGACCCTAATCAAGATCTAGTGCCCTTCAGATTAGCCCCAAGTGTCTATCTTATTTCCCCTTAGTGTCTCTTAGGACCAACACTCCTTTGAGCCTTCACTTGTGTTGGGTAACTAAAATATTTTTGATAGCAATTTTCAATCACTTCTTCAAAAATATGGGAAGTCTTGATTTTTTTAAGCTATTCTTGGAGGAAAAAAACATTGCACATATCAAACATATTTTGTGTCAATAACTCCCATAATACAAAAATAAATTGTATAACTCTACAATACTCCAGCCCCAAAGAGCACAAATTCCAAATCTCCTGCTCGATTCAGTCTACGGTTTCACTCTCCAAATAAGATTTATGACTCCACTTGGGACTTGCATTACTGGGCACTGAGGGAACCTTCCTTAGGAAGGGGAACATGTGTCTAAGTCAGGACAGAGTTCTGACAGATTTTCTCCCAGAAAGGATGGGAAGATGGGGAGTTACCTTAAATCCCTTTAAGACTCTTTTGAGGGGAACCAGTGAAGCAAGTTTAAGGTAATGTCATTTTCTGCTGCTTTATCAGTACTATCTAAGATAAATTTCACCTTCTAAGCTGCAATACATCAGGATTTTTATTGGTAGTGCAACAAATTGTCCCAAATAGAAAGTTATTCAAAGTGCTTTGCCAAAACGAATTGTTTTTCTGGTATTATGAGATTTAGATAAGCTGTGATTCTCTCAGTATGATTTAAATAATTTTATGGTAAGAAACAATCTTAAGGGGATCCAAGACACCTGATTTTTCACATATTCTGTACTTGACAGGCTAAGTTGTTTACATATTAATTCTGCAATTTCCTTCATAGACCAGATTCAGAAACCATACTTCCTGTGCGACTGCTGAGCTCTCCCTGAATATGCTTCATGTTAATTACTTGCTTTAATAAATGTTAGGAGTGAATGTCTTAGAAATAAAACCCAAGTCAAGAAACAATCTTTTTATCTTTTTCTGCACTTATTTTCTTTTATCATTTCTCCTTGTAGTTCTGTTCTTTTGTGCTTTTTAACTGGCTATGACAATGGTGCAGAATGTTAAAAAAGGCATATCTTGGTTCAATGTCAGGTAATAATAACCTTCTCTGGTAGCGATTGACATAGAACCTAAATAGTAACCATTTTCAAATTTTTCTTTTTGACTTTGCTGGCAGTAATCTAGTAAGATAGTATAAAAGTCTCTTTTACTATTCATGCACACAATTATATGAATGTGAGGAACTCCTCATGCTTCTAATACAGAACAACAAATAATATAAAGAGTCTTACCTTGGATTTCACCCTTATCTGTTCTTAAGTGTGTGGGTATTTCCAAGTAAAATATTTTCTTGTGTATAATATGTCTTAGCTCATCTAGCTGACAATGGCTAGATGTATGTAGGTGAGTAAGTAATCTATAGTGTCTTAACCTTCACAGTAAATGTTCTTATTTTGTGAGATTGGTCATAATAGGCTTTTTCAAATACTGAGTATGACTGTTTAACAATTATTTTCCTTCAGAGTCTTTTAAATGTATCCTTTTGGTTCCTCTTTTGTTTAAACAAAAGAATGGTCATCATGAAATATTTTAACCCCTCCCCTGCTCACTCTATTTGTGATTTTGTTTGTTTTTAGCAATAGTGTAACCAGTCTTAATGTGCTTCTCAAAATGGGTCAAGTACCATAATTTACATTAGTAATTATTTTTTCCAGGCAAAAGATTCACTCCCCATATCCCACTACCAAACCTGATTTTACCAATTTGTACAGTGATTTTACTAAAGCACCAGTAGCAGATACTGAGGATAGGGTTATGTTACACTCAATAACGCAAAATTTAGTTTAAAATACACATTAAATCATTCTCTACTTCCCCATATATATCCTAAAATACTCTTGGTAACCAGCTGCACCATCTCCCTCTTATGTCTTTTTTTCATTAGTTTCCACTAATTAATTGATACCAGACCTGCTTTCTTTTGGAACTCCCTCACCACAAACTTTCAGTAAGATTACCTCTACTTGCTTTACTAATTGGGATTCTGCTGTTACCAATGATCAAAATTCAACTTTCCATGTAGGTAAAGCAAAAGGGAACTTAACTGGCTCAGATATGTTGGAAATCCAGGAAATAGACTTATTTTCAGTCAAATACAGACTGGAAATCCAGGAAATAGACTTATTTTCAGTCAAATACAGACCCTTCTATTCAAAAAATGTTGTGACTTTTCACCTTAGGTAACATTTTGTCTTCACTGGTCTGATTGTTTTTTAAAATTGAGAGGATTACTTCTTGTTTCAAGAAATATCTCTGGCAAGACCAACAAAAGGCTAAGACGTATCTCTATCTACAAACATTAATGTTTATAAATGTTTATACTTTGTGTGTTATATTGTATAGTATACAAGTTATACATATACTATATACTATATGTTTAGTTTGTTTACATAGGCCTTAAAGAAAAATCAGTTTAATAGATTTTACATGAGATTTCCTTGAAAACAAAGAAATTTTCCTGTTATTTCCTTCTTTTTCTCAGTATTTTCAATAGTCATTAATCTGGAAAATGAGTGCTTAACAATTTTATGACTTTATGTAGTGTTTATGGTCATTAAAATACTCCTTCATATGCATGTGAGTGTGTATAAATGGCCTGTTTTGTACTAGCAGAAAACAGAAGAGGTAAAACAGAATTATCTCTTTTTCCTTCCTCCAATCACTGTATTTTCACTAATTCTTTATGGATATTGTATAAAACTATTGATATCCTTTTATTTCATTTTGTCTTCCTTCTTTTATTTACTTTTTGATGAAGAGCAGAAGAATATGGCCCACCATTTCTAAACCCATATAACCTTGAATAATTCCAACCTCAGTTATTAACAATAATAACATAAATAGGAAGTCATGAATAGAAGACAGTTTCAGAGTTTACGAAGCATGGCAGCTTTATTTGGAATTAAATTTTATTTTGTAATTAATGCCAAAATTGCTCAAAATTGCTATCATACAATATCTTAAAATCAAAACCAGAGGCAGAACACCAAACTCTATACCATCACAAATCTTCATAGCAGCTTAAAATATGCATTTCCTATTTCCATATACATTTATAGAATGAGAAACATTATTTCAGCAAGTATTTATTGATCATTCATTATGTGCCATATACTGTTTACAAAGTTAAATAATGATGAAAAGGTTGAAATTTACCCTTGAGGATCACTGAGAATAAACAGGCCAAGAAAAAAAATATATGTCTAGCAGACAAGATCCAGACTCAATTCCAGAGAATCTTTATGAGAGATTACATGATAATATTTGAGCAACTTGAAGGATAAATATGAGTATTCCATGAAATAAGAGTAAAATCATCACTCCTAAACCTTTAGTCGTAAAACTACTAAAGGAAAATAAAGCTTCCAAGTTTAGCGATCAGTATGATATCACTTCTGTATGTCACTTTGTGATGAGGTGTCTTTCACCATGCTGAGATGTGATGACTTCATTCATTCCCCAACACGACATTCCTGGGGTACAATCCTTTCTTCAACCTACAAAAAGAAAAGAGACTTAGCATGAACATTAACCCAACCTTTGTGTATGTGTGTTTAGCACCAAAAATATTTTTATTTTTGCAACTTCGATGACAGTAGCCTTGGCATGACAGCATTCCACACAAATCAAAGGTGGAGAGTCTTCTTTTTCATCCCATATAAGCCTACACTGTGTTTGTTTCATATGATATTTGGTACATGTTTTCATTTTTCCCCTAAAGCATTCATACGAGAGAAGCATTCATATGAGAGAAGTGTGCACCAAATATATGTGTGGAATTTAAATAATATATATGATAAAGCAGATCCATGCACTTGCCACCTCAGGTAAGAACTACAGTGTTGCCAAACCCTTAGAAACCTCACTGCTCTCATCTCTTTCTCTCTGGCCTTCTACTATAGGAAATCGCTCCTATAACATTTATGATAATCATTCCCTTTCTTTACTTCATAGGTTCATCTCTCATGTGTGCACTTACAGATAATATGGTTTAGTTACATGTTTTCTGTAACTTTTGTCTTCTAATTAATGTCATGCTTTTGAAATACATTGAAGTGAATTCAAGTAGCTGTGTTTAAATTTTACACCTATAAAATTTAATGTAATATTGTATGTCTTTGTGACTATACATTTATATTTTCTACTCTAGGGTATAAACACTTCCAGGGTAAAAAATGTTAGGTGTAGGGTAGGTACATTTTTAACTTTACCACGTAAAGCCTAATTATTTTGCAAATAACTTATAAAAATATTTACTCTAACCCGCAATATATGAGAACTGTCATTGATTTATAATTATACATTCACAACCTGGATATTTTTTATAACTTTTCATAGTTCAATTGATTTCTTCCTTTATTCCCTATTCCTATAAACATAAATTTAAATATAATTATTTTATTAAATTCAGATAAAGTTTTTTGGTAAGAATAGCACATAGATGTTACAATGCACCATAATTTGCAGCATCTCCAATGTCCCATAATGTCAGAATCTCAGTGTTAAGGATCCTAAACTCTGATCATTTGGTTAAGATGGTGGCTCATGTGGTTTCTATTTTAAAGGCATATTTTTTTGTACTTAGAAAATAATCTCTGAAAGATAGATTGAAGAAATGTGATTCACCTTTCTCCCCTACCTTTTCCTTAATGATTCCAGCAGCTATTTTTGGGAGGGTTTGTAATCACAATTTTCTGATCCAACCATTCCTTTTGTATTTATTAGCTGGAACTTTTTTTAAGCAATCAATATCTAGCATCAAATATCATCTTCCTAAAAATGCAGGGTAAATGCTTACTTATTTTCTTTTAATTACCAATTTTTTGAATAAAGATGTGGTGTTACAGATATTTCAAATGGTCTAAAATGAGTCTTTTTTGTCCATTTTAGGTATCACTATGGACTCATTGGTTTATATTTTTTAATATTTTACAATTAATGAGAATTATTTAATAATTAAATGTGGCTTTGTGAGTACCATGAAGCTTGCCTCTGAATTCTTCCCATACTCCTTTAGTCTCTGAGTACTTCCTTGTTTTCTCACATAGCATGGTGCAAAGGCTTACCTGGAAATTTCAGGATCTGGAACTTTCATGATCCAGAATTTGTCTGTACCACCTATCCTAGCAACGTTGGATATTTTAAAACATTATTTTAAAGGTTAAAGTAGATGTTAGGTATAAAACTACAAATATACTATCATTCTGGGCAGATGGCACAAAGGAGGGTTGGGATCTGAATCAAGTATTTAAGGTTATATTTTCCACCATTGGAAACATTTGAAAGAGTATGGAGAAGCTGAAAATATGGTTAAGTAAACTTCTAATTGATTTTAGACCCAATCTATTGAAAAATTATTCAATAAATGTCTCTTCTAAAACACAGACATATACATATATTCTAAATGTTTTGGAAAATAAATGAAGAAAGATTGCACAGAAAATATGCCGAAAGGAAATAAAGCAATATGTTACCACTGGCTAAATCTAGGTGGAGTAATTTATTTTCATTTTTAAAACCCTATTTGTATTTCTTTGTTTTCCATAACCTTGGCAATGAGTGTTATTAATGAACTGATTATGACAAAGTTACGTTACCAGCAATGTTAAAATGCAAGGGTAATGAATGACTAAAATGACAATGACACTGCCTACCATAATTTCTCAAGGGCTATTGCAAAATTATTTTTTTTGAAAAAGACAGAGGGGGCTGGCTCGGCGGTGCAGTGATTAAGTTCTCACCTTCCCCTTCAGTGGCCTAGGGTTCACTAGTTTGGATCCCGGGTGTGGACCTACATACACACTGCTTATCAAGCCATGCTGTGGTAGGTGTCCCACATATAAAATGGAGGAAGATGGGCCCGGATGTTAGCTCAGGGCCAGTCTTCCTCAGACAAAAGTGGAGGATTGGCCGCAGATATTAGCTCAGGGCTAATCTTCCTTAAAAACAATTAAAAAAATACAATGTACAGAGATTCAATATGATTAAAAAAGAACATTATAAAAGAACAATAATTCTTTTATTCTACGCAATGTTTTTAGCCTTATTTTGTCTTAAATATGTTTCAAATACCGAGGCCAAATCAATTTTTCTTATAATTACAGTGTGATTTCCTTTAAAAATGTATTTGACTCTTACCCCTTTTCTTTAATCACTGAATGCATTTACTGCATCATATTTGTTATTAGAATTATAAAATATGAACGTTTATCACGTATTTTTTCTTATTATAATTATTTGAGTGAAAACCTGCAAGTGTTAATTATAAAGCCAACTTTTTTTGATCTTTTATATCTTGAAAATCTGGTTTCGATTGTTACATAGAAGAAGGGATTTCAAAGTTAGATTAATGACAGATTCTACATTGAACTTGGAAACAACTCTCTTTTAGATTATATGAGGAATACGATGCAGAGTGTGTAGTAGACATGCATTTTAACAGGCAGGCAAAGGAGCATCACTCAAAACAGTCACGTGTATTTTAGGACATATGAAAAGAAGAACTCTTTAACCACTTATTTTGTGAACAAAATGTTAGATAGACATAGAAAGATATGAAGGATACCTAAGATTGATTAGTTTGTCTACACAGATTTTTAAAAACAACTGTTATGATATTTCCATAACATAAGAAAAGTACTCACAGCACACTTTTCGTATTTGCTGTTTTTCAACACGAAGTTACATTCAGCACCATTTTTCATGCTCTTCCAGGTAATGTCTTCCTTCAGACTACCATATGACTTAAGAACGAATGAATGCTCTAAATACGCCTGGTGGTCTGTGATTCAAGTAGTTTTACTGGGCTCCACTTGTTTCAGACATTCCAGTCATGTAGCATTGTCCCTACACCAGAGCAAATCCTCAGTACAAAAACCAAACTTTAATTTTGCATTATGAGAAAACAGCCCATGTTTGCATTTGCATTATGAGAAAGAGCACACAAAACAAAAATATACTGCTCAATCTTAAGCTTTTGCTCTCAAACTTGCAGTTTTCTCTTAGTCTTCTTTGAAGTTACATTAATATTCTACCTATGGATATTTTGTTAACTCAATCGAGATTAGTATCTATAATCTAGTCTAATCTAATTTATCCTTCTTTGCCTAATCCCTCTCCATTGCATTTGATTTTAAAGGTTTTTTTAAGGTATTGCACAATCACTGTTATTTCTCCCAACATGCTTCCAATTAATTTTATTTTTTAACAGCCTTAAATAATTCATACAACATACAGTTAACCCATTTGAAGTGTTTAAGTCAGTTTTTAAAATGTATTCACAAAGTTCTAAAACCATCAACACTATCTAACTTTAGAATATTTTCATCATCTGAAAAAAACTCTGCACCCCTTAGCAAATACTTCCCATTTTACCCCAAGGCCAGCTCTTAGGCATCCGCTTATCTACTTTTTATTTGTATAGATTTGTCGATTCTACATGTTTCATATAAATGGAATAATATAATGTATTATATTATTGACAGGCTTCCTTGACTTCAATATTTTCAAAGTTTATCCATGTTGTAGCATGTATCAGTACTTTCTTCCACTTTGTTACAGAATGAAGTGCCATTGTATGGATATGCCAGATTTTAAGCCATTTATCAGTTGGTGGATATATGTGCTGCTTTCACTTTTGGTTATTATGAATAATATTACTTTGAACAGTTGTTTATACATTTTTGTATGGCATAGGTTTTCATTTATTTTGAGTATGTATCTAGGAGTGGAATTGCTAGGTCATACCATAAGTCCATGTTTAACGTTTTGAAGAATTGTCATACTGTTTTCCAAAACAATTGCACAATTATACATTCCTGCTACCAATCTACAATGCTTCTAGTTTCTCCATATCCTCAACGCCACTTGTTATTATCAGTTTTTTTGAAGAGCACTATCCTAGTGGGTGTAACGTAGTGTCTCATTTGGGTTTTGATTTGCATTTCCTTAATGTCTGAAGATGTTGAGTATATTTCAGGTCCTTACTGGGCATTTGCCTAGTTTGTTTGTGGACATAACTATTCAGATTCCTTGTCATTTTTAAGTGGTATTTTTACTTTTTAAGGTGTCTATGATTTTTTATAACATATATTTTTATAATTGAGTTGTAATAATGCTTTATATATTCCAGATACAAATCTCTTATCAGGTAAACATTTTCTTCCATTCTGTGGCTTGTCTCTTTATTTTCTTGATGAAGTCCTTAAAAGCACGTTTTAGCTATGGATGAAGTAAAATTCATCTCTTTTTTCCTTTGTAGCTTCTGCTTTTATTGTCATATCTAATAAAGCTTTGCCTATCTTAAGTTCATGAAAATTTATATTTTCTTCTCAGATTTTTATATTTGTAGCACTTACATTTAGGTTGTTGATTCATTTTGAGTTAATTTTTCTGTTCCAGTGTAAAGAATGGATACAACTTAATTATTTTGAATATGGATATCCAGTTGTTTCAACAATATTTATTGAAAAAAAACATGGAGATTATTTCCCACATACAATGTCTTGGTATCCTTTTCAGTTATCAATTGGTCATTCATGTAAGGTTTAATTTCTGGCCTCTGAATTCTATCCCATTGATCTATATGTCTATCCTTATGCCAATATGTTACTGGAGCTTTGGAGTTCTTTTTGAAATCAGGAAGTTTGATTTCCAACTTTATTATTTTTCAATATTGTTTTGGATATTTTAAGTCTATACCCAAATTTTGATAGTGATTGTGTTAAATATGTAAATCAATTTGGAAAGTATTATCACATCACCAACATTAAGTCTGTCATCCACGAACTTGGGATATCTTTCCATTTGTTTAGGTCTTCTTTAATTTCTCTCAACAATATTGGTCATGTGTATAATCCTTCTGATGTAGTGCTGGATTAGGTTTGCTAGTGTTTTGTAAAGGGTTCTTGTGTATATAAGGGATATTGAAATGTGGTTTTAATTTCTTGGGATGTCTTTGCATAGTTTTATTATTTGGGTAATACTGGTCTTACAGAAAGAGTTCTTAAATATTCCATTCTTTCTGAATTTTTGATCTAGTTTATGAAAACTTGCTATTAATTATTTTTGAATGGTTAGTAGAATTCAGCAGTGAAGCTGTCCAGCCTAAGCTTTTTATTGTGGAAAATTTCTAAATTTTTATTTTGTTATATGTGTATTCAGGTTGTCTATTTCTTCTTGAGTAAGCTTCAGTAGTTTATATCTTTCTTGAGTTTTTTACATTTCACCTAAGTTACCTAATTTGCTGTTTTATAGCTATTCACAGTATTTGGTTATAGTCCATTTTATTTAGGTAAGGCCAGTAGTGATTATTTTTCCTAAATTAAAAAAAAAGGATTATAAAGAACATCTTTCTTTATTGATAATTTTAGTGATTTGAAATTTTCTACTCCCTACCTTTCAATCTGGTTAAGGTTTAACCATTTTGTCAGTGGTTTTAGGAAATCAACCATTGGTTTTGTTCATCTCCTCTAATTATTTTTCTATTCTCTATTCAATTTATTCCTGATGTGATCTTTGTCATTTCTTTTCTTCTGGTTGCTTTAGGTTTAGTTTGCCAATATCTTTTCCAGTATTTGAAATTAGAAAGCAAAGTTATAGATTTTAGATTTTTCTTCTTTTTTAATACAGATATTTACAAGTATAATGTTCCTTTTTTCCCCCATGGGTTCCCTTACCAACTTTTGGTATTTTCTTCTTCCAATGCAACTTTTGCTCCCATCTGCCTCCATTGGGAAATAATTGTTAGATATATTACCTTTCTATATGCCATCACCTTAATAACACAATTATATACCTATTGTTTTAGACAATTCATTTTAAATAAGAGAAGAAAGAAGAGTAAATATTCAATTATACTGCCTTTTACAATTATCTATATAATTAGCTTTCCCATAATTCTGATTTTCCATGTGGATTCAAGTTGTTATCTAGACCACTTACTTTTCTGTGTTGATTAAAATTGTCATATGGGGTCACTTGCTTTCATCCTGAAGAACTCCTTTAATATGTCATAACTGCTAACAATGAATACTCTCAGTTGTTGTTTATAGGGGGATATGTTAATTTCACCTTCATTTTGGAAAATAGTTTTGTTGGATACAAGATTCTAGTCTGACGGATATTTTGTCTGTCAGCTCTTTGCATAGGTCATCCCACTGCCTTCTGGCCTCCACTGTTTCTCATGAGAAAGCAGCTATAACTCTTATTGAATTTCCTTGTATGTGACAAGTCATTTTTCTTTTGCTACTTTCAAGATTCTCTCCGTGTCTTTCAGCAGTTCTACTATGAAGTGTTTCATTGTAGATATCTTTCTGTATATTTTACTTGGAGTCAGTTGAGCTTCTAGCATGTGTAGGTTAAATTTTTCATCAAATTTGGAAGTTTTCAGTATTCAGGTTTTGGACATATTTATAATAGTACTTTGAATTTTTTTTTCCTGTTAAATACCACATTTGGGCCACCTTGAAGGTAGTTTGTATTGTCTGCTTTATTTTTCAGTAAGTCACACTGTCTGTTTTTTTTGTATGTTTTTTGTATGTTTCATGGTTTTTTATTAAAAACTGTCTTGCTGTTGTTATTATTTGCTTGTTTATGTGTTTAGTGATTTTGATAGACTCTTCCAGAGCATTCTATTGTCCCTGCCAAATCTGGCCTCCGATGTCACACCTCAGAAGTTGCACCATCTTCCTGACACCCCATACTCTATGGATGACTTTTTGCCTGGTCTGCTTCTATTAGTATCACATCCACATGTTTGCCTCCAATGGTTACTAGTTGATCACTCTGCTGTTTTTGATAATGCCTTGAGGTGTAAGTTGCTACACAGTCTGTTCCAATTAAGTCAGTCTCATTTGCAGGATTGTCTTTTGAGGACAGTCTTTGAGGCCTGAATAATCCTAAGAAGACTTTTTTTTAACTTCTTTTCCCTGGTTCTCTCTGATAAATGTCTAGCTAGTCTACCATTTTACTTGTTGTTATCAAGGAGCTACCAGCCTCCTCTTAATTGCTCATCACTAAGATCTCCATTTATTTTTTTCTTGAGGAAGATTTGACCTGAGCTAACATCTGTGCCAGTCTTGCTCTATTTTGTATGTGGGTCACCACCACAACATGGCTGCTGATGAACAGTGTATGTCCATGCCTGGGAACTTAACCCAGGCCACCAAAGTGGAACTCACCCAATCTAACCACTAGGCCACTGGGCAAGCCCCCAAGATCTCCATTTCTTGATAATATCCTTAGGCTTGAAGCTCCCCAAACTATACTTCAAATAAGATCAGTCATCTTATAGAGAGCTACAAATTTCTGTTATTATGGCCCACCACTCTACCTGGGCAGAACCTATGTGCTATTGCTCCAGAGCTGGGGAGGTGAAGAGTGGCTCATTTGTCTCACTCCTACTCTAAAAGCAGAGCACTGGGCATGGATGAGAGCCCCTGGTTTCTTGGCTTGCTTTTCCTGGATGGAACACTTACCATATGAGCAAGCTGTGGTAGGATGGTTTAGGTCTGGGATTCTCAACTTGCCACGCTGGAGTAGTCTTCCACTCTGTGAGTAGAAGCTTGATAGATGAAGCAGACAATTGTTTTTTGCTCTGCTTGCCTGAAATAAAGCTTTTACAACATAGATGTGGGAATAGCAGATGATAAATTCTCGTCTACCTCTACCAGGAAGAAAACCTTACCCTAGAACAGGAACTTCCAGGGAGAGGGAGCCCTGTCTTCTTGCCTGCACCCATCAGGAGCAGAGCTTCTGTCACACTGGCCTGAGAGTGGAGGGAGTGGGTCATGTCTCAAGGCTCACATACTGTCATAGCTCTTACTGAGATTTAGTGGAATTTCTCAACTATATGTTTCTCCATTTGCTGTGTGATCTTAGAACAATTTCAGAGACTTTAATTTTTTTTTTTTTTTTAATTTTCAGCAATATGGTTGTTTCACTAGAGAGAGGGTCTATGAAGATCTCTACTCTGCCATTCTGGAAGTTGCTCTTCCCCAGTTACTTTTTAATACATTTTATTCTGAGGCAATATGTTAGCTTAAATATTTTGTATTTTGATGGCCTATATACGTGGTGCCAAATGCTGTGGCAATCTGGGCAAGTAATGTACAATATTCTAATCCGTTTATGTTTTATTAACTTTTTAATAAAAATGATTTAAAAAGCTGTCTGCATTATTCCTTCAACAAAATTGCGAATATTAAAAAATAAATAAAATAAATATTTACCCAGAGTGCCTTGAACACAGAAAATAAGACTTATCTGCTCAGTCTAGAATTTTCATTTAAGGTAAATGTATTTCCTCTCCCCTAGGAAATATAATAGACACTTGAAAAAAAAGAATGATTACCTCCATACCTAAGTTTCCATCACAGTTTCTCTATATGGCCTAAAGATAGAATTGATGGTAAATCAGGATTAATGCAGAAGCATCTTTAGGAAATTTGTGACTACTGCTTTATTTAGGCTCTTTACTTCGTTCTGGATTTTAGCCTTAGGATCATTTCTGCAGGAGTCTTCTGGACCTCAGGTTATGTACGTTAAAAACAGATAAGACAATTCAATTTATGCAAGATGTCCTTCTCGAGACCTTTGATCCATGCTGCGTATGTTCCATTTTATTTGTGCTTCCATAATTATCCAATTATTTTACTCATTTTCTGAACAATCAGCTCTCAGTGTGAATAATCCCAATCATGTTATTTTCCTTTTCTGTTATCTTCTGTGTGTAGCCATGATGGGATGGACATGGAATATGTAGATTCCATATATATATGTGCTTTGTTTCCTTTCTCATATGGATCCATGCTCATCATGTTAATCACATTTTGCATTGGCATTAGGTTCTGTCTTAGCCTACATTGAGACTGTTTCTGGTGTGATTTGTACAAATCATTGAACATTTTTTTTTCTTGATCATAAAATATTCATCAAGTCCACTAATAGGAACATAATTTTTCCTCTAATATATTGATAGCCCATAGCTTGCTAAATTCTAAACAGATCGAATTGTACATTTTAAGCTATAAATGAGAATGATAGTTCCCTCAAAATAGATCATTTTTTTCCTAGACTAGTAATATGCCACACACGAAGATTTTCTTTGCATGTATTTAAAAATCCTCATGACTTTAAACCATATGAAAATTAAGTCTCAGACAGTGCCTGAGGTAGGTATTCTTTTATTGTGGCTAGAACTAAATACTGATATCTGATTAGTAAAAACTCTTCTTTATTAAACATTATGTTCAGACTCTCCTTTTCCATTCTTGTTTACAAGGAAATTTATGTCTTGCTTTGACTCATAAAATGTTTGTGGATTTTAAAAGACTCTCGTAAAGTCATAGATTATTTGTTTTTAATGTTTATAGAAATGAGAACTATTTATTTTAACAGGATAATCGTAATATTAATAATAGAGCATAAATTGAACAGATTCTGCATCAGGCATTGTTGTAAGCTCTTTGCATATATTCCGTCTTCTTCACTCTGAATCCTTCACACAGTAAACAACAACAAATGACAAAACTGCCGAGAAAGGGTTAGCAGCAAATCTGCAATCTTTTCTTTCATTTTACAATTATGGTGAAAAAGCGGAACGTTCCCTGGAAATAAATAAATAAAGATGATCCAGTCAAATATTCACATACAGGTGCTTATGACAGAACTCTTGGAAATCACATGAATGATTTTTACTAGCTGGAGAGTTCTCGCGTATGGGAAGAATTTCTCCTAAGTATGCTATACTTAGTTTGTGTAGAACACCATTATAAACAAACCTGGAATCATAGATTTCTGAGGCATTCTTTGTAGGAAATATCGCATAGTCTGTGCAACTATCTGAGTATAAAGTGGAGACATTTCAGGGTTGAACATCTCTCGTTTAAACTGCGGTGATACATATAAAACTTAGATTTTTAATATATTAATCTTGGCCTGAGGGCATCCTGGGAAGGCGGGAGAGGACCTGAGGAGACATAAAGACCTTCCCAGAACTCTCCCTGCTTCTCCTGAGAATTTTCTTTAGTCATTACTTATAATTAATAATAAAGCTTGATTCTGTAAAATTTCTGTTTTGTGATAATTTGATTTGATGCTCTGATACTTTGTGTTGTCTTATCCAGGCATGCTGCATTTTTGCCTAAAAAAATCTGCGTAATCCATATCTTTCTACCACACTTTGGTAAACAGGCCTTTATCATTTTATTTTAATCAGTTGAAATTTAAATTGAAAGGAATATAGTTATTGAAAATATTTACCTTATATAAAAATGCACATATACTTAGAAAGAATGAGAGATAATTTATAATCTGCTTAGTTATTTTCTGGAGAGATAAGCAGGTTGCTTCCAACTCTGAATTTATATAATTAATCCATAAAATTCTAAAAGAAATCTTAACTAGGAACCATCTTGCATTTATGTTCTAATTACTTTAATACTAATTCTCAAGCTTCATTCATTATCAAGCACAAAATTGCAAACCTTCTTTCCTGATTTCCTCACTATTTTACCAATCAGAGGGCATTATGGCAGTCTTACCCTACTGAAGTTCAGAGTATTAAAAAATGAATATTTAAAATTAAAACATAGCTTGTCACACAGAATGAGCACCTGATGCCATTTACGAGGAACAGGTGGATGTTTAGTCAGGCATGTTTGATGTACCAGCAGGAATTATTTCAGTTAAATATCAATGTCATTGCCATTAGAGAAGACTGAAACAAGAGCAAAAGACACACACACACACACACACACACACACACACACACACACGACATAGGAATTTAAGGCATCTGAACTGAACCAGATTTGCAGGAGGATCCAGTCAATTTCTCTGGATTACCTAAAGCATGAGGAAGTAGCCTTGGAAATAGATTAAGAGAGTGTGACCTTTGTTGTTACACTGAAATGTGCAATTCCTGCAGATGCCATTGCTCTTTGGCATTTTTTCCTGGGTGAATGGAAGACAACATCTTTTTAGAGGTTCAGGAATAAAAATGACTAGGAAAAATATATGTCTTTGCACTTTGTATACAGTATCTCGAACTAATAAGTTAGAGCAGTTATTTTAATGGAAAAAAATATACACGATAAATATTTGGACTCATCACAAATGTAAATATTCTTAATTGGAGAGTGAGAGAGAGAAAATATGAATGGCCAATTTAAATATGTTTTTATTTTAGAAATACTCCAAGATATTATGATTTGTAAATATGTATATGTGTTTTCACAACAATTATGGCAACTTAATGTAGGCAAAATGAAGGCATATTTTAGTACCAAAATACCACTCAACAACACAGTACATCAGCAACCATTCACACTGAATGATGTAGATAATTAATCTAATTTTCCCTCTGCTTCATTTTGTGTTCTATTAGTTTTCTTATTCAAACTTTCAAGTCACAAATCTAATTTAAAACCTCTTAACTAGTCTAAAGCATAATGTGTTCTATCTGCGTTCAGTGTCTAGCAGTGAGCAGCAAAGCTGGAATACTAATTTGCTTCAGAATGTGCAAAGCACTCAATAATCAAATAATAAAATCCTGGCTCCAGCACTTCTTAATGACATGACCAAATGAGTCCAATGCCTTGAAATGTGAGCATAAGGTAAAAAAATAGAACAAAGAAGAATAAAAGGATGTAAATGAAGAATAAGGAAAAATCATGCTAACCAGATGAATATAGTCAATATCCTGGGGTTTCTGTTCAAAATGGTCCCTATTCAAGATAACAAGACTTTAAAATTAGCAAGACAAGTTTTGATTAACATGGTTCCTTACTAGTGTTGCTGTTTTGGTATTACCTTCTTTCTATATTTTCTCTCTTTCTGTGTGTCTATCAACAAATACACGGTTACAATTATTTAGATTTAATATTTGAAATTATTTTCTACAGTCTCTTTCTAAAAGTCTGTGTTGCTTTTTTCATGGGAAAGGGGCTTTCTTTTATATATTCCCATCCCCTTTGGTAAAATCAAGTTTATTTCGATATACTCTTGAATTCAAAGCAAATAAAAAAACCCACACATTTCATAAAATGAAGAAATAGGATATGTCAGAAAAATTAACCATGTACTGAGTGATTAAACTATTTTGTGTAAGAATGTCATTTCTATTTTGTTTAAATGTAATGCAATTTACTAGACCATAAAGAACTCCTTAGATGAAATGGCTGTTTTCCAGGCAATGCTACTCTGCTGCTGATTGCAATATATTCTGACATCTATGACAGTTTTATAATTCTTCTGTTCTGTGCTCTGAAGTGTCCTTCCTTTGCTGAAGGCTTTCTCTTGGGAAAAGGCACTAAAGTTTTGTGGACTGAAAGGACGATAAACTGTTTGATGGGAAAACAATATCACCATGTGATGCAATCTTGTTGCTAATTTGTTTCACGCTAATGTAGAAAAGTATTTCAAAACACATTTACATCAGGATTTAGAGGAGATTTTGTTAAAGATACGAACACTTTAGGTGAAATATAAGGAAGAAAATCATAAAAAAGATATAAAGATTCACCATATCTTTGATAGCCTCTTCTCTATAATGCCAAACATGTTAAAACGAGGTATATTATATGAACTATGCTAAAAATATTATATATCAGATATTACAATAGATTCGAGAAAAGTAATTTTAATAAAGATCCCCTTAGACTAAACAACATAAACGTATGCTTTGGAAAGTAGTCTATCGTAAATAATGACAAAGATTTTCATTGCTTATAAAATTCTCTTAGAGCATTTCTAGTAAATAACATCTGAATAAATTTTTTTAGGAATCCATGAATTGCCTGTGATAAGTACTGTATTTCCATTTCAATAAGAAGAAATATAGCCAACAAGTTCCTATTGAGAATGTGTTGTATTCAATAACTGTAAGGAAACAAACAGAAGGGTGAAACGCGGCTATGATAGCCAAAGGATAGAATCAGGAGAGGAGAGTCTGCAGCGCTGTCGGTCAGGAAGCACAGCAACAGGAGCAAATGAGTGAGCGTGTGCGTCCTCCTGTGGAGATAAGTTATGGACACATTGGCATAGGCAAATACACAAATATTCTCGTCACCTTTGTGTATAGACCAATGGAAAAGATTTCAGTTGGATCAGTGTTTAATTTGAAGGGGGCCATCTCAAGTGAATTTTTTAAATTCACAGTTATTTAGTAAATATTCAATTTTATACTGAAGTAATGATACAGTAACTTTTAAGAACACAGAACATTAGATTGCTAACCTTTTCATTAGAGAAGTATGAATTAATCTTAGAAAAAAGTTCGGAAATGAGGAGCCACCCTAATCAGTTATTTGAATCATGAATTATTTGTCATGCAGAATAGTCTGCATGAAGACCAGAATAAAGAGAAATACTAATATAATTGTCAATTTGTTTAATGACCTATAAGTTTCAAATTTTATATATACTATTGTACTTCAATTAGATGGAATATTTACATAAACAGATGTGGTTGTAGGTTGGCAATAAACTTACTTTCTCATAGGCAGCACATGTAAACCGGAAAGAAAAAAAACATTTTACAGTTAAGTTACAAATATATAAATATTATAACTGATTGGATCTTCCTCTTTTTTGTACCTTTTTCAAATTAAAGCATTTTATCTTAGTTTTTTAGAGGACTGTAACGCTGTCTAACACCAGCGGTTTTTGCAGCATTGACTAGTTTCAACCTCTAGGGTTGGAAAATTGTAGTAGAGTTATAGGCAATGAGTTGAGTAAAAATCCTTGTAGAGTTAAAAGGTTGTTTGCTAAGTCCATAATTCTTTATGTTGTTTCTGGGTCTGTTTTAATTTCCTGTTTGTTTATTTGTTTTTCTTTGTTATGGATCACATTCTCCTACTTTTTTTGCATGTGCAGTAAGTTTTGATTAGATGCTGGACATTACGAATGTTACAGTTTCTAGTGTCTAGATTTTCTTTTAATGAGTGTGAGTTTTATTTCTTCAGTAATTTAAGTTAACATGAAAAAAAGCTTTATCCTGTTCAAAGCGTATTTTTGTTTTGTAACAGAGGGTCTAGAGCAGCCTTTACTCTAAAACGTGAGGCTTTTGGGGGTCTCTGCTGAATGTTGCAAGAGTTTAAACAAGGATGCTCCGCTTATCAACACTTAACATTTGATCCAGCAATTCCACTTTTAGGTAATACCCAAGAGAAATAAAAACGTATGTCTGCAAAAAAATGTACATGGATGCTCATAACTGCTTTATTTACATTAGTCAAAATCCAGTAACAAAATTAATGTCCATCAATTAATGAGTAGATAAATTATTGTATACCCATACAGTTGAATACTGAATAATAAAAGATAACTCTGTAGTGATAAACATAAGAATATAAATGAATTCCAAAAGGTGTTATGCTGAATGAAAGAAGACAGACACAAATTATACATACTGTATGACCTCTTTATATACAATTCTGGAAGAGGCAAAACTTACTTAACATAACAGAAAACAGATTAGTGGATGTCTAGGGCTGAGATTTGGGGAAATTGACTAAGAAAGGACAGAAGGGGCTATTTTGGAGAATGAAAGTATTCTATATCAAGATTATGGTGGTAGTTATATGGGTGTATATATTTGTCTCAATTTTTAAAAAATAGACATTTAAGAACAAGTGCATCTTATTATGTGTGAGCCATATCTCAATAAAGTAAGTTTAGAAAGAAAAAAATATACACATCTGCACACTTTTGAACTTGAGTTAACTCACTTGTGAAGGCAGAGTAGCATGCTAGAAGAGTCCAGGATTTGAAATCATATGTAAGAAGGCACAGTCAGCCCCCATGTCTGTAACACTGGACAAGTTAACCACTCTGAGTCTTAGTTACCTTATATATAAAATGCGGAATGATGGCATACATCTCAGATTGACTGTGAATAACAATTCCATGTGGAGCACTTCTCACATAAGACAAATGAAAAATATTAGCCCCTTTCTTCTGTGATATACATTCTGATTCTAGGGTATGATTTAAGTGCTATTGACTTAAGTGATAACTAATATGACACTGCGAATTACTCAGTCAAAATGATGGTTCTCTATAAGTGTTGAGCTATATTTAAAGTATATTTTAATGAGTATATTTAATATTTACATACATCAAAGCCAAGGTACAAAGACTTCCCAACTTTAATATGGTCTGTTTGATGTTGATCTTTCCAAAAGAACTAGCAGTGACCCAGAGAGCAAGCTGATTTCAGGAATTCAGCAGGTTAGGTAATGACTGCGAATTTATTTGCCAAAGTTAAACTACCTTCTGGTTATTCATTCATGATTATAAGCAAATTGCATTTTATGTCCTAAAAATTACACATGAGAGTGCTTCCTAAAGAATTCTACTCTTCAAAACATGAAATTAAGTAGGAACAAAAAATATAGACAAATATTTAGGCAAAAATATACACACATGAGAGTGTATTTTGGAAGCTCACAATGAAGTATTCATTAAAATCTGCAGTTGCTACAGTCTTTAATATTTGAACAAAGTTTAAGAAGTCATTTATTCTATATAAATTGCATAGATTTAGATTTTCATTTTCTTGGGCTATCCCATTTTCTAATAAAAATCATCACTGTGACTCATCTTGCATCATTAACTGACATCTAAAATTCATCTGCTGGTGCTGTAATAAATAGCCTAGGGAAAGGCTATATGGGAGTGCATAGCACATTAAGTAAGTTTCTGAACACAGAGAACTAATAATTTTATACTTTCTTAGAGAACAAATTGTTTAAAAGAAATAAACAAGTTTAAAGGGAGATAATGAGAACTATATGTGGAAAAGAAATATACTTTTGAATGCATTTCAACAACTTTATTATGCAACATTCCTTTCTCTTTACCCATGATCCCCTAAATTATTTCCCAGCACACTCTCTCCAAAGATGCAAAATAAAAAATAGACCTTCTAAATAAAATAAACACACATTTTCTTATTAGCCTCTCACAAATATGCAAAACGTATTGCAAATAAAAAAGCATTTTTCATCTCATATCTTTTGGGTTTTTTTAAGGAGCCTTGTAAATAGCCACTGGACTAGGAGCAGAGTGAATAGAAGCTATCCAGGAGAGGTGAAGTAAAACTCTGCTATTTTCTTTCAAATGTGTATCAATGAACAAGGGAACACATTTTTTTAATATGGAAGGCATTATTAATACAATGATGAAAATAAAATATTTCTACCACTAAAATGCTAAAACTATATAATATATACCAAGAGCATTCTATGAATTGGTCACTATGCTAAGCACTTTGTATCCATTAAAATCTTCTATCTTTATTAGCTTCACGCAATTGGCAGTAATAATCCATGTTACAGGTGAGTTTCACGAGGTCATCAGAGAGTAAATGGTGGAGTTATAAATAAAGTCGAGGCAGCACCACCAGACTTTGTACTCTTAAGCTCAGGAATTATCGATACACTTTAATAACTAAAAAGAAAAATACCTAAATGAAATGTACTATTGTAGTTGAATAATCAAGCCTGATATTTCTTTATAAGGATTTGTGGAAAAATAAACATCTTTGAGTTTATTTATATAAAAATGTTTATAATGTATTATGTATCATGTATAGAATATAGAATATAAGGATATAAGTATAGAATATAAGCAAGAGACAGTAATTTAACCAATTTTTATAATATGTAATCGTTTAAATATAAAAATCTAGAAATCTTAGCCGCTATCACCACTCTTGTGTGTGTGTGTGTTCCTTCTTTGAAATCTTACAGTTGATTGGAGTGTAATGTTTACTAGAGAATAGAAAAGAATGATATAGACTACTGATTGAAAAAACTTGATAACAATGTTCAAGAAAGCACTTCAAACCGTTGTCATTTGACTATCTCCGATTGTCCTCTTGATACACCCCTGTGCGATTTGATTGATGAATAATACATTAGTTTGTAAGTATTTAAATCAGTTGCATTGTCTAGCTGTCTGTCATACTCCACATCAATCTGTCTTACATAGGGAAAAAATATGGTAGGAAAACACCGAAGCAAGTCCTTTGAAGTTTGAAAGCACCTTCAAAATGAATTTGTTAAATTTTACTTAGAGTAATAAAATTTGTTTAAGTACGAATGTATTTGATATTCAACATTTTGAGACTATATAAAACAACACTTATTGATGAGAAACCATTTACTTAAGATGTTCATTGGTTCCTGTAGTAGAAACTTAGAAGGCAAAATATTAAACAGGAACTGAATCACTCATTTAAGGAAGTACTGTATCAGTGGATTGCCCATATCCTTGAAAGTAAATATATAAATATATATAAACATAAATATATATTCAATAACTTACTCTCCTGTTAATTTTAAGAAAATTTGACAATCATACACACACTTACATAAGTAGTTAATGTTTGTTTACTTATTTACTACTTATTCACATATTATTTATTAGAAGAAATTGGCATACACAATTGAGCAGGGGAAGTGGCTAAGCAAGTTCAAAGTGCACAGTGCAGGCTAACAGGAAGAGAAGATTACAAGCAGTCAGGAGCAACACAGTCACAGAAGAAGGCTGCTGTCCACAGTGGAGATGCAGCCTCTTTCCAAGGTACTCTTGAGCTCTGTTTTAAAGACTTCCAACTGATTTAGTTAGATCTCTCAAAGATAGTCTCCCTTCCAACTGATTAAGTCAAACAATCCCAGGATAATCCCCTACTTGAAAGTTAACTGATTAGGGAATACAATTACATCAAAATCTCTTCCCTTTTGCCATGTAATGTAACCTAGTCACAGCAGTAAAATCAATCATATCCTGCCCACACTCAAGTCAAGGGAATTGTAAAGAGCATGTACAAAAGAGGATGGGAATCTAGAGTGTCATCATAGAATTCTCTCCACTGGAGAATGCAAAGATGGTTTAATGTCAGAAAACCCATCAGTGTAATTATACTACTAGCCTAAAAGAGAAAAAAGCCCATAAATTTGTTTCATCACTTGATAATTTTTTGAATAAACAGAAACTTTCCTAACATGTCAGTTAGATAACGTCAATTGTTACTTAGAATACCAATGTAAGTAGAAGGAAAATTTGTAACTCTAAGTGTCATTTCTGTATAAATAGTTCAAAGAAATTCTCACATAAATCCATAATTGAATATAAACAGTGATGTTCACTGCAAATATTTTTTTGGTGGTAGCAAGCAGCTGAAAGCTATATATTTATAAAAGTACATAGAGGAATGATATCTGTAGCAAAGTACCTTTTGTACAATTAAAAATTCACTTATACAAAACATTACATATTTTATAAACATTTTTACAGATAAGAATAAATATTACATCATAACTGTCACAAACAAAGAGAGGGTAAGGAGACATTATCAGCAAATGTGATATGGTATCCTGGATGAGATTCTGGAACTGCAAAAGGATAGTGGGTAAAAACTAAGGAAATCTAAATAAGGGATGAGTATTAGTTTAAAATAATGCATAAATATTGCTTCAATAACTGTGACAAATATACTATACTAACCAAAGAGATTAATAATAGGGAAAACTGGGGTATGGTGTATATGAGAACTCTATACTATCTTTGCAACTTTACTGTAAATCTATTTTGAAATAAAAAGTTATTAAAAAGTCAAAAAATACATCTTTATTATATCTATTTTTGAAATTAAAATAAGCAATCTTAATAGAAAGTATACTTTGTAATATTAGCATAACAGTAACACTAATATTTGACTACTCTAATTCTATAATGGTCTTAATTCTTTTGAATCAATATCTGCTCATGTGGATATTGGTATATTTACATCTCTAAGATATGGATATACTTAAATATATTTAATCCCATTTTCTAAATCGGAAACAGCAGATCTTAGAGATTGTGTGATTCACATAAGTTAAATAAATCTTCCTGAGTGAGATGCTGTGAATAGGTGGCAGGTGAGCAAAGATGTTGACTACCTTCAGGTACTAGGCCATCTGGGCTGAATCTGGAGCAGCAATGGTCAGCCTTGGCAGATTTCCCCAGTGTCATACCATTATTTTTGTTTAATGTGTGTTCCATGCTATGAAAAATGTTGGGGCCGGCTCCGTGGCCGAGTGGTTAAGTTCGCGCCCTCTGCTGCGGAGGCCCAGGGTTCGGATGCTGGGTGCCGGCATGGCACCGCTCTCAGGCCACGTTGAGGCGGCGTCCCACATCCCACAACTAGAAGGACATGCAGCTAAGATATACAATTGTGTACAGGGGGCGTTTGGGGAGATAAAGCAGAAAAAAAAAAGAAAAGGGAGATTGGCAACAGTTGTTAGCCCAGGTGTCAATCTTTAAAAAAAAAAAAAGAAAAGAAAAATGTTGAGAAGAATTAACACTCTATCAGTCTGCTTCATGTTCACATATAACATTAAAAATAAACCAAAAAAAAAAGGGCAATTGTTCCTTAAGTCAAATGTTTATATAGAGTACATCTATAATGTGATTGCATTGCAAAAATGTCTGTTGACATAAAATAGAAACACCTTTAAAAATGGTTTATGGTCGATATCCTTGGTGGTTGCATGGTATCTGAATCGTCTCTCCGTGCTTCAGTAATTCCCTACATTTGAAGCAAATATTGAATTCCACTCTACAAGCTGTATTCAGGCTACCAAGTTTCTTTTGTCGCTTTGGCTCCAGCATGAATGAAAACTTGTATAATCAGGTGCACCTGACAGAGAATCAGAAGCCAGTAATGTAATGATGTAACAACCGCATACATTTTCTAGAATCAAGACCTGTATTTGCATTGCCTGGGGGCAAGCGTCAGGAGTGTCTGTTGGGTAAGGTATAGCATTTGTCACCAGAGAGGAAGGCAGTCCTGTTTTTAGTAACAAATGTTTCTGCAGGATGTGTAAGAGGGACTTTCACCGTTAGTCTCTCTTTTTACTAGGCTCTGGGTTGTCAAGAGAAGGGAGATAACAGATACAGTTGGAGATTGGAGGAGATATAATGCAGTGAGTCTCTCCCTTAGTATGGTGGAAGGTACGGAGTCAATGCAACATCCGTTTCTTGCTTTCAGACCACCTGACAGTTTCCGCCTCTCCCATGCTCCCTTTGAAACCTAAAACACCACAGCAATTAGAGGCATCACATGCAATCTTTATCCTATCATTTTTTTCTTCCATTATGAAAAATGTTGTTTTTTCTTTTATATGTATCTGAATGAGTTTTATAATGATGAAGACATGTTTTAATAATCAAATCCTTCAAGCTAGTGATGATTCAAATGCTGACTGTTTGATCTTGTCAGCTTTCCAGAATGCCTTAAAAAATGAACAGCACATTTTCAGATCATTATAGAGGAGATTTTAGGTTGATGGCATGATATTTTATCTTCAAATGGAGAAAATGCCCAAGAGTAAGCAATTTTCAAAATGTATAGCCCAACAAAGATAGGAACATACGAAAGAATTGTTACACTGAACTATGATGAATGGTTTCTAGCTTTTCTGATTAATGGACTGTTCAGAAAGATGTGCATCTGGGAGCATTGAGTTTAAAATTAAATGCGAGGAGTTCCTGAGTTCTAATTTCATATCTTCAAATAGTATGACTCTGTAATTTATGCAAGCTGTGATAGATTTTTTTAAGCAGCATTTAAGATGAGGAGCGTCAATTTCACAGGAGAATAATAGTGAATTTACTATGTGTTCATTACTTCATAGAGGCAACTGAAAAGGGAAAATGAAGTCAACTACTTGTTTGGCATCCTTTAAATAGAGCATTTGAAAATTTTGAATTTTTTGTGTAATATAAGTGTTCCTCATATATAGGAAGTATTTCAACCTACTACATTGCAAAATCCTTGCCAAAAATCTCAAAATTTTGAATAATTACTTACTCTTTAAAACTTATTAACTGACTTTGATATTATTTGAATTTCACATTTTTAAAAATAAAGGCACACCACAACTAGAAGGACCTGCAACCAAGATATACAACTATGTTCGAGGGGTTTGGGAAGATAAAGCAGAAAAAAAAAAAAATAAAGGCACATACAATCTTGTCTATTCACTTCCTATATATTTATCTGTGACAGCAAAAACAACAGTCAAGACATTACATTTTTAAATTGATGTCTTGGAAATCTTAAATTGTAATTTAAAAAATAAAAAAACTAAGATAAATATATGTTAAATTTTGTTTAAGAAGCTAGAAAGAGATTAAAATAATATGTAACAAATAGCTTTATGAGTAAACATAAAATTAATGGCATGAAAAGCAGCAAGAGCTACAGAAGGAATCTATCATGAAATATATGAATACAAGATTCAGTCTTGGTAAAAAAATAAGACAATTAACTTCTTGACTAAATTTTGATTGCGACAAACAACAATTTATTATTCAAAATGAAAAAAAGATAGCTCTGCAATATTGATGAAATTTCAAATAATGCTGTAGATATTGAGCTAAAGTAGTTTGTAGAATGTACTCAAACATCTGAGTAGGTCATATGATCAAATAAGAAAAATATGTTGAGAAGCCATACAGTCTTCCCATACAAAACACAAATAAAGAGATAAAAAAATAAATAATGGAATACATATATACAGACATTAAAATGTTCAGGTTGTTTAATATAGTTTTATGAAAAAACCATTAAATTTCTTAAACACTAGAAATGATATTTAATAATTTAATAGAAAAAATAATCCACTCATGATCGCATTTTTTAAAAAACATAATAAGTAGTTTCCAGAAAAGTGGTGGTATTAGCTGCAGCTTTTTACTTTCTGCAAATGCTGACCTAAAATCAGACAGAGCAATTAAGTAGCAAAACCTGAAATCATAAGCAGTGTTTGCACTGAAGTAGGTGTCACGCTGTCTAAAGTAACCCGCCAAAAGAGCATGTTGGGAACAAATCAACAGCTACAAGACACCTCTGTGTTATCCATGCAAGAACAAAGGAGATCAGAGGGAGGTAAGAGAGGGCCTGCCAGACCAGAAGACAGGGGACCTCGAACTAGTGAGTAGAGAGTGATTCTGCTTATTCCAATGGCATCTGAGAGCCAAGTTTGCAATGAGGACTAATGGAGCAGAAGCAGTCTAGCTCCTATAATCTCTTGAAACCGAGTTGCCACAGCTCTGTTCCAGCACAGGAACCCAAGGGAAGGAGAAAGTATTGGGCAGTAAACAAAAATCAGGTATGAAAAGGAAAAAAGAAACAAAGGAAAGAGAAAGACCAGAAAAAATAGTGGAGTTGGATAATAGAGCCAGGGAATTTGAAAAGCCAAGGCACTATATTTGGAACATTGTAGTGAAAAATGACAGAAGAAGGCACTCTGTGAAATCAGAATAGTGACCCTGAAAATGTTTCATTCATAGCAATCCAGAAAACTAATTTCACAAAAAAATGAGCAACATAAAAGTACTGAGGTCAAATCCCATAAAGTGTTTTTATAACAAAAATTAGAAAAGAATTACTTTATTTAAGCCTCAAATTTATTTTGTGTTTCTTTTGGACAGTTTGTTCATACAAATAGGATTTTTATAGATATAAAGCTAAAAATAAATGAAGAATAGATTTTTTATAGGTCTTTGTAGTAACTTCTGAGTCATGGTAAAATATAAATATGCATCAAAGAAAAATGAATTGTTCCTATGGCAGCCACTTGAATTGGCAGAAGAGTATGCATTGGCTTTGAATTTGTAACTGATTATTGCCAGAAAGGTGATATTGAAATATCAATAAGCTCAATCATTGCATTTCATTTCTAATTTGCACAGTCAGGTATGATCCCAAGTAAAAAGTCTTTAAAAATTATATTACCTCCCATGAGAACAATCCAGTTGCTTCATCCTTGTATTAGAGGAATTCCTTAGTTATAAATACCTGCTGAAGAAGGTCAGTAGGATTGACTTTCTGCTAAGCTTTTCTGTACAGTTTAGGAAGTTGCGACATGCTTGGGTCTGTTTCTCTGGCCTAACTATGTTTTTTTCTTAATCAATTCTTTCTGAAAGGGAAAAGAAACACTGCATGAAGCATGTGGTTAGTTTTAATGTTTTAAATGCATATTGGTTCATTACATTTTGTCTTTTCCCTGTTAGAAGGGTAAAAACAGTGCACATATTCAGTACCTATACTTTATTTTAAATCTATTGCCTATGTGTAATTTTCTGGAGGGAAGAAATATTTATTATAAAACAGCCAAGTTGTTCTTTTCATACGATACAAACTATATGTGCTACTGGTAACATTATTACAAATCCCTTCCATTCAAGCTAAGCAGAAATACGTTGTAAAGGAAATTCATGTATTTACATTATTAACTCTGCCTTATAATATTCAAAGGCAATGACACGAAAGCAAAAAACATTTTAGTTGTTAATCACAGGGAGATTTTCTGATATATTTAGACTAAAAAAAATCTTCGAAGATAAAGTATTTTGTGAAAACCCAAAAACTTAGACAATAAAGCATTATGCATGATTCAACCATACTTCTGATAAAAGCTAAATGAATGGAAGTGTATATAACCTCTGGTCCATCCCAAAGCATGAACTATTGTTAGAATTATGTAAAGAGAAATGGCTATGTAACTGGTATTCTGATTTTTGTTTTCTTTTGTTAACTATAAGCCCATTATAACACTTTGAAAAGAGGTACGAAGCCAAAATTTTTCTGATACTTTTATATATATTAAGATTTTCGTTCTCATTATTAAATATATCTCAGAAACAATCTTCAAGTAGAGATTTAGGTCATCTTCAACAACTCAAATACTGAATCTTTTGCAAATGAGGATTCATAGAGAAACTGGGTGGGATTGCCTTTCAGTCCAGGACATTTACAATGAAAGATCAAATGTTGGGTTAAATCCCATTAACTACTGAGGTGGAACCACACTTTGATTAGCTCTCTCCTCTTCTACCAGGAGAAAGCTGAAGTTGATTTTTCAGAATCTCGGGTAGCTGAATGAAGTTATGCCAATTAGAGGTAATTATATGAAATATGGATGGCAGAAATTAAACAGAAATCACCTCTGTCCCTAACTAATTGCCTCGAGGATCTCAAGGTGGGTTTGGAAGCATTTAACTGTTTGAGAGATGCCATCACCAGCCACCCTGAAGCAGACCAAGCCCCAGCACAAGAGCAGCGCCTACGAACTTTGCCTCATTTTTAGTGCTAAGATCGCCTCTCCAGGAGGCGCTTAGCCTGCAGTGTATGTGGAACCACGTTTTCCAACTGAGCCTGCACAAGAGAATGCCCGTTTCTCCCTTTCGAATATTCATGCTCCGTCCAAAATAAATGGTCCCTGCTTTCCCATGCTCAGAGACAGCCATGTTCCTTGGAAAAGATTCCATGTGGCCTCCTATTTGCTGCAGATACATTCTACTTTGTGTGACAGCTACTTCTGGTCGAGGGTCTAATTTTAACTTGCCGGGAGGCGAACCAACTTTTGGTTCAGCAACACCTCCTTGTTTATGGCAGTTGACACACAAATCCACAAAATAAGTATTTATAGCAGCTAGACACTCCATCCACATGCGTTGCAGGTGTGAGGCAGTTTGGGCAGTGGCATGGTGGGAGAAACAGCAGTAGCTCCCTGAGCTCTGGCTAACAAGTCCAGAGAAGGGATCTTGAAAAGAAATGTCCAATGCCCACCCCCTTACTTCTAACCGACCCCTTCAAAAGGTTGTATAGTTGCTTTATTTAACCCTCCATAGTTTAGAACCCAAAGACTTTTTTCCTTATATTAAACTTTGACCAACATAACCACCATTTCTTAATATTGCATTTATGAGGTGTAAAGAACTAGATTTTCTTCAGTCGGCATTTCTTTTATATTTATGTATGAACAGTATTACATATTACATGAACAGTATAATATAACATACAGCTTATTATTTGATAATGTTCTGGGAGGGGTATTTGATTTTGTTTTAGAAAAATATAGATTTACCAAAAAGGAAATTTGTAATTTTTGTTGCTGAGCTTCAACTGGGTTCTGTCTGAAGCACTTAAGATCAGTTTCACACTAACCTGGCTCAGGAAAAAGGTAACCGTAAGAACAGTAACAAATAATTGTGTAACTCTTTACATTTGACAAGTAATTGTCCAAAGTTTAATTTTTCCAAACATTCGAAAATCAAAAACCAGAGACAGAAAATATTATTTATGGTCACCATTCAAGGTAGGCAAAAAGTTTGAACAGGTATACATAAAAGAAGACATGCAAATAGCCAATGCCTGCATGAAGTGCACGAAGACGTTCTCAACATCACTTGTCAGTAGGAAAATACACATTATAATCCTCAGGAGCTACCACTACACATCCACAAGAATGGCTAAAATTGAAAACACTGGCAAAACCAAATGTTGTTACCAAAATAACACAACTGAGAATCTCAAACACTGTTGGTGGGAACATAAAAATTGTATACTCACTTTGGAAAAAGGTCTGAATTCTTTCATATCTTTAAAATTTGCCTTTGTTGTCTGATTGAAAAATTTTTAAATAACATTTTGGAAAAAATAAGGATAAAGAGAACAATTGTAAATTAATTAGAAGTTGAAACTTTAGAATTAGATAAGGAGTTTAAAATAATTGTGGTTATATGAGAGGGAAATTAGATCACTGGATGGAGAATTTAAGCAGGGTATTACAAACTTGAGGGAAAAGCCAAATGGAAATACTAACAATGAAAAATGCTTAACTGAAATTAAACTTCATAAAATGGATCCAATGGTAGATTAAACACATAAAAGAGAGAAGGAATAATGTGGAGGATAGAACAGGTGAAAATATCCAAATTTGGAGAGTAAAGTATAGAAAATACAGAATTGGGTGCCAGTCCGGTGGTGCAGGGGTTAAGTGCACACATTCCGCTTTGGCGGCCTGGGGTTCACTGGTTCAGATCCTGGGTGCGGACATGGCACCACTTGGCCAGTCGTGCTGTGGTAGGTGTCCCACATATAAAATAGAGGAAGATGGGCATGGATGTTAGCTCAGGGCCAGTCTACCTCAGAAAAAAACAGGAGGATTGGTAGATGTTAGCTCAGGGCTAATCTTCCTCAGAAAAAAAAAGAAAAGAAAATGCAGACTCATGGTTAACTAAGAGACATTTGGGACGCTGTACAAATGCGTGTAATATACAGCTAAAACGAGAAAGGAGAGAATGCAGCAAATTTCACCTATCCTCATTTTTTTCATCCACAAAATAGATACAACACTACATGTTTATCAATTTTAGAGAAGATGTATGGAAATAACTAAGCTTAGTGAACACTGAATAAAAAATAGTGCTTTTTAGAATGGTAATTAATGATACTAAAATTGTCATTAACAACCATTATTATGAGCTGAATATAATTTCCTATTAATAGCATGTTTTGATGTTTTAAACATACGCCTTATATAACTCTATCTTTCTATTTCTATATATTATTGACATTAGGGGCCATAATTTATGTCTCCTTATATACCTAAAACTTTGGAAGATGTTCTATACTATGCAAAATCTGAATAAATATTAGTGTAATTCTTAGGCATGAAATATCAAAGATGAACATATGTATACTCTGTGCACCAGCAATTTCTATCCCAGGTAAATACCCAAGGAGTGAACACAAGTGTTTATAGCAGCACTATTCCTAATAGCAGCACAACTGAAAACAAATCCAAATGTTCATTAGTATATTGATAAGTAAATAGAGAATTAAATTGCAGTGTATTGAAAAATTGAATACTAAACAGCGATGAAAATTAAGTACAGCTAGAGCTAACAAATGGACATATTACCCCAAAATAATATTTAGGTTATGAAAGAACTAATACATACAATGTGATTTTACTTATATAAAATTCAAAAATAGGCTGGAATAATCTATCTTTAAGTCATTATAGTCATTTCATTGTCTTCTTCTTTTTTTTTTTTGCTGAGGAAGATTCACCCTGAGCTAACATCTGTTGCCAATCTTCCTCCTTTTGTTTTATGTGAGCTGCCACCACGGTGAGGCCACTAACAGACCAAATGGCGTGCTTCTGTGCCTGGGAACCAAATTCATGCTGCCAAAGTGGAGTATGATGAACTTGAACTGCTATTCCATCAGGGCTGGCCCTAGTGGTTTCCTTCTAGATTTGTGACTATGACAGATTTAAATGAGAGTATTTTGCAGTACTGTTAATGCTCTACTTTTTATTCCTATTTTGATTAAACAAGTTCATTCTAAATGTCATCATTCATTGATCTGTACACTTAACATATACTGTTTGTATGTTATATTTCAATAAAACTTTACTACAACAATTTTAGCATAGTGTAAATTTTTTACAGATATGAAATGGTAGTGACATAAAAAAACTACATAATATTTATTTCCTTAATCTTTACTTTGCACAATAGTTAACTAATGTAGCTCTAATTGGTAAGCTAATTAGTATATCATATCTATTATTAACTTCTATACAGGGTGTATTTGTGAGAAATCTTGATATAATAACAAGCATATACATGCATATGTGTATATATATATATAGAAAGAGAGAGAAAAGGAGAGAGACAGAGAGAGAGGAAGAAACCTTGGATATAATGTAAGAGGCAATGATGAAAAATGAGAAAGGTAAACCGGTTTGTGGCCCCCAGGACTAGAGAAACAATACAGTAGCAGGTTATCATAGGCCCCCTGACCCAACCAAAGAAGTAACCCACACCCACTGTTCCTCTACTCCTAACTCAGCAACAGAGGGAGGCTCAAGTAGGCTTATTCCTCCCCTCGATCAAGCTGGATCCCCCTCAGCAGCATTAGACAAGCCCAGCACCATAGGTAAGGAAGATTGATTGGAAGACATGCTAACAATAAGCAGCCAGGGAAAGCACCATAATTCCCCATTGGATCCAACATTCTGCTTCCCTCAACATCCCCCTCCTCATGGCAGACTATTCTAGAGCAGCGGGTGAAAACATCAAGACTCTTTCAATAACAAGTGACCCATAAACATTGGGACAGCCAGTGGGCAACAGCAAAAGGAACCCTAAAATAATTGGCTTTGCCCAAGGAGCCTCTTTGTCTCCATTAGTGTGAGATGTCTTCCCTTCACCAGGAGGTGCAAGGGTGGGTAGGCAACACTGGCAAAGAGAGCTCCATCATAAGCAGTGGCCTGGCCCAAGAAGTTCTTTGTCTCTATGGCCTGAGATGTCTGCCTCCACTGAAAGGCATGAGGGTGGCCAGGCAACATTGGCAAGAGAGAACCCAGCACAAAAAGTGACATAGTCTAGGAAGTCTCTTTGTCCCAGTATACCTGAGATATCACACCCCATCCAGAGACAACTACTTGCCGAAAGGCATCTGTAGGGGCATTACTCCACAAGTGCCAGGCCAGGAAAGCCACTTTATTGCCATAAACCTAAGATTCTCCTTCCCCAACAAAGGAACCTCAGTGGCCCAGCCTGGAGAAACCCATTTTATCCCTCAGGCAGCACCTGCAGGGACCAAAGGGAGTTATCAGAACCAGATAAACCAAACCAACCAAAATAACACTGTAAAGGCTCTGAAAATTAAATTGTCATTAGAACTATAGCCCGTAGTAGTAGGCCAAAACCTGCATCCTAAACCTAAACAGTGTGATTGCTTGCCAAAATAAAATACTTAAACAAGACTTAGTAGATGACAAAATGTACAAGATACAATAAAAAAAATCACCCATCATACCAAGAAGAAAGAAAATTAAAATATGAATTAAAAAAGACCATCAACTGACATGAATGAGATGAATCAGATGGTAGAATTATCTGACAAGGATTTTAAAGCAAATATCCTAAAACTGTTTTAATAATCAATTACAAATTCTACTGCAACAAATGAGAAGAAAAGAAAATTGAACAAAGGAATTGGAGTCATGAAAATATAGAACTGGAAAATATAATAACATAAAAAAATTCTCAATGGATGTACTCAATGTATAATGGAGATGACAGAGAGTAGAAGTGGTGAATTTGAGATCAATGGAATTTACCCAATCTGAACTGCATAGAGAAAATAGACTGAAAAAGATGAACAGAACCTCGGGGGCCTTTGGGCAATAATAAAAGATCCAACATTATATCATTTTAGTCCCAGGAGAAGAGAAAGAAGGTAGAACTGAAAGAGGATTAGAATAATGGCTGAAAAACTCTCAAATTTGGCAAAGGCTACAATCCTACATATTCAAGAAGCAGAGTAAACCCCAAACAGAATAAATACAAAGAAATCCACACCATTAAACATTTGAAAATGAAAGGGGAAGAAATTATCTTGAAAGCAGCCAGAGAGAAATGACACATTACCCATAAGAGGAAATACCAATTCAAATGACAGCAGATTTCTCATCTGAAACCTTAGTGGCAAGAAGGAAGTGGCACAACAGTTTTCAGGTGCTGAAAAAAGATTTCTGTCAATAGTGAAGGCTATATTTGGCAAAACTATCCTTCAGGAATGAAAAGGAAATAAAGACATTCTCTGACAAGGAAAACTGAAAACATTTGTCACTAGCAGACCTACCCTTAAAGATTGGAAAGTAGTTCCAATTAAAGAAGAAAATCTTTTAAACAGAAAAGATATGATAAAAAAGAAACAATTGTGGAGAGATAGGATGGAAGAAAGAAGAATAGGAAGACCTTCAATATAGATACTTATAATAGCTTATCTTTTTTATCAAGTTTATTATAAATCATATCTTTAATTGAATAAAATATAGCACCATTTGATACTCAACACAATGATATATAACCGTGGTGATGGTAAATAGATCTAAATTAGTAATAATTACTAGGATTAGTGAAATGTTGACAGCAGTAGACTATGGTAGGTCATGTATGCTGAAATACTTAGAGAAGCCACTACAAAAATATATAAAGAGATACAATCAAAAACACTACAAATAAGTCAAGGTGGAATAAAAGAATGTTTAAGTAACCCACAAGAAGACAAGAAAACAGAAATGAAAGAAAGAGAATCAGGGGAAACAAATAGGAAAATGGCAGATTAAGTTCTATCATATCAATAATTAACTTAAATGCAAATGGTCTAAATACGCCAATCTAAAGACAGAAATGGGCAGAGTGGATTAAAAAAAAGGAGCATAGAGGCCGGCTCCGTGGCCGAGTGGTTAAGTTCATGCGCTCCGCTGTGGCAGCCCAGGGTTCAGATCCTGGGCACGGACATGGCACCGCTCATCAGGCTACGTTGAGGCGGCGTCCCACATCACACAACTAGAAGGACCAACAACTGTGTACGGGGGGGGGGTGGTTTGGGGGAGATAAAGCAGGAAAAAAACCAAAAGATTGGCATCAGTTGTTAGCCCAGGCGCCAATCCTTAAAAAACAAAAAAAGATTGGCAACAGTTGTTAGCCTAGGTGCCAATCTTTAGAAAAGAAAAAAGTAAAAAGAGCATAACCCAACTGTATGCTGCATATAATAAGCTCATCTCAAATTCACAACATAGGTAATTTGATGGAAGAAAGAAACAGAAAAAGATACACTATGCAAACACTGAAGGGGAAAAAGCACTGGCTATGTTAATATTGAGTAATGAAAATGACTAGAGACAAACAGGGACATTAAATAATGGTGAAATGATTAAGCCACCAGGAAAACACAAGATCCTAAATGCATAGTCACCAAACAATAGAGCCTTAAACTACTTGAAGAAAAAATTGATAGAACTGAAAGGAGAAATACACAAATTAACAATTATAGTTGAGGATTTAAACAACCCACAGTCAGCAACTGAAAAAACAAAAGACAATCAACAAGGATAGAAAAGATATGAACAGGACAATCAATAGTATCTGATTGACACATATAGAACATACCCAACAACAACAGCGCTTGTGGAATTTGACCAACAGAGACCCACTATCTGTGGGGTGCATGAACGTAGTTTAAGAATTCCATTTTCAATTACTGAAAACATTTTCTGGTGTGTGTCTTCATACAGCTTTTTCTATGGTTGCTCTAAGTACTCCACCATGTGTACACAACTTATCATAGTCTACTGGTGCTCTCTTTTGACCATTCACGTTAAGAATAGAAACCTGGTCTTCCTTTATGCCCCTTGCTCCCCTCACTTTACAATACGATTGCCTTAAATATCTCCTCCCCATCTACATAAGGCCCCATTAGACAGCGTTATAATTTTTGCTTCAACCATCAAACATAATTTAGAAAACGTAAGAGGAAAAAGAGCACCTATTTTATTTGCCCATATTTTGTTTATTGTTTTCTTTTTCATTCTTGATGTTTCAAGATTCCTTCTTTTAGCATTTCTTTTCTGCTTAGAAAACTTTCTTTAACCCGTCATTTATGGTAGGTGTGCTGGAAATAAATTCTTTTAGTTTTCCTTTGTGTGAGAACATCTTGATTTCCACTTCATTCCTGAAGGGTCTGTTCCCTGGGTATGATCCAGGTGGCAGTGCTTTTCTTGTGGCACATGAAAAATATTATTATTTGTTTATTACTTCTGGCATCCATGGTTTCTGATGAAGAATATACTCTTCAAATTGTCTTTCCCCTAAGTGAGAATCATTTTTCTTTGGCTGTTCTCAAGATATATTCTTTATCTTTAGTTTTCAGAAATTATGATGTATCTTGGTGTGGATTTATTTGGTATTATGCTGTTTGAAAGTAACTCAACTTCATGTAGCTACAGGTTTACATCTCTTGTAAAATTTGGAGAGTTTTTAGTCATTATTTCTTCTACTACTTTTACAACTCCTCCTTCTTTTACCTCTCTTTTAAGGACTTCAATTACATGATTATTAAATCGTTTTTTATTGTCCCGCAAGTCCTTGAGTCTTTGTTCACTTGTTTTCATTCTATTTCCTCTGTTCTTCGCAGTGCATGATCTCTCCTGTTCTGTCTTCAAGTTCACTGGTTTTTGTTGTTGCTGCTGTTCTTGGCTATGTCACTTCCATTCTGCTGTTAAGCTCATCCCTGATCTTTTTATTTCGATTATTTCACTTTTCTATTGTTGTAATATTTACATTGAACTTTTCTTTATATATTCGATTTCTTTGAAGAGGCTCTCTGTAGTTTCATTTCTTTCAGTCATGTTCATAGTTGCTCATTGAAGAGTTTTTATAGTGGCTATTTTAAAATCTTAGATATTTCTAATATCTCTGTCATCTCAGTGTTGTTAGCAATTGAATCTCTATTTTTTAAGTTAAATTCGAGATATTCCTAATTCTTGGTATGATGACTGATTTTCAATTGAAGACTGAACATTTTTGTGTTGTATTATTAGACTCTGGATCTTACTTAAATTTTTTGTTGTAACTAGTCTTTTCTGATGCTGTTCTGGCAAGGGAGCACATTGCCTTTTTACTGCTAAATGGTGGGAGAAGTCCAGATTACCCACCAAATCTCTAGTGATACTAGGGGTGAGAAAAAGGAGGTTCCTTGTTAATGCTGGGCTAAGGTAAGGCAGGAGTCATTACCACCTAGGCCCTTGGTATATGTTGCACTTTTTCAATGCCCCTGTAGGCTTCTCATTTTCCAGATTTTCTGAGTTTTTTAGCAAGCCTCTTGTTTGCCCCAACTAGTATTTCCACCTCAAGCAGTGTGATGCTAAACAATTCTCACTGAATGTTTTCTATGAACATCCTGGGGGTAGGGTTTCTTGGTGAGAGGGCCCTGATGCCAACATAGACAAACTCTGTGAATGCTACTTTTTCAGGAAATATCCTTTCAGGTGAAACAGTGACAATCTCTGGCGATGCGGCTCTTTGAGAAGCTCCAAAGCCTTTCTGCCCTCTCTAAGGGCTGTTAGGCTGCTGGTTTTGACAGCTAGCATTGTTGCAAGGCTGCTGAATTCAAGATTGCAATATGATCGGGGAAAGGGAGATGGGAATAGCACAAGTTAAAACACCACAAACTTGTTTTCACTGTGATTTTCATCATTTCTGTTAAATAATCACTCTTTCAACTAAACTTGGTTAATTTATAGAGTTCTGAAAAAGTTCATTTTGACAATTTTTGCCAGAGTTCTGACTGTTTTTATGGAGAAGTATATTTTCTAAGGCCTGTACTCCACCATTCCAAAGGGTTTCCAAGGTTATTGTTTTAAACCACCAAGTTTTGGGGACTTTTTTTTTGCAGCAATAGATAACCATAAAACCTATAGATGGTGGGGAGAAAGCAGGAAAATGAAGCACAATGCATTTTAAAGCCCACATATATTAATATGATTTAGGAAAAAATGTCTTGTGCAATCTGTCATCTTTCTTTGGATTGTGATCACTGAGCATTGGTTTAATATTTTGCGGACTCTGCAAACTATTTTCTTTCTTTCTTTATCTTTTTTGGTCATTATACTTTATTAGTCAAGACTCAACACCATACAATTAGCATGGCATTTATAAAAAAATGCTTCTTTTATTATTATGAAATGAAGAAATGCTCTCTTGTTGATTAAATTTTTGTTTTTATTCTGCTTTTCCCCTTAGGCCACTACCAATGTCAAATTTGTTTTAACCAAGAGGCATGACTATTATGTATCATCATGAAACATACGAGGGTATAAATTATTTCAAAAATGTTATTAAAAGCTCATGTAAAATTTAAATATTTATATTTAAAGCATAGCTCTATAACATATGTAGCATTATCTTCACTAATTTATTGTTTGCTTGTTTGACATAAAACTCTAAAAATGACTAATGATAGAAATAAAAATTTACTATTCAACAATTGTACAAATATATAAATAGGCTAGTTTACAAACATTATAGATGATAATCTATTTGTTGCTTTGTTAGTTTGTTTCCATATAGTAGTGAATTGGTATGCTTCTTTTGAGATGGAAAGCATCCAAATTCTAGGAGGTAAATCAACTAATGTTAAGCTTTTCAGCATATCACAACTTTTATTTTAAGGAGAAGATTTATATATATTTTCTTGCCAGTAAGGTCGTTTTCTGCAGATAAGTAGAACTGAAAACCAGATTTCAAGTGCTTGTTTGTATTTCAATCATTTATAACAATAATCTATGTCTATCATTGCAGGATACAATAAAGGTAAGGGCTGATTGGGATATTTACAATTTTTATTCATATGAACAGTTATCTAGGCTTATAAATTATTAAATTTCTATCATGTAAACATTGTTGAATCCACAGGTGAACTGTTGAAACACAGAATGCTATATACACTCATATTAGATGGAGTGAAAAATTTATAGACATTTCTGGAAAAACACACATAATGGACCCTGACCCTCTGACTATTTGACCAATGCCATTCTCCAAAGTACTAAATTTCAAAATGGATTACATCACATAAGTGGAAAGTGACAAAGGTCTTCTACATAAAGTTTATATGTACTTGAACTCACCAATAATTTAAATGATTTTTTTTGCTATTATTAAAAAATGTAGACACTGTTTCATGATTTTAACATGCTAACTGATTGCTTTCCATGTATTTCAGGCATTTGTTAGTTCCTGGGTCGGGGGAGGGGATTATTTTAAAAGATAAGCATTTTCAAGTGCATCATCCCTTTATAGTAACTGAGCTTTGCAAATCCTAAAGAATAAAATTGTACCAGATTTGATTTTAGGGTATCTCAAGAATAAAGACATGAAACTTATCTATTACCATATTTTAAACTGCATTCCGTGGGCTCAAAAATATTACTTTCTTAACCACTTCCTGTTTTCTCTGCAGTTTTGTTCTGAGGAAATATAAATATACTCTCTCTGTACTGCGTAAATTCTTCATGGTGTCTTCTCTCACTAAAGTGGGAAACTGCTGCTCGTGATGGTGATGGTAACACTGAGAGAGGCCATGTTGGGAGAGCATCAGGATAACTTCTAATAGGTTTCAACTGAAGGGTCATGCTGGGGATTTCAGGTTTAACTAGTTTACTAAATAAAAAGTTAGAGATAATGTCCAAGGGCATTTCTAAACGTTATCTTTTCTGTTGTTCCTAAATTTTATGAAGAAACATATTTCTAATCAAAGGTTTCATTTATTGCGCTAGCTTTTCTTTTTCATTTGAAGCATTTATCTCAAAGTCCGGCAATTATTTTTCACCAAAATAAAAACAGAACACCATCTTGCTATTTTCACACCTTCTCCTTTTTTTAGATGCTTCAAGTTATCTAGTTTTTAATCATTATCTAAAGTATTCAAAACATAGTAATACTATATCTGTGATGATAAACCACAATTTCTCAAACCTCCATAGCTGTCCTTGATATAGCTTATAGCTTGGTTCTAAAAGATGTTACCTTTGTTAGCAAAAAGAAGTAGGGACAGGAAAGTCCGCCACTTTATGTTACACTTGATAGCGGGCAATGCAGTACAACAGGTCTCCAGATTGGATATTAGGAATTACAGGTTACTGTTTCAACACTTCCACAGACTTCTTTCCTATTAGAATCTTGTCCAAATTATGGGATCTAGAATTTGTTCCTTTATTTGACAAATAATTAGCTGTTTCCTTATAGCTTAACATTGTATCTAATTGCAGTCATGAGAAAAGTATGAACGCAGGACTGAGAATTGATTGAAGTCCTACAGTTATAGGGTATGTTTGCTATTCTTTCCTCAAAGCAGCTGTTTTTAAGGGATGAGAATTTCAGTTTACTGACAATGCTGCTGAGGTATTTTCAATGCCCTCACCACAGTTTGAAAAACTTCTATCAGATAGCTTAATCTGCAGGGATAAATCAATTTTCCCATCTAAATTGATAACATTTCAATCCTCCTCCCATCCGTGAGAGAAGAAAGATAATATTGATACCAATGGTACGTACATTTGAAAAAGGGAAAGTGTAGAAATTTAGTTGGTGAATTTTAGATAGTGTCAAGATTTTCACACATTGGATTAAGGGAAAATAATATGAGAAATGGAAAAATACATGAATAACAATTTAAATGTCAGTGTAAAATCATTAAATGCATAAAGTATATGTAACTATTTAGGAATATGGAAGTAGATTCAATTAGAAACTGTATTTAGAAAGTAAATATGTGGGAGTCTATGATAACTACTGAAGAAAATGCTACTTTGGTTTGAAAGTTTGATTTAAATACTTTATTGAATAAACTCATACATTAAACATTTTAAAAAATATTCAGTGTGAAAAATATATCTATACAAACTATCATTGGTGAATAACAGAATTTTTTAATATAACTATCTTGAAGACAGGGCCAAGAAACTTAGAGTCTAGCAAATCAAGTCCAAAATGTTAAATAAATATATGCAGCATTGTTAAATAAGTGTTAACAGAAATGTTGTAAGTATATGCCTCTTTTAAGGCATTATTTTCTCCTGATTTAATCTCAGATTCCAATATCTATGCCTTTGATAAAGTGAGAAGCAGGGAAATGCTGGGGTGGAAAGTGAGGTTTCACTTCAAGGTTTACCAGGAAAGAGAGTTGGTCTCTTTTACACACCCAAAGGACACAGTCATTGCTCAGAAAAAAATGCTAGATGGATTAAATAATGATTTAAATAACTTTATTTTTTTTGGAAATTGGATAACAAAAAGATGTTTGAGGTAAGGTCTAGTTGAGAGGACAGCACATAAGCCCACCAGGTGAAGGTGAAAAGGAGGGTAAGAGAACAGACCAGTGCTGTCATCTTGGAAGAAGCATTACCTGGAACGATACTAGAGACAGAGGGGTTTACATAAATATTATTTTATTAATGTGTCACGCACACATGTTTACAGGATATATTAGGAGAAGGAAAGAACTAGAACATTTGCTTTATGTGTATTTATGAAGGGATATGTTGTTTAAAAAATTGCTCAAGTGGTAGCAGAGACCTCTTAATAACTCACTCATTTTTTAATCTATAGAGTCATGTAACTTTTATATCAGAAACTATGTTAGAGGCAGCCACTGACTCCCAGATCTGTGACCTTTCTTTATGTAACATTCTCCAGTTAAAGGGAGAATAATGTATTAAAATAATAGTTTAAACCAGAAAACTGTCTACGATAATATTTATTCAATCTTAGATTTCTGTGTTCTAATTCTCCAATTAAATTCTTCTTTTTACATACAATTTAAACCCTTCTAATAAATAAGTACAAGACTAAAATATCTGGATTTCTTTAGCCTGAAATATTTCTTATCTTTTACCCAATTTCTTCTATATTACATATTCAATTTGTCAATGTCTGTTAAAAAGTGGTTCTAAGAAATGCACAGAAATCTCATGCGACATAGTATATTTGCTCTTTATTCTGGTTTGCACAATCAAGAATTCTTTATTTCATCATCTTTCCTGCACATACATGGTGGAATTCTATTGGTTTGTTTGACCTCCAAATGCAGTTAAAATGTTAAGAAAGTAAATTCTGACAGGATAAGATGATAGAGAAAGTTGAGAGAAGTGCACCACGTAGACTGGCAAATTAGTCAATATGGTCAATGTGTTTTATGTGAGCTGTCTTTGAGGGAATAAAGTTCCAGCTTGTAAACTTGCAAGGTATGGCAACTGCAGGCTTTTCTCTCTCCTATCCACAGAGTATTCAATCAGCCTTTTAAATCAACTTTTCTTCGATGAAAATAAAATAATTTAAAGTTTCCTTATTATGAATTATTGGAAATATCTTTCATATAGTGACGAATAATGAATACTTCTAAGGTAGAATTTGCAAACGTACATCTCAGTTTGCCTTTACCCTGTATTTCTGTTATCAAAAATATTCTTTAAAAAAGGTCATTCTTAAGATAAGCATGTTAAAAATGTTGCACAGATTAGAGGCTGAAGAAGCTGGCTCCTAGAAATCTAAGTATAATAGAATGTCACTGGAAGTTTCACTGTTCTAAAAATTATAATAATTGGCAAGTATCCTTCCCATCTCAGAATAGTGAAAAGATCCACTTGGGTTTTTCCAGACTTTTTTTTTTCAAGTAGGAAATCCTCTCTCAGGATTTCTATCTCAATTTCTCTTTTTACAATCTGACAAGCCTGAATTGATGGCTGAATAACTCAATTAAAATTTTTTTTTCAGTTTCTCTCCCATTGCCTGAATATTATATAAATGATTCTTATTAAATGTATGAGCAAAGTGAAATGACTTTGCAGGAGATGAACCTTTGATAGCTAGGGATTAACTTTTCTGTGTTTGCACATGGAGGTCCCTTTTCATTCTTTTTAAGTGGGTTCTAATGATACAGAAACTCCATTTATCATGGTACATTAATTAGATGTGCTATATTCCCTAAGATAAAATGCATAATAAAAATGTAAAGCCAGATGAAACAAGCTTTCCTCTCAAGAGTGTCAGGAACCAGGTTATTCAAACACAGATTGCACATTTTTCTACCTTTTCTTAACTTTAATAAGCTACGACTACCTTTTCCTGAGAACAATACTTCTTTTCTGTGCATTAGAATTATCCTACCCCCTTAATTTTTCAAATCTCTCAGTCAAATACCAGTCAGTTCATTAAGTGACATGTAAGTATGCTGAGTTCTTGAGATCTGCCACCTCTTTTCTTTTTCCATTCATCTTGTATCAAGAAAAGGGAGTAAGTTGACCCCATTTAAAAGCCCTGCACCCAACCATTTTTATGATTTCACTGATCAAGTCATCCTCACTTCTCCCTGATAGTTCCACTGGATTCAGAGTCACTCTATCTTTCCTCTAGCATGTTCTCATTCAGACAGCACAGCTATAAGAATAGATACAGGGTTTGATGCATTCTCATGCTTTCGCCCTCTCCTTTATTCTATTTATGTGTTGGGAGAAGAGAGTCCTGAGTTAAGACTCCAGATAATTAGGTTTTAAGTGTAGTTTTGCCACAATTGCAGTGTTGGATCTATGCTTTTATTTTCTGATCTACGGAATGAGTGTGTTAGATTAGAGAATCTTAGAATTTCTAATAAGCTTTGACACATTATTATTTTATTATATAAATGAAATTATTTCTTAGAGCAACTATCATTTATTCATGCTTAGTAACTGGGGAGACTTTCAGTTTACAGTCCAACATGTAGAGCTTGGAAGTCATCTCTCCCATCCTCACAAGAAGAACAAAACTGAAAATCACCAACTTTTCTTAGATCCTTCAGAGAACTGAGGACAGGAAGCAAATTGTGGCTCATAAACTGAAGAGACAAGTGGCTACAGAGAGTCACAGCTCGAGAACAGAAGTCCAGGAGCAGAAGTCTGCAGCTAAAGCCAGTATTGATAGGAACACCTTAAACTCTAACTGACATGTTGCTTGAGCTCACTGTGGACTAGCTTGAGAGTTACAAACTCTGAGGGGGACCAGTCTTAGGGGGCACCCACAATATCTTGAGTTTTATTTCCAGGGGACCTATCATTCTCTCACTGTGAAAATCAATGAAACATCCTGTCATGCCTCGGGCAGAGGAAGGGAAAAGTAACAATTCTGAAACGTGTCAGAGCATTCTGTTCTCTTTAAGAAGGCCTGCCCTTAAGCAACTCTATTTTGCCAGATCCTAAGTGATGGGGGGTTTTACCAAAGGATCACCAAAGGATCATGGGTAAAGGGAAATACTCAAATCCAGCCCCATTTAACCTTTGACATGGGGGAAAGAAAATACAGTTTGACGAAAAGACTAAGATCTAATCATAGGATTATGGAACACTTCCTCTCCACCAACAACTTTCTACAACATCGATAGGGCTCCTGTTTAATAGCAGGAGATTATAGCCGAAGGAATTGTAAGCCTCAGAGCTGTTTAAAGAGTCTCTAGGAATGCCCAAAGACAATGGGGGAGACTAAAACAGGGAGAGTATAGGGAATTTTAGCCTCTGACAGCACAGCTACAGAAAATAGTAAATACAACGTAACTTCTAGCCAGATAAATATAAAACTTCACGTTAAAGGCCTATCTACATCAGTGTTTTTTAACCTGATATACGTGTCCAGCTTTCGGCAAAATTTACAATGCATGCTAAAGGGCAAAAAACGCAGTCAAGAAGAGACAAACCAGCCTTAGTACCACACTCAGATATGGTAGAGATTTTTGGAATTATCACACCAAGAATTTAAAATAACTATGATTAATATGCTTAGGGCTTTACTGCAAAAAGTGAACAACATGCAAGAACAGCTGAGTAATATAAGCAGATAGATGGAAGCTCTAACAGTCAAAAGAAAATTCTAGAAATGAAAAACGCTGTAAGAGAAATGAAGAATACCTTTGATTTGTTCATAAGCAGACTGGACATGGCCAAGTAAAGAATCAGTGAACTTGAGGCTATGTCACTAAAACTTCAGAAACTGAAATGTAAAGAGGAAAAAGTTTAAAAAGATGCCATAGAATCTAAGAACCGTGGGACAATTACAAAAAGCATAAAATACATGTGATGGTAATACCAGAAGGAAAGAAAGTGCAGAAGGAACAGAAGAATGTTTAAAGTAATAATGGATGAGAGTTTTCTAAAAATAATAAACAAGAAATACAGATCCAGGAAGCTCAGAGAACACCAAGCAAGATAAATACCCCTTAAATATACATCTAGGCATATCACATTCAAGCTACAGAAAATAAAAGGTGGAGAGCGAATCTTGAAAAAAGGCAGAGAAAATAAATATCTTACCTACAGAGAAATAGGATAAGAATTATATCAAAGGTCTCTTTCCTAACCATGGAATCCAGAAGAGAATGGAATGAGACATTTAAAACATTGAAAGGAAAAAAAAAACCACTAGAATTCTGTATCCAGTGAAATTATCCTTCATAAATAAAGGAGAAATAAAAACTCCCAAAGACAAAATTTGAAGGAATTGTTTTGCCACTAGATCTGTCTTACAAGAAATGTTAATAGAAGCTTTTCAGAGAGTAGGAAAAATTATAATGGATTGATATAAACAAAGGAAGAGAATTGGAGAAGGAATACATGAAAGTAAACTATTTTATTTTTCTTATTCTTAATTGATTTAAGAGATAACAGAGTGTTAAAAAGTATAAGGACAATATATTTGTTGATTATAGCATATTGACAAGAGACATGAATGACAGCAATGTTATAAGTGGATGAAAGGGAGGAATTGGAAATATTCTAGGTTACTTGCCCTACCCATGAAGCGTGTACAGTGTTATCTGAAAGTAGACTGAAATTAAATAGTTGTAAATACATATTGCAAATTCTAGAGCAACCACTAAGAAAAATTTTAAAAATGTATACTTGATAAGAGAGAAGAGAAAATGGAACTATATACAACATCAATTAAAAACAGAAAAGGTAGAGAAAGATTGCAAGACAAAAAAAGAAACAAAGAAAAAAGGAAATGGATAGAAAATAGCTACAAATATAGTAGATAGGAAGCTAACTACATCAATAATCACTTTAAAATTTATTAGTCTAAATACATCAATTAAAATACAGAAACTGTCTGAGGGATAAAAAAATAGGACACCACAATATATTGTTTACAAGAAACTCATTTTAAATATTTAGACACAAGTAGGTTAAAGTAAAAGGATGGAGAAAGATATATTGTGCTAAAACTTATCAAAAAGAAGCTGGAGTAACTATATTAGTTTCAGATAAAGCAAATTTCAAAACAAGGAATATTATCTTCTTTTCCTCCTCTTTCTTCTGATTTTTCACTAATTTAATTTTATTATTAGTTTAACTGATAACAAAAGCATATTTTCATATTCACACTCCACTTGAAATTTAGAACTGTGGAGATCCTTCACTACAGGTTTCAAGCTGAATTTATTATTTCATGAATTAATGTATACAAGTAAGTATAAGGTTTTACCAGTCTATTTTCTAAACACTTGAAATATTTCAATGACTGTTTAACACATGCAGGTTATTTAAGGGGATTAGGATTATAAATATAAGCTGTTCGGCAAATATGAAACTCATTTGGGATAAGGAAGAGTATTACATGATGATAAAAGACTCAATTTTCCATGAAGTCTTAACAATCCTTAATGTATATGCACATAACAACACAGCATCAAAATACACGAGGCAAAAACTGACAGAACTACAGGGAAAAATAGATAAAGCCACTCTTACAGTTGGATACTTCAACATCTCTCTAACAGCAATTGACAGAACCAGCGGGTAGAAAATCAGTAAGGACATAGTTGAACTGAACAGCTTTAAGAACCATGGATCTGATTGACATTTGTAGAGTACTTCATCTAACAACAGCAGAATATACGTTCTTCTCAAGCTCATAGTGAACATTCACCAAGATGGACACGATTCTGGACCATAAAACACATGTTGATGCATTTAAAAGAACAGATATGATACAAAGTATACTCTCAGACCACATGGAATTAAATTAGAAATTAATAGTAGGAAGATAGCTGGGAAAAATGTATTTTGAGATTATCACACTTCTAAATAACACATGGGTCAAAAAAGAAGTATTAAGAGGAATTTAAAACTATTTTGAACTCAACTAATATGAAAAACACAACTTCTCAAAATTTGCGTGATGCTGCAAGGCAGCACTTAAAGGAAAATTTACAGCATTGGAGGAATGTATTAGAAAGAAGGAAGATCTAAAACCAATCATCTAAGCTTCTACATTATGAAACAAGAAAAAGAAACACAAATTAAATCCAAAGTAACCAGAAGAAAATAAATAATAAAAATCAGGACAGAAATCAATGATATTGAAAACAGGAAAACAATAAACAAAATCAGCAAAACTAAAAGCTGATTTTTTTGTGCATTTGTCAAATTCTCACTTGTTAAGTGGAGCACAGGGTGCTGGAAGGTGAGTTGTTTCTCAACAAGAGAGCACAAGAGAAATTGAAGTAGAGAAGTTTATCACTCACGGGTCCTAGAGGAAGTAGTTGGTGTGCCTTGAGGGTCACACAGGGAGGTGAAGGCAGAGTGCAAACAAGGACAAGACCTGGGGCACATGCTTTGACTAGGGGCCATGGGTGAAGTCAGTTGGTCGTTTCAAATCAAAAGGGCAAGGTTTTGGTAAACCTCACAGGGTTTTTATCAAGAGGCACATAAGAGGAAGCTGTTGGGAGGCAGGGGAGACTGTTGATCACAAGAGCTATGGGGGAAGCCATATCAAGAAATTACATTTACTTGGGCCAGCCTGGTGGTACAGTGGTTAAGTTTGCACATTCTGCTTTGGCGGCCCAGGATTCACTGGTTCGGATCCCGGGTGTGGACATGGCACTGCTTGTCAAGTTATGCTGTGGTAGGTGTCCCACAAATAAAGTAGAGGAAAATGGGCACAGATGTTAGCTCAGGGCCAGTCTTCCTCAGCAAAAAGAGGAGGATTGGCAGCAGATGTTAGCTCAGGCCTAATCTTCCTCAAAAAAAAAAAAAATCACATTTACTACTGACCCTGTGGGCTGCTATCTAGGGCATGTGCTTGCATGAGGGACTAGTGTCAGTTTAAGGTCAAAGCAGGCTGCTTGGCCAAACAAAATGGATGTCAAGGCAGCAATATGATGAAGTAGCTTAGCTAAAGTCTTGAGATGGTTCTTTGAAAATATCAACAAATTTTATAAATCCCTAAGCAGGTAAGCCAAGTAAAAAATAGAGAAAACACAACTTATTAACAGCAGACATGAAAGATAAGCCATCACTACTGATCCCATGGGCATTCAATTGATAAAAGGGAATATTATGATCAACTTTATGGCCACAAATTTAATAACTTAAATGAACTTTACCAATTCATGTAAACACACAATTTATCAAAGCTCATTTAAGGACAAACAGATAATTTGAATAGGCCTGTGTCTGTTAGAGAAATTGAGGGGACCTGCCCAGTGGTGTAGTGGTTAAGTTTGCGTGCTATGCTTCCATGACCCAGGGTTAGTAGGTTCGGATCCCAGGTATGGACCTACACACCTCTCATGAGGCCATGCTGTGGAGGCATCCTGCATACAAAGTAGAGGAAGATGGGCAAGGATGTTAACTCAGGGACAATCTTCCTCACCAAAATAATAATAATAATAAAATAATTTTAAAAAAATTGAATCAATAAATAATAACTTTCCAAATCAGAAAGCACCAGGCCCATAAGGTTTCACTGGCTAATTCTTGTTGTTCATATACCCTCAAGTTGATTTAAACTCCCAGTGACCCTGGGCACAGTAGACTGGAACCCTGCCTGATCTTTTTGTACCATCATCTCCCCTTCCAGCATTATATCTGACAATGCTCCACTGTTATTAATAAGGTTTTCATGGCCAATATTTTCAGAAGTGAGTGGTCAGTTCCTTCTTCCTAGTCTATCTTAATCTGCAAGTTACACTGAAACCTGTCCACCATGAGTGACCCTGCTAGCATTTGAAATACCTGTGGTATAGCTTTCAGCGTCACAGCAACCACAGTATGACAACCGAACGAAGGGTGGTGTGATTCCCTGACTGGGAAACAAACCCAGGCTGCAGAGGCGAGAACATCAAATATTAACTGCTAGACCACCAAGCTGGCTACCAAACATCAAAGAACAAATGATACCAGTTTTCTACAATCTGTTCCAGAAAAGGAAAGCAGAGGAAACACTTTCTAACTCGTTTTATGAGCTCAGCATTACTCTAGTAATAAAACTAGAAATTACAAGGATGGAAAACTACACACCAAAATCTCATAAACATAAATGCAAAAATCCTCAATAAAATATTAGCAGATCAAATCCAACAATGTATAAAAATAATTATAAACACAATCAAGTGGGATTTCTTCCAGATATGCAGGGCAGGTTCAACACTCAAAAACTGATTAATCTTAATATCACATCAGTAGATGCAGAAATAAGCATTTGACAAAAATCTAATACTCATATGTGATTAAAAAAATTGGAAAACTAGGAATAGAAGCCAATTTCCTCATCTTTATAAAGAACATTTATGAAAAAAAATCTTCTATTAACATCATTCTTAATGGTGAGAAACTCAAGTTAAGCTAAGGTCTGAGAAAAGGCAAGAATGTCCCCTCTCATCACTTCTATTCAACATTTTGACATTCTACTGGATTTTCTAGCCAATAAATTACGACAACATAAGGAAATAAAACATATGCAGATTGGAATGAAGAAATTAATCTGTCTTGGTTCATAGATGGCATGATTTTCAATGTACAAAATTTCAGAGATTTAACCAAAAAAACTCCATTAACTAATAAGCCATTATAGCAAGGTTGCTAGATAAAAGATTAACATAAAAAGATCGATTGCTTTCCTATAAAGCAATGAACAATTGGAATTTAAAGTTAAAAGCACAACAACCCTTTAGTTAACACCCTCAAAATTGAAATTCTTAGGTATAAACCTAACAAAATATTCTCAAGATGTATACGAAGAAAACTGCAAAACTGATGCAAGAAACTGAAGAACTAAATAATTGGAGAGATCCTCCATGTTCATGGTTAAGAAGAATTTATTGTTAAGACATCACTTCTTCCAAAATTGAGCTGATCTTTTTATTGTCTCTATCATTTTGCCCTTTTGTAAATTTCATACGGCTGGAAACATATGTGATGTAGCCTTTTCAGTCTGGATTCTTTCACCTAATAATATATATTTAAGCTTCCTCCATGTCTTTACATGACTTGATGCCTCATTTCTCTTATCACTGAATAATATTCCATTGTATAGATCTACCACAGTTTGTTTAACCATTCACCTTTAAAAGGATATTTTGGTTGCTTCTAATTCTTGGTAAATATAAACAATTCTTCCCCACTTGATCTGTAAATTCAAGGCAATCCCATTCAAAATCCCAGAAAATTTTACTTTGTGGATATCAACAACCTGATTCTAAATTTTCTTTGGAAGGGCAAAAGTCCCAGACAAGCCAACATGAAGTTGAAGGGGAAGAATGAAGTTGGAGGACTGACCCTACCCAACTTCAAGGCTTACTATAAAGCTACAGTAAGCAAGACAGTGTGGTATTGGTGAAATAATAGACAACTAGGTCAATGGAACAGATTAGAGTCCAGAAATACACCTACACAAATGTAGCCAACTGATCTTTGACAAATTAGCAATGGCATTCCAATAGAGAAAGGGATAGTCTTTTCAACAAATTGTGCTGAACAATGGCTCATCCAAATACCAGAAAAGTGAATCTAGACACAAACCTTACACTTTCACAAAAATTAACTCAAAATGGATCATAGACCTAAATGTAAATGTAAAAGTATAAAACATCTGAAATACAACATGGTAGAAAATCTAGGTAGCTTTGGATTTGACATGAGTTTTAAGGCACAATATTGCTTTGTAAAGACACTGTTAAGAGAATGAAAAGAGCAGCTAAGGACTGGGAGAAAATATTTTCAATGCAATGAGAAAGGGCTTATATCCAAAATACGTATAAACACTTAAAACTCAACAATAGGAAAACAAAAATCCCAATTAAAACATGGACGAAAGATCTTAACAGGCATCTCACAAAAGAAGATATATAGATAACAAATAAGACTATGTAAAAAATTCTCAACATCAATTTTGTGTCGTTGGTAAATTGCAAGTTAAACAATGAAATATCACTACACTAAAATCCCAAACTCTGACAATACCAAATGTTGCTGGGGCAATGGAGCAACAGGAAATCTTATTTCTTGCTGCCAGGGATACCAATGCTACAGCCACTTTCGAAGATAATTTGTTAGTTTCTTAGAAAGGGAGACATAGACTTGCCAGATAACCCAGCAATCATGCTCCTAGATGTTTACCCAAATGAGTTGAAAACTATGTCCATACAAAAGCCTACATGCTAATATTTATAGCAGCTTTATTTATATTTGCCAAGAATTAGAAGCAACCAGAATATCCTTTTAAAGGTGAATGGTTAAACAAACTGTGGTAGATCTATACAATGGAACATTATTCAGTGATAAGAGAAATGAGGCATCAAGTCATGCAAAGACATGGAGGAAGCTTAGATATATATTGGTAGGTGAAAGAAGCCAGGCTGAAAAGGCTACATCGTATATGATTCCAGTCATATGAAATTTACAAAAGGGCAAAACGATAGAGACAATAAAAAGATCAGTGTTTCCCAGGAGTTATTTGTGGGGGGTGGTGGTGAATAGGTGGAGCACAGGGCATTTTTAGGGCAGTGAGCCTATTCTATATGATACTGTAATGTAATGATAGAAACATGACATTAGCTTTTGGTAAAACCCATAAAACTGTACAACGTAAAGAGTAAACCCTAATGTAAACTGTGGGCTCTAGGTAATAATAAGACATCAGTATTGTTCCATCAGTTGTAACAAATGCACCACAGCAATACAAGATTTCAGTAACAGGGATTGGTTACAGAGTAACCAAGATTGGAGGCAAGGATGTATATGGGAACTTTCTGTACTTTCTGCTCAATTTTACTGTAAACCTAATGCTGCTCTAAAAATACACTCTATTAATTAAAAAATAGTGGTACAAGATTGAATTGATTTATCGAATGTCTATCATAATCATAAATTTAATTGGTCATTATAATTCCATAATAGTATTATTAATAATTAAGTGGGCTGTGCTTTGAGTTGAATAAAATGGTTTTATTCATTATCTAAGTTATTCTTCTTAACAAACATCTAAAAAAGGCACGGAATATATTTTTAGCTCCATTTCACAGATAAGGGAAATGATGGCCAGAGTGGTGTTCAACAAAGAAGTCCTAGGCTAACTCTGATTAGAATTTGAGGCCAGAACAGGGCTTTTTAGCTGCAGTCTCAAGCTTGAATGAAGCAATATAGATTAATATCCTTGTTAGGACAATGGAATTTTGTCTCAGATACTAAGAAGCAAGTGTCAAACAATCTTATCTGTAAGGCATATAAAATTAGATTTGAAAAAAAGAATGCTTAATTAGAGAAAATATAATTTGAAGCTTTATCTTCATATACAGTTTCACTTTATATCTTAGTCATTGTAACAATTCAAGGAAAATGTCTTCAAGTGATTTTAACTGGGTCAATCTCATTCAGACAATGATTTTCTCATTTTCTTATTTATTCCATATATTCAGTTTTTGACGATTTTGAATTTCAGAGTTTTGCAGAACTCTGAATAAGCAAATCGGAATACCTAAGATCAAGAGGATTAAAATGGCCAAAAATATTCACCAAGTGTTACTCTTATTAATTATATAGCTCTGTGTGTAATAATATGTAGAGTTTTAATGAAGATTTATATACTTTCATGGAACACTGTGTTGATTATGATTTATTTTATTCTTTCTGGCTTCATATGTCTATGTCCTTTTAAACCAATTCCTCCGTATCTTTTCATTCCTCCCTCCTGCTTTTCTCTCTCTTGCTTTCTTTCTTTCTGTTTTTTCCTTTATTTTTAATGCTTTTCTTTTTACAGTGTGAAGATGTAAACTAATGCTGCAAGAAAATTATCAATCAATGTCAACTGAACAAAGGTATGTCAATTCAAAAGAAGATAATAGTAGTAACGCCATACTAACAAAGGGTTTTCTATATGCAGGACACTATTCTAAGTATGTTTACACAAATTTATTTAACCCTTCTCAAGATTTCAACACTATGAAATATGTTTCATTATTGGTTTGCAGCATGTCAAAAACCATAGTATGAGAGAATGCTGGGGTTCAACCCACATGGTTTGCTCCTGGACTGTGCACTCCTAGTCACTACATATACTCTCAAAAGAAGAAACTTTTCCAATAGCAGAAAAAACAGTTCATGTTTACTAGAAAGAAAATTTAGCACATATTTTAGTAAAACACATACTTTTAAATATGGATACCCTTTAACTAACTTTTTAATAATGAAAACAAGAAGGCATATAGTGAAATCTTAAACAGTTCAAATACAAAATAATATTCAGAAGTCTTTGCTTGGTAACTAAAGTTTTGTTGCTGTTGTTTTTGGTTTGCTTGCAGCTGGGAGAACAAGTTTGAATTACAAAAGAAGCCATGCACCATTATCCTTACGCGTCTAGGAAAAACTTATGTATAATGAATGTGAGAAATTATTGAAAAACTCATAACTGTTAAATCCTAAAATCCCTAAGTACACTTTAGCAATGGTGTAGTCAAATAATAAAATAGCAATAGTTTTCATCTGTGCCATATTTTCTTTTCAGAGTAAAGTTGTAAATATGAATGTAACTATTGTGCTAATAATTTTAAATAAACCAGAATCAAAGAAGAAATTCATGGAGTAGCTTACACTAAACAAATAAGAAATTATAACAAATAACTTCATGTCAAGCCTCCAGTGCTGTAATGATTTTAAATTAGAACACAACATTTCTAGGATAGGTTGCTCATTTAACATTTTTAGGATCTGTCAATAAGATCACTTTTGGAATGAAATGGCCTATTTATTTTGATTAGGACAAAAATCCCCCAATGAAACACTGAAACAGAGGCCAACAATAACACTTGACTAACCAAATGCCCAGCAAGCTATCGCATACCCTTGAGGGTTCAAATGGGAAAACACACTAAGACCTGAAAATGTCAATGTCACTTGCAGATTCCACATTCACCCTTTAAAAATAACTTTTCCACAAAGGTTAGGAAGCTTTAAACATCATCAACAGACTAGAGACTCTCTTTGTATCTTTTTATGCTGTACACGCATAATAGAAATCGCAAGTTTTCTACTCCCATTGTGAAATAAACTTTCTCAGTCATTCCTTCTGCGTTGGTCAAATACCTGATGAACTTTGAGGAAATCTATCTTGTTGCTTGCCATTAGAAAGAAAATAGATACTTATAAATTGTTGTGTTCTACAATTCTTTGGTAGGATATGTACATAGTCAATTCAAGGCAAGAGCTTTTAGTAGTACTTGGTATTTTCTTTCCCCAAATCCATATTGTGGGAATGAGTATTGTGTGAATGGTTACCTAAATAAGAATATTTCTCAAATAAGTTTGGACTTTCAGAAAACTTAAAAATTTAAATCAACAATTTAATTCAAGAGAGAAATATTTAGAATGAATGTCAGATTTGGTACAGAATGAGGAAATAATCATCAACCCTGTGGTGAATGTATTAAAATATTTAAGCCAAAATAAATAAATGAATCACAAATAAATCTAGACTCTCAAGCAAATCCCTGCAGTTTTGTTAAGAAGGAAAGCATGAGGAAAAAGACAGTAGAAAGTCATGTCTCTCTATTGTCATCAGTGTCATCATCCTGAAATGTAAAAGAAGTCCAATCTGCAGGTATTATAAACAGAAGAAAACTTACTGCTGTCAGGGACCTTATATTTAGAAATTATATGATAACTTGATTTCAGAAAGAGACCCCATTTTGAGCGCCTTGTGGCATGTTAACCCACAAGCCTTCGCTTTTTTCCAGCAAATTAAAGGAACTGGGACTCCATTTTCCTTTATCGTCTCTCATTGTGTCCTTCGGTATTTTGGTTTTGAAAAAATAGGGGGTCCCCAACTCCAGACCTTCTTTCATTGTAACACAAAGAAAGAGAAAGGAGTTTGAATATGGTTAAAATTATATTTTCTTTGTTTTCTGTATTAGATACACTAGATATAATCTGGACTGAATTAGGTCCTACTATTTCTAACATCTTGCTCTCTGGGGACCCTGGATACGTGTAATGAAGGTGAAAATGAGTTGGAATTCTTTGAGTCTTTTGTCTGAGTCTCTCCAATTATAACAAGATGACTATCCTGTTAGGGAGTGAAGATAACAATACAGACTCAGGAAGTCATCATACTTTCGTTATTTATGTTGGGAAAGTGAAGGCCCATGGTAATGTCTGAGTAAAATTGTACTTTACTTTATTTGAGACTTGGAAAGTTTCATAGATAATAGTTAAGATTTATCTCATCATATTTTTTTATATAAGTGCATTATATTATTATATTAACTTCTTTTAACACATCTTTGACACACAGATGCATTATTTTTCTACATTTTAAAGGCGAGTGAATTTATTATAGAGAGATTTAAAATTTTCTCAAAGTCACATAGTCATTAAATGGTGGCCTCTGGATTCAAACCCAGGCAGTCTCTGTCAAGAGATAGATGGATAGTATCAAAGAGAAACTGTGCTGAACTAATTAAACAGACAAGGAGGACTTTATTCAAAACTATTACAATAGGGCAGAGGGACTGAACTCGGCTTCTGTGAAACAAAAGACAAGAGAGTTTGTTGTTTTGTTTTGTTTTTGAGGATGATTAGCCCTGAGCTAACTACTGACAATCATGGCTTTTGCCAAGCGGCGCCACATCTGCACCGAGGATCTGAACTGGTGAAGCCCTGGCCGGCGAGAAGTGGAACGTGCAAACTTAACCGCTGCACCACTGGGCTGGCCGGACAGGAAAGTTTTTGAAGTGCGGGAGTGAGCTAGTGGAAATGTACTGGAAGATGTTAGTGAGGAGGTTGGTCAATGTGATTAAGCCATCTGTGTTTGCTAATTGGCATTAATCTAAGCTAGGCTCCTATCCTCCCACAGAGACCAGAGAGAGGGACATTATTTTTCTTGATGATTACCTTTCAAAGGGATAGCTCCCAAGTCCCAGAAAAAGACTTTCCTTGGTTGTAAAACTGGCAAGAGACTGGGAAAATATTTACATCTTAAACAGGCAAAGAAAGAATTTACAATTGCAAATTGTAAAGTAAATGCTCTAAGAAAAAGGTTGGGGGACTATAGTCAGGAAGAAACCTGTGTAAAATTTAGTTAAGCTGATGGGAATATTAAGACCATCTTGGTCAATAGACAAATGGATAGCTGAATAGACGGATAGATGGTTGGAAGATTCAGTGAATAAGCTGATGGGTAGATGGAGAGATAATCAATCTATCACAATTCTCAAGCAAACAGGACTTTGTGAAAGAAAGACCTTTAGACACAATATAATTATCCCTGCTTGTGATAAACATCTCTCAGCAAAAACATGTGTATCTTGGTGTATTTTGCTGAAAGTTTATATTTATATCCCATTATTTTTTTCATTTTCTGTAAAATAAAATGAAAACCATTACCTGATAGCATCAAAGACATTTCCTGCTCCATTTAGAGAATTTTCCCAAGGTTTCACCAGAACATACAGTGATACATTATCATTATAGGGCAACACTAGAAAATTTCAATTTATTGTAAACTATTGATAGTACCTTTAATATTTCATCTATTCTTCATTAATATATTTATATTTATACATTTAATAAATAAGTGTTAAGTAACTACTATGTGACTGACAGTGTTCTCTGCTGGGGCAAATCAGAGATCAAAAATAAACAAATAATGTTTTAGGGACAGAAACCATGAAGGAAAATTAAGGCAGGGTAAGACAATAGAGAATAAAAAGCATGTGGTTTTTTTGATAATTTAATTTAATATAATTTTGGAAAGCAGTTAGGATAGACATCTCTGAATCATGAGCCTCAGAGAATGGGCACATGAGAATCCCAGGCAAAGAGGAAAAATACCTCAATCGCCTTGAGACACGATCGAACAACAAGTAGAAAAGTGTGTCTTAATCAGAATGGAAAAGTCATGACTGATTTAAGAAGAAATGGAGGGCCAGACAATGAAGACCTCATAGACAAAGTTGTGTGTGGTATGGAGGTTATCCTAAATTTGAGAGCATATCTCTGGAGGGTTTTGAGTAGGGACATGCAACAGGTTAATAGGTTCCTTTATAGCAAATCTGGATTCTATTCTCTGCAGCCTCTGAAAATTTTCCAATATACTGGGCCATGCCTTATAAATAGAGGCTCTGCTATAATCCTTGAAGTGCATTTTAAGTTTGCATAAATTCCAAAGCTATATTTCTACTTGTTTACAGCAGTGGTTCTCAACTTTAATCTGCTGAAGATCATCACATTCCACTTCTCCCTAGAATGTAGAAAGTTGGATCTAACAAGAAAAAATCAGAAGAAAACTACAAAAAAGTATAACTTCCCTTGAACCCATCAGTGAGATGAGGTTTTAGGGCAACCAAATAGCCTGAATTCCAAGAAGGGAGAAACCAACCATCCCTTTGAGATGTGCAGTGTGTGGACTGTTTCACCGGCGGTGGAGCGCAAGAGAAAAAAGAGACTGCCATACAGGTATGTAAGAAGCCAGCTAAAATTTAATGAATGCTGTAGGCCTTGTATGAGCTAGTATAAAAGCGTGAAGCCGCTGGAAGCCCCATCAAAGAGATGTCACAAGCACTTGTGGACTCTTTCCAGCCAGTCTTCACTGGTTTCTCATGAGAAATACCGATCTATACTTATGGGAAATTATATATTATTACTTACTAATGACTGAATTTTCTATAATAAACATAAAATAGGTACCATTAAATTGGGAAATAATATATGGTAAATTATTATTTTACATCATTAAGGAATAAGAACATGCTAGAAATCCATTTATTTTTGACCACATTTTAAAAAGTACTTTGCAAATGTCCCTTCTCATTCTTACTAAAATAAATCAGTAGCATTTATTTTTGTTGTTGTTGTTTTTCATGACAATCTAGTTTTACGTAAAATAAATTCTATGGAATATACCTAAGTCAGCCTGCATAAATTCTGTGTAATTATAAGTGGTGAAAAAACCTGAAGTCATCCTCAGTTGATATTTTTACTGTTGTTTTTAAGCAATAAAACTCCCCATAGAGTTGTTCTGATATCCCTTATAGGACCAATTAATTAACCTAAACAATAACTAAAACAGTATCACAGGAAAAAAGCGATGAAGGGATATCAAAGTGGAAAATGAATTATTTTTCACCAGCTACACAGGACCTTAAAATTAAAAAGTTTATTAATGTGAAATTGAACTTATTTATTTCTTTTATTTATTTTATATCTTAACATTTGTTTATTTATTTTTAATACGGAAGATTGGCCCTGAGCTAACATCTGTGCCAATCTTCCTCTATTTTATATTTGAGATGCCATGACAGCATGACTTGATGAGCAGTATGTAGGTCCACATCCAGGATCTGAACCTGCAAACCCTGGGCTGCTAAAGTGGGGTATGCAAACTTAACCACTATGCCACTGGGATGGCCCCCATATTTATGATCTTTTAATATCAAATTAAGCACGTTGAGATTCTTAGATGAAAAGTGAGTGACAAATTCAATTTTTGGAAGAATGTTACAACATCTGTTGAAACTAATCCATTTATAGAATATTTTTATTCTTTTCTCACTAGATATGTTTTGAGTTCTTATACTTCGTTTTACAAATAAAAATTGTCCATCAAATATTCTCTAATACAAGCAGATAATGCACCATTATCCCTGTTGTGATCAACCTCTTTCCTCTGAACAAGTGCATTTCTGTTATTTATACACTTACATTTCTTTATCCTTTTGAATGTGTTTAACTGTCTCAGTCTCACCTTTGGACCCAAGTTCACCTGGCTATTCCCATTTTATGATTATTGTGCCATTTTTGTATTGCTGATAAATTATATGTTCATCAAACATACACAAAAACTTCATAAACTTTTATAATAGCACTTTATATAATTTAATACCCTGTAATAGTAAAACAAGCAACAAAGTTGGAATGAAAGGGAACTTCTTCAACTTCATAAAGGACATCTTCAAAAATCAACAGTTAGCATCATACTTAATGGTGAAAGGTGGAACTTTTTCCCTCAAAGATCAGGAAAACACAAGGATGTCCTCTCTATCAATTGCTATTTAACATTTTACTGAAGGTTCTAGTCAGGGCAATTAGGCAAATAAAGAAAAAGGCATCCATATTAAAAAGTAAGAAGTAAAACTATGTCTATTTTTAGATGACACATTGTATATTGAAAATGGTAAGCAACCCACAAAATTTATTAGAACAAGTAAATGAGCTCAGTGAGCAGGTAGGATACAAAATCAACATACATAACCAATTGCATTTCTATCATTAGTAATAAACAATTGAAAATGAAATGAAGAAAACAATTTCATTTACAATAGTATCAAGAGTAAGATACTTAGAATACATTTAACAAAAGAAGTACTACTTGTATACTGACAAATAGAAAACACTGTTGAAAGAATTTAAAGATCTAAATAAAAAGAAACACATGTTGTGCTCATAAATCCAAAGACCTAATACTACTAACACGGAAATACTCTCCAAATTGATTTACGACTTCAATGTAACCCTTATTAAAAGCTCAGGTGTGTTTTGTTTTATTATGTTTTTCAGAAATTAAAAGCCTGATCCTGCAGAAACTTGAGGGACTAGAATAACTGAAATAACCTTGAAAAAAGAAGAAGAAAGTTGAATGATTCAAACTTCCCTGTTTCAAAACTTACTACGAAGCTGTATTAATCAAGACAGTGTGGTAACTGGATAAAAACAGACAAATAGCTAAATGTAATAGAACTGAGACAGTAAGGAAATATTTACATTTATAGTTAACTGATTTTTGACGAGAGTTCTATGACAGTTCAATAGGGAAAGAATAGTCTATACAAATGATTCAAATGAAGTGAATCGTTGACCTTAATATAAGAGCAAAAACTATAAAACTCTTAGAAGAAAACATTGGAGTAAGCCCTGGTGACCTTGAGTCAGGCATTGGTTTATCAAATATGGTAACAAAAGACAAGGTGAAAAATTTAAAAATAGGTAGATTTTACTTCATCAGAATTAAAAATATTTGCGCTTTAAAGGATATCATCAAGAAAGTTTGTGTAAAGGAAACACACAGAATGGAAGAAAATATTTGCAAATCATATATCTGATAATGGACTTGTGTATAGAACATATAAAGAACGCATGGAGCTCAAAAATAAACATCCAAATAACTCTATTAAAAAATTAGCAAAGAGTTTGAATAAGCTTTCTTCCAAGAATTTATACAAATGGCCAATAAGCATATTAAAAGATGCTTAATATCATTGGTCATCAGAGAAATGTAAACCAAAACCTCAATGAGAAACCTGTACCCAGTATATCAAAAATATCAAATAATAGTGATATTTCAATAGGCTATAATTAAAAATACAATAATAGTGTTGGTGAGGACGTGGATGAATTGGAACTCTCATAGTTTTGCTGCTAGAACTGTAAAATGGTACAGCCACATTGGCAAAAACAGTTTGGTGGTTCATCAAATTGTTGAACAGAAAGCTACCATATGATCCAGTGGTTTAATTTCCAGTTATATATCAAGACAAATGAAGACATATTTGCATACAAAACTTGTACACAAATATTCAGCACAGCCTTATTCAGAAAAGTCAAAAAATGGGAGCAATTCAAATGCCCATCAACTGATAAATGAATAAGCAATATTCAATTGTATATCCATTCAATGGAATATTAATTGGCAATAAAAACTCAATATTACTGAATACTAAACACAATTGAATCTTTAAAACATGCTAGGTGGGCAAAGCCAGTCATAAAAGATTGCAGATAGTATGACTATATTTATATAAAGTGTCCAGTATAGAAGAATCCACAGAGACCCGAATAGATTGGTGGTTGTCATGGCTAGGGGGAAAGGGGCATGGTGAATGGCTGCGAGTGAAATGGAAATTCTTTGGGGAATGATTAAAATCTTTTGAAATTAGATAGTGATTATGTTTGTACAACTCTATTAACATACTAAAATCACATAACTGTATACTTTAAAAATGGAGATTGTTATGGCAATTGAGCTCTGTTTCAATACAGCTGTTGTAAAAAATAAAATAAAATTACAGGTTAGATGCTGTGCCTTGAAATACCTTTTTCCAAATGCAAAAGAAAGAGGGCTGCACTGAGAGTGAGCTACACTTCCACAGCAGCTGGACAAAGGTCCTTCATTTCTGAGTGAGGCAGTGTAGCCAAATGACACAGACCACCTGCTCTTGAGTCAAACAGCTCTGGTTAATATCCCAACCTGCTATTTATTAGTGTCAAAAACCTGATAGAGTTTCTCCATTTATAAAATGGGGACATCGTGGATTGTTGTGAATATTAAATGAACTAGAACATGTGAAGCTCTTCGGCAATCGGTGGCACATGATTAATGTTAGCAATTAGTATTTTAGCAGACAGGTTGTGAATCAGTAGAAACCAGGATCCACTTCAGATTACCACTTTGTGTTTCGTTGACATGTCTCCCTCGTCTCCTTCGGTCCGTGACACTTTCTCAGTCTTTCCTTATTTTTCATGAACATGAATACTTTGACAAGTACTTGTCTGCTATCTGTAAAATTCTCTCGATCTTGCTTTTTCTCATGTTTCTTTCATGATTAGACTGGACTTGCAATAAATTTGGGGGAAGAATACCACTGAAGTGAAATGCCTTCTCAACATATCACGCCAGGGGGCACATGAAATAAATGTGACTTATAACTGGTGATGTTAACATTGGTCACTTGGTAAAGGTGATGTATGACAGGCTTCTCCACTCTTCAGTTATTATGTTCCCCTATATATACTTTATTCTTTAGAAATGAGCCACTAAGTCCAGTTCACCAGAAGGCTCTATCTCCTTAAGAAGGGAGTATCTACATATATTAATTGAAATTCTTCTTTAAGAAAAACTTTCCCTTCTCTCCTATTTATTTATATATTCGAACATTTATTTATATCAGTATGGAATCAAGCATATTTATTTTATAGTTTATGGTCACGGTAGGCAGGATAACGGCTCCCTAAATATGTCCACATCCTAATTCCTAGAACCTGTGAATGTTACTTTAAATGGCAAAATGGACTTTGTCGATGTCATTAAGGTTAAGGACCTTGAGATGGTGTGATTATCTTGGTAAGTTCATTCTTCTCAAATAAGTCCTTAAAGGTAGAGTACTTTTTCCTGACTGTGGTGAGAGGAAGTTGACACTTAGGAAGAATAGTCAGGGGCAGGCAACATTTCTAGCTTTAAAAATGGAGGAAAAGGGCCACTGGTCAAAGTAAGTGAATAGCCTTTTGAAGTTGGAAAAGGCAAAGAAACACATTCTCCCCTATAGTCTCTAAGAGTACATCTCTTTTAGCACCCCAATTTTCAGCTAGTGAGCCCCTTATTGGACTTTTTACCTACAGAACTGTAAGATAATTTGTGTTGTTTTAAGCTTCTAAATTTGTGTATTACTGCAGTGATAACAAAACCAATAGAGTGTTATAATCCAATACTAGATGATTTATTTTATTATACAAGTTGTTTGAGTTTTGGCCATTGGGAGCTCTTTCAGTTTGGTCCCTACATTCTCTTGATCTGTCATCTCTTTGCTTATTGAGAAATTCCTTACCTTCTGGCACTACAGGATACTCTAGGTTCATCTTGCATTTTCCTTGCCCCAGTCCTGGAATCAGCCATTTTTCCAGGACCCTTGGTTCTGTTTATTGTAGAATGGTATTTAGAAACCAGAATCTGAGTGTTGGGTATTTTTATTGCTGCTGGTGTGTCACTGCTTCTAGGTCCTCTTGACAGACAGAAGTAGGAAATATATCGAAACATAAAAACTCATACCCCTTGTAGACAACCAACTCTTATCCCAACCCCTAGGAACTTCTGATCTTTTTTCTTTCCTATCTACAGTTTTGCCTCAACTAAAATATCTTGTGAATAAAAACATACAACATGGAGCCTTTTGTATCTGGACTCTTTTCCTTAGAAAATTGCATTTAAATTTCTCCATATGGTTCTGTGAATTAATAGCTCAGTCCTTTTATATCTCCAAATAATATTCCATTATATAGATGTATTGTTTATTCATTAATCTGTTGAAGAACATCTTGCTTGCTTCCGGCTTTTGATAATTATGAATAAAGCTGCTATAAACTGTAATGTACAGAATTTTTTGTGAGCATAATTTCTAACTCAACTTCTGTTACATAAGAGTACAATGGCTGGGTCATCTGATGTCTATGGTTAAAATTATAAGATCCTGCCAAACTGTCTTCCAAAGAGGATGTACCATTTTGCATTCCCACAGCCATTAATGAGAGTCCCTGTTGCTCTGAGTCTTCATTACTATTTCTTATTTTCAGTGTTTTCAATTTTAATCATTCAAATGGGTGAGCAGTGGTGTCACATTGTGGTTTTAATTTGCATTTCCCTAAGGATAAATGATGTTGAGTGTCTTTTTATACACTTATTTGCCAATAATATATCTTCTTTGGTAAAGTGTCTGTTCAGATATTTTGCCTATATTTGTTTATTTTCTTGATTATTTTTTAACAGATCTTTATATATTGTTGGTGTGTTCTTTATCAGACATGTGATTCCAAATATTTTCTTTCAGTTTATACCTTGGCTTTACTTTCTTTTAGTAATGTCTTTCACAAGGCAAAGGTTTTGTTTTAATTTTGTTAAAGTTCGATTTTTTAATGGATATTTTTATAACATTCAATTTTTTAAAATGGATTGGACTTTTGGTATTATATCCAAAAATGTATCACCAAAGCCATGGTCACATATATTTTCTCCATTGTTTTCTTTTAGAGGTTTGTAGTCTTACATTTTATGATTTAGTCTATGGTGCATATTGAATTAATGTTTCTATATAAAGTGAGGCTATGTATGGAGGTTCATCATTTTGAAAATGGTCCAGGGTATTTTCTTGAAAAGGGTATATTTTTCCACTGAATTGCATTTGCACATTTGTCTAACTCAGTTGACCAGAGTACTTTTTAATACTAACAAGTGATTGAAAATACCATCTTTGTTGCAAAAGCTATTATCTTGGGCATGACGAAATTTGGTATTCTCAGAGAAAGCATAATGATGCTTGTCATATACAGTGACTTTCTGCTTATACATTCAATAATCACTCAATTTAACAAACTAGTTTCATGTGCCTTCTCATTTTATTTTCAAAACAGCAAAGAAAATATTATTAGCTTTCTTTGTATATGCTTCTCTTAAAGCAGTTTTTATACTATGCCTTCTTGTGTTTTATAAATATATATATATTTATGTGTGAGTGTGCGTGTTATAACTTCCTATAAAATAATATCAGCAATACTTCACAAATATGTTCAAAGGTATTGTGCCCTTGACCCTCAATATCAATAACATACATCATTTTTTCCATAGCTCTGTGTTTTTCCTTTTAGAACTGTATGATAAGAAGACTCTAGATTTAGCCCCATCTTGCAATAATTCCTGCTTCCTTGTTTGTTCCTATTCTTTCCATGCTCTTGTGCCCATCCCATTAACTATGGATGGAACTTATGACTTCCTTCTAACCAACATGACGTAGCAAACATAATGGAAAGTAACCCATTGATTAAGTTACACTACATGTATAAAGCAATGGAATGTCACCCTCTCCTGTGATTATGTTTTATCAAATTTTGTGTTAACACACTGGAAGTAGATACCTTCTCCTTGCTGTCTTGAAGAGGTAAACAGCCTGTTCTGAGATAGCTTATGGAAAGATCGAATGGCAAGAAACTGTGATGGCTTCTAGGAGATAGGAGTGCACCCCAAGAACAAGTAGCAAGAAAATGGGGACCTCAGTCCTACAACCACAAGGAGATGATTTCTGCCAACAAAGTGATAGAGTGTGGAAGCAGATCTTTTCTCAAATGAGCTCCTGATGGAATCATGGTCCAAGTAGCATCTTGATTGCAACCTTGTAATTGACCCTGAAGTAGAGGACCCACCTAAGCCAGGCCTGGACTCCTGAACCAGGAGTGTGAGACAGGAAGTGTGTGAGACACCAGGAAGTGTGAAACACCAAATTTGTGTTGCTTTAAGCTCTTAAGATTATGGTAATTTGTTAGACAGTAATAAAAAACTAATGTAGTCTGGTTTATATAGCTGCTCACGTTGTATAATGCACAAGTTATAGGAATTCCATTCACAGCACAGCCTTTATGTGACAATTATGTGACTATTCTGTCTCCCCATATAGTAATTTCCTGGGGGAAAGTATTCATATTTTGCTCCTCTGTGTATCCATACAAGTCTTCTTATATACAATAAATTTTCATCTAGTTGAAATGAAACAAATTACATTGGAAAAAAAACAGCAAACCGTTTGTAAACTTCCAGCACATTTTGTATTTGTTATTATCTCTTTGATGTTAAAAGGTTCTTAGTGATCATCTAGTTCATTTTCATGTTTTACAGATAAATGAAATGACACAGCTTTATTCTGTGACTTGTCAAAAGATACATTCTTAGTTAACGTTGGAGCTTGCCAATATTTCGTGTATTCTGATACCCAATCTACTGCTCTGCCTACTATGTTATCCTGCCAATTTTTCATCATGTTTGTATTATGAAATTATTATATTCTAACAGTATAAATAAACATAAACTGTGAAATTTACTTATAAAATCTATAAATATAAATTTTATTTTTGAATAATATGAACTCAGAACAAATATGGATGTTTTGATCCAATTATAAAGACTTTTCCCAAAATGGTAGACTCATACGTAATGGATTTCACTGTATAACACAAAATGTTAATGAGAGTTTTTTTCAATTTATAGGAGTTAGAAGACGATTTTTTAGGAGTTCATATTTTTCAGCACTTTTTGTATCAGAGGTACTGATTACCTTTACTGTGGATTATCTATATGAAGATGTTTATATAGAAAATAGCTTGGAGCATAGAGGTAGTGTCTTCCTCCAGAATGAAAAGTGAGCACGTCTAATATCCAGTATAAAAATCTTGAGCTCCTTAAGATCAGGGCTCCTCCCATCTAATGCCATCTGAGTGTGCAGGGATCACTGAATCCTCTTCATGTCATTCCATGTGAATTGAGGCTCCAGAAACTCACACCAAAAATACTGATACTGTATCTTCACCTATTTCTGGTAGTAGTAATGTCCTTTTTCTCTGACCCAGGAGTTTCCTATCTTTTGTCAGCATCAATGGAATGATGATAGGCTAATTTATTAGATTTTTTTTTTAAGATTTTATTTTTTTCCTTTTTCTGCCCAAAGCCCCCAGGTACATAGTTGTATATTCTTCGTTGTGGGTCCTTCTAGTTGTGGCATGTGGAATGCTTCCTCAGCGTGGTTTGATGAGTAGTGTCATGTCCGTGCCCAGGATTCGAACCAACAAAACACTGGCCCGCCTGCAGCAGAGCACAGTAACTTAACCACTCGGCCACGGGGCCAGCCCCTAATTTATTAGATTTTAAGTAGGTAAAATTGCAGATCCTTTACAGTTGTTGATGATAAAATACTGTATTTTTCAAAGAAATGATCAAAATAATGAAATAAAACAAAAAAGTAAATAAAACTATTATATAACCAAGAGGAAATATTATTAATTTTACCATTTAGGGCTACTATCCTTCATCATTCATTAAAAAAAATTAGTTATCTTCTAATTTATATTAGTTTATCTTCTAATTTAATGTTGTCTTTCACTCTACCTTGAATAATACTTGCTTAAAGCCAGAGGCCTATAGCAGTGGTAAGCCCCTGATCCTAAAACTCAGTCGTGCTGAGACCTACTCACTTAACAGGAAAACTGCAATAGGAATGCTCTATTAGACCTTGGAGCCAACTGTGCTGGGCTCCCCATGCCCAATAAAGTGACTGAAGAGACCATGGCAGTCACAGGTCTCTTCAGGTAGCTGAGTATTACAACCAACTGGCCAGGGGGATAGCCTAGCCTCCCTTGGCACCTGCAGAAAGAGAAACTCTGCCACAACAGAAGGACACATGTAGCCCACACAGGGGACCCACATGGAACACTGGGAACTGATGACAAGAGGGAAGCACACTGCTGGGCCTCGTAAGGCATCTCTACATAGGTCATCTCTCAAAGATGGGAAGACATAGCTGATCTATCTAATACATAGGTATAAGCACAGAGAAAGAGAGAAAATGAGGAGACAAAGGAATATGTACCAAGTAAGGGAATAGGACAAATCCTTAGAAAAAGAACTAAAAGGCACAGAGAAAACAATTACCTGATAAAGGGTACAAACTAATAGTCAAAAAGATGCTCACTGATCTTGGGAGAAAGATGGATGAACTCAGTGAGAGCTTCAACAAAAACTTTGAAAATATTAAAAAGAACCAGTCAGTAATGAAGAATACAATACGGGAAATGAAAAATTCACTAGAGGAACTTAATAGCAGAGTAGATGATACAGAACAGATCAGCAAGCTGGGTGAAAGACTAGAGGAAATCACCCAAGCTGAACAGACAAAAGAATTAAAAAGCATGAGGGCAATCTAAGGGACTTCTGAGACAACATCAAATGCACTAACATCCATATTATAGGTTTCCCACAGCAAAAAAAGAGATAAAAAGGGACAATCTATTTGAAGAAATAATAGCTGAAAAACTTCTCAATCTAAGGAAGGAGAAGACATCCAGATACAGGAAGCACAGACAGTACCAAACAAGAGAAACTGAAAGAGGCCCACACCAAGAAACGTTATAATTAAAATCTCAAGAATTAGAGAGAAAGGGAGAATACTAAAAGCTACATGAGAAAGGCAACAAGTCACATATAAAAGAAACCCCATAAGGCTATCAGCTGACTTCTTAGCAGAAACTTTACAGGCCAGAAGGGAGTGGCATGATATATTTAAAGTGCTGAAAGGAAAAAACATACAGCCAAGAATAGTTACCTGACAAGGTTATCATTCAGAAGGGAGGGAGAAATAAAGAGTTCCCCAGACAAGAAAAAATTAAAGGAGTTTGTCTCCAAGAAGTTAGTCTTACAAGAAATGCTAAATGGACTTATTTAAGTGGAAAGGAAAAGATCACAAATAGAAAATAGAAAAGACCACAAATAGAAAAAGATTCACAAATAGGAATAAGAAAATAATCAAAAACAAACAAACAAACAAAGCAAACAATAAAATCACTGGTAAAGATAAAGACAAAGATACAGTGAAGATAGTTTATCAACCACCTATTAAGTTAATATGAAAGTCAAAAGACAAAAGTACTAAATTTAACTATTTCTATGATAAGAGGGTAGCAGATACATACACAGAAAAAAGTTACATATGATGGCAAAAACATAAAATGTGGGAGGAGTGGAGTAAAAGAATAGAGCTTTTAGAAAAAGGTCAAACCTAAGGGACCATCAACTTAATATAGATTGCTATAGATGTAGGTTATTATATACAAACCTCATGGTATTCATAAACAAGAAACATATAATAAATACACAACAAACTAAGAGAAAGGAACCCAAACATAATACTAAAGAAAGTCATCAAGCCACGAGGGAAGAGAGCAAGAGAAGAAAGGAACAGAGAAGAACTACTAAAACTCCCAGAAAAATGTAACAAAATGGCAATGTGTACACTTATCAATAACAACTTTAAATGTCAATGGACTAAATGCTTCAATCAAAAGGCATAGGGTGGTCAGTTGGATAAAGAAACAAGACTCATATATATCCTGCATACAAGAGGTATACTTCAGATCTAAAGACACTCACAAACTTAAAGTGAAAAGATAGAAAGGACACTCCATGAAAATGGCAAAGAAAAGAAAGCTGGAGGAGCAATACTTACATTGAATAAGATAGACTTTAAAACAAAAACTGTAACAAGAGACTAAAAAGGGCACTACATAAGGATAAAGGGAAGAATCCGACAAGATAGCACTCGTAAATATTTATGTACCAAACATGAGAGCACCCAAATATATAAGGCAATTATTAACATACATAAAAGGAAAAATAGACAGTAAGACAATAATAGAAGACTTTAACACTCCACTCACACCAATGGATAGATCATCCAAAAAGAAGATTGATAAGGAAACATTGGCCTTAAATGACACACTAGATCAGGTGGATTTAGTACATATATACAGAATATTCTGTCTAAAACTTGCAGAATACACATTATTTTCAAATGCACATGGAACATTCTCCAGGACTGATGACATATTAGACCACAAAACAAGTCTTAATAAATTTAAGAAAACTGAAATAATATCAAAGATCTTTTTTGATGACAATGGTGTAAAACTAGAAATCAACTACAGGAAGAAAATAGGAAAAGTCACAAATATGTGGAGATTAAACAAAATGCTACTGAACAGTGATTGGGTCAACAAAGAAATCAAAGGAGAAATCAAAAAAATACCTGAAGACAAATGAAAATGAAAATACAACATGCCAAAATTTATGGGATATGGCAAAAGAGGCTCTAAGAGGGAAATTTATAGCAACACAGGCCTACCTCAATAAACAAGAAAAATCCCAAATAAACAATATAACAGTGCATGTAAGGGTACTGGAAAAATAAGAACAAACAAATCCCAAAATCCTTCTACTGAAGGAAGGAAATAATAAAAATCAGAGCAGAAATAAATGAAATAGAGACTAAAAAAAAAAAAAATATATAGAAAAAAAATCAATGAAACCAAGAGCTGGTTCTTTGAAAAGATAAAACTGACAAACTTTTAGCTAGACTCACCAAGAAAAAAAGAGACACCTCAAATAAAGAAAATCAGAAATGAAATCCGAGAAATTACAATGGACATCTCTGAAATACAAAAGTTTACAAGAAAATACTACAAAAAGCTATATACCAACAAAGTGGATCATCAGGAAGAAATGGATAAATTCTTAGAATCATACAAACTTCCAAAACTGAATCAAGAAGATAGAGAAAATTTGAATAGATGAATCAGCAGTAAGGAGATCAAAATGGTAATCAAAAACCTCCCAAAAAATAAAAGTCCAGGGCCAGATGGCTTCTCTGCTGAATTCTACCAAACCTTCAAAGAAGACTTAATATCCATCCTTCTCAAACTCTTCTAAAAAATTGACGAGTTAAAGCTTCCTAGCTCATACTATGAAGTCAACATTACCCTGATACAAAAAACAGACAAAGTCAACAAAAAAAAAGAAAGTTACAGTCTAACATCACTGATGAATATCAATGCAAAAATCCTCAACAAAATATTAGCAAATCAATGACAAGAGTACATTAAAAAGATCGTACACCATGATCAAGTGGGATTTATTCCAGGGATGCAGGGATGATTCAACATCCCCAAATCAATCAACGTGATACACCACATTAACAAAATGAAAAATAAAAATTGCACTCTCATCTCAATAGATGTAGAGAAAGCATTTCACAAGATATTCATAAAGATCCATTTATGATAAAAACTCTGAATAAAATGGGTATAAAAGGAAAGGACCTCAACATAATAAAGGACATATACGACAAGCCTACAGCTAATGTCATTCTCAATGGAGAAAAACTGAAAGCTATCCCTCTAAGAACAGAAATCAGACAAGGATGCTCACTTTCACTACTCCTATTTAACATAATATTGGAAGTCCTACCCAGAGCAATCAGGCAAGAAAAAGAAATATAGGGGTGTAAATTGGAAAAGAAGAAGTGAAACTGTCACTGTCTGCAGATGACATGATTTTATGTGTAGAAAACCCTAAATAATCTACAAAAAACTTTTATGAATAATAAATGAATACAGTAAAGTTGCAGGATACAAAATCAACATAGAAATATCTGTTGCATTTCTATACACTAGCAATGAAGCAGCAGAAAGAGAAATTAATAATACAATCCCATTTACAATAGCAACAAAAAGAATAAAATATCTGGGAATAAACTTAACCAAAGAGGTGAGAGATCTCTACACTGAAAACTATAAAACATTGTTGAAAGAAATTGCAGAAAACACAAAGAAATGGAAAGATATTCCACGTTCTTGGATTGGAACAATTACCATGGTTAAAATATCTAAGCTTCCTAAACCACTCTAAGGACTCAATGCAATCCCTGTCAAAGTTGCAACAACATTTTTCACAGAAATAGAATAAAGAATCCTAAAATTTATATGGAACAATAGAAGACCATGAATAGCCAAAGGAATCCTGAGGCAAAAGAACAGAGCTGGAGGTATCACACTCTCTGATTTCAAAATACACTACAAAACTATAGTAATCAAAACAGTATGGTACTGGAACAAGATCGAACACACAGATGAAAGGAACAGAATCAAGAGCCCAGAAATAAACCCATACATCTATGGACAGCTAATTTTTGACAAGAGAGCCAAGAACATACAATGGAGAAAGGAAAGTCTCTTAAATAAATGGTGCTGGGAAAACTGGACAGCCACATACAAAAGAATGAAAGTAGACCAGTATCCTACACCACATACAAAAAGTAACTCAAAATGGGTTAAAGACTTGAATGTAAGACCTGAAACCATGAGACTTCTAGATGAAAATATAAGCAGTACACCCTCCAACATCGGTCTTAGCAGCATATTTTCAAACACCATATCTGACGCGGTAAGGGAAACAAAAGAAAAAATAAATGAATGAGACTACCTCAAACTAAAAAGCTTCTTCATAGCAAAAGAAACCATCAGTAAAATGAAAAGAAAACCTAACAATTGGGAGAATATATTTGCAAACCATATATCTGATCAAGGGTTAATATTCAAAATATATAAAGAACTCATACCTTTCAACAACAAAAAAACTAATAACCCAATGAAAGATGGGCAAAAGATCAGAATGGGTATTTTTTCAAAGAAGACATACAGATGTCCAACAGGTACATTAAAAGATGTTCAACATCACTAATTATTAGGGAAATGCAAAGCAAAAGTTCAATGAGATATCACCTCATGCCCATCAGAATAGCTATAATTAACAAGACAAGAAATATCATGTTGGAGAGGATGTGGAAAAAAGGGAGCTCTCATATACTCCTGGTAGTATTGCAAACTGGTACAGCCACTATGAAAAACAGTAGGGAGATTCCTCAAAAAAACTAAGAATAGAACTACCATATGATCCAACTATTCCACTGCTGGATATTTTCCAAAGAATATGAAAACACAAATGTGTAAAGACACATGTACCCTTATGTTCATTGCAGCATTACTTACAATATCCAAAACTTGGAAGCATTCTAGGTACCCATCAAGGGATGAATGAAAAACAAGATGTGGTATATATACACAATGGAATACTACTCAGGCATAAAAAAGGAGGAAATCTTGCTGTTTGTGACAACATGGATTGACCTTGAGAGTATTATGCTAGGCGAAATAAGTCAGAGGGAGAAAGTCAAATACCTTATGATCTCACTCATAAGTAGAAGATAAAAACAACGACAAACAAACATGTAGCAATGGAGATTGGATTGGTGGTTACCATAGGGCAAGGGGGAGGAGAGCAAAAGGGGTGATTAGGCTCACATGTAAGGAGATGGACTATAATTAGTTTTTGGGTGGTGAACATGATGTAATCCACACAGAATTTGAAACATATTACGATGTACATCTGAAAGCTATATAATGTTATAATCCAACATTACTGCAATTAAAAAGATAAAAATTAAAAATAACAACAACAAACAAACATATAGAGACAGAGATTGGATTGGCGATTACCAAAAGGGAAAGCGGCAGGGAGGAGGGCAAAAGCAGTGATTAGGCACATGTGCGTGGTGATGGATTATAATCACTCTTCGGGTGGTGAACATGATGTAATCTACACAGAAATTGAAACATAATGATGTACACTTGAAATTTATATAATGTTATAAACCAATGTTCCTGCACTAAAAAAAAATTCAACAGTGAAAACGAAAGAATCCTTGCTTAGAAAAGTTTTATTTTTATGTAAGTATATTTTAATTAAATACCTGTTTTCTCCAAAAGCGAATTCTCTTTAACATCATGCAAATTTAAAAGACAACAATTGCATGAGGAAAAGGAAGAATTTGTCCTTTAAATCATTTTCTTGTTTTCTTTTCAAAATTCTAACCACTGCAATTTATATTTACTTCAAACATATATATTCCACAGACTGAAGCTTCCATGAAAAATCTATGTGTTAACCTCATTTTACTAAAGTCAAAAAAATATGCAGTTTTATATTTCAATAAATGTTTCATGTTAACAAATAAAGTTTCTGAAATGCATGTTTAGGTTAAAAAATTGGCAAATGATGCCTTTCTTATTCTGACACCAAAATATTTATTTCCCTTTTTGTACTGTGCAATGGCTTCCAGGCAAATCCTGTTTGTTATTTCTCAGAAATTTCCTCAAGAGATCCAATTCTTAAACTATACTAAATTAACATTACTGCTGTTTTATGGAAGCTATGATTATTCATGGTATCCTCATTTGTCTATTTGTGGTTCTATTGGGAGAGAAATACTGTTCATTCTAGAAAGACCTTCTGCCGTGATTACAGAGTCCCACTGTGAGGTTTAAAATGTGTGTAATGCTACAATATTTGTGAAAATAATCACACTGTTTACATGCAGTGATGATGTTAATGAAACCAGGTCATCATCTTTAAACAAATGTTTAACCCTATTAGCGGAATAAATATTCACTGTTGAAATAATTTGCTAATTGCTTTCCCTAATTCAGATACTAGTTGACATTTGATCTTTTATTCATTTTATACTGTTTTATTCAAATTTAATAATACCTATAAATATGAACAATATCTCATCTTATGAGTTTTATGATAGTATTTAAGACCACATATTCTGGACATCCAGGATTAAATGACAAAAGTATCTTTATATATTTCTGAATACAAACACATAAATAGGATTATATTTACATGTTATACTTTAAATTATTTACTTTCATTGGTATGCTTCAAGCACTTTTCTAAATACTTCCATAAAATAATTTTTAGAATTGTATTGCATTATATCTTATGTAAGAATGGAAGTAATTGGGATAGCTCTGTCAGGGGAAGGGTGAAAGAGTCACGCTGGATCTGAAAAGCAAAATGTGTGCTTCGAAAGTTTCTTGCCTCACCATGGCTTGATCTTTTATTGTACTCCCACTCAGTCATTAGTGCATAGGCATTTCTCTTCCAAGACGTTTGGAGATATAGTGTTTCATGTCACGCACACACAGTGCTTTTGTGTGTTTAAAATATTATAACCTTGAAACCAATCACAGAATTTGGTGTCAATATATTAAAATAAGTGCATAGTTTTAATGTCACAAATTTCCATTACATGAAATCACTATGTTTTGCCTAAATGATAACTTACTGAAGGACATTGTTTCTAAACCATAAACATCCTTGTGTATTAGGCGATATTATAAAAATATATGCTTTATCTTAAAATATCTTTCCATCTGTATTTCCTCGGGTAACATCTTCAGTATTTTAGATCATATGAAAGAAGCATTTAAAATTTAATAGATAGTAATAAAGCAACTAGCACCTATAATACCAAACACCAAACACCACCAAGTGTTACTCTTACAACATTATTATAAACAAAGCTGTTCCCTTGATATGCTCCACTAAACAAAAGAGAGAAAAGGAAGTAAAAAAAGAAAAGTCCCTGATAAATTGATTCACTTTATAAAAATAACCTCTACAATAATTGTAAAAATTAACTCTAGCCAGTGGTTGTTTGATATTCTAGGGAGTCACTATTGCAGGTTCTTTGTCAAGCCATTTTATCTTTGCTGCTTTGATAAATTGTTATCAAATTGTATTTCTTGCATAAATAATGAGATTGAATGTATTCATATTTATTGGACATTTAACTTTCTTATTTTTTGAATTACCTACCCATGTTCTTTAACCTTTTTTCTTTGTAGTATTGATATTCTGCTTGCACTTGTAAATGTATCATGTATATGAATGATTAGCCCACTGAATATCAGTCTATAGCTCACACTTTCCCAGTATTCTCAAAGCATTGCAAATTTTATTTCTCATTATTTAAATCTTACTTTGGTAGATCTTTTTATTTTTACTATAAAGATTTTTTTCCAATTTTTACTTTGATAAAATTCTCAATTTTGTTTGTTCTTGCAATTACCAGCTCTGATGTCTTATATGGAGAGGCTATTTCCACACTTTTAGCTTTTGGATGTGTGTTTTTGTGTATACGTGGACAGAGAGAGAAATAGATTGGGAGAGAGAGGAGGGATTTAGAATTTTTGTTGCCAGTTTCCCCAAATAATTATCAAAATCAATGTTGTTGGAATGAAAGAAGATGCAAAAAATTTAAAAAATAAATGGACTTGTAGGATATCTTGACTTTTGACTCCATCAGAATCTTCCTATTGTCCTTACAAATTTATTTCATTTCTGGGTAAACTTCTCTCCTCTTCAAATTTCAGAGACTTGAGTGTTTATTTCAAATTGGACTCTTAAATAGTAATTTTCACATGCCTGCATTACAAGTGCTGTTTTACTCAGACGTCACAGTTGTCAAGTAGGTGATTCTGATTACTCAAAAATTCATCTTCCTCACATGAGATCTAATTCCCACAAAAGTTCCTTATCTCGTAAGAGGCACCTCCACTCATCTCAGACACAAGAGCAGGTAGCAGTTCTCCTGCCACTGGTGATTGTTGCATATTCAGACAATCTTTTACATAATACCTGGAGGTAATGTGTATGTCCGCTGGGTCCCAACTGGAATCGGAATTATGACCCACCTCAGAGAGAACCGTCCTTCTTCCAGTATCTGGACATCTACTATTTCCCACAAAAAAGGGGGTTCCAGAATAACCTTATCCTTTTACACTTGGTGGTTATATGAGATGCCCCCAATCACCCTAAGTTTCATAATACACATACTGTTTTTTTTGGATAAGTGTACCATTATATGACTTTATTTTGCATAAGCAAATGAAAAACAGGAGTGCTCACACTTTCCTAAACTCTTAGAGGCTTTCTCAGAACTATTCCCTTGACAAATCTAGGAAGTTCAATCTCTAGATTTTTTATGAAGTCCAGTATTTCTGTAAGTGCCACTGGCCACCCTCAAATCCGTGACAGCTCTTGGTGTCTCTGGCATTTCTGTTAGTCTTGTTAAGTGACATTGACTTTTGTTCAAGTAATTTGTATAGCAAACATCTTTGGAAGACAGACATAATACCTCTCTCCAGGGCAGAGGGCAGATTTTTTTCTTGATTATGAGGATAAAGATAATGTATTTCTCCATGGCTAATATTGGAGAAGTTTGCTAGCACCCCCTTCATAATATTTAGGGTTTCCTAAGTTTGAGGTTCCTCAGCTGTGGCACAACCTACGGTGTGAGCAGCATTCACCTTTGGGAGCAAGGGGAACTGATGCAAACACAAAGCTCACACTTCCTGATCTGCGGGGAGGAATGAAATTCTTTGTCTCTGACACGGTAGTCTTGTGTCTTCTCTCAACATCTGCGAAACTGTGCTACTACATATTATGCAAGTAAACTCGAATCTCAGACCCTTCAAAGTTCTTGACAGATTCATACTCTTTTAAAAGTCTCAGTTGAAAGACACTTAATCCAAAGATAATGTTTGGGGGAAAAGAAAATTAGCACGCAAAGTAGGGTGGACAAAAATGTTTTTGATGGACAGGTATATAAAAGAAACAAGTGAATTAGATCCACGCAAGATAAGGGAATAACTGAGGGAATGAACAAACCGTGATATACCTGTTCTGCATAAAGCATTCACATTTTTATATTGTACTTCTTCATTTGCTTTTTCTCTCATGTATTTAACATTTTGCTTGTTAAATAAACTACATACTTAGGTTAAACTTGGCTTAAACACTGGCACTTTGTGACTCTATAGCAGCAGTTTTAAATTGTATGTTATAATTCTCTGTGTTCCCTAGCTAAGAGTGCTTAGTTCCTGCTAGTAGAATAAAGAGAACCAAAGATAAGGTTTTGAAAAATCTCTTGCTTCTCGCTCTCCTCTTAGTTATTCTCCAGAAAATCAAGAGAATTTGAAGTGTTGAGAAACTGTTTTAAATACTTAATTCATCCACTTTTTCTTCCTTCTCCAGGCTACTCCCTGGAACTCTTTTAATTCCATCTCATCATAGTTCAGAGACATGGCTGAAATCAACAATAACTTTTGAGAAGACACCTCCTCTCTGAGCATCAGTTATTCCACAAGGTCAAAACACTTGCGTAAAAATGAATGTTAAATTTTTACAGTTTTAGTCAGGTTGTAGCATAGTTTTGGCAATATATAATAAATAATAATCTAAATCCTTAAACCGTCGGCAAGAAAAAATTATTGTTTTCCATGACTCAAACTAATTTTACTTTTATGCTCCCTCTACTGAAATGATGTAAATTTATAACTTCAAACATTCTTAGGGTTCCCTCCTTCCCATTCTCTTACTATTTGCTGAAGTTTCAAAGGTCTTGCGCAGTGTTAACATGGTGGGATCGTCCTCTAGTCACCTCTCCATTAATTTCTGAAATGTCCATTCCTCTGTTCAGCACAGGCCTGCAGTCTGTCCTCCCTGATGTTGTTGGAATTAAATTTGTATTACAAGATCAATAAAACAAAGGCAGGAGAAAGTGGGAGAGAGATGGAGCTGTTGTGTGGGCAGTGGATTTTCATCTTTATAATGTTTTTCTTGCTTTATTTTGGGCTTAGCAATTATAAACTCTCTGTGTTTCTATCCAGCTTTTATGCTTCCCACCTCTTTCTGCTACCCAGCAATGCCCTATCACCTTGAAATTTTTGGCTTTGTTGTCTCGTAATCTAAATAAACCTGGGATGCTTTGATATCACTTAAAGAATCATTTGAGTATGGTATCCATAAAATATATTGGTACAAATACTTGTGTGTCCAACAGCAAATAAGATTTCATTTGAAACACATATCTCTACAACAATATTCTGGATGGTGAAAAAAGGAATTACTTCACAGAAAATGTAATGAAACTCAATTAAAATCCTTATTATCCATCTATTTTTCAGAAATCTAATTGGCTCACAGCAACTATCCAGATCGCTCATCTCTTCCAACTTCCAACCTGCGTTGCTTCTCTCTTCACTTTTCTTACCTCTCTCATATTTGACTTTTTCCTCTCTTTTCTATATTTCTTTTTCTTCCAGAAAGTAGTGCTAGTCTTTTTTCCTGTAAAATAATTTGTTGTCTCTCCCATTCTGTTTTTCTTGTCTATTAACTCAACCAATTTTGGTGTGCAATATGGGTAGGGGTGGTATGCTCGTTTTTCTTCTCAACATATTTATTATGTAAATTATAATATCTTCCATAGCCATTGCTTTCAAACATTACATACAACTTTTGAAACAAATATAAGTTCCATAATTCTTTTGTTAATTAAACAAATATGTATTCAATAACCACTATATTCTAATTTCCCCTTCCACATCGAGTTGATAGTCAGTAATTTGATCCACATTTTAAATAATTTGATATTCTTCTTAATTATGAAATGATTTCTCAAGAACTACTATTAGCTAATGTAAAATTACTTATTCTGAAGGAAATGTTTAAAATCTGTTTTATTCCACTTAACTACTTTGAGATGACCTTTAAACCCTTAGGTATATGGTTTAAAATATGGTCATATATGCTTAAATTTCTATTTTAATTTCATTTCACAAATATGGCTTGGTTCATCTTCATCTATGTTTATCACAGAGATTTAAAAATGCTTTTAAAAAAACGTAGCTGGGGGCCGGCCCTGTGGCATAATGTTTGAGTTTGGCATGTTCCACTTTAGCAGCCCAGGTTCACGGGTTAGCATCCTGGGTGCCAACCTATACCACTCATCAGCCATGCTGTGGCAATGACCCACATGCAAAATGGAGGAAGACGGTCATGGATGTTAGCTCAGGGGATCTTCCTCAAAAAGAAAAATGTGACTAGAATTTCACACTAAGGATAAGGTGGTTATTTTTAATCTGACTACTACAACAAAATAGGCACTTTTTACTTCATATGTAGACTCTTATTGTATCTAAATCAAAATTTATAAATTAGAGAGTATTTCTTAATTGGAATAAAATTTCATATGTAACATTATTATCTAATTACTTTTCAAAATACATTGTGTTTTAGAATAACTATCATTTTTTATCAGGCCCATTACAAATTTTAAATATTTGTGTGATGGACTGGCTGTATGTGTCCCTCTCAATGGGGACATTCATATGATGAAGCCCTAACCACCAGTGGGGCTGTATCTGGAGTAAAAAAGTAACTGAAGTTAAATGAAGTCCTAAGAGTGAGGTACTGATCTGATGAGATTAGTGTCTTATAAGAGACACCAGAGCTCACTCACTTGTTCTCTCTTTCTTAATCTCTCTCTCTCTCTGCACACACAAAGAAGAGGTCATGTGACTATAAAGTGAGAAGATGACTGTCTGCAACCTAAGAGAGCATTCTCATCAGATGCCATCCCTGAGGGCACCTTAATTTTGGGCTTCTAGTCTCCAGAGGTGTGACAAAATAAATTTCTATTGTTTAAGCCACCTATTTTCTGGGAGTTTGTTATAACAGCCTGAGAAGACTAACGTAATCTGTAAACAGCTTTTTAAATATGCAAGAAAATTTCATTAGCCATTAACTTATCTATTCTAGAAATTTAGATTTCTCTATGATTTTTTCAAATTAGGGAACACTTATTGTTACATATTTCTTTACGGATCTGAATATAGAAGTAAGATTATGATAATTTATGTTTCAATGATACAAATAAACCAAATATGCATATGAGTGATTTGTAAGTATGTTTTTGTTTAGGTAAATGTTCTAGTGATGAAGAAAATAAAGTGGCATTTGAGGAAAATATTCACTTAAACTTGATAAACAATGCAAAAAGTACTTGGAACTTTTTGAGTTGTTTTGGAGAACTGAGAGAGTTCTATTTGGCTGATGGTTGGTCAATACATTTTTGGTCGTGAATACACCCAGAGGTCTAGAGCAAGCTTCAAGTCGATCAGACAAATGTTTTACATGATAGCTTGGGCAAGCATTTATAGAAAGTAATTATTTTTTGAACAATATTGAATTCTTTAGCTGTGGATATAAAAGTCTATTTTGAATTTTAAGTATACTGTTCTTGCAATAACAGTCTATTATTGCTGGGATTTCCATTTTTTTGCTTGTTATATCAGACTTACAGATGTATGGATTTCTATAAATTATTTGTTGATTAATAACCCTTGTATACACTTATGAAAATGAAAACTTGAAAAATTTGAAAATAAATACAAGGATATTGTTCATGCTGTAGAAAATCTGCTCAAGCTTCACTAGTTTTCATTTGTTTGTTTAAAATAAAAAAGTAAGGATACATCTTCATCTTTAAGTCTTTGAACCACTTATCCTTAAATTAAAATACCAGCAAATGAAATATATTCTAGTATATATATAGGAAATGACATAAATATCATCTGAGAAGTTTGTGTCTACTTGCAGTTATATAAATGAGTAAAATTGGATTAGTTCTAAAAGAAGTCCAAAAAAATTACATTCCAGAGGCATTTGACAAGTCCTGAAATCGAAAGACTGATAATGTACTCATCATTTTTTTATTAAATATATATGCTCTGCTCTCAATATTCATTCCGGTAATTTTCAGGCACTTTTTATTACTTCTTAGAAGACAATGAGGAATAGTAGCCAATCATGTTATAAGTGCCAAATGCTAGAGTTGACGTATGTGGAAATGGCATAAGATCAGAGAAGAGATTACAACCAAGGAGTTTGCAAAATGCTACACAGAATTTGTACCATTGACCTTGAACTTTAAGGATTAAAAAAACTTTATTTAACCAGGAGCAGTAAAAGTATTCCAAGAAGGTATGGTTTATACCAAGATTCATGATCTTGGGCAAATTAGTTTATTTTTCTTTATATGGTCACCTCTATAAAATGGATATAAAACATGTGTTCTATGTATCAATCACATATTAAGTCTGAATCTCAATTTTCATAATATTTTTATAGTAAATAGTTGTTTCTCAGCATCCATGTTCTCTTTCTGAAAGCACAGCAATTCACTCCATTTGGTCACCTTAAAAGATACAGGAATCTTTGGTAGACATTACTGGTGCTCAGTAAGACCTTTCCTACCAGGAAAATGTTCTCTTTGATGTTAAGCAAGACTATGCGAGGATTTACCCAATGAAATATAAGTAAGTGGAACATGCAGTATTTCTTTGCAAATAAAATTAAGCACCAGTACAAAATTTCCCATACTCTCTTTATCTGCCAAGTCTAACCTGGAAGTAGTATATTGTAATCACAGTGTTATTCAAGACGGTGAATCTTCTGTGAGCCTGGCTCCTGAGTGAATAGAATGAGCACATCCCCATTGCCAACACTCTTTGGACATATCATAGAGACATATGCTTTTGCTTTTGTTGTATTAAGCCATTGAGATTTTAAAGTTGTTTATTACTGAAGCATTAGACTTACCAGGCTCTTGGTGGCTCCTTTCACCAGGTTCTTCCTATCGCTATCATGGCTTACCCAACTATTGGGCCAGTAAATTTTAAAATGATTAATCCTGACAGAAGTGAGGAGAAACTAAACAAAATTGGAAACGTCTTCAATTCAGTGGATACATGTAGGTAAAACCGATTAATTATTTCTATGACTAAAATCATGTGTTACTCCATGGGTTCTATTTTTTTCTGAAAAGAATTTTCAAGCTTCCCTTCAATTCAAGAAACTTCCACATAACTTGTCAGTACTTTTATCATGCTTTATGTTATCCTCAGCCAGAGAACCATAACTCTGACAGAGTATGATACAGTTGATAAACTAGACAGCTGCATTCAAATACATTGTCATGATCAACATGCCTCATGGTATTCACATAAAATGCTACCATATTTAATTAACTAAACCAATTTTGAAGGAATCTCCAAAGCTACTGAGAGGTTTTAAAACATTTCATTTTGAATATAGCCTATTTGATGAATGATTCAAAATTTAAATAAATTAGAAACTAGACTTGCAACACTCAGGGATGATTTCTCAGTTATCCCTGAGTGTTCATGGAAGATCACCCCTCTTTTCCCAATATTTCCCTTTCTTTATGTGCTATGGAGTGAAGATTATGGCTCCTTTCCCACTATTTTCCTTTCTTTTCCTTCTATTCCTGGTCTTACAGTCCTTTGACTGGCTCATCTCCAAATATCTTTTCAGTATTTCACATTGGCCACTTGTTTGAAGGAAAAAACCTTCTTAATAACTGTGCTACAACTGATATCGAGATCTGAAGTATCCCCTTCTCTCCTTTCTATATTCTACCATTCACTTGCTCTAGGAACCACTTCAGTCTTCACACTCTTCATGTCTTGCTTCTACCTCACTCCATCTCTCACTCCAGATAAAGCCAAATATTTTTATGAGTTCAATCTCATGAGTAATATTGGATTGATTATCATACCTATCTGAGCACGTTCTTGTTGTAAATGAGTTTATGTATTTGACGTATTTAGTACAACAGTTAATACAATAATAATTAGTGACTATTAATATTAAAGTTAGCCTAGTCTGCACCAGCACCTGCACACCTACTGGTAACTGGGGAAAATCACGCATTCATGTTGAGAGATCTCCTCTAATTCACCACCAAAATCTCAAATAGTAACTCAACACTGCCCAGCAATCCTATTGTCCTTCACTGTGATGTGTATTCTCCTACACTCTACAATATCTATTTTTACATGCTCTTTTCCCCACAAACCTCCATACTTTCTCCCACTTCTCACTCTGAGTGGATGATATTACCTTATATTTCTCTAAAATATACATATCACAATAAGTACTTACATAGTTGTTGATAATAGATACAAACATAGTTGCGATGACCTCATGGTCACTATACCAAATGTATCTGAACGCCGGATCTCTCCCACATCCTCTGTCGTCCTTCCTGTATCTCTTCACTGGAGACAGAGGCTATCCTCATTCACAAGCTTTAAAATCATCTACTTTTGCCTTCGCAAAGACATTTGACCTTATAAATATAGCCATCTCTTCTGAATTACTCTTTTACGCTCTTCACTAGATCAATGTCATAATGACGTTCAAACATTGAGTGTATTCCTAAACACACAGATGCACAGTAAAATTTCAATCACTCCTTTGCATGTTTCTATCTTTCTGCAGGTATAGACAAGGTCTTAGAAAGTTTCTGATACAAAGAGACTGAATGTGGATTGTAGCCAGGAAAATGGCTGGCTTCCCTTCAGATCCATTGGGTGAACAAACATATAAATACCTTGTCACTGTAGCGCAGTCACACGTTCAAATCCCTTCTGATTTATTTTCTGCTTACTCTGAACAACTGTCATAGCATTATATTCTCCTAAAATGTGTTGAAAAAGTACCAATCCTGAGGAATATTTCAAGTTGATCAACCTCTGTTCATGCTTTCCAGCCTCGCAATCCTGTTTGTATGCTCCTATGTTTCCTGCCCAGGTTTTCTTAAGGCCATTCATTAATTAAAGACAACAGGACTCTTTGTGATGTTTTAGATTTAATTAATTTAGAGAGCTGAAGTTAATTAATGTATTGAATTAGCCAGTATATTGAATTGACAAACAGAAAATAATTATAAGTATTATCAAAATGTCCACATTAATACAGTAAGAGTATAGTTCTTCTACCAATAAATAGTTATATTTCATTTTAATTAAAACCAATTTCTCTAAAGAGATTCTAATATTTGGTGAAAGGAATATTTTTACATTCCTCTCAAGTTTCCATTAATTGTGTCAGAGGTTACAAACTAAAGTATCAAGAAAGCAAGTCAAAGAATATAAATGGATAATATAAGTTGGTGGGCTATTTTTAACTATTGGGCATATGCCCTTCCTAATTTAGGCAACTAATAATTGACATTAACTGATTATTATCATGAGAGAAAGGAGGCCCAGTTTTACTACTTAATACATGGAGTTTAAATTCAAATATACTTATTTTTAAATATTGGTTAATAGCTTTTGGAGTCAATCTTATTAGAGCCAAGTGATGCTCAGAGCTGAGCCATGTATAATGGCATACATTACTAGTTTGCAGAGTCTGCCAATACGACTTGCACATTAAACAATTATTTGTGTCTTATATAACAGAAAATTGTAAGTCTAGAACAAACAAATAACATAACATCCCTATCTGAAAGATCTTATTAGTAAGAGAGAAATAGTTACAGGCATACAATTATTATGAAATAAGGATGTATTCTTTCAAGTATTATTTATAGGGAACTTACTATGTGCTTAACATGGATAGACAGCGGTGAGCAAAACAGACAGAATCCATGCACTTAGAGAATTTTCACTTAGTACAAAACCTAAAATATTAATCAAAGTATATGCATTCAATGAGAAATATTGCTATGTAAAAGCAATCTAGAAATGTATGTAGGATTTGCTTGTTTAGGGAGGTTGGTGGCTGTGACATTATACATGTTGTTGAGAGAGGTTTTCTCTGAGGCCAAAATTGGTAAATACCTACAAAGGATTAAGTCATGTAATATCCGTGGAAAGTGCATTTCAAACAGAACGGACGGCAATTGCGAATGCTCCAAGAAGGGAGATGATGGGCATGTGCAGTAATCATAAAGGAGAACAGGTGGCTTGAGCAGAGTAAGTGAGGGAGAGTATAGTAAAATAAACAGCCAGGGAGATTTTGGCAAGAGGGCCTTAAGCATGTTGCATATGGCTCAATATATATTATGAGGTAATAATTGCTATGGAGCAAAATAAAGTTGAGAAGGAGGATGGGGTGTCATACGGTTAGTGGTATTTGTGAACGTGGGAAGTCTCTGCCATACTCTACCTCTTGGTACACACTAAATATTATGGCAATCAGTAAATAACCTAGTAATAACATTCTCCACTGAAAGCTGCTCAGCACTTCCCCACCATTTCTGATTTGATGTGCAAATCTTTATCCTGACTTATGTGCTTCAGATCATCGAACTCTTAGCAAGCCCTCCAGGTTCAAATCTTTCTATTCCTTACTACACACCATATGTCTCAGGCTAAATGAGCCATACTCTGCGCCCTTTTAAATCCTTTTCTCAAATACTAAAAAGTCATCTTTCACCATTGCCTACCTCTAGAGGCCCACAGTACATTTCTGTTTTCTACTGAAGCATATACTATATTGTATTCTTTCTTCTTTTTTCGTTTCAGGTACCCAGATGAGGTTTTCTTCAGGGTAATAGTATGTCTAGAAGGCACTGTTAGTGTTCTACTCAACATTTCTTCCTCTTTTTCCCTGTTGCATGAGCCTTTCTCCCACGATTAAGTCTGAGAAGGTCAGATATTAACATTCCCTTTAACCTCTGCTGCCAGTTCTGCCCAGGTGGACTGTGAAAACAGAACGTAAATGAAGTGTGTGGGCGCATCTTCTAGGTGAAGTTTTCCTTTCTAATATAAAAACTGAAATATGCGAGAATTCCATTCCTTCCTTTCCTCCTGAGATGTTTTGAATGAAGATTTGATTCTTGGAATTTCTGAAAACAGAATGTGTCTATCAAGAGCCACACTTGGACACCCTAAAGATTGTAGAGCCAAAGCTAAGAAGCACTTCGGCTTCTGATTGAATTTATGAACTCCTAGAATAACATCTGAATATCCAACTTTGAACTTATGATGGTTAAGACAATTTTATATATATATAATATAATTAAACAAAGTCCCCACTAAACTGTTGTCTTTTAATAACACGTTTGATAAGTTGCTCATTTCTGGTTGTTTTAACTTTATGGTCTAGAGCTATTATGTACAAAGAAGTAGCCACTAGCCATATATGGCCATTTAAAATTAAAGTTAACTTAAATTCCATTAAAAATTTAGTTCCATCAAACTAGCCACATTTCAAGTTCTCAATAGCACCATGTGCCTTGTGGCTATTGTAATGCATAGCGCAGACGTAGAACAACTCTCTCATTCATATGGTTGCATCACATAGTGCTGGACCAGAGATTTCTACTTCACCTCTCAATACAACTCTAGCTGATCTCTATAGTCAAATAGAATTCCATGTATGTGGACTGTATCAGCGTCATCCAGCTCAATCACAATCTTGGCAGGAAACAAATTCTGTACTCTGAGAAACGTAATTACAGAAAATTTTTTTTCTGAAATACATGTGTAACCAGAAGTATTTAGGCTATATATCAGCCAGTGAGGGACAATGTGTTACATTTAAACTGAAACTACAATAATTGTGCCTTTGTCATGGGTGTTCTGCAGTGGAAAACATATCACCACTGTATTTCCATGTTCCCATATTGCTTGCCTTTTAACAAACCTGAAGAACCACAGTTCTTCTTTATCGTCAATGCCATCGCACCATAACTCCTGTGACTTTTAATCGCTGAGTGGATAGTCAGATAACTTAATGTTAACTCTGTAATCTGTCTGCACCCTTGTCACTGTCCTCCCACAAAGGCGGGATTTGATACCTTTATTTCCAAAGAAAAGCTGGATCAATTTGTGAGTGAACTGATTGCTTAGGACTGCAGGTGGACTACATGTCAAATTCAACCTATTCTGTTCCCTGAGTGTGTCAAATTATGCACCAAATCGCATATGGCACTATGAATGATGCTACTCAGCTAAGTTTGTAGGACCAGCCTGCATCATTATTAGTTTCCAAATTACTTCCTCCCCCATTCAACCATACATTGACTTACTTTAGAATTCCGCTACTTTCTTATGGCTCTAGTAAACCTTTTACCTGAGAATATGCTAGTTCTCTAAGCAGGGGTTTAGAATGGCTTCTTCAAATACCTGAGTGGTCCTGTTCATGTTTCTCACTTTGTCATAGGCAACTACACAGTATTTAGTGAGTGACTGTGATCAGAAAAACATAGAGCTGTAAAAGCAAAAAAAGTAAATATGATAAGAAAGCAATTAGAAAAATAAATTTATTTATAGAACCAGAGATAATCTTGACAAATGGACAACACTACTAAAATGATAATGTAATTTACTGCATTGAAAAAAGGAATATAAAATCTCATTAAGCAAATGAAATATTCTCTTTCGCTGGGTCATATCAGGTGTAGATTTGCATATCTACATTCAAAATATTGCTGTGATCATTGGGATGTTCTTATTTTTAATTTGCTTAGTTTCTATTTACTAGCTTTCACAAAATAATTTCATTATGTGATTTGGCATCCTTTGATATTTGTTTCACAAATCATTTCTGCTCAGTGAAGTAGATTATGATGTGCATGATTTGGTTGCATTCTTTGACTTCAATTAGATATTTGAAATTATTTCTCCCATACTCTAGGCACTGTTGAAGTTTGATTTGAATTCTTTCCTGCACATGTTTTCCATCAGTGAGCTCTGAGGCAGGAAATTCTGCCTGTCAGCTTGCCTCTTAGACCCAATAAAACTTAGGTTTGAGGCTTAAGTTTGAGGCATGCTTTCTTCTGATTTGTTCCTTTTTCCAGAGATACATAAACTAGGCTACACTCTGTTACCTTTTCTTATGCACTATTCTATCAAATGACACAGATATGGATGACCTGTGAATATCAGAGGAAACACACATAACTTACTGTTCGCACTTCATTTTGCTTAGTAGTTTGAAAATATATCTATTCATAAATAAAAATTGCTACATAGCATCACTCATATGATGTTCTAAGGCTAGGGCAGAGTTTTAACTTTCTCTGAATTTAGTTACATAAGTATTATTTTCTCTTAAGTGAAAATACGTTTCTTAAATAAATATACATTATGTGGATTGGGAAATCAGGTGACATTAGAAACAAATGAATTAAAAGGATTAGACATCATTCTCATTTTTTTATATTTTTGGAATATAACACTCCTCAATGTGAAAAAGATAATGACAACTTATATGTTATTCTCTGTAATAAAAGCTACTGTGTGACACCAGAGCTATACATCGGAATGTCATATAAGAATAAGTCTGTCTAAGAAGAAAATTTTTTCCATACAGTTTAATTTTATTTATATGTCTTTTGTCTACACATATTTTACCCCTACATTTTGGCAGAGTTAAAGAAATGACATTCTCAAAAGAATGGGAAAAAAATCATACTTCCATTTAAGTGATGTTTGTTTTGGATATTTTGCTTTTATTGATGGAGATAATTCCTCCTGTTTGGTCTTGATTGACAATTAGCTGTGATATTTTGTGGCTTTTTATAACTTTTCATGCACCTTCTTGTCCTTGTTTTATGTTGCGAGGCAGAGGAAATAAGACCAGCCATTTCTAAAACCATGATGCAAGAGACCTTAAGCAAAATATATGTTAGTTGCGTTTATTGACATATACAGTAGAAAGTTATTTTAAAACCATGTGTATCTCCCCACATCCGTTAGATAATTCCTTAAGAATCATAGACTCTGCATAGAGAAAGGGGAAAAAATCTTATCAGTAATTAAAAATCAGGCATTATCTATGCTTCCCAATTCCAGTAATCTAAAGGGGTTTCTCTTTAGAAACAATATTTTCATAAGGGGAAAACATAATTAAATGAATGGTACAATTAACAAGCCTTGCTTTATGTCAGCATTATAATTAATTAATATTTACTAAATGGGAACAAAATCTTCTGTACAGAGTATATAATTGATAAATCTTAATAACTTACCTACTCTTTCTGCAACATTGGGCAGGATTCTATGGAGAAGCACATAGAATACATCCTCAATCCCTTTTTTTAATACTTTATTTTTGTAGAGCAGCTTTAGTTCACAGCAAAATAGATAGAAGGTATAAAGATTTCCCATATACCCCTCCTCCCACACATGCATAGCCTCCCCCATTATCAATATCTCCCACCAGAATGGTACATTTGTTACAATTGATGAACCTACATTGACACATCAGAATCACTCAAAGTCCATAGCTTAAATTTTGGTTCACTCTTGGTGTTTTACATTCTACAGGTTTGGACAAAACAATAATGACAAGAATCCACCATTATAGAATCACACAGAGTGTTTTCACTGCCCTAAAAATCCTCTGTGCTCCATCTATTTATCCCTCCCTTTTAGAACCTCAACCACTGTGAAGCACTGATTTTTTTTTTCTGTCTCCATAGTTTTGATTTTACAGAATAGAGTTGGAACAATACAGTATATAGCCTTTTCAGATTGGCTTATTTCACCTAGAAATAGGTGTTTAAGGTTGCTCCATATCTTTTCATGGCTTGATAATTCATTGATTTTTAGTGCTGAATCCACTGTCTGTGTGTACCACAGTTTATCCACTCACCTCCTAGACATTCACCTGCAGGGACATCATGATTGCTTCCAAGATTTGGCAATTATGAATAAAGCTTCTAAACATCCATGTGCAGGTTTTTGTGTGGATACAATTTTTCACATCCTTTGGGTAAATACCAAGGAGCATGATTGCTGAATCGTATCTTAAGAGTATGTCTAGTTTGGTAAGAAACTGTCAAACCGTCTTCCAAAGTGACTGTACTATTTTGCATTCCCACCAGCAGTGAATGAGAATTCTTGTTGCTTCATATCCTTGCCAGCATTTGTTATTGTCACTGTTCTGAATTTGGGGTATTCTAATAGATGTGTAGTGCTGTCTTGTTGTTGTCATTTACATTTCCCTGATGACATGTGACGCAGAACTTTTCACATGCTTATTTGCCATCTGTATGTCTTTATGGGTGATGCATTTGTTAAAGTCTTTGGCACATTTTAAGTCACATTTTCTTTTCTTTTTGTTAAGTTTTTCCTTATTGTTAAGAATTCTTTTTATATTTTGTATAACAGTCCTTTAGCAGATGTGTCTTTTAGAAATGTTTTCTCCAGGTCTTGGCTTTTCTTCTGATTTTCTTGAACTTTTCTCTCACAGGGCAGAAACTTTTAATTTTAATGAATGTCAGCTTATCAGTTATTTCTTTCCTGGATCATGCCTTTGGTGCTGTATCTAAAAAGTTATCACCATAACCAAGGTCATCCAGGTTTTCTCCTACATATCTTCTAGGAGATTTATAGTTTGGTCTTTTATATCTAGGTGTGTGATCCACTTTGAGTTAATTTTTGTGAAGAGTGAAAGGTCTGTGTCTACACTTGCTTTTTTGCATGTGGGTGTCCAATTTTTCCAGCACCAATTGCTCAAAAGAATATCTTTACCCTATTGTATTGCCTTGGCTCCTTTGTCAAATATCAGTTGACTTTGTTTATGTGGATCTATATCTGCGTTCTCTGTTCTGTTCCATTGATCTAGTTGTCTATTCTTTTACCAATATCACACTATACTGATTATTATAGCTTTATGGTAAGTTTTGAAGTTGGGTTGCATTAGTCTTCCAACTTTGCTCTTCTCCTTCAATGTTGTGTTGGCTATTCTGAGTCTTTTGCTTCTTTCTACAAACATTAGAGTAAGTTTGTTTATATCTACAAAATGACTTGCTGGATTTCTGATGGAGACTGTGTTGAATTTATAGATTAGCTTGGAAAGAACAGACATCTTGACAATATTGAGTTTTCCATGAATGTGAAATATCGATTTATTTAGTTCTTTGATTTTGTTCATCTGCGTATAGTAGTTTTTCTCATATAGATCTTATAAGTATTTATATCTAAGCATTTCTCTTTTGAGGGTGCTAATGTAAATAGTATTAGTATTGTATATTTAATTTCAAATTCCATTTGTTCATTGCTGGTATATAGGAGGGAAATTGACTTTTGTATTTTAAATTTGTATCCTGTACTTTACCATAATTGCATACTAGTTCCATGATTTCTTTTCTTTGCCCGTTTTTTCAGTTTTCTACATGGATGATCATGTCCTCCGTTAACGAAGACAGTTTTATGTCTTTTTCCCAATCTGTATATCTTCTTTTCCTTTTCTTATCTTATTGCATTAGCTAGAACTTCAAGTATAACATTGAAAAGAAGTGGTAAAAGAGGACATCCTTTCCTTGTACCTGAACTTAGTTAGAAAGAGACATATTTATCCCCGTTAGTTATGATGTTAACTGTAGATATCTTTTATCAGTTTGAGGAACTTTCACTCTATTCCTAGTTTACCAAGAATTTTTATCATGAATGGGTGTCAGATTTTTTCTAATGCCTTTTCTGCATCTATTGATATGATCATGTGTTTTTCTTTTTTAGTTTGTTGATGTGATGTATTACATTAATTGATTTTCAAATATTGAATCAGTCTTGCATACCTGTGAGAAATCCCACTTAACTGTGGTGTATAATTCTCTTTTGTACATTGTTGGATTCAATTTGCTAATATTTGGTTCAGGATTGTATCCTCAATTCTTGATTCAATCTCTAAGAAATCATACAGAACATTACTTATGAAGTTCTATTGGAAGCAACTGATGGACTTATATTCATTTTACCTGGAACTCTTATACCATTCACTGAGCTTCGCTAATCAAGGTAATTTTAAAACCGTAAATTGTCTTCTTAAAAGACCTATTGATATCAAAGTATTTAAAGCTATCATTTGAAGATAGTTTTAGGATACATGTGAAAATGTTGCCTTTATTTTACATGGAAACACATTTATTTAACAGTAGCAATGGTGTTTTTCTGGTTTTTTGATGAGGAAAATTGGGCCTGAGCTAACACCTGTTGTCAATCTTCCTATTTTTTCTTTGCTTGAGGAAGAGTGACCCTGAGCTAATGTCTGTATCCATCTTTCTCCATTTTTGTATGTATGTTGTTGCCACAGCATGGCTTGATAAGTGGTGTAGTTCTGCACCCGGGATCTGAACCTGTGAACCCTGGGCTGCCAAAGCATTATTATTGTAAAAACAATAATAGATAAATAAGAGAAAACTAATGCCTAAACTTAAAAATAAAGGGTCTTGCTGTGTGAAGCAAAATTCTCTGTATCATTAACCCTAAATTTGGGATCTATCCCAAATGGGTCTTAAAAAAATGTAAAATTATTTATTTCCATCAAAATATTTTATGAAAAATAAATGCAGTTTATAAAATATTTTATTGGTAAGGGTTATTTAAAAAGAAATGCTGGCTGAAGCGCTAATGAAGCTTGTAAACAGGTCACTCTGTCTCAGTTTCTCAACATGTCGTTCACAGTTCCCCAGATGCTCATTGTGAATTACATTTGCGAATATACAGACTAAAATTAAGAATACCTGGTCTCTTTAGAAGACTGCAGAATCCCTGCCACATAATAACTACTCAGTATGTATTATTTTTCTTCTCTTCTGTCCATCTAGAAAACAAAACAAAATAATCACCTACACAAAATGACACATTTTCCCTCATAGAATAAGTCCCAATACTTGTCAAAGTGGTTATCATGAAAATAATATACTAGTTCAAAGTGTTTTCTTTATTTAAATGGAACAGGTAGAGTCTGCCAAGTTCAGTAACACTTGTCTACATGTCCTTAATTTTGTTTTACTTAATAACCCATAATCTTGGAGAATAGTAAAAATATGTTTTATCTTCTCTTAGTTTAATTTTTGATAAAAAGAAGACAGAAATGTGCAACAATCTTATGAAGAGATTTATATAAATGCTTCCTCCCATTATCAAGAGAAATCTCAGTTAATGTAAAGATATTTAATTCAGATACAATTTCTCAAACGATCATAATTATGTGCATCTCTAGCACTGAAACCAGTAATCCCAAGATTAGAGCATGTTGTCAGGGACTATTGTTTCTGCTCCCTCAGATAGTGATAAAAATTACAAGTCATATACAACGTTGATGTGTTATGCTATGAGGAAAGTAACTAGAGTTCATGATTCATGCTTCTGATGAATTTTAGATCAATGATGTTGTCCAATAGCTACATTATATGTTGAAATGAACATATGTAATCACATTTCTGACAGAATTACATTTAACATAAAAACAATACAAAGAACTTTCTCACATGTAATTAGAGTCTACGTTCTCACATATTAATTCCTCAGTTCTTATCTTCTTCAGTCACTTCCTCATCCAAAGCATATCATGGAATTGTGCATTAAACTTTCAAATCAGTAATTTTATTGCCATGGATGAAAAATACATATTAATCTCTTTGGAATCATTACGTCCGTTTTTCAGGACTGCGCATATATATGTAAACATATTTGAAATTCTATGTACAATTGATGTCTTAAAATGTCACAATATACCTTCTGTTATTTAATGTTTGAAGAACTTAGGGATTTAAGGATAAGATATCTGCTTTACGTTCTATAGCTATGAAATAAAATTTTTGATGTATGGTTAATGCTAATGTGTATGAAGTATATTTGTAAAACTATATTTTCAAAATTTCTGAAAGCACATGTAAATTTTTTAAATGTCCAATCACATCAACAAATGCAAAACAATGCAATTTTAAAATATTTAGTAAGCTAACGTGTCGTGGAATTGTCTAAACTTGATTGATCTGACATACTTTTCCTTTCTTTTTAAGTAAGCGACTTATATTTTGTTCTTAAATCAAAACAACTTGTATTCGTCTGCTACTTATGTGAGACTTTTACTTTAATTTCAGAAAATTGATATAATTAGGCAACTGTAATTCATTTCTACATGTCTTAGCAATCATATTTCCAGGAAAGACTTCTTTCTATGAACATGGGCAGCCGAATGAATTTATTTTCAACAGCTGGCAATGTTGATTGCACCTAAAGTTTTCCACTACATGATAGGAAAATGCCTTAATATTTTGTTCAAAATGGATCTCCTAACACATGTTTTGCTAAAGGCAAAAAGTTAATTTTACTGTTCTCTCATATTCCAGAACCATGAGAAAGAAATAGATGTACATTATTATTCTAAGGCAATGAGCCCAACTCCAGCATCACCTCTATCACCTGCATCAATTAGGGGATTCTTAGAAATGTAAATTCTCAGGCTTCGTCTCAAATTTACTGAAGTGGAAACTCTGGAGTGAAGACTCAGCAATTATTTTTTTAAGTCCTCTATGTTTTTGTAACACATGCTAAAGTTTGAGAATCACTGTTTTAAGAAGATGGCATTCATGATGCATGAAGTAAAATTAAGTTTGAGTACTTATATCTAGCAACGCTTTTTAGAATATCCTATTCTATATGACCACAAAACATTCAGCTATATTTAAGAATATTACATTCAGAAAAGAAAAATGGAACTTACTCCCTATTTGAGAGGAAAAATTCCCCAGTAATTATAATTACATACGAGTTTCTGGAGAAAGATAATGCCAAGGATGTATATAGGTAGACTATTTTGCTCCTAATAAGCATGCTATAGCTCTTTGAGTTCAGTAAATAAAAAAGAGTATAACACAAGCATATGATATGAAAATACCAAGGCAGACAGTTAATAAGTAGAAATTTAATGGACAAAATATCACATGACTGAACTATTTGTCTATATTTATGCATACGCAACTACAATTTTAAATCATTATTGTTTAGTTATTTTCACTGAAGATACTGTATAATACAATAATACAATAATATATCTTTTTAGTGTGATTTCTTGGGTTGAAAAGAAAATCACCAATAGCTGAATAAATTCTAAGTAATAGAACATCCTGGTTTTCTGTGATTCCTGGCCAGATTTGAACTTGTGGATTCCTCTGTCATTCATGAAAATACCTTCCTTTAACTTCTGTGTAATTTCAAACTCCTGATCATTTTTTAGCTCTTTAACTTCTACAATGAATTGTTTCTCAGTTTTTTTTCCCTCACCTCATTGAAGGCTTCTCAAGGCTTAAATCTTTCTTTTTTGTTGTTCTTTTTGTTTGTATACACAGTTTATGACTTAAAACGCTATAAAACATCTTTGCATAGAGACGTGATTTCTATATTCCCAATCCAAGAATATATTCTCAAATTTGAATTTTTATCTCCTATATTACAATAATAGTTATCATTTATTATAAATGTATTATGTGAGAAGCAATACTTGTTTTAAATATCTACATTATTTCATATGACCTTTAAATTCTCTATAATAATGGTAAAAAAACAATGATTAGGAGTGTAACCCATTCTGCTTTCTTATCAAGAATTCCTGGACTAATCCTTGTTTCTCTATGTAATTAGTACCAGTCCTTTGTATGTTCATTGATATTATTATCCCATCATGACAGTAATTCAGGTTTAGGATTTCAGTAAACATACAGAAGTTTTCAAGCTTGTCCTTTCACTTTACAAATATTGTTTTGTATTGAAAATAGTTGTAGAGATACAGCATTTTGCTATTTTATTTACCAACTATTTTCTTATGATACCTCTGTGAAATATTGAAGCATGCTATCTTAGGTCAGTTATAGCACAATTTCACAAACAAGTGAAGATTGGGAAAAAAGAAGAGTAAATGTTCTCTATTCTCTTGGACATTTATAATCTAGAAAATGTATAATATTTGATTTAATTATAAGGGATGCTGAAGTTATGGCTTATTTACAATAACAGAGATAAAACTCCCAGACAAGATGACATCAAAACACTCTACCTGAGAACCTTGGGTGGATATGGCCTTCATCCCTCACCTTGAGAGATGTCAGGTTGCCAAGTGTTCTCAGGATTTGTCTATCTGTAACTACAGGATTAATCTCAGCTGGTATGTTGAAATCTTGTCTTTATCTTCAGGGATGCTTGGAGCCATGGCGCTGACTGATCCTTGGCCAAAGCTGAATCACTAGCTAGTGGTCAATATATTCCAGGGTCCAAAACAGACAAGGAGACAACCTATACCAATTTATCAGAACTGTTTATGGAAAATGTACAAATTGACAGTTTGCACCAGGTTTCTGTTATATTCTCTTGGTTTCTGCTATTGATCCTGGTCTAGCAGCCTCGTGTGGACTATGTGATCAGAGATGTACAAAAGACCCTCCTCTGATGAGCCAGTGGGTTCCCAGAGTCCAAGATATTTTATATGTCTTGGTGGTTCATGATCCAAAGATGAAACATGTCCTGTGTAACAGAAGAATTCTTGGCAGCTGCAGCTGAATTCTTGGACCTCTTTGATGTTGGCTTATGTTTTATTTATCCTGCTCTTCTTGTATCTTTTGCTTTAGTAAAGCCTTATAAGAGTCTACAGCATGGAGTCTCATGAGTTATTTCAATTATACAACCCTGTGTAATGGCTGCAGCCCACCAATCTTCGTTTTAGTTAAGTTCCTCTAAGATCCTGAAATAAAGACACATATACAGGTACTGAGGAGGTGATCAGGGTCAGATATTCTGAGAATTCTCATAGCAATACTTGAATTACTATCAATCTAATTATTTTCTAATATACTATCCCATTTTTTAATGTTTAGCTTTCTAAACCAGACCTTGATATAATTTTAGTCCCTTATACTAAAGAACAAAACAAAAAGTAGGCCCTTCATTGGTTAACATTCATTAATGATCCAATAGATCAAGAACAAAACACCCATTTAGAAAGTCCAAACTCAAAGTTACAATGTCCACACATCTTAGATTATATTCTGCTGTCTGGAGTAAATACTGCCACCTCCATCACTGGAAGGGACATTGTAATACTTTAGATATCCTATTTTACGAATGCAAAAGATGAAGCCTAAAAAAGAAAATTTAAGTATTTTTTTCTTCATGTTCACACAATTAGCCATGATATATTCACTTAGGTACTCTGAAATGCATTTTTTTTCTCATTTCGTTCTTAAAAGCTGTCCTTTATATACTGTCAGTCACTCTTACCAATGGATCTGGCTCTTGCTCCCTTAGTGTTACTGTTTCTAGTGTGCTTTGTTTCCCAAAAGTTAGCACTGGCAGTTTCTACACATGAATATTAAAAGACATAATGTCTGGGGCTGGCCCGGTGGAACAGTGGTTAAGTTTGCACGCCCTTGGCAGCCCAGGGTTCCCCAGTTCCGATCCTGGATGCAGACATGGCACTGCTTGGCACGCCATTCTGTGGAAGGCCTCCCACATAGAAAGTAGAGGAAAATGGGCATGGAAGTTAGCTCAGCGCCAGTCTTCCTCAGCAAAAAGAGGAGGATTGGCAGGAGATGTTAGCTCAGGGCTAATCTTCCTCAAAAAAAAAAAGAAGACATAATGTCTGTTATTATTCACTCGTGATCTGGTATGGAAAAAGTCAGTTGATGAAAATTATTCAGAGAACTTCTAATTGATAATCTCTATGTCATTCTAATCTTCTGAATATTTGCAAGCAAGTGACGATCAAAGAAAATGAACGAATATTTTGCTTATCTATACCTTTTGCCCTATAGTTGTTAAAAACAACAACGATAATTTTAAAAACACTCAATTTTCCCTTAAACTCAAAGTAAATTGAAGGTCTTTTATTCTTTGGAATTAAACAGTATTTGGGTTAAACGTGGCAAATTGAGCTTTTAATTCTTGAGGAGCCAACATTTGCAGGCACCCTTTAGATGAGAGAAGGTAGGAAGAAGTATGTCAGAAGTGGTTATCAGATGGTAGAGTTTGGCTTCTAACCTTCAAACAGGCAGGCAGATGGGGTAAATTATGTTCCAGTGTTCTAATCAACTCTTTTATTAAATGAGCAACAGTATTAAGGCTATGCAATTTTTTAATTTTTGATTTCGATTTGCAGAAAGTAATTTTAGTACTATAAGCCACCAAAATATTGAAGGAGGTAGCTTTACACATGTGCATGCACACACACACATGCATATAAACACACACATATAAACACAGAAACCTTCTAAAAATTGAACTCATAAACTCAAATGCTATATCATATTATAATTATAATTTTATTCAAGGAATATATAAATGTCTTTGCTTTCATGTATTCTCAGCTGTTAGATTGGTTGTTTTTTTGAGAAAGTCATGAGGAACGATATTGTTATGGACTTTGAACATCTAGGAATAATTGAATATAGCATTTAAAGAAAATCACATCACGTTTTATTGATATAGCTTAGGCAAATATCCAGCAATATTATATATTTTTATTTCAAGCACACAACTTAAAATGACTCTCTAAGTCTTTAAAAATAAATTTAAGTCTTTCAAATAAAAACAGATCCTTTTGATGTGGGAACACGTACCAAATTATGCAGTAACACATAGTTTGAGAAAGTCTTCTCAAACGTTATTTATTAAACATCACCCATAATCATTTTCATCTTTCTATTTTGTTTCACAGAACCTGCAATACTAATTTTTAGTTATTTTCAGAGAATTATTTTCATTTGCTTCTCCTATTCCCTGAGTGATGTTTGCACCCAAGTGCTGGTTACATGTTTTCTAGAGTAACTAGAAAGTGGGGAGAGAACATTGTTCTTTGTAGTTACATAATTCCCCTCTTTCCAAATTAAAAAATGAACATAAAATATTTAGTCTCCCTTAGTTTATCTAGATTAAATAAAAACTTATTTCCTTCTCATTCTCAAATTCATCTTCTAATTACTGCCACCTCTGCCTGAAAAAAATCTAGTTTGTGAGAAAGTCAACATGGAAACTGTTCTTATTACTTTTACACTGATATATCTCAAGTAAAATACATTACAATATCTAAAGAGAGATGTCTGCTGACTATAATATTTCTGTTGAATATGTTTAAAATAATTTTATTCAATTGTCAACGGGATACTTTAATTAGAGGTGTGAGCTACTAACATGAGAAGCGTTGCATGAAATTACATAAAGAGCTATAAACTTATTAAAGCCCTAATAGTAATTTTTCATATTTGCAATTTGTGTAGAGCTAAACAGATAAATATATAACTATATATAACAGTAAACTCATGTAAAAAGATGTTAATAAATTGAATTTTCTTTGGGATTAAACTTTGGGGTATAAGCAAATTTCATATTTGTTTATATTCCTATCTTCTGTGAAATTTTTATGAGAATATACTGTATTATTGTCAGGAAAATGAAGCTACAGTGACTTCATAAATAAGAATATTGCTCTTTGATTTGTTCCTTTATAATTTTCTTTCTTAAATACTTTCTTAAATCTTTGTTTCAACTTAAAAATACTATGACTTGTATATCTTTAATGAGCATGTTTAATTTACAGTGAAATTTGTATAGCATGAGGAATCGTACATTTCAGAGAAATAAAACTTATGATTTATATATTAAGGACAGCATTCCATTCCAATTTTAGTTGAACATGCGTCTTATTTCTTTAAGAGTACATTTGTTACAATTATCATTACCTACCAAAGATTGGAAAAACATACACACACAAAGACATTACACACCCACATATGCACACTTAAAATAACTAAATTATAGCTCATATTTTTAATTAGTGTGACTTTCTTTTGTGAATTGATTTCCTTGACTGAAATGTTCTGAGGAACTTCACTGAAGTCTTCTGTTAATCATGCAATCGCATACCACTTTCATGGAATAAAAGATGAGTAAAATGTTCACCTATTTTACAACTTAGTGCTGATTTTCAGTGTTCCCTGAATTGGTACTCTTTTTCCAAATAAAATCATAAAAATTATTTACTACAAAAAAGAAAGTAAAACAGTAACTAAGTAACCAATTATCATTTTACCACATTCCAGAATGCCTTACATCAGAGTAATGTGTACAAAAATTATTGATTTTCAAATAAAATAAAAGTTTAAGGGTTGTCAGTCAGATGTATAGGAAACAGAGAAATCTCTATATCTTACGGCAGGATAAAGATAGTCTAAAAGGCGAAAATTCGGTGGACATACGATTTGTTCTATCTGGACGAGTTAGTCTTCTGGATGCACAACTCGTCAATTTGAATGTTTCCCTCACTAATAGCAAGAAGCAAAGCATAAAGGCCATGAAACCCGATGGGATAAATCAAGCAGGTAAGACCAGAGGAACAGGAAACTTTGATTATTTTAGAATTGTAGTTCCGATCTGACTCTGATCTATATTTTTGCCTTCCTAAAATTAACCGTGGAAACCCCATGACAAGCTAAATATAAAAGATTGGTACAAGAAGCGCTGAACTATATGACCCCTGCTTTTGCTACACAGAGAATCTCAACTTGGAGCTCCGTTTATAAAAGGTCTCCCTTCCCATGACAAGAAATGGGGAAGGACACACAAAGAACACAAACTGATTCCCATTCTTGTCCCTGCACTATTATAACCTTGGAAATATCTTCTTTTGTTAACCCTGGTTTTCATGAATATTTATTTTGGATGATTCTACAAAGGTTAACTAGAACTCCTAGTACAGGTTGAGGGCTCAAGTTTCCATGAGTGACATGGACCCAGCTGGGGAATTTCTAAAATAACTATTCATGTCATTCCAAAGGAGACTGTTTAATAACCTGTCTCATATCATAAATATATCCTCTACTGCAGATCTGTCCTGTGTTATTACCATCCTCCAAAATGTTAAAGATACACTTTCCTACTCACTTGCTATTGGCAATCTCTCAGCATCCCTCATCACAATTGTCAATTGTGAGAAGAATATTCCTGGAAATTTCTGTCAAAACGTACTATGTGGATTTCATTTTTATAAATCTCTTCCACATCCAGATAAAACCGTATTCAGTTATCTAATTGCTGCTGATAGCCAAGTTTAAATGATTTTATCCTTAAATGTAATTTATATTAAATAATATATTGTATTTTATATTAAATTAAGTACATCTTAAAATATCCAAAAATCTAACATTTTGTAAACAAATATAAAGTAGTTTCTCTGCTTCATAAATACATGCTCTAGAAGTATAAAAAGCATTAAATAGTGCAAATGCTTTCGTGGGAGCTGATAAACTGAAAATTTAGCAAAGATGAAATAAATTGTTGATTACTATAACATAAAATCAACCTGTTTTCAAAATTACTTTGAAAAATGGCAATAGTCAAGTAAAATCTAATTCTCTAATATAGGAAGAACTCAGAGTTCTGATTCTTTTGGGTGATCTGACCTGACAACCCTCCAGATCTGAATCGTATTAAAAAGACTACAATATTAGCAGGCAGCATGTACCTGATCGCTAATTGGCACAGTTATTGAGCCCAAGTTCTAGATATCTATTCATTTCTGCCCATTCTCCCTTCTTAGGCAAATGCACCTATTTTTGTCATTTTAAATGCTGCTTCTATACCAGCGTTTGGCAAACTTGTTTCTCTCAAGACTTTTCTAAGCTTTAAAAGTATATATGTCAACTATTTTTCCCGTGTACTTGAGTATCTAACTCAATCCTAGCACACAGAGCATGCTTTCCCTACCCTGTCCACCGAGTTTCTTAAGCCAGAACTAAATTTTCATTTTTGTTTGTAGCCCATACTTAATCTATTACTCAAAGTATTCATTCTACCAATAATATAAAACCATTTTCTTTCTTCAAACTATACTACCATTTCCTTAAACCAAGACACTGTTACGAACCTGAAGTGAGTTCGCTCACCCGTTGCGCAGCAAGCCAATCTCTGACACCTTGTGTGGTGGAAGAAAGTAGGAACTTTAGTTTTGCACAGCGCTGAGCAAGGAGAGAGGGCAGGTAACGCTCAAATCCCAAACTCCCCGTAAAGCTAAAAGGAAGGGTTTTTATTTGGGGTTTTAGGTAGCGGAGGGGGAGCATATGGCCTTGCTCGTCAGAGCTTTCCCGCCAGCCTGTCTTTGGCCTTGAGACACTTGGAGAGAGGAGGGAGCCTGTGACCTTGCTGGTCAGCAGCTTTCCCACCAGCCCGTATCTCTTTGAGGGAGGAGATAGTCCAGGTGCTTGTCCTTGACGGTGTCGTGTCTGTCTCCATGGAGGATAGTGGATTCTGGAGCCAGGAAGCCAGAGAGTAAGCAGGGAATGAATGTTTTAGTTTTAACTCCATATATGCTGGGTTTAATGTGGGGAAACTGATATCAGAGCTGATATCAACACTACCATAATTTTCTTTCAGTAGCCTACATTTCATAATTATAAGCTAATATTAATACATAATTTTAAGATATCACATTTTAATTGAAGTATTTTGCCAATCATATGCTGTATTGAGGGCAGATATCTTATTTATTTACATCCAAGCAAATAGTTTAATTCCATCAGATGTTGCTAAAGTGTAAAAATCATCATGGAAATGAGATGAGAGAGAAGGCAAAATACAAATTGGCCCCAAATTCATTTTAAGCATTCCTGTGTCTTTAAGGTAGTAGAGGGGACCAATTAGGATGATGGACATACCAAAAAAGGGTACTAAGAAAGACTATAGCATCATAAAAACACCACAAAAATATATTGATGAAATAGGCTAGCTATCATTGGAAGAATGTTGAATAATACTTAACCTACAATGAAAAGGATATTATATTGGTTTTTCTCCATCCCATTATGATTCTCTCACTTTAAAAAACCGAGTATGTGGCCTTTAGTGAGTGAAGTAAAGGAATCACATGAGAGAAAGATGTGCCAGTTTTTTTTTTTTCTTTGCTCTGTCTATCTTATTTTGGCCTGGAGCTTTATTTTCTCTGCTTAAGAAGAACTATTGATTCAAGAAGACTAAACGGGTCACCATGGGACCCAGGTGAGTCAGCAAGGACCAAACTGCTTAGAACTCAAGGCTAGAATTTCAAGTGAAATGAGGTCCAGCTGGGATCACCAAGTAGGAATTGAGTCAGAATTTCAGAGGATAATTTCTCTTAAAATATAAAATATGGACCTTTGCCTAATCCATCTCTGGTTGAAATTTGTAAAACTCTTGAGTACAGCAATCCTACTGCAGGACAGTAAGGAACTACCAACTTTACCTGGGCGTGAATAGCTGTAATACATAAATGAATCTCCTCAGGAATTTCCTTCATCATCAACAACCAAAATGTTTATATCTTCAATATCTGTTGTAGTGATAATCTCTAAATGACAAATCAGGAACTCACTTCTCAAAGTGGTGGTCAGTTACCTCTGAGGGACCTCCATGTAGTATGTTTATTGCAGAAAGAAGTCTGCAGTCATCTTTTGACATTTCCATCCTTCTTTCTCTCTCACTTCAGCAAGCTAATTAGAGAAGCCTCAGTGTTGCCACTCCCACACAAACTTGCCAAGTGTATGTGGTTATGGTTACTGTATCCTGATAGTCCCAGAGCATTCAAACTTAGGCTGCCGGAAGTGTGCAAAATGGTTTCCTCCCTTTGGGTCTGAAACAGTTCAGCCTCTATTCAGAGTATCAGAATCTCTCCCCCTCATTTTCATTTGCTTCTATCATAATAGCAGGTGATATCCAATAGGAATGAAAGAATTTCACAATTATGTACTTTCCCTCTTTGCCTAGAACCTCCCTGATGAAAGTTTTTCTTCCTTAATGAACACACACAAGAAGAGTTCTGGTACACATATGTGGAAGCAATCAGATCATGAGAGTGTGCTGTTAGATGTGTGTGTGTGCTTCTAAGGTGATGGAGAAGTGGTAATTGGCTTTATTACAGTAACAAGACCAGCATAAAAATAACTAAAATGAATTTTCCATTAGGATTTAATTGATTTGTTTCATTTATGTTGCTTTTTATGCTCTTGCTTTTTGAATAAGTTATACATCAATATGTATATTTACGCTTTTGGGTGTCATGCTGTCACCATCAGTCTTTGGTAATTAAGAAATAGTTTTTATTGTGCCTGTATTTATCAGCCTGCCCACTTGTGAATTATAACCTTTAACTTTTGTAATACTGGAAACCAGCTAACCAAGGAAGTGAAAATTGACTAGGAGTGAACAGCCTATAAGTAAAGGCTTTATTTAAGAACTGGTAAGATTACTTTATGGTCTTTTCTAGTTATTTACAATTCTCTTGATAGCTGAAATTACCAAATGTGGAACTGTGTGTAGAGTGAGAAGTTGCGATATAGTTTAAAATACTGGTTAGGTGGTATATATTTTGAATGATGCGATAGGTACAGACTGCAAAAATTGAATGCTACTTGTCAAGATACATTAATAATTGGTGTTGATCTAAGCAAATATCATTTGCTGCCAGTTAAAATTTATACATAATATTTACACGTTAATCTGACTGTTTACTTTTCTAGAATTAAATGATTAGTTAATCTTGCATTTATTAGGATCAATGAACTTGAGAAGCATCTCTTCATATGGAAAGAGCCCAATAAATATTCTGTCAAACTCAATGAATAAGACCCACATGTATTCATACTCAGATACACATTCTACCATCACATCCCACACAATACTTGAAGTTTTGCCATCATCCTTAGAATCTTCTACAGACATAGGTTTCAGATGTTTTCTTTCTCTCTCCAGGATTTTCTGTTATCTCCCTTCACCCACATGTCTCTCAACTCTTCATAATATCTTTAGAAATCCATTTTTGTAGGCTATGCAAAGGGACTAGGATTTTATAAACAAAACCCAGACCACCTCCTATAACATCTTCCCTCGGAGAAGGAGCACTAGGCTAACAATTTGCTTGAACTGATGCCATGAAATAAGGGATAAATAAATTTTTAAAAAACATAATTTAAAAATATTATTCTCTCCCATTTAGAATTTGAACAATGTTTTAATCACATCCAGCTAGCTTTCCCCTATTATAAATTCTCAAACATTATTTCTAATAAATAGTTTTAAACCAACTGTGTAAAATTGGATGTTATTCATGAAGCATTACTGTAGAACGAAATTTATTTTAGGGCTGGTATTTAGAAACTCTGATGCTTAAAATTTAACTGAACAAAATACTTTTTATGTCAAATGCAATATGTGTCGCTAAAAACTATCTGTGTATCTTCCTACCTATCCATCTATCTATCTAAATTGTCAAGATTAACCTTGGCTTTTGCTGAATAGTATGCTTCACATAAGTCAGAGAATAAAATCTTGCCTTTGAGTAATTAGCTTTGAATTCAATGGATTTTCTGGAAAAGAATTAATTTATCAAAGTAAATGATGTTTTCAAATACAGTACTATTACTTATGTTCTAGATGACTCATTTAAGAAAGCAAGATCGATGATTTAGAGATATAAATTTTTATAGTTGCAAGGGGTGCTTGTTTGAAGAGAAAAAAACATTCATTGATAATATATATTTTACTTAAAAGGGTCACTCCTAAAAAAATTGTGAAATATTTTCCTTTGCCAATCAATATTTCTTGAATAGGTAGGAGGAAGGAATAGTTCTGTGGACTCTATTTGGTGCTACCCCTCCCGTGGTTCCTGTTCAACATAAAGACAATTAAATTTTATTTACTGTCTTCTATCCATTTTTCTTTTTGACTTTCAATTGGTTTTTGTTTAATTAATTTTTTTTATTGAGGTAACATTGCTTTCTAGCTTTATATAAATTTCCGGTGTATATTTTTGGTTCAAAGTCTAATTTCCATCCATTACCATACACATGTGCCCTTTTACTCCTTTTGCCCTCCTTCCTTATGCTCTGGTAACCACCAATCTATTCTCTGTATCTATATTTCTATAGGTATGTGTTTCTATCTGTATCTATAGATATATCTATCTATATCCAAATATACAAACACACATACATATATAGACACGTATATGTATATATACAGACACATCTATATACACACACACACACACACACACACATATACACCACATCTTCTTTATCCATTCATTCATTGTTGGGCATTTAGGTTGTTCTTAAGTCTTGGCTATTGTGAATAATGCTGCAATGAACACAGGGTGCATATCTTTCCAAATCAGTGTTTTTTATTTTTTGGATAAATATCCTGAAGTGGATAGCTGGATCATATGGTAGTTCTATTCTTAATTTTTTGAGGAATTTCCACAATGCTCTCCACAGTATCTGTGCCAGTTTACATTCCCACCAGCAGTGTATGAGGGTTCTCTTTTCTCCACAGCCTCTTCAACACTTAGTATTTCTTGTCTTGTTAATTATAGCCATTCTGAGGGGCATGAGGCGATATCTAATTGTAGTTTTGATTCCCATTTCCCCAATAATTAGTGACATTGAACATCTTTTGACATGCTTATTGACCATCTATATATCTTCTTTAGAAAAATATTTGTTCAGATCCTCTGCCCATTTTTTAATTGGGTTGTTTGTCTTTTTAGTTGTTGAGTTATAGGAGTTCTTTATATAATTTAGATATTAACCCCTTATCAGTTCTATGATTTGTAAATATCTTCTCCCAATTGTTAGGTTGTCTTTTCATTTTGTTGATGGTTTCCTTTACTGTGTAGGAGCTTTTAGTTTGATGCAGTCCCATTTGTTTATTTTTTCTTTTGTTTCCCTTGCCTAAGGAAACAGAGTATTCAAAACGATACTGCTAAGACCCATGTCGAAGAGTGTACTGCCTATGTTTTCTTTTAGGAGTTTTATGGTTTCAGATCTTGCACTCAAGTCTTTAAGCCATTTTGAGTTAATCTTTGGGTATGGAGTAAAATAGTAGTCTTTATCTAAAATAGTGTAAGGAACTGATATTAGGCATGACATTGTCACCTCTGAAATATCTATGGCACCAGGAAGAAGCACAACCATTAATTGAATCTCTTTCCATATTTGCCTCTATTGTACTACTACCTCTAAATGAATATAGGCTTTCTTTTAGTGTACATAAATTATACATATTATATAATATATATATTTCACTATATGTATAAAATATATATTAAAGCCAGGTAGATATTTAAAGAGTCTTTGCAATATAGTAAAAGTAATACAGCTCTATTGAAAGGAAGACAGCTCTTTAAGAATGTCCTAAATACGTTAGCTAGTATATTGAGGAATTTCAAATCAGAAGAGAATGAATGAAACAATTTTTTTCCATTTACTAAATTTAATCATGTTCTTTCAAATCGCCATGTTTTATCTCTTAACTAAATCCTGAGCAGATTCCACAATTCTTTAGTGACTTGAAGCTTTTAAAGATCAAACCTATTGAGAATAAATTGATTTAATTTTTCCCCTTCCTCAGGTTCAGGCCCTAGTTCATGTTTTATCTGGGACTCTAAATGGTAGGAATTAAAAGTGACGTTTATGATTGGCTTTGAGTTACTGTTTCCATTTTCCCTCTTTAAGTCTAGGTTTTTCTAAATTATTGAGAAGAAAGGAAAAGGTGGGAAGGAAGTATCTGTTTATCCAGCTGACACTTGCCTTATTCTACTTTGCTGTCTTTCATTCTCTGGCTGACACTGATTGCCCTTTAATGCCCTCTGTGCAGCACAAGTTCAAGTGCTTGCTCTTCAAAGGGTTCATGTGTGAGTTTTTTGGAGGGCCCTGAGGTTCCCTGCTATGAAGACCCAACTCTACCTAGACCTCCTCTACCAATCCCCTTACCTCCTGTCACCTCATGCATCCAGAGGCTTGTGCTGTTGGTTTTCGTCTTCTAGAAGACAACCCTCTTGGAAGAAATAATGGAAGCTCAAGCTCTTTTAATTTTGGGTGTGTCCACTTGCCCTCTGAAAAACTCCCTCCTTCTGACCTAGAAACACAATGCGGAATATTGGCTACTACTTTACAGTTTTCCTCCCTGCTCTGTGATCTCTCTCCAATCTCTTCTTCATTGCTGAGAAATGCACAGGAGGAGGTCAGCAAACCTTTTGCTTAAGTGGAAGTCCAGCTGACAGAAGAACTTTCAGTCTCTCCTTTTAGAGAACCCACATCCTCACACACATACATAAACTTGGCTAATGGGAGAGAAAACCATGCTCTTCTCTGAAGCTTGGACACTACACCCTTCACAATTTAACTGCACTGATGGTGCATTTGTGTCTCCCTCTCTTCCACACTCCCCTCGGTCCTTTTCTCTTTCCTGGTATTTTGATAGAGCCTGGGAATTTAAGGAGTGTATCGTGATCACCTCTTAGTCCTAATAAAATTCCCTGACTCCAACTGACTCTTTATAAATGTGGTTATTTTTGACACTTTATTGGCCTCAATTGTGTTTCAATGAGAAAAGAACTATTAAACACCCTGCTTTCTTGTGGAGATCCATATGTATTCTGGCTTTTACTTTGAACTATTCTAATTTGAATTTATATTTCAACTTTCTAAGTTTCTTATATCCCAATTAATTACAATGTACTGAAGATTTATTTTGTTTTTTAGAAAGTTTGTTTCATATAACCATGAATAAATAATGTATAATATGTGAATATATTATTGGAATTATCACTGAATTCTAGATTAGCAGGTTGAATTTATATTGCATAATTTAATATACTGGCACATTTCTTGTTTCTGTGAGAATTATTATGGTGCATAAACTGTTTAGTTTTCCCCTCTTTTAAGCTATATTTGACATCAACATAGATTTTTTTAAGAAACTTTGAAGTAATTTCTCTGTGTTGTGTAAGGAGATATCTGTTATTTTGATAAGTAAAACTTATATGATATTTAGTTTACAAAAATCATATAAATATGCATATATATGTGCTTTCTCTGTATATGTAATTTTCTCATTGCAATTAATTTTAACTGTTAGTTTATTTTTCAAGTAACATCATTAAGAATCATATTTTCAGTTTGTTGTTGTTTTATTGACCCCTCCTTTGGAGGATTTTGTTTTCATTGAGGAAAATCTAATTGCATTTGATAACGTGGAAGAAGAAACATACATTTTAATTTGAAAAAATCGATTTATTTCTGATAAATAATAGAATTTTAAGGCCTTAATGTTTGTATGAAAATGAATAGAGTTGATAGGTTATAAAAATATCCTAGTCTGCATATTTCTGATTAGTTGATATTTTAGAATTATAACTATAACACCTTATCACTTCAAATTAATAATGCCTAAATCAAATTTTACTTGAAGCTTCCTTAGCTTGAGATATGAATTGAAACCAACACTCAGTGATACTTGAGCCAAAAATCTTGTAAATCTTTAGAATTTAGCAATTTAATTCTATGTTCTATATTCCTTCAGTATACCAGGATACTTATGGGAATGAAATGATGACTATTTCTATGAGTGAAGATGCTAATTCTGACAACATTTAAAAATCTCTTTGGATCTTTGTTTCTTTGAAATTGAAATTTTAGCATAAAATGAAACATTTCAATGATATTATATTAATGAATCTTTTGTATTACTCATGACAAGGTGTTATATTTTCCCAGTATAAGAGCCTGATGTAGGCTGGTCATGCGTTTTAGTGAACTTATCTAGTGCAATGGTAGACTCAAATATCTGAGTTGATTTTGTACACCTTTAGAGAGTTGACATGTTCATATGTTCATGTGTTGTTTTGTGTTTTTAGGATGTAGTTCCTAAATTTCAATCTGTTCAGTTTCTGATATTTGAAAAACCTTCAAAATCATTCATCTATTTATTTACCTGTCTATAACCTAACTTCTTTTGTAATCAGAAGTACTGGTTTTATAGTGTAGTATAATTCTGCTTAACAGTTTTAATATTGCTACTTTCTTAATCTTAATCAATTTTATCATTATATTGTAAAGTCCATAGAAGCAGGTTAAATATATATCTTTCCAATTATTTTTCTTTTGGACTAATAATTTTCGATATACTTTATCCATTCACTTACTGTGCATTGTAAAACAGTTACATTTTCTTAAGGAAATCTTTCATTTAAAATCTATTTGAAAATAATACTTTAATCATCACATTACTTTGCAGAATTTTCTATGTATGACACACTTAAATAATACTAAGTCTACAACTGAAAAACAAATCTTCACTCTAGAAAGGGAAAAAAACTAAAATTAAAACCAGGATCAAAACAGACAACCTAAAAAGTGGGAGAAAATATTTGCAAATCATATACCCAACAAGGGGTTAATCTCCGTAACATATAAAGAACTCACACAACTGAACAACAGAAAAACAAACAACCGATCAAAAAGTGGGCAGAGGGTATGAACAGACATTTCTCCAAAGAAGACAGACAGATAGCCAACAGGTGTATGCAAAGATGTTCAACATCACTAATCATCAGGGAAATGCAAATCAAAATTACGCTAAGATATCACCTTACACCTGTTAAAATGACTATAATTACTAAGACAAAAAATAACAAATGTTGTAGAGGTTGTGGAGAAAATGGAACCCTCATACACTGCTGGTGGGAATGCAACCTGGTGCAAACACTATGGAAAACAGTATGAAGATTTCTCAAGAAACTAAAAATAGAAATACCATATGACCCAGCTACCCCACTACTGGGTAGATATCCAAAGAACTTGAAATCAACAACTCAAAGTGACTTATGCACCCCTAATGCACCTGTTCATTATAGCATTATTCACAGTAGCCAAGATGTGGAAGCAACCCAAGTGCCCATTGACTGATGATTGGACAAAGAAGATGTGGTGTGTATATATATATATATATATATATATATATATATAAACACAATGGAATGCTACTCAGCCATAAAAAAGACAAAATCGTTTCATTAGCCACAACAGGATGGACCTGTAAAGTATTATGTTAAGTGAAATAAGCCAGATGGAGAAAGACAAACACCAGATGATTTCACTCATATGTGGAAGAGAAACAAACACACAGACAAAGAGAACGGTTCAGTGGTTACCCAGAGAAGGGAGCCTGGGGGGAGGGCACAGGGGGTCAAGGGGAGACTTAGATGGTGACAGACAAGTAATAACGTACAACTGAAATCTCACAAAGTTGCAACCCATTATGAACCCCCAAAAATGTCATAGCTAATGTGCATAAGAGCAGGCCTAGAAATACTCTGGTGTCAATGAATATGGAAACAATATGCTTTGAAGCAAAGATAGACAAATAAAAAATTAGTGAGTCATGTAAAAAACAAGACAAAAAAATTCCTCACTATAGAAAGGGAAACAAACTTAAATTATAGGTAAATAAGACATGCGCTAAAACAGTAACTTAGAAACAAAGGATATAATCAACCATTTAACGACCAATACTTAGGGAAATTTTATATTTATATTTGTTACAATAAGGGAAATCTGTTATATCTTAATACTAAACTTTTTTAATAAGACTGTGTTCTCAGCTCTTCACATGAATTCATTCATTTAATCTTCTCCATAATCCAGTGAAATAGATATTAAATCTCCCGTTTACAAATGAGAAAGCTGAAACACAGGAATATTATGTAATTTGTCTGAGTTCACATAGAGGGCAAAAAGAGCTGAGATTCACTCCCACATGGTCTGTGTCCCTAACCATTGCTCTATACCATCCCTCCATGAGGTCCTCAAGTGCATTTTATTCTTTATGTTTCTGTTAATTTTCAAATTGTTTCTTATAAGTGAAAACTACAGTCTCAAGCTTAAGGTTGTGTAATTAGTTCAGCCACAATTCAGCAAGTAAAGTCTGTTGATCTTTCAGACTCATAGAAAAAGTTTTATGACTTTGCAGAATATACATGAAAATAAACTTGTGCAATTGAGAAAAATTGCTTTTATGTCTATTACTACTTTTTGAGTTTACCTAACACTTTACTATAATTACTAGGGAAACAATATGTCCCTATTTAATGTAACAAAGTTTATCAAATTGATCATAAATGCCAGTGAGTCATTTATCATTTGTAATTCAATCTGTGGTTGGTTTGGGAGCTCATTGCACCCTGCAGTTTTTATTTTTATTATTTTATTTCATTAAATTGTTTTTTCTGTAGTGAGAATGGAGGATCAAATAACAATGACAACTATGTTACAAGTAGTTTACAATCTTTATTTGCTTATTTATTGTCTTGGAAAAAGAATGCTGTCCTTACTAAAGTGTTTGTAGCTTGTAAAGCACTGGCTCATTTTAGCTGGAACCTGTGCAAGATGCCAGCGCTGGATGGCTTTCTGCTCTCAATCAGGCAGCGAAATTTACCCAGGACCTTCTCCTAGGCGCTTCAGCAGTATCTCCAGCTTCTTCCAGGATTCAAATTAAGTCAAGTTTCTTTAGACACATTTCCCATTCCAACTAAAAAGGAAATAAGTATAAAAAGTTTTTAATTTTAGGTTTCCCATTCCTCGGTTTTAATTATAAAGGAAATTACATTTTAGTTCTCTAATATGAACAAAGAAAAGAAAAATTTCAGCTGAAGAATGATTTGGTATATATTCCAGACATGCCTGACCAAAAAATAAAAATAAAAGCTGGATAAAAAATTATACCTCTCATCTTATTCATGATGCAGAAGCAAGATAAGCCAGTGAAGCATTTGATCATTATGCATGAGGCTTTCTTTTTTCTTTCACTCTCTCTTTTTTCAGCTTCCGCTTTGTGGAATATTTTCTAAAATACTTAAAATGGAAACTAAAGCTGAAATATTTTTGAAGTGCCATTTAAGAAAGGATATTTGAAAATCATTAATAGCTCTAAATGCGGTTAACAGGGTGTATGTGATCAGAATAAGCAGACATTGGTGAACTTTTAGCTCATGATTAAGAGTTTTTAACTTCTGTCCTTGAATCTCACAATAACATCTCATTTCTTTTCATCCTCCTAGATTTAGCTCCTTGAGCTCTTTTCTGTAAACACCAATCACTTGAAATTGAATATCCAGAAGATTAGCCATTTCAAGAGTCATATGTCCTGCCTTACTAAAATATGCTAATATAGGAAATTCTAAGGGATGTAGTTTTTTTTTAATCTTTTGCTCTTTTCCATTCAAGGCAAATGTCACCACTAAATACTGACGCATTATTGCAGGTGTATTTTACACATATAGCAAACATTAAAAACTGTGATTTAGTTGAATTTTTCTTAGACTCCAAGATTGCTTCTGAAAATCATATAAAGCTAACTCACATTCATGACAGATTTATTAAGGACAAGTGATATATTAAATCCTTGGAAGTTATATTTTACATTAAAGGTAAATTAAAACCATAAATTAAATGTGTGCACAGATGAGCCCAGCCTTAGCAAACAGTAATCAGGTACTGTCTAATTTGCCTGTACTGAATAGATTCATCAGGACCCACGAAATCTCTCTAGTAATTTTCTGTCTCCCCCATATGTCTGACATTTGCTTCGTTAGAATCAAGTCTCCCTATAATCACAAGGCAAAGCACATTCTTATATTAAGGAGAAAGGATGGCATTGCCATCCTAGTATTTTAATCTGGAAAACATATATCTGCTGTTCTCTACAATGACATACCTGAGAAGTCAAATAACCTCAAGAGAGAGGCTGACTTGAATAGAATTAAGTCAGTCTACTCCTTCAATGCTTAAATGGTGAATAGAGTTTTGTGTGTAAATGTGTACTTAAGTTTAAAATGTATAGAATTTAAAAAAAAAATTTTAGCCTAAGTTCAATAAATTTTTTTTTGTCAAAACAATTGATGTCTTGAGCATTACTGAGCCAGCAGGATATCAAAATAAAAAGTGGCCTAAAATTAAAGGCACAGTACATTAACAAACACATGCTCTCCTCAGTCACAAAATTATAAACACAGTTTGGGATGGGGGTAGGCAGGAGGGGAGTTTATCCAAACTACAAATCTTCAAACTACCCTCAGAACAGGGCTGCTGATTGTTCCTTCCATCTCTTCTTGTGACCATGACATCCCTTTAAAACAATCACTGGCGTATCATAATTGGCAATTTGCTGCAAGTTCTAAAATCCCCATAGCCATCTCCACCAAACTCCCTGTGGCTGCCGTGGCCTCCTCTACCACCCTAGCAATTGCCAACACAGCTGCTACTGAAGCTGACATTGCTAGCACCACAACTATGTAGATAGGCACCAAATCTTCCACTGAATCTGCTACTCTTAGAATGTCCAAGACTGCTACCTTTGCAGTGGTGTTCATGTGCCATATTATCTAAGGAAGATGGTACTTCTTGTTAACCTCCACAAGAAGATCCGACAAATCTTTATTAATATTTATGTTCCTCTTATTAAAGAACAAGGTGGCAAGGCCAAGTTTTCCTGTATACCCTGTACAGCCATGAGATGTATATTTTCTTCAATATCACTTGGCAAGTCAAAATTGATAACTTGTTCCACGTTTGAAATGTCCAGTCCCCTTGCCACTACTGCTGTAATCACTAGAATTGGGCTTTTTCCTGAGGGCAACTGGAGAGGGCCTCTTCTCTACATCTCTGAGATCATTATCCATGGATACTGGTACAAGCACACCCTTCATGGGATAAGACATCTTCCAGAGAATATTCACTCTTTTTGGTCTCCATAAACACTAAGGTTAGTGAATCCTTTCCTGTTGCATTTAGGAGGTCAAACTGAAATGATTGTTTGTCTGACTCTTTGTATGTGATGTTCTCAGAGGTAAAGCCAATCTTCCCACAGCCAAAAAGATATATTCACCCAAGAAATCATGAGCAAGCGTCTGTATTTTTCTTAGAGAAAGTAGCACTAAACCCTCATAGTGTGGAGAACTTCCTTTGGTGGCATACTACTTGTTTAAATTTTCTACTTATCTGAGCTTCAAAACTCACATCCAATATAAGATCAGCTTTACCCAACACCATGTATTTTCAGAAGTCTTATCCAATATTTCCTCTTTACCTCATTTCTACTAGGCCTCCTAGAGTGGCTACTAACAAGTGACATCCATGTTCTAAGTCACACATCTGTTGACCAATATCAGCACCACCATATACAATGTAAGGACTAACTCTAGATTGATAGGAAAATTTTCTGGCTTCTTCACAGATCGGTACTGCCAATTCTCTCTTTGGTGCTAATACCTAGGATATTAGGGATTGTTTGCAGCGCCCCTACCTTCCATTCCCCTTTATGGCCCTCAAAGTCTCTCCTGGACTATCTGAATAAATCTAACTCAAGATGGGCAAGAGAAATGCTGTAGTTTTTACAGACCCTGTTTGGGTACAAGTCATCAAGCGTGTTTTCTCTTTGATAATAATCATAGCATCCTTTTGCACTGGAGTCAGGTGAGTATAACAAATAAGCTTTATGTTTCCCATGATAATTTCTCCCATCTCAACATCACTGACACTTTCAGTATGTGGGGGATAGTTGTTGCCTATTGCCTCAATTGGAATATTGTATTTCTCAAAGTTAATCCCAGTGTTATTTCCTGAAAAAAGTCCCTGTACCAAGCATTCACTTGGTTAGAGTGGTTTTGGCCAATCATCTTACTCTGATTTGTTACACTGTGACTGTTTCCACCACGTTCAAATTTGCCAAAGCCACTTGTGTCACCATGACTGCCAATGCCATCATAGTCACTCTCCCAACGATCATCAAACTTCTCCCTTGATCCACTTCCACAATCACTGAAGAAGCTGGAATTTTCTCTTGAATCACTATGAGACTCAGAACTGCTCTAGGTACCCTTATCTTTATTAGAATTCCACCCTGAACTGTCTTCATCGTAGACTCCTTTTGTAGCTTCTCTGTCCTTAAGTGAGGAGAAATATACACCCCTTGATGGCTGTACTTCCTCCACTCTGATTACTTCAAGACTTCAGGTGTGAGCCAGCAAACTGCTGGTCCAGCCTGGGGGCATTTTCCACCTCCACAGGATCTATCCCTGAACAGCATGGAGAACTCAGAACCTTCTACTGCTGCTAAGTGAGTGGTTTTGATTCACAGAGAAACTCAGCAGAGAGCTATGGCTCTCTAAAACATATAGAATTTTGTCCAACAAATGAGGTCTCCAGATATGTAACTGTGTTCAAAAGAAATGTCTTTGAACAACTTAGGAGTCAAAAAAAGTTTTAAGACATTATCACTCAACGATTATACACATGGCTAAGCAAATGATTTGATATAGGTGTGTTTTAATGCTTCATATGTTGTCCAAGTGAATTCTATATTATTTGATTTAAAAATCATCTCTTCAGATTTGTTTAATTGATAATTCTCCAATCACTCTATCATTTCAGATTAAAATTGTTGTATATATTTCAGTCAGAAAGACTGATTGAGATTTTCAATTTTGTTTTTTGTTTGTTTGTTCCATTCTGGGTTGCAGAGTGAATTAACAGTTTATACTTTTCCCTGTGATAAGGAGTTAAGTAAGTTTTTGGCTACTAAGCAAAGAATTGTGAATTCACTTAATAGTTTGCAAGTAGTACAATGCCACAGTGTAATACTGTAAATTCAAAACTATAACTTTAGAGATTGTTCTGAATTCCAATTTTGATCATATGGATTTGTATCAAATCACCACAGCAATATGGATTTGAGAATACATTACACAAACAAACAAACATCACGGCTCATGCTTCTTGATATATTCAAGGGTAAATGTTGACAAGCGAAATGCAAATTCTTCACTCTCCTCCTTTTAAATACTGCATGTAAAATATGACATGTATAAATGCCATAGGTGAATAGATTTCCATAATCTTGATTTCATAGACAGAATTTTTCAGGTCTTAAGATACAATGCAAATAATCTATTTCTCAGAAATGATCACAGCAAAAGGCCTAAGGAGAAGATAAGCCATATACTTAGAAACTTGGTGTTTGAGGGCAATTAAGCATTCTTCATAAGGAATATTTAAGCATGAGAATGATACACACTACTTCAGCATGTAGATTAGCTCTGAGAAAGGAGAATGAGAGGGAGAAGAAGATCAGGTTTCATTGTATACCTGAAACACTCATCTCCTTCCTTTTTTCTTCTTTCCTTCCTTCCTACCTTCCTTCCTTCCCTTCTCTTCCTCCTTCCCTCTCTCTCTCCCTCTCTCCTCCTTTTTCTCTTTCTTTTCTTTTTTCCTTGCTTTAAAATAATAATCCAAAGAAAATATGATGATACATACTAGAAGTTCTGTTTATTTTTTCTAATTTTATGTATGCTTCAATATAGCATGATATAAGTAAATAATCAAAATATTTAAATGAAACCAATGCATCCTAATCAGTAACTACTGAAATTGGCAGATTAACAAACAATATTTATATAATTTTAGGAGAGATACTCAAATGAGACTACCTTCACTACGTACTTTAGCTTAAGTTTACGTTCTGAACCCTAAACCCCCAAGTGAAACATCAAAACTTTCCTCCTTATGTTTATTTCAATGGATAACAAACATTCTGAAATCTGTATAGTGCAGGATTTTATTGGGAGGGATTAGTGGTCCCTTGAACTTACTAGTTTATTCTCCCAAACTTAGAAAGATGGAAAACTAGGTCCTCGGGCTTTAATTCTTCAAATTATAAAAACTCCCAAAACAAGCATACTAGCCATAAAAAAAAATTAGCAGAGACAATAAAAGTCTACAAATTCTTCAAATACTTTCATTTCTAATCCAGTGAGTAATTAGACAACTGGTCCTCATATTATCGCTGAGTGGGAAGTGGATCAGTGAGGCTGTCTCCTAGAGATCTGCATATGGCCAAACTATTAAAACTATTTTCTTCACAGTCCCAGGACTGAAAGCTATGTCATCAGGTGCTTATTTTTTTAAATTATGATTTCATAATCTTTTTAATCATTTCCCTCCCACTCAAAAATAAAAGGAAACTATCTGAATGCTAGATAATGGCTATGCAGCATTATTTAGGTCATCATTATTATATTAATATTATTAATACATAACAGATTAGTCTATGCTGAAGAAAAACTCCGTCACATAAGTACTCCCAGGGCAATCGGTCAACTCCTGCTCTGAGCTATCATATTGTTAGTTTAATTCAATTTATTTGTCAAAATCAATTAAGTAATGTAGGGTTTTATCTTTTCTCTTCATTTCTATATCTCCTTGTTCGTGTCTTCCCTTTTGTTTTTTCGAGTTCCAGCTCCATTGATTGTCACTAACTGTTTGATCAAGTAGGAAATGCTTAAGCATTTTTAAAGCCCCTACTGTGCGCTACACAATGTGCCAAATGACTTTTACAAACATCTCATTCTTTTTCACTATTACAGGAGTTTCATGGACTGCATAATCATCCAACATTTCAAATGAAGAATTTGAAGTTTAGAGATATAAAGATTGTTGATCAAGGTTAAACACAGCAAGTTCTAGATGAGGGTTTGAATCCAGACTTTCTGGCTATAAATCTGTTACAGCATAGGCACCTCTCTTAACTTGTGTGCCTTTGTTAATCTTTTCATTTATTTCTGTCTTTCTATATAGTGATATAATCTGTTGTCCCAGCATTTGGTCTTTTAATTTCTTCCTTCCTTCCTCCTTTTTTACCTCCCTTCCTTTTTCTTTCTTCTTTTCCTTTTTTTTTCCTCCCTAAAGCCCCAGTACATAGTCATGTATAGTAAGTCCTTCTAGTTCTTCTATGTGAGCTGCTGCCACAGCATGGCTACTGACAAATGAGTGGTGTGGTTCCATGCTCAGGAACTGAACTCAGGCCGCCGAAGTGGAGCATGCAGAACTTTAACCACTAGCCCATCAGGGGTGGCTCTCTTTCTTCTTTTCACCAGTCCTGACATGATAATAAATTTGTCTTCAAAATAAAAGTCTTTAGTATATGAGCTCTGCAGAGTATTTAGTGTATTTATAAAGAATTCTTATAGCATATGCACCACAAAATCCTCGTTCTTGATGAAGGGTTATTTCTACTAACTGCGTGATTTTACTGTCTTCTGAGCATTTGACAGAAGTTCATCAGCTGAATCACATAAACTGTATACACTGTGAGGTCAGTATTAGTATCCAATTTATTACACAGTGAGTGGGCACACAATCATAACATATAAATAATTTGTCTGAGGTCAGGCAGAGAGCCTGAATGTCAGTTGCAAAAGTAGTAAGAATGAAATGTGTGTCCTAGTCTTTCTGTTAAGCACTCACTTCCCCTTAATATTGATATGTAATTGATTTGGACTCCCAGGATTCATGAATTTTATGCCAACATGAATTATAATATAATATCTCTATGACATATTAAAACAATTTACTGAAGCTTACACAAGTCATTTACGCTCTGAGTCTATTCAAGATCCTATAACAAAATACCCCAGACTGGGTAGCTGATAAAAAATAGAAATTTATTTTTCACAGTTCTGGAGGCTGGAAGTCTGAGATCAGGGTGCTGGCATGGTCTAGTGAAACTTCTCATTGTGTTCTCACATAGCAGAAGGGGCTAGGGATCTCTCTGGAACCTCTTTTCTAAGGCACTAAACCCATTCATGAGGGTTCCACCATCATGACTTGAGCACCTTCTGAAAGTCCCACCTATTAATACCATCTCCTTTAGGGGCTAGGATTTCAACATATGAGTTTGGAGGGGAGAATAACACTCAGACCATAGCATCTACTTATACTCAAAAAAGCTAGAGGCAGGGCCAGCCTGGTAGCATAGTGCTTAAAGTTTGTCATACTCTGCTTTGGTGGCCCAGGTTCACAGGTTCAGATCCTGGGCGCAGACCTACATCACTCATCAGCCATGCTGAGGTGGTGTCCCACATACAAAATATAGGAAGATTGGCACAGATGTTAACTCAGGGCAATCTTCCTCACTAAAAAAAAAAAAAAGAATAAGGATTTGAATTCTCACTTACCTTATACTTAGTTACCTATAAGAAAGTTACTTTAACTCTTTGATTTGCTTCTTAGTATCTTAAAGATTTTTTTTCCTTTTTCTCCGCAAAGCCCCCTGGCACACTGTAGGTCCTTCTGGCTACAGCACGTGGGACATCACCTCAGCATGGCTTGATGAGCAATGCCATGTCCGTGCCCAGGATCCAAACTGGCAAAACCCAGGGAGGCCAAAGCAGAGCAGGCAAACCTAACCACTCAGCCATGGGGCCAGCCCCTGATTCTCAGTATCTTAATCTAGTATACTACAATAACTTTTTTTATCTGGAGAGGTTGTTATTAAATGAATTAAATTACATAAATACCAGAATTTTAGCCAAATAGAAGGTATTCATTGATGGGAAGATTAGATTTTGCCTCTGTCTAATGACTTGTGCTTCTCTTTTTAGATCCAAAATTAAATCAGGTAATAGTAAATGCCTTTTTCATTGTCAATTGGTAAATTACGAACACCTGGAAAAGAAATTTTGTCTTTGTTAGTCATCCCTGAACAAATAATAAATAAATAATAATTGTGAGATTTCCAGTTCTGCATGTAAGGAGCCTGGAAGCCCCCACTCCATCCTAACAAGTAAAACATTTCTCACAAAAAGTAAGCATGCTCTTACATAAGATTCAGCAATTGTGCTCCTTGGTATTTACCCAAAGGATATGAAAACTCATATCCACATAAAAACTTGCATATGGATGTTTACAGCAGCTTTATTCATAATTGCCAAAACTTGGAAGCAACCAAGATGTCCTTCAGTGGGTGAATAGATAAATAAACTGTGGTACATCCAGACAATGGAATATTATTCAGTGCTAAAAAGAAATGAACTATCAAGCCGTGAAAAAACATGTAGGAAACTTAAAGACATATTACTCAGTGAAAGAAGCCAATCTGAAAAGGCTACATACTAAATGACATTCTATAGAAGTATAAAACTATGGAGACAGTAAAAAGATCCATGCTTGTCAGGAGTAGCAGATGAGGAGGTATGAACAGGTTGAGCAAAGAGGACTTTTAGGTCAGTGAATATCATACTCTGTATCATATTATAAAGATGGGTACGTGTCATTATACATTGGTCCAAACACATAGAATGTACACCACCAAGAGTGAGCCCTAATGTAAACCATGGACATTAGGCAATAATAATGTGTCAATGTCAGTTTATCTATTGTAATAAATGTGCCACTCTGGTGGAGGAAGTTCATAATGGGGGGGCTATACATGTGTGAGGACAGAGGATACATGGGAAATCTCTGTATCTTCTTCTCAATTTTGCTGTGAACGTAAAACTGCTAAAAAATAAGTGCTTTAAAATAATAATAATAATAATTCTGAAGCACATATATTTCTTTCTATATCCTACTGCCAATACAAAATAGGTAGCATCAAGCTTACAAATTTAAGAATGAATATATTGTTATAAAAGTTAAAAGGATAAACTAAATTTTTTAGACTATCACATTAAAGAAACTGAAAATCAATTGTAAGTAAATTTAGTAAAATATCAATATACATTTAAGATTCACTTTTCCAAAGTTATATCTACTTATACATTTACAATTATCTTCATTTAAAAACATCTGAAGAGATTGACATATACTTATGTCAAAAACAGAGGCAGAACTAAGATTTGAGCTGTGGGTATATGTCCAAACTCAACTGCACCCCTGCCCACAATATTGCACTGAATCCAGTGAAGTTACTTGAATTCATATGTTTACCACAGAATATACCCCATTTTCTTAGCTCCCAGCTCAAAGATAAATAATGCTCTCACTACCGAAGTAAAATTTTGTATCACTAAGTTTAGATTTTAACTACATTTTATTCTGAGAATTGAGTTATAGGCAAACCTTTACCTAAGCATTTCATTTATGAACAGTGTTTTAGCAGAGATTTCATTCACTGGTTGTTTCTCTATATCTGCAGTGTGAACACTACAGTCTCTACATCAATACACTATAGATCTCCATAGGACAGAATTTAATAAAGAATGAGTATATTTTGGCTTCTGATACAAGTATCAAAAAATGACTATGATGAGATCTTACCTATGAGATGGCCTTTAGAATGGAGGCTTTGAGAATTTGCTATTGTTTTTTATAGTGGTACTATTGTAGTAAAAAAATGTGAAGTAGAAGGAGCAAAGAAACGGCATGATTGGGGGATCTCGTCAAGATGGCGCTGTGAGCAGACATTGAACTCACCTCCTCCCATGAACACAACCAGGTTACAACAATTTTGGGAAGAATCACCCTGGATTGAAAACTGAAAACTGGATAAAAAGAATCCCCACGACAAGGGACAGTCCTGACAAAGGCAGAAGAGGCAGTAACTCTGGCCAGAGAGGAAAAAAGCCACCTTTGGGAGCAGCGGAGCTTCTCAGCTGGCCACGCGGGAGCCACCCTAAGGTACGCAGCCTTCCCTGGAGGAGTGAGGTCAGAGCAGGGGCAATACTGCTATAATCATCCTTCGGACTCAGCCCAACGGAGGGGGAGGGTTCTTTCTGTCTGGCTTTGTTGGCTATCAACTGCCTGGAGGAAACCCGCAGAAAAGCTGTCGGCTGGCCGAAAGCCGAAAAGATCCGGGTCTTAAAGGGCCCACGCACAAACTCACTCATTGCAGCAACCTAACGTCACCAGAGAGAAGGCTGACTGTCCTTTGGTGAAACAAGACTCACCTGGTGGGCTCTGGGGGCATCTTGGTGAGAGGAGGGTCCTCTCGGGAGACTGAGACATTGGTGGGGGCCAGTGTTCTAAGCTGGTCCAGGTACGCTGATAGGGACACAGGTGGGGACTACTGAGGTGCATCCCTTGGGCTGTTAGCCCCAGGGGTCTGCCACACCCCCTAGCTCACAGATTTAATCCAGTTCTGCCAGGGCAGGCAACCCACCCTAGGGACTGACCCCACCTAACAGCAAGCCCTCAGGCTACTTTTCAGCCTGCATTGACTGAGTGCCTTGATCCTCTACAGGCAGGCAAGGGTGTCTGCCTATGTGTGGCAGGGCCTGTGTGAGGACCAGGTGAACTGTGGGGGGCATTGAGGGAGAGGTGGAGGCCTCTGCAGTGGCATTGGGGTACACTTCAGGGAGTTGGGAAGTGCGCACGGACCAGGACTGTGTTGAGAGTGTAGGTGGTCCAGTGGTGGGTGAGGCTTATCAGGAGCAGAAAACCTGTGCTTCACAAATAGCCATAAAAAGGGTCAGCCCCACCTTCCAAAGCCTGAAATAATTGAGTGCCCCCATGCCAAGGGCTAGCCCCACTCAGCTGCACTCCCAATAGAACTGACAACAGCCTTGTTAGCCTCAGGCCTATCACAACTGTATGCCCCTGAGCCTAGCAACCAGCTACACTGGGTACAAACCCAATTAAGAGGACAATTGCAATAAGAGTGTGCTGATATACTTTGTAGCCAATAGTGCTGAGGCCCCCCCAAACTGGATCTACAACCAGCTGGCCAGGGAAGGAAAGATCAGACTCCCTGGGTACCTGCAGTGGGAGCAACCCTGCCACAGCAGAAGGACACAAGTAGCCCACAAAGGGGTCACTGCTGGTTCTTATGGACTGGTGACGAGAGGGAAGCACACTGCTGGGCCTCATAGGGCATCTCATACATAAGGCCACTTCTCTAAGGTCAGGAGACATAGCCGACTCACCTAGTACAAAGAAAATAGCACAGAGAAAGAGGCATAATGAGGAGGCAAAGGAATACTTTCCAAGCAAGGGAACAGCACAAAACCCCCAAAAAAGAACAAAGTGAAACAGAAACTAGTGACCAACTTGACAAAGAATTCAAACAAAATATAATGAGTATGCTCACAGATATGCGGAGAAGAATGGATGAACACAGTGAGCACATCAGCAAAGAACTGGAAGATATAAAAAAAACCCAATCAGAAATGAAGAATACAATACTCAAAATGAGAAATTCACTAGAGGGACTCAATAGCAGAGTAGAGCAAGCAGAAGAATGGATCAGCGAGCTAGATGAAAGACTAGCGGAAATCACCCATGCAGAACAGAAAAGAGAAAAAAGAATTAGACAGAATGAGAACAGTGTAAGGGAACTCTGGGACAATATCAAGTGTGCTAACATTCAGATTATAGGGGTCCCAGAAGGAGAAGAGAGAGACAAAGGGGCAGAAAACTTATCTGTTGAAATAATAGAGGAAAATTTTCCTAACCTGAGGAAGGAAACAGACATCCAAGTCCAGGAAGCAGAGAGCTCCAAACAAGAGAAGCCCAAAGAGGCCCACACCAAGACATATTATAATCAAAATGTCTAAAATTAAAGACAAAGAGAGAATCCTAAAAGTGAAAGGCCACAAGTGATATATAAAGGGAAACCCATCAGGCTGTCAGTGGAATTCTCAATTGAGACCCTACAGGCGATAAGAGAATGGCACAACATATTTAAAGTGCTAAAAGGAAAAAACCTACAACCAAGAATACTCTATCCATCAAGGCTGTCATTCAGAATGGAAGGAGAGATAAAGAGCTTCCCAGACAAGCAAAAGTTAAAGGAGTTTATCACCAAGAAACCAGTTCTACAAGAAATGCTGATGGGACTTATTTAAGTGGGAAAGCAATGACCACAAATAGGGATAAAAAAGAAAATTATAAAAAAAAAACCCCCAAAACAACAACAACAACAAAAACAGGCAATAAAATCACTTGTAAGGTAAAAGTATAGCAAAGGCAGCAGATCAACTACCTGTGAAGATATTATGAAGGTTAAAAGACAAATGTACTAAAATCACCTATTTCAATGATAAGAGGATAATGGATAGACACACACTAAACAAAAGACTATATAGGATGTGAAGAACATATAATGTGGGAGGAGGGGAGTGAAAAAGTAGAGCTTTTAGAAAGAGGTCAAGCTAAAGAGTCTATCAACTCAATATAGACTGTTATATGCATAGTATATTGAATAGGATCCTCATGGTAACCACAAACCAGAAACCTATAATAAGCAGGAAAAAAAGTAAGATTAAAAAAATCAAACATATTACTAAAGATAGCCCTCAAACCACAAGGGAAGAGAGCAAGAGAAAAAGAAAGGAACTGAGAAGAACTACTAAAATACCCCAAAAAAAGAAAAGGTGACAAAATGGCAATAAATGCATATTTATCAATAGCTACTTTAAATGTCAATGGACTAAATGCTCCAATCAAATGCCATGGGGTGGCCAACTGGATAAAAAAACAAGATCCATGTATACGCTGCATACAAGAGACACACTTCAGACCTACAGACACTCACAAACTGAAAGTGAAAGGATGGAAACAGATATTCCATGCAAATCGCAAAGAAAAGAAAGTGGGCATAGCAATACTTATATCAGACAAAATAGACTTTACATCAAAAACTGTAATAAGAGACAAAGACGGGCACTACATAATGATAAAGGGAACAATCCAACAAGAAAATATAACACTTGTGAATATCTACGCACCCAACATAGGAGCACCTAAATATATAAAGCAATTATTAACAGACATAAGAGGAGAAATAGACAGTAACACAATAATAGTAGGGGACTTTAATACTCCACTTACACCAATGGATAGATCATCCAAACAGAAGATCAAGAAGGAAACACTTGCCTTAAAGGACACATTAGACCAGATGGACTTAGTAGATATATACAGAACATTCCATCCAAAAACCACAGAATACACATTCTTTTCAAATGCCCATGGAACATTCTCCAGGATTGATCACATATTAGGCCACAAAACAAGTCTCAATAAATTTAAGAAGATCGAAATAATACCATGCATCTTTTCTGACCACAAAGGTATGAAACTGGAAATCAACTACAGAAAGAAAACCGGAAAAGCCACAAAAATGTGGAGATTGAACAAAATGCTACTGAACAATGATTGGGTCAATGAAGAAATCAAAGAAGAAATCAAAAAATTCCTGGAGATAAATGAAAACAAAAACACGACATGCCAAAATCTGTGGGATACAGCAAAAGCGGTTCTACGAGGGAAGTTTATAGCAATTCAGGCCTACCTCAACAAAGAAGAAAAATCCCAAATAGACAATCTAAAAGCGCACCTCAACGTACTGGAAAAAGAACAACAAACAAAGCCCAAAATCAGCAGAAGGAAGGAAATAAAAATCAGACCAGAAATAAACGAAATAGAGAATAAAAAAACAATAGAAAAAGTTAACGAAACCAAGGGCTGGTTCTTTGAAAAGATAAACAAAATTGACAAACCCTTAGCTAGACTTACCAAGAAAAAAAGAGAGAAGGCTCAAATAAATAGAATCAGAAATGAAAGAAGAACGATTACAACGGACATATCCGAAATACAAAAGATAATGGAGAATACTATGAAAAACTATACGCCAACAAATTGTATAATCTAGAAGAAATGGATAAATTCTTAGAAACATACAACCTTCCATAACTGGACAAAGAAGATGTAGAAAATTTGAGTAGATAGATCATCAGTAAGGAGATCGAAACAGCAATCAAAAACCTCCCAAAAAATAAAAGTCCAGGACCAGATGGCTTCCCTGGTAAATTCTACCCAACATTCAAAGAAGACTTAATACCTATCCTTCTCAAACTCTTTCAAAAAGTTGAAGAGGAAGGGAGGCTTCCTAACTCCTTCTATGAAGCAAACATTATCCTGATACCAAAACCAGACAAGGACAACAAAAAAAAGAAAATTACTGGGCAATATCACTGAGGAACATCAATGCAAAAATCCTCAACAAAATACTAGCAAATTGAATACAGCAATACATTAAAAAGATCATACATCATGATCAAGTGGGTTTCATTCTGGGTACGCAGGGATGGTTCAACATCTGCAAATCTACCAACGTGATACACCACATTAACAAAATGAAGAATAAAAATGATATGATCATCTCAATAGATGCAGAGAAAGCATTTGAAAGATACAGCATCCATTTATGATAAAAACTCTAAATAAAATGGGTATAGAAGGAAAATACCTCAACATAATAAAGGCCATATATGACGAACCCACAGCAAACATCATTCTCAATGGAGAAAAACTGAAAGCTATCCCTCTAAGAACAGTAACCAGACAAGGATGCCCACTGTCACCACTCTTATTTAACATAGTATTGGAAGTCCTAGCCAGAGCAATCAGGCAAGAAAAAGAAATAAAAGGGATCCACATTGGAAAAGAAGAAGTGAAACTGTCACTCTTTGCAGACAACATGATTTTATATCTAGAAAACCCTAAAGTGTCCACTAAAAAACTTTTAGAAATAATAAAGGAATACAGCCAAGTTGTGGGATACAAAATCAATATACAAAAATTGGTTGTGTTTCTACATACTAACAACGAAGTAGCAGAAAGAGAAATTAAGAATACAATCCCATTTACAATTGCAACGAAAAGAATAAAATACCTAGGAATAAACTTAACCAAAGAGGTGAAAGATCTGTATACCGAAAACTATAAAACATTACTGAAAGAAATCGAAGAAGACATGAAGAAATGGGAAGATATTCTGTGCTCTTGGATTGGAAGAATTAACATTGTTAAAATGTCCATACTTCCTAAAGCAATCTATAGATTCAACTCAATCCCTATCAAAGTTCCAACAACAGTTTTTGCAGAAATAGAACAAGGAATCCTAAAATTTATATGGAACAACAAAAGACACCAAATAGCCAAAGGATTCCTGAGAAAAAAGAACAAAGCGGAGGTATCACACTCCCTGATTTCAAATTATACTACAAAGCCATAGTAACCAAAACAGCATGGTACTGGCAGAAAAACAGACACACAGATCAATGGAACAAAATTGAGAGCCCAGAAGTAAACCCACACATTTATGGACAACTAATATTCGACAAGGGAGCCAAGAGCATACGATGGAGAAAGGAGAGTCTCTTCAATAAACGGTGTTGGGAAAACTGGACAGCCACATGCAAAAGAATGAAAGTAGACCATTCCCTTACACCATGCACAAAAATCAAGTCAACATGGATTAAAGACTTGAATGTAATACCTGAAACCATGAGACTTCTAGAAGAAAACATAGGCAGTACGCTCTATGACATTGGTCTGAGCAGCATATTTTCAAGTCCCATGTCTGACCGGGCAAGGGAAACAAAAGAAAAAATGAACAAATGGAACTACATCAAACTAAAAAGCTTCTGCACAGCAAAGAAAACCATCAACAAAACGAAAAGACAACCTAACAATTGGGAGAAGATATTTGCAAACCATATATCAGATAAGGGGTTAATGTCCAAAATATACAAAGATCTCATACAGCTCAACAACAAAAAAACCAACAATCAAATTAGAAAATGGGCAAAAGATCTGAACAGAGATTTCTCCAAAGAAGATGTACAGATGGCCAACAGGCATATGAAAAGATGCTCAACATCATTAGCTATCAGGGAAATGCAAATCAAAACTACAATGAGGTATCACCTCTCTCTGGTCAGAATGGCTATAATTAACAAGACAGGAAACAACAAATGTTGGAGAGGGTGTGGAGAGAAGGGAACACTTGTTCACCACTGGTGGCAGTGCAAACTGGTGCAGCCACTGTGGAAAGCAGTATGGAGTATCCTCAGAAAATTAAGGATAGATCTACCGTATGATCCAGCAATTCCGCTGCTGGGTATTTATCCAAAGAACTTGAAAACACAAAGGCACAAAGATACCTGCACCCCTATGTTCATTGCAGCATTATACACAATAGCCAAGACATGGAAGCAACCTAGGTGCCCATCAAGGGACAAATGGATAAAGAAGATATGGTATTTATACACGATGGACTACTACTCAGCCATAAGAAATGATGAAATCTGGCCATTTGTGACAACATGGATGGACCTTGAGGGTATTATGCTGAGTGAAATAAGTCAGAGGGAGAAAGTCAAATACCGTATGATGTCGCTCATAAGTAGAAGATAAAAACAGCAACAACAACAACAAAACACATAACATTGGAGATTGGACTGGTGGTTACCATTGCGGAAGGGGGGGAGGGGGCAGGGTAAAAGGGGTGATTAGGCTCACATGTGAGGGGATGGACTATAATTAGTGTTTGGGTGGTGAACACGATGTAATGTATACAGAATTCGAAATATGATGTACATCTGAAAAAAAAATATATATATATATAAAGAAATGGCATGATTTAAATTACAATATTTTTGTAAAACTTTACGTTAATCTACTCTGATTACATCTGGAATTTAATTAATTCACTTCATTTCAATACCTGCATTAGAAAAATGTCATTAATACAACATTTTCATTCAGATCACCAAATATTTATTGAGTGATGTTTGAGAACTGTGATGAAGTGCTAAACACTAGAGATTTTTAAATGAACGCCATGTTCTCCCTCTCTCTTTTTTTTTCCCTTTAACAGTAGTACAATCTATTGGGGAAGATATCATAATAAAATTATCATGTGATTTCAGTATATAAAATACTATGCTATGTAAATATAGATTATCAGTGGCAGATAAATACCAACAAAGTGATCAAAGTAGCATGTATGGGAAAAGAGACCTGACTAGTGTGTATCAGCAGAACTAGTACCTAGTCCAGGCTTTTCCACTGTCCTAATGCCAAATCTTGAGCAAATAGTTTCACAGTTGGTCAAGTTTATTTAATCATTAAATAATTGATGAGTAGTTAATATTTCTATTTAAATAATAGCTAATATTTCCTGGGAAGCTTCACTTTATATAAAAACCTACTCTTGCTGTTCCCATGAATATGAAGATCTTATTGAGTGAAAAATGAAGCCTTAGAGGTAGTATATAAAGAGAGAATAGCATCAAGGAATCATATCATTGCGCTCTACCCCCTGCTAGTTAATGTATTCGGCATGCAAATCACAATACAATTTTCTAAAATCCCAGAGGAAAAAAAAGTGTAATTGTCTGAAACGTGATTGAAAAATGGAAAAGACAGCACATGCATTCAGCTACCTACATGTAAAGGATAAGATTTTCTTTCTTCTTTTTTTTCATTGCACTTATCCTAGTTTCTGTTAAGGTAGTAACTATTAATAAAAATCAAACATGAAAGACTTTTCAAAGTGTGATTTCACAATACAAAATGAAACTACCCTGGATAGTGCTGATGCTTCTGTTTATGCTCTGATCTGAGTGGGGGTGTCATAACACCCCCTACTTGGGGGGTAGGACTGATAGGAGTGGAGGTACTGAAGGACTTCCCCTGAAGCGCGTGAGACTGCAGAGTAAAACTGTAAAGCTTTGCCCATCATAAATCAATTCCCTTTCTTGGAAAGGGTATAGACCTGCTTATACTGGCAGAACTATTTGGTATATTCATTATAAAATTTGTATCAGATAATCAGTTAAAACATGTTTTCCCATAAATGAATATCCCTTCCCTCTAAAATTTAAAAATCACTAGCAAACTGATTTTTATTTTACTTTTACCTGCAAACATGGAGGAGAGGGAACAGACAGGGTGTTAGACGTGTTCTTAAATACATTTAGTTCATGTGAAAGGAAGTTTTTTGTCTTTCTTGAAGATACTAATTGAAAACTAGTACCCAAAGTAGCTTACCTTGTGACAAGATAAATGAACTGTAGAATGCACACAGAACCTAAAATGTACCTAATACATAAATGCCGTACATCACACAAACTTCTGCACCAGTATATTCTCCTCCAAAAAGTGACTTTTGTGAGTTTTTGTCCTGTACTGATATTACTAGGATTATTGCAATGTACGGCTATTAAATAGGAACTATATAATATCAAGGCACAGAATTTAAGGCAACACTTTTATAACTTATCAATTGGTGAAGAGATTTACTGCCTGCTGTTTAAGAAAGTTGGTCCTGGGGATGTTATAAACCACTAGATCTTGACAAAAGGAGCATCTGAAGAAATGTGCTGTTACTCCCATAATTAGCTATGTGCCCCATGTGGGTGAATTGAGTTGTGCAAATTGGCACGTGATCACAAACTAAGACCAAAATAGATCCAGGGCACGCGGGAAAGATATCAAACAGGGAGGATGAGAGAAAAGCAAAGAAGAACCCCTGTCTCTTTTTCCAATTGCTCTTCTGTTAGGTTTTCAAAGGAATTTGTGTTGGGTGAGAAAGATTTTTATTTTCAGATCCACAGATATATTTTCTTATATATATGAGAAACAGTGGGGGGTGGAAAAAAACATGAACTCAAGATGGGATGAGCAAGTCAATAGTATCTGAAAAGATTCAATGAATTGAAAGAATTGCCTGTTCTTAAACTACCTATAAGCTTGGCTAAATTAAATGTGTCTAAAGAGAAATCACAATTCTTTCTATTTATGGAATGTTTAATAACATCAAAAATATTTAATTGTATTTTATTTTAAACCAAATTGAACATTAAATCCTTTACAATATTTTTGATTACCTATTATGGGTCATTGTGTTATATTTTACATTTACTCTAAATGTGTGTAAATCATGCAAACACACACAAACACACATCCCTCTGGTTTGGATCTAGAGACTGATGACACTATACATGCACTAGGTAGTTATGAAAAGCTTTATTACCCACATAATAAGATTTCCATGGGAGACCAGGGCTGACTCCCAAGGATGTCCAAAAATGATTTGAAAAAGCAGGAAAGGGTGACTGGTGTGGATATCTAGTGGTTAAAGTTTGAGATTGTGGGGAAGATTTCCTATATGAGGGCTGGGCTTGCGTGATCTGAACTTCCCAGGAGGGCCAAAGGAGGGAGCATTAGGCTTTCATATCAGTTTGCCCAGATCAGTTCTGTTCTACAGCCTGACTGAGGTCTCACTCTGTAAATGTTTCACGTGTGCTTGAGAAGAATGTGTTTGCTGCTGGTGTTGGATGGAGTATTCTATAAATGCTAATTTGATTAAGTTAATTGATAGTCCTACTCATGTCAGCTCTATCTCTACTGATTTTCTACCTGCTTAATTTGTCAATTTACAACAAAGGGGTTCTGAATTCTCTGTATTTTTATTTGATTCCACTTTACATTTTTGCTTTGTGTATTATTTATCCTTCTGTTTTTTTAAAAACAATTTTAGTGCTTGTCCTAGAATTGACAGTATGTATGTTTAAATAATGTATGTGGACCAGCAGACTTCACTGTAACACTTCATGGGCGGTGCTGCTCCTGCCAGGAGCTCAGCTGAGCTGGGTGACAGCGAGCTGAGCTGTCAGATGTCAGGGTGGCCAATTCAAACAACAAGCCAAAGAAATAGAAGAGGTAAGTCTTTAATCATTTACTGTAATGAGAAATAAGCAAGAGGGTAAAACTAAGGAAGCCCAGCTCTTCAGTTCCATTTGTCCCCATGGAACAGCACACCAGTCAAGGGAGAGGTGGAACAGCACAGATGTGGATGTCTGGGTTGCCTCACTGTTGAGATGGTCTGGGAAGCTTAGAGGGCCCGGGCATAAGAGTGGAAAAGTACTGGGTACTGAGTCAGAATGGGGAAAAGTGTCTTCAAGATCTCCTGCCTCCCTCCTCCCCCATAAGGAGGCCTCTGCAGAGGAGCCTGAAGAAGACCTCTGACCAAGGCCTCAGATAAAGAGAGCTAGGGATGAAGGCCATGGGGCTAGGAATGCAGACGCATGGAGAGCATGACTATCTGGGGGGCTTCAGACTCTGACTACTCCTCCCTCCAGAGACTGCAATGCATGGGCTGTGCACCAAGTCTGGTGTGTGGTGGGCAGCTTGCCCTGTAAGACACAATAGGTAAAGTCTTTGTAATTGCCTGTAGTCAGGCCTGAATAATCACACAGGTTTTCAATCAAGAGCCAAACTCCTCAGTTACCTTTAAGAATTTATTCTCAATTCCTCCCTCCCTTACCTTGTGACATTGCTGTCAATTATATCAATTCTCCACAGGTTATATGTGCCCAGTATATTGTTGCTAAATTGCTTTAAACAGGCATTTGTCTTTTATATCAACAAAGCATAAGGAACATAAAATGTTTTATTTGTTTTCATTTACACCTTTTACAATCCTTTTCTTTACTTCATGTAGTTCCAAGTTTCTGACCTACATCTTATTTTTTTTCCTGCCTAAAGAACTACTTCTAACATTCCTTGCAGAGCAGGTCAGCTAGAAATGATTGCCCTCATTTTTTTCTGCCTTATTTCTCCTTCAGTTTTGAAGGATAATTTCACTGGATAGAAATTGGATATAGATTTCTAGGTGTTGTTTTGTTTTGTTTTTTCTATTAACACTTGAAACATTTCAATCCACACTTCTTTTTTACATGGTTTTTGATGAGAAGTCTGCTGAAATTCTTATCCTTGTTTCTCTATATGTAAAAATTTCTTCTTTTCTACATCTTCATTCAATATTTTCTCCTCTTTTTTTCTTCCTTTTCTTCCCCCTGGAGTTTGAATATGATAAGGCTAGTTTTGTTTTTCCGTTGTCTTTTTTTTTTTACTCTTGCTTGGGATTCTCTGAGATTCTTGAATTTATGATTTAGTGCCTGTCTTTAATTTAGTAAAGTTCTTGGCCATATTACTTCAAATATTTCTTCTACCTCTTCTCTCTTTCTTCTTTTTCTGGTATTCTAATTAGGTGCAAGTTACATATTTTTATTATTATTATTATGATCCTACAGTTTTTGGATACTCTGCTCTTTCTTTTTTTTTAAATTCATATTTCTCTTTGTGTTTCAGTTTGGGAAGTTTCTATTGACCTATCTTCAAGTTCAGTGATTCTTTTCACACCTGTGTAGTCTATTAATGAACCTGTCCAAGGCATTTTTCAGTTATGTTACCATATTTTCAACTTCTAGAATTTTCTTTAATTCTTTCTTAGCATTTTCACCTCTCTGTTACATTATCTATATAGTCTGGCATGTTGTTTACTTTTACTTTTGGATCTTTAGCATCATCATTTTAAATCTCCTGTCTGATAATTCCCCCATTTCATATCTGAACCTAGAAGTTGCTTTACTTCTTCAGAATGTTTTTTCGTGACTTTTAGCATGCCTTGTAATTTTTCTTATTGAAGATGACATGTTATATAAGGTACTAGGGACTGAAATAAATAGGCCTTCAGTGTGATGATTTATGTTAATCTGGCTAGAAGTTGGGCTATGCTAGTGTATGTTATAGGTACAGGTAACATCAATATCAAATTCCTTTAGTGTCCTTATTTTCATCACCCTATGCTTTAAGGCTTCCCTTTAGAGGAGAGGTAGTCTTCCCTTTAGAGAGAGTCTGTGTGTGACATTTCTTTTAGCTATAATTCATAGTTGTAATCCTGGAGCCTCACGATATGGTGGTAGGAGTTTGGGGAGGGAGTGTTCCATAGTTCCATGATTTTGTCTCAGTCTTTTCATGGACTATTTCTTGGGGTGTGGCTTTCACAAGTGTTTCTGTCGCTCCTCGAGTGGTATAGGTTTTTGTCCCCCAGACTTCTATTCCCTTTCCTAACAGCAGCATTCACATTTATTTTTGAAGCTCTGTCATCTGTTGATTTTTTTTCCCTTTGGTAAGACAAGTAGGCTGGAGCTGAGACAGAATTCCCTTTTCCCAGGTAGGATAAGATTTCAGAATTTCCCTCTGGGGAGTTTCTTCCCCCTCAAGTTTAGATCTTTTATAGGGAGAAGAATTTGGGTGGTTTTCCAGATTACTTACTCTCTCCCTCATCCTGAGCAGGCCCATGAAGGAAACTTCTCAGATCCTCACCACGATCAACTGCTGCGAATCTTTATATAAAATTCTGCATATCTTTGGGAGTCTACTCATTAGAGCGGACCCCAAGAGTTTCTCACTCTTACACTATTCTTCACTCAGCCTACAGCAATTCTGTAAAATAACCATTTTAGTGTTCAAACCATCTTACTGATTCTAGCAGCTTCTGCTCAGGTAATAAAATCTCAGGATTTGTATCTCTGCAGCTGTGCCTATGTTTCAAGATTTCAGTGTAGTGGTTTATCTAGCTACATCAAGTATCCGATGGGTCTCAGAAAAGCTACAGGTTTTCAGTTTATATAGCTTTTGCTTGTCATAAGGATGGTGACGACTTCCAGGCTCCTTACATGTCAGATCTGATGCTGACCGTCCGGAAGAGCAGTTTTTGATTCAGATGTCCAAGCAGATCCAACCAATGGTGACTCAATAAGAATCAAACATCAAACCCACGTCACTCCATGCACAGGAAAGTGTGCTTCTAGTCGATTTCATCAGAAGTCTGAGAATGGTTGAATTTCAGACCATTTGACCAGGAAAAATGCTATTCTAATTAGTCTTTTATCCTTTTTGATTTAAAATACAGTATTTACCTACTCTATGGTAATAGTCCATGGAAGGTTGGCTTAGGAAATTAACCATTATAGGATACCATTGTTCATATGGAGAAAATATGCTTCAAGTTTCTCATAATTAGTTATAAAAAAACTCTTGAAAATCAACTAGGCTATAAATTATAGCTTTCCTTTAGAGGATAGCTATATCTGAAACCTGAAGAAAATGTTAGAGGTTAATTATAGCACTAAAATTTCTAAGAAAAAAGAACTTATAATGTGCATTTGTTACTTCAATACATGATGATAATTATGTTTTGACTCAATGTCACTCAATGTCACTTATTTATTACATATTGACTCATTTTCATAGAGATGGAACATGGAGGTACATTGTTTAGCTGTAAGTGTATTTGTCTGAGGTTTCCCTTATTTCAAAGAAATCAATACAATTTATTGTGAGAAAAGGGAAAAAAGAGAAATAGAGAACACAAATCAATTGTACTATACTGATATGAATAACTAAATCTAGGGGGATAAATAAGTACATGTTCATATTCAGGAAAGTGCAAAATATGTTAGCAATAGGGAATCCCTTTACTCATAGATAAAGTATGATTTTCATCTATATTTCACAATAGAACAAAAAACTCTCCACTCAAAATGAATGTCAGGATTTTATGATCTGCCTTAAGCTGAAGAATATAGAGAAGAAAATTCTTAAAGTATAAGGAAAGCTTTCCCTAAAATAGCTCAGGGAGTTACATACAAAATAAACCAGGGTGAATTTACTATTTGATTCACATAATCACTACCGTCAAATTCCATGGAATAGCATACATGACAAATTCCAAGCATAGACCATCTGCTATTTTTTCCTTGTTGGGTCCAGAGATGGAGTTGCCATTTTAGTAAGGTATCCTCTATAAGGCCTTCTTATTCCTTCTTTCTTCTCCTCACCTACTTAAATGCCATCACAGGAAATTAACTTGCTAAGTTTCAGCAGCCTCTGATTTTGTGGAGGTTCTAGCTACCATAAGAGATTATCATAAAATGGGTTTATTTTGTCCCCAAAGACCAAAATTTTTGGAAATGCACCCCTATTATGCCTGAGCTGTGTCTCTCAGAAAAAATTGGGTTCTTGAATGTAGGCATAGAACAGAGATTCACAGAGCTGCCCCTCTGACAAAAGGAAATGGCCTATATGTCCCTGTAACTCCATAACTGTTTTTTTAATCTTTATTTCCTATAACTCTTAATTTTTTTCCAAGTTTATTGATAAATGATTTACATACAAAAATAATCACCTTTTTTAGGTATATTGTTAGGCCAGTTTTGGCAAATATATGCAGTAAGGTAACCATTACCAACATCAGGATATAGAATGTTACCAAAAACTCAAAAAAATTGTCTGATGTCTTTTGCAGTCAATACTGTGCCCTCAGACTCTGGCATCTACTAGGTTCATTCTATGCTTATGATTTTGTTTATTCAAGACTTTCATATAAATAGAATCAGACAGTATGCCTTTCTCATTTCGCTTTCTTCAATTACACAAAATTTTTGAGATCCATCCATTTTTGGGAATTCATGCTTAATAGTATTGCTTTTCATAGATGTACCACAATATGTTCATCATTATGCCAATTGATGGGTGTTAGTGGTGTTTCCAGAATTTGGTAGTCATGAAGAAAGCTGCTATACACATTCATATACAGATGTCTGTGGGGATACATATTTTCATTTCTGTTGTATAAATATCTAGGAGTAAGATCATGGGGTCACATCAAAAATATATGCTTAATTTTATAAACAACTGTTGAACCATTTGGCAAAGTGATTGTGCCAATTTGAATTTCCACTGTCAATATAAGAGAGATCCAATAGCTTTACATCCTATCAGCCATTGGTATCATCAGTGTTGTTATTGTTTATCTATCTATCCATCTGTCTACATCTATCTATTTGTATCTATCTATTACATCTATCTATCATCTATCATCTTCATTTTATCTGTACTAGAATGTTTGTAGTGATATCTCCTTGTGGTTTCATTTTGCCTTTCTTTAAAATCTGAAGATATTGAATATATTTTCATGTGCTTATTTATAATTCTTATATTTGCTTTAGTCAGCTGTCTACTCAAATTTTTTTCTCTTTTTTTGAGGAAGATTAGCGCTGAGCTAATATCCACCACTAATCCTCCTCTGCTGAAGAAGATTGGCCCTGAACTAACAGCCATGTCCATCTTCCTCTACTTTATATGTGGGACGCCACAGCAGAGCTTGATAAGCAGTGTGTAGGTCTGCACCTGGGATCGAACCAGCAAACCCCGGGCTGCCAAAGCAGAGTGCCCAAAATTAACCACTTCACTACGAGGCTGTCCTCTACTCAAATCTTTTGCTTAGTTTTTTTAAAATTAAATTGTCTCCTTCTTATTGAGTTGTAAGAATCCTTTAACAGATATGTGCTTTGCAAATGCTTTCCCCCAGTCAGTAGCATCTCTTTACATTTTTTGGAGTCTTTCAATGAGCAAGCAATTTTAACCATGATGAAGACCAATACATATTTTTTCTTTTGGTTTATGGTGTCTGTGCCAAAGAAATATTTGCCTAACCAAGGATCACAAACATATACTCCTATGTTTCTTATAGAAAGTTATGGTTTCCACGCTTAATTTGGACCATGATCCAGTTTGAGTTATTCTTCTAAATGGTATGAAATAAAGGTCAGGGATTAGTTATTTTCATACGGATGTCCAATTTTCCAGCACCATTTGTTGAAAAGATTACCCTTTCTCTATTGCGTCAACTTGACAAATTTGTCAAAAATCTGTTGACCATGTATGTTTGCCTGTTGGGTTTTTTCCTTCGCCTCTTTATGCTATTGCATTGATCTATATATCTATCTATAATCCAGTTCCACACTGACTTGGTTATGCTAGCTTTATAGCATATCTTAAATTCAGATGAGTTCCCCAATTATTTTTTCCATTTTTTTACTATTCCATTTTTTACTATTCTAGCTCTTTGGCTTTTCCCTAAAAATTTTTTTTGTATCAGCTTTTCAATTATACAAAAAAAGAAAAGAAAAGTTTAGGGGATACTGCTGGAGAGTACATTGAATCTTTATATCAACTTGAGGAAAATTCTCATTTTTCCAATATTGATTCTTCCAATCCATGCACCTATTATAACTCCTTCATTTTTTTTATTCTACTTTTGCTGCAGCTCCCAATCAGCCATGCGATCCAGAGGATAAACAACAGATACACTTAGAACCATCTTGTCCCCATATAACCATTCTGTTTTTCACTCTCAGTACAGTATTCAAAAATTATGTGGGCTGTTCAACACCTAACTGTAAAACAGACATTGTGTTAGATGATTTTGCTCAACTGTAGACTAACGTAAGTGTTCTGTACAGGTTTAAGGTAGGCGAGGCTAAGCTATGATGTTTGCTGAGCTAGGTGTATTAAATGCATTTTCAACTTACTATCTTTTCAAATTTCAATGGATTTATCAGGGCATAATCCCATCATAAGTCTATGAAGATCTGTACTCTCACAAATGTTTTGTAGTTTTTAATCATATAAATCTTGCATTTTACATTAAATTTATTAATTTGCTATAACTTCAGCCTTAAAATTAAACTTTATTTGATGTAAGTGAATTTATAAAAATAATGCCCAATGTTTATTCTCCTTAGGTAGAAATGCAAGTGATTTTGTATATTGATCTTTATATTGCAATCTTATTAAACTCATTTATTAGTTATAGAATATTTTATGTAGAATCTTTGGTATTTTCTGTATAGATGATCAGATTATCAGTTGTCTGATAATAAAGTGAGCTATATGTCTCCCTTTTCAATCTGTATTTCTTTTATTATATTGTCTTGCCTTACTGTATTACCCATCACCTCCACTATACTGCTGAATATAAGTGGTAAGACCAGATACATCTTTGCCGGGTTCTTGATCTTAGGTAAAAAGCTATGTCAGTCTTTCTGTTTTTTCTTTCTATTAAGTAAAATGTTAGCCATAGGGTTTCTTTAGATAGATGTGTTTATTGAGTTGAAGAATTTCCCAACTTGTCCTAGTATGCTGACAGTTTTTTCATGAATAGATGCATCATTTTGCCAAATTCTTTTTCTGCATCTATTAATAAGATTGAATGAACTCTCTTTTTTTAGACTATTGATATAATGAATTATATTGTTTTGTGATCAAATGTACTAACCTCACATTATTGACGTAAATTAGATTTTGTCATGATGAGATACCTTTTGTTAATTATTGGCTTTAATTTGTTAATATTTTAAGGAATTTTGATTCTATGTTCATGATTAATATTATCCTGTAGTTTTGTTTTCTTTCCTTGGTTTGGTGCAAGGTAATTTCGGCCTCAAAAAATGAGTTGGTAGGGGGTCTCTCTCCTTGTATTTCTGGAAGAGATTGTATAAAATAGATTTATTTCCTCTTTCAATATTTCGTAGAATTCATCAGTAATATCATCTGGGTCTAGAGTTCTTTGTGGGGATGTTTTTGTGAGTTCAATATGTTAAAAGATATGGAAGAATAAGGAATATATATTTCTTTTTTAGTGAGCATTTTAATTTGAGTCTCAAAAAATTAATCCATTTCATTTATTTTATCAAATTGATTGGTATAAAGTTGTTCATAATATCCCCTTGTTTTTCCCATAACATTCCCTTAAAATTATTTTAGTGTCTATAATATCTGCATAAATGTCTCCTTCTCATCCTTACTATTAATAATTTATGGCTTCTCTCTTGTTTTTATTAACAATCTGGTTATTGTGTTATCAATTTTACTAATCTCAAGGAAAATGTTTTTGGTTTTATGGCTTTATCTAATATTTTTATGATTTCAATTTCATTGATGTCTGCATTTATGTTTACTATTTTCTTCCACCTGCTTAAATTGCTTTATTCTTATTTTTTTATTTTCTAACATTTAACCTTATACAATTGTTTAAGAACTTTTTTTCTTTTCTCAGACAAGCATTTAATTCTATGAATTTCCACATAGAATGACTATAACTACAATTCACAAAGAGTTATGTTTTGTTTCACTTTTATTCATTTCAAATATTTTCTATTTTGCTTGTTATTTCTTCCTTGAGTCACGGAGAATTTAGAAGTTTCTTGGAGATTTCAAGAAACCTTTTGATTATTTATTTCCAGTTGGATTTCTTGTGGTTGAAGTATATTTTTATATGATTATAATTATTTCCCATGTGATAAAGTTTTTCATGGCCTACTTTTGTGAATGTCTCACATGGCCATGAGAAAAATGAATATTGTGCTGGTGCCACTATCGAATGGAGTGTTCAAGTCAGTTCATAGTGTTGTTCACATCATTTATATCATTTTGGTTTTCTCTCTACATGTTCTGTCACTTACTAGAACAAAATTCAGAAGTGTCCCATTGTAAGGATGAATCTGTCCTTTCCATTCTACTTGTCTGACGTATCCTGAAGCTCTCTGGTTAGGTGCATACACCTTTTAAATTGATATGCCTTCCTGATCTATTGACCCTTTTTCAATTTTATCATGCTCCTTATTATCCCTTCTTCTGAAGTATACTTGTCTGATATTCACATAGACTCTGTAGCTCTTTTGTAATTAAGATTTTCATTTTGTGCTTTTTTCCTACTTTTTTAAAAGTTTTCTTTTCTTTTTATTTTTAAGGTGGTTTTCTTGTAGACAACATAAAGGTGGATCTTGCTTTTTTATCCAATACTATAACTTTTAACTGTGGTAATTAGACAATTGAAATTAATATAACTGTTGGTATATTCATGTTGAGGTCTAATTGTGGTTTTATTGGCTCTAACTTACCTTTCTTGATGTATTTGCTTTTTTATCTCCTTCATTTGGATTACTGCAGATTTTTTTTTTTTACAATCCCATTTACCTCTACAATTGGTTTATATGATAGCTCTTTATTTTTTCGTGGTTTCTCTACCATTTATACTATACATACTTCTCAGAGCTTATCTTCAAATAATGTTTTACCGCGTCTGGTATAAGATTCCTATGATAATATACTTCCATTTTATTTCTTTTTCTGCTTAGTGCTAATGTTTGCTTGCATTTAATTTTTGTTTTACAGAAATAAACATTTTATTTATGTTTTCACTCTACAATGTATTACTTCTTTCTCAATTATATTTAAAAGTGATTTTTTTAGAAACACTCTATGATATTTACCTAACCTTTTACTATTTCAATGCTCTTCCCATTTTTTCTCCAACATCTAGAGTTCTATTTGTTATCAAATTCTATAAGTTAGAAGAATTTCCTTTAACATTTCTTGTAGCATAAATGTCCTGTAAATAAGTTATCACAGCTTCTGTTTATTTTTAAAAAACCCTTTAGTTTTCTGTTACAATGGAAAGCTTTTTTTTTTTTTTTTTTTTGAGGAAGATTAGCCCTGAGCTAACATCTGCTTCCAATCTTCTTATTTTTTTGCTGAGGAAGACTGACTCTGAGCTAACATCCCTGCCCACCTTCCTCTACTTTATATGTGGGATGCCTGCCACAGCACAGCTTGCCAAGTGGTGCTAGGTCCACACCCAAGATGTGATCCAGCGAACCCTGGGCTGCCAAAGCAGAACCTGCAAATTTAACCACTGTGCCACCAGGCTGGCCCCTACAATGGAAAGTATCTTAACAGAGAATAGAATTTTAATTTGAAAGTTTTCTTTTTCTTTCTTTCATTACTTTCAATTTACTACTCCATTGTCTGTGGGCTTACATATTTTCTGAAGAGAAGACTCTTTTAGCTCTATTTTTGCTTCTATTTTATGGTTCTTATTTCTCTGGCTACATTCAAGATTTTCTATTTACTTTTGGTGGTTTACAGTTTGAATATATTACCCAGGTACATGTTGTGTTTCTGTGTTTGCTGTTCTTTAGGCTTCTTGGATCTAGGTTTTTCTTTCCTTCTATCTTGCTCTCTCTCTTGTTTACTCTTTAATTTCAGAACACTCTTGGCTGTTATTTCTTCAATTAATTCTTTTCCCTTCTTCTCCTGAAGTCATTTACTGATACTCGATAGTCAGTGTTTGACTTGTAATTGGAGGAAGGTAATTCCCTGTTTTCTTTGTCATACCTCAGGCTTAGCCTGGTCTATGTGCCTCAGAAGGATGAAGTCTTCTATGGATTTTTACTTCTCCCATTGTGGGAAGCAGTACCTTAATTATCTGTTGGATGGTGGAGTGAAGAAAATTTCCCATCTCTCCTCCAGCAGGAGCAGATATCTATTTTGGGTTGTAGCATTCTTTTCAGAAGGAGGTTTCCTCCTCCTCCTCTGGAGTCATAGGGGGTTTTTTGTTTCTTTGTTTCTACCTGTTCCCCAGAAGCAATGGATCTTTATATAGACACAGGAGGAAGGATGGATAGTTTGTTATGCTTATCCCAGCACATTGAAGTTTTTGCTTTATGATGCAGAAATCACATAAGAAGGGATGTTTTGCTCATGTCCCCACAGGCAGCTGATGATCTTCGCATACCTGCACCACTTATGGTCTTCTCTCATCACCCTTGCTCTAATCTTTCTCGTAAGCTCAAAGTGAAGGCCCCTGGAAAAGAGTTTGTAAGTGACTGCCAGCTTCCCTTCTCTCTGGGAAAAAGGTCTCAGCAATTCCAAAATGACACAGAAACCCACATTTGACCTTTAAGAATTTTTAAAACATTAACTGCATTCTTTTATCCACCTGTATGATCCCCCTCTTTCCTCTTCTTTGTGTGTTTATCCAGTCATCAAATTGTTTATGCATTCCATCTCTCTTAAAATGAATATTACTCTTTGGAATTCAGTTTAATTGTATGCCTTGTGACCTCTGCTCTCTTTTGGGCTCAAAAAATCTGACTTTGTAGATAATCTGACCGTTTCTCATCATTAATATGGCACCAATATTGTCTTGTGGAGAATCTTAAATGGAAGCCTAACTCTTTGTGTCTGGATTTTATGCTTTTGGTATCCACTACATAACAAATAATTAGTCTTCCATGACTACTATAAAATTGAATGTGGTGATAGGAAAACACACAGAAATATATACACATTTATGTAGTAAAGATACAAAATGCATCCTTGTTTGTCCACACATATATTTTAGAGTAGATCTTAAAACCAGTGAGACAAGCAGAGAAAAGTTCTGAAAATTATTGAACATCCATTCTATTTATAAGCAGGATTCATCATTTCCTTATATATTACTGTCCTTTCATAGTGTTAAAATTCATGAAGTTAAGTATGGCAAAATGTAGCATTTTATGACTTACTGTATATATTCTTCAGTATTTTTAGTTTTTAAAGATTCTTATAGTATACTTGCAAGGATATGAACTTGTACCACTTACCCTCCTGTTTGCCCATTTTCTTTATGTCTTGCATTGTTTTTTAGATAATGACAGAAAATCCTTTGACATTATGACTCCCTCATACATAATAATAGAAATATTAGGTAGAAAAGATAAAAAGAGTCTATATTCCTTTTACTGTGTCATTCTGTCACTGTAAGATACCACTTTCAGAGCATATAATTGTATGTTGCTTAACGACAGTGATATGTTCTGAGAAATGCATCGCTAGGTGATTTTGTCATTGTGCAAACATCATGGAGCGTACTTACACAAACCTAGATGGTACAGGCCACTAGACACCTAGGCTACGTCGTACTAATCTTATGAGACCATAGTTGTATACGCGTTCCGTCATTTACCAAAACCATATTATGGGGCGTGTGACTATCTATTTTACTATGTACTTTCTCATAAAGATCAATTAAATGTGCAGTATTTTAGACAAAAATAAAATTTAGATATCTGGTGAGTCAATTATTGTTATTTCTAATTCATGCAAATGAAATAAGAATCTGAAAAAATTAAACATGATTTTTCAAAACACGAAATAAGCCGTACACCAACTAAGACAATTCAAATTTAAATATCAGATTAGCTCTCTATTAAAGAATATTCAAGACTTCTCACTATCAGAAACTGAACTAACTCACACTGAACAGTAGTTTTTCTGCTGAATATATCCGTTATTAAAAAGATGATAGCAGTTAAGTACAAAGAAGATATGGTTAATGGAGGGAAAAATCAGCATCAGTCATAAGACTCAGGTCTGCATTTCTTTAGTAAATCATTTTACTGAAAGAATGCATTTATTATGTATTAAGATAATATGACTTCAGTGTTTCATAGTATAAAGGCAAACCTACCTAACTGCAGAATAAATCAACTAATAGTCACTATCACTATAATTTTAATCTTCAGGACAGGAATGCGGGAAAATAAATAGATAGATAGGTAGATTCATAGAAAGAAAGACATGTATCCCAATGTGACTCACAGTTTATTCAATTTTGAATAATAGTAGACCAATTTCAAATAATTTATATTGTTTTCATACAATATTTACTTTATTCTTTGGCAAATAGAAATGGCAAGCAATAGGATATATTGGAGTATATGAAGAAGCCATTTAGTGTAAACCTAATTCAGCCTGACTTTGTTTTTCCAAAAAGGCCTGGAGTGGCCATTGAGCATGTATTGTATATCTGCTTTAAACATTTCCTATGGCAAGAACAAAGGCCCTTAAGATCAAGGTGCAACTTCCTCCCACCTCAGCATTTCCTTAGGGATAAGCATCTTTCCTTAAGCTAGGAACTGATTGCTGAGCTCACCTGTGACCACCCAGCTCACCTGTGACCACCCAGCTCGAGACAATAGACCTGCCACTCTGCTGTGTCCACTGAAATAGCAGACCTACGTGCTATTTCCATCAATTGCTGTGCTGACAGAGCAGTCTCATGACTATTGTAAAAGCGACATTTCAATCATATGTGAAACATCCTCTTTGAGGGTATATAACCACTCTGTACATCCATTTCTTTGGTGCCCTTCCTTCCTTTGGGAAGGAAGGCCCCATGCCATGGTCCTCACATTTTAGCTCAGAATAAACTCACCCAAATTTTCATTTATAGATTGGTTATGGATTATTTTCATCGACATCTTGAAAAATATTGTACATAACTGTTTATTTCAAGCTGATGAGAAATACTATTTAAATAGGTTTTTACAACATTACATTTTTAATTACAAGAGACTCACTTGGATATTCAGCAGAATAGGAGCAATTTGCTCATGATGCTAGAGAATTAAAATAAATAAAATACTAGAAGAAAAATGATACTATCAATGTTCAAAATTGTGACTTTTTAAAATTAACTAACTCATTTTTTAAATATAATATTTTCTAACTAAACTGTTTAAAATCAAATGCTTCTGAACTATTTCCATAAAGTCACTATATAGGATTTGTTATCATGGTGACCCTGAATATTAAAAGAGGAAATAAAATAACCAACTTCCTCCAAAGTATCTTCTCAACCTTCCTTTGGTGTCTTCTAATACGTGCTATTACATCTATTATTTGGGTTGTTTGAATAGCAAAGGGGGAGATATGTACATGTCTGTATTCCTATTTGTTATGATAGCTTGTGGGTCAGCATATTTTGGGCCAGCATAGTGTGTTGCCAGGCTCATTCAATTAGATGTCCACTGTCAAGTGTAAATTCCTTTCTATGTAAAACAAGTGCCTACTTAAATAGTCCATAGGTGAGGCCCCACTCATGGGAAGCCTAATTGTTTTGCAGGATTGAGCAAGCGTTGAATGTTTAAGTGTTATGAAACAGTGATGATCAGAAACATCACATCAGCTTACTGTGAGTAGGAAAGGGGATTTTGGAATGAGGCCCTGGGAAAACGGGTCAAAGGCAGAGAACTAACTAAGCAGCAAAGAAAAGAGGGGCTTCAGAGTGAAAGAGATTCATTTTCAAAGTAGTAGTGTTACCACCCAAGAGGGGTCATCTTCTCGCTGCAAGACGTGCCAGTAGTCAGGAGGCAAAGTGGTAAGAGAGAAAGGACTTTGTTACAGCTTGCTAGCAAGAGGGAAGATGGCCAACTCCTGTCCAAAAGAACTATCTCCTGGAACAAAGACTACAGGCCAATTTAATATAGGGGGGCTGGTCTCCAGGTAGGGGAAGTGGCTGGTTTCTGGGTGGGGCAGACATTTGGTCCCAGTTCCTGATAGCCCTTTGTTTTACTAGATATGCGTCAGAGAATGAAGCAACACCCTATATACCCTGATCTTTCAGTTGTCATTGATGATGGCTATCAGTATGGGCTCTCTGCCCTGGGGTCATCACATTCCTAGAGAATTCAGAAGAACAAAGTTATCATCTTAAAGCAGTTGTGAGGGGCCATGAAATCTACAGAGCATGTCTGGTCTAGTTAGTCAGAGGTCATTTAAAGTTACAATAGAGTTTTTTTCCTACAATATGGCTTCCCTTATGTCAAGCTTGTGTTGAGCCAGTATCAGTAGCACTATGATAAGTCTGCTCGAAAATAACATGTCCTGGGCCAAAAGTGTAATTGATCTGAACTCAAGCTAGAGAAGTCCACATAGATTTTGACATCTTATTTGGTTAGTTTTGAAAGTGAATAAGCTATAAGCTGCACATTACTTATGTTTGGGAAGTTAAAACTCAGTAAGACAGAAATGGTAAAATCCGCAAGCTAGTCCTTTTAGTGAGCTTAATTTAAACATTTCAAATATATGTTAATGCAATTATGGTTTCTACATCATGGTAATACAGATTTTATGCCCCAGTGACCTTTTATTTCAGAGAGTGTCGAGAAATAAGGGTTTTAAATTATTGATGATATCAAGTGCTACAATTCAGTTTCATCTCATTTGTAAAGCTATAAGGTTGGATTACATGCTATTATTATTATCTCACAATTCATTTCTTTGGCTCCATTAAAGCAATTATATTATGTCTTCTTGGAGAATGGAGAAGTGCCTCTCTCTATCTGTAGTGCCAAAATAAGCCTCTTTCACAGTATACTATGTTCTTAGAGCCTACAAATGATTTAACTCACAGATAACAAAATAAAGTTGTCATAAACTAAACAGTCTCATCCTTGGGCCATTACAGAGACTACTGATGCTAGTTAACTTACAGAAACATCTTTTTTTTTTTTAAGAAAAGTCCAAACTTTTTGTAAGAGTAGTCTTAATCTCCAACTATCTTATAAACATAAACAGATACTGACTTTCTGGGCAATTCAATTAATCCAATGGAATCATCCTTTTATAGATTTTTGCCAAAAAAATGAATAATACAAGATGATCATTTTGTAAAATCTTGTAAGTGTAAAGTAAGTTGAGGAGTTAAGAAAAACTGGAATAGAAAAGTCATAGAATAGGATGTATAACAAAAAGAAGACTGACTCTTATTCATCTCTACCCTGTCCTCATAACATATAGTTATTTTTTAAAAAGATAATATTAGTTTAGACATATTGACTTCGGGGTAATGGCGATAATTTTGTTAAGAGCTATCTAAGCAGAAGTAGATGTTTGGAAAGCATTGGTACAGAGCTGGTGGTTGAAGATATTTAAATAATTGCATTCACTTTATATCATCATAGAAAGCTAAATATCTGTTTATTGGTCACTTCTCTCCATCTGTGCAGGAGTTCTTTCTGTTCTGTGAACACATCAGAAATGGTACTAATTTGGGAAATTTTGATTATTATTCTTTCAACTTCTTTAATTTGTTGCTCACAGGTCATCTATTCAATGAAGCACACTATGATCACCTTTATAAAACTTCATATGACATTTCCAGAATAGTATTATAAGCAGCTCCACAGGTAGTATGAGCAGCTCCTGTTCCCAGCAAAACAACCATAATTTATAAAATTTTATTTTAAGAGACAACATTTAAAGTCTCTGGAAATGATCCTAAGAGTTATATACCTAAGTTAATAAGTAAATGGAGAAATTTTTATTCCAGAAAATCTATGAAATCTTAGTAAAAACAGTGAAAGTCTATCACATTTGAGTCAAGATCCACTTCCTCCCCACCCCTCCAAATTTCTGTAATAAAAACTCACAGAGCACAAGAACACAAAATTCCCTCTTCATTCAGCACCTAGCTCTATTCCAGGAAACAGAGACTGAAAGGTGTAGAACTCCATTCCTCTAAGCAGCCTGCATCTGTAGGGCAGATACTCTTTCTCAAGGCTGGCAGACTAAGAATATTAGGCCCTGATTATGTTTTCTTCAGCTTGCTGGTATAATAGAGGCTTCATGCTGGATGGAACAAGCCAAGAAACCCAGACACTGGCATCCTATCCAGGACCTCATTTGTAAACTAAAGATGTCATTCCAAGAGAAGCAGTTACTTTCCCTGCCCTTGGTCTGGAGACTAGTAAAGAGGTTTTATCCATGTGGGAAGGCAGACTGTAAGGACAGAGACTTCTATAGCTCTCTCCTCAGAAATGAACTTTTTGTTGTTGTTGCTGGGAAAGATTCACCCTGAACTAACATCTATTGCCAATCATCCTCTCTTTTTCCTTTCCTCTCAAAAGCCCCAGTGCATAGTTGTATATTCCAGTTGTAGGTCCTTCTGCTTCTTCCGTGTGAGCTGCCACCACAACATAGCTACTGACAGATGAATGGTGTGGTTCCGTGCCCGGCAACCAAACCCAGGCCACCAAAGCAGAGCACACTGAACTTTAACCACTAGGCCATCAGGCTGGGTCAAGAACAAACTTCTTTAGGAACAGAGTTTGGGGAAGTTCAAGCCTAAGAGTATTGTTGAAAACAATGGCTACATTGTTGTTAAGAAACTAAGAGGAGGCTGGTAGCTCCATGAGAACAATGATCTAAACCATAGAACATCTTGATATTTAACAAAGAGAACAAGGAAAAGAAACTAGTAGAAGAACTCTTCTGAAGATGGAGCAGACTTCAAAGATTGGCCTCAAACACTACTTTGGGAAGGAGCCTATAGTTAATTGTATCAACAAACAATAATATAAGATATATATTATATATATGTATATATATTCTATAATATGTATTATAGAATATATAATACACTGTAAAGCAATTTATTATCCAAGGCATTGTCCAAAAATAAACAACAAAACAAAGTATATAACAAACAGCCAGCAATTAGTAGAGGCAAACAACTGGGTGTGATAGCAACAGAAGTAGATCGCTTAACAGAAAGATCAGTGAAAGAGACAAAAACAGCCCTGGAGAAACCACTGTCATCTTAGGGTAGCTGTGCACACATCCAAGGCTGTGCCAACTGAGAAGCAACATTAGAGCTACACACACGACATGGGTAATATACATCATTAAAATAGTTCAGCCAAGTCACTAAACAAACAAGCAAACAAACAACAACAGTAAGACCCAGAATTGGTGGGTCATACATAGAGTTACTGCTTCATATCATCTAAAATGTTAAAAATGTTTTCAACAAAAAAATAATGAGAAATTCAAAGAAGCAGGAGAGTGTGACCCATAAACAGGGACAAAAGTATGAAACAGAAACTTCCTTTGAGAAGGTCCATATGTTGGATTCAGCAGACAAGACATCAAAGTCACTATTATAAATATATTCAAAGAACTAAAGGAAAGCAGGCTTACAAAGTATAGGAAGGTATGATGACCACATCTCATCAAGTAGACAATGTCAATAAAGAAACAGAAAATATAAAAAAGAATCAAATGGAAATTCTGGAACTGAAAAATACAATAACCAAAATAACAGATTCACGAGGTGCTCAAGAGTTGATTTGTGCTGGCAGAAGAACGAATCAGCAAACTTGAAGATAGAGGAATAGAGATTTTTCAATCTGAGTAACAGCAAAACAATAAATACTAATGCAGAGAGCCTCAGAGAAATATGAGAAACCAATTGGTACATGACTATGCTAGAAGTAGAGGAGAGATCATGAGAAGAGCAGAAAAAAATCAGAAGAAATAATAACTGAAAACTTCCAAAATTATATGAAAAATATTAATTCACATACCCAAGAATTAATCCACACAATCAAACAACCAACTCCCAGCAGGATAAATCAGAAATTCATATCCAGACTAATCACAGGAAAAAAAGCGCAAAGACAAAGAAAATTTGGAAAGAAACAAGAGAAAGATAACTCACCACAGCAAATCTCAATAAAATTAATAGCTTAATTTTCATTTTAAAAAAATGGAAGCCAGAAGACATATTCAAAGTACTGAAAGAAAGAAAAATAACCCTCCCCACCAAAAATCTTATATATGGTAGATCTATGTTTCAATAAAGAAAGCAAAATAAAGAGCTTTCCAAAAACAAAAATTGAGAAAAGTCATTGCTAGCAAACTTTTATTACAAAAAAGTAATGATAGACGTTTTTCTGGCTAACACAAAGTGATGCTTGACAGCAATTCAAGTCCACTGATGTAAAATACAAGCTAACACGCAAATTTAACTCAGCCTTGGGCCCCTGTCACATACCTACCAATCAATTCCACTTATTTTGGCCTTTTTTATTTTAACTTAAAAAGACGTAACATCCTGCACATTTTACTTATTTATATATATTGTAGCCTTCCTCTTCCTTCGACAATATAAATTACGTGTGGGCAGGGATGTTCTAGCTCTTTTTTTTTCTGCATTGATATTTTTCAAGAGCAGAGAAAAGGCTTAGCATACAGTAGTAGCACTTTCAGAATATCTTCCTCAAAATATATGGCATATTAAAGGGAGAATGATAGCTTCACATGGAAAAGTCCAGGAAAAACAAACAATTGATTAAGGTTAACACCATCAGGGATGACAATGTTGAGAAGAGAGAAGAATCAGTTTGCACTGTTCCTGCCAAGAGGGCATTGCCAAATTCTGGTCATGAGAAAATGTTGAGTACAAACACATGGAGGGTCATTCTACAGAATGCAAGCCTGTATTTTGTAAGATTGTCAAAGATGTAAAAGACAAGGAAAGACTGAAGAGAAATATTCCAGAAATAACTAGATTTATGAGACATGAAACTAAATATAATGTGCTTTCCTGGCTGGGAACCTGGAACAGAGTAGAAAAGAGACATTGTTGGGTCAGCTGATGTAATTTAAATGAGATTTGGGATGTTGGTTTCCTGATGAAGAGTTTTGCATCATATGGTTAGAGAGTTACCCCAGTTTTTAGAGTATGCACTACAGGCAGTACTCATATGTGATAAAACATCATATTTAAAGTATATATTCCACTTCCTCAACTCTTCTGTCTTTACTGTGAAAGGAGGAAGGAGAGACAGAGAGAGAAAAAAAGAAAGAGAGAGAAGGGGGTGAGGTGAGAGGGAGAGAGGGAATATAATATGCTAACAATTGTGGTATCTGGGATAAAATTCTTGTGACTATTCTTTGTATGGTTCTTGCAACTATTCTATTGGTTTGAAACTACTTCAAAAAAATAGGAGAATGTAGTAAAATGATTGAATACTTGACTTCTATAAATTATAATACATGACGGAGAATAGACATGGGAGTGCAACCTAATATGTGGAATGTCTATGTTTATGAGAAAACTTGGAAAATAGGAAAAGAAAAAATAAGAAATTACACAAATGAGAATATTTATCAAAATAGAAGACTATGACAGATTTTTCCAGTACATGAGTATAATCAAAATTGCCAAATTTCACTAAGATTTCAAGGAAAACATTCGCAGGTGATATCTTGATGATGTTTATCTGTATCTCTATTTTAGCAGTTGAGCCATTAATGTGCTTTAGACTCAGGGATCTAGGGAAAGAGAGAAATGAAAGGAAATTCTCTAATACTTCATCAGAATAGAGATTTATCTGACAAGGGCTTATAAAAACCAGTACAATCGCGTGATACCTTTTATTCCAAAAATAAAATCACATGGATGCTCAGTGAAACTTGGTTGAGAGATGATTTATCTTTTTTTTTTTGCCATGTCATTTATGTAATTAGGTTAGTTTTCTGAGATAAGAAATTGAGATCCCCTCACATCATTAAAAAGCACTGAAGCAGAGATATTTCCCTTCTCTCTTTTCTTTCCCTGATGAACTCTTAGTCATTCTTTAATAATTCACTAGTATTTTTCCTTCTAAGGATTGCCTGGTACAGTCTGACTGAGTTCTCCGTGTGTTGCCCTGCTGCACATCTCTGTCTGTATCTGTAACATAGCACATAACTGCATTGTGCGGACAATATTCCCACGCTCCTACAATGCAAGTTTCTCAAAGACGGATAATAGAGATAAGCTCAGACATGAGAATATGACTGGTGCACAGTAGATGTTGAAATCTTGAAAGATGAATGAGTGAAGAAAAATGAATAAATCTAGCACAATGTTCCATTCATAGTTTTTAAATCAGTAAAAATTGTTGACTGACACGAAATTGAAATATCAGCAGGTATGCTCCAAAGAGAGGAGGGATTACCAACTCTCTACTCCTCACATCAAATATCTCTTTTATTCTGTGAGTGAAAGCACACTTGGTACTCTTACCTTCTCAGAAGAGCACTGCCCCACTACATCTTAGTTTGATTTGTGGTTGTGTCTCTTGCTCTCTATTGCTCAAAGACAGGCATTGAAAGTAAGAAAGAGTAAAGAGAGAAGTGTGAAAAAACTAAATTCAACTAAATACATTTTAAAGATCTTTTTGGCTTTATTCAGTGATTCATGAATCAGGCAGCATCCAATCTAGCAGATAGAAAGGAGTTCCAAGGAGCTGTACAAAATGAAAACTTTTATAGGCAGAAGGGAGCAGGACAAGGAAGTTATACTAGGCAAAAAAGTGGGTTGAGTATTGCAAGGTTACTTTTCTTTAGGGGCTGGCAGGGGTCTATCAGGCAGATGATCTGACTAATGCTGACCAAGTGATTCTTGACGGACTGTTTTAAGATTCTATTTCTGGGAGAACCAAAACCATAATTAAGTTAAGTCTTGGTTTGGTGATGTGGGGCTTCCTGTAAGCACCTCCATTTTGAGCCTGAGTCATGTTTTCAACACAGGGAATCATGAAAATCAGGATACCTATGTTTTGCTTGCCAACTAAGGAATGAAGTTTTCTAGAAAGAAATGAAAGAAAAATTTAAGACATATTAATTTATTTGGCTGAAGAAAAATGATGTAATTAATTATAAACTGAACCTCCATTAAGGTTTAGAATAAATCATTATTAGTGAATTATACAATTGAAGCTTGTTTAAATTACAAATGGCTGATGGTAGTATTTGCGTAACTATTTTGTATCTACTTAAAGATCACTAGCTCCAAGTTTTCTAAAGATGAAGGGAATGCAGGAATACTCTGAGTATTATACTTTCATTTGATAAAAGTTTTTTTAGACAGAAAGAAGTTTCAAGCTATATAGCTATGTTTAAAACATTTTATTTATAATGAGTCATAGTGTGTATTAAAGCAGATACAATGTTAGATCTGAGGAGAACCCAAGGATACAGGTGTGGACTACATTAACGTGTGATGAATGTCAAAGTTCAAATGGTAATACACCATATCATTTCTCAGATATACTACAATTGAACTAAAAGTATCATCATTGTCTTCAACCACATGGGAAACATCAAAATTCATGAAGAATAAATGGTTTTTCAGAGAGAGCGTAGGGTAACTCAGTAACTGTGACTACACTTGAGACCGATTTTTTAACTGAATGTTTGGTTAATTGTTCCATTAGCTTTTTTTAAAATATAAAATTTATAGTTTAAAAGAATTTATAGTATTAATGTGTTTTAAGAATTGTTTGCTTAAAACAGGGTCATTTAGCAAGAAAAACAAAAGAAGCAAACAAAGTCCACTTTTCAGATCTAATAAGGGCACTAATATATGGTCAACTGTAAGACCAACCAGAAAAATCGCTAATATTTTTCAACACCAGTTTTAAAAATAATCTAGACTATATCATAGAAAGTGATTCTGAAATCAGAATGATATGTCTGCACACACATCCAAGCATATATCCAAAAAAGAAAAGCAATGTGGGTGTCCACCTGTGATTAATCAGGACATATTACAACTAATATAAGTTTTAGAGTGTTAATTGCATTTCTGGGTGTTATATCATTCCCTAGGCAATAGACAACATATAAAAGAAGAAAAATATTTTACAGTTAATGCTATATAATTTTGTTAATCATATACTCTAACAGTGTTTCTAATTGTATTTCCACCATTTGAAGTTCTAAATCAGACCATATTGCAGTGGTTAATCGGGGTTTCGGAGAGAAGTGACTCTATGGTAATGAATGTGTGTTTTTATAGGGCTGCGGATTACAAGAGTACACACATTTGCCAAAGCTATCAAAATATAATACTTAATATCTGTTTATTTCACTGTATGAAATTTACTCCTTAGTTTTTGGCTGTCAAAGAAATAACACAGAGGATATTTTAGAAATTTTCTACGTCTCGACTCAGAAGAGCATACATCAAATCAGTGATAATAATCCCAGAAACATAAATGATGAAAGGCAGGAGTGATAGTTTTCTTGTAAAGAGTAAATCCCAATCCTCCTACCATGTACCAGATTTCAAAAATTAAGGCTTTATTTTGCAACAATGTACCTGTATTGAGTCTATAACTTTCTCTTCATACGTAAATAGATAATTAGGGCCCTGATAATAGAAACGCATTTTCTATTAGTCCAAACTTCTCTCAAGAGTAACAACACAACTCTTTGTTTTGTGCGGTAAAATGCATACACCCTGGGTTTGATATATTGGAGATACATTTAATTAGAGTTTGGGCGTGTATGATTTCAAAACTCAAAAAGATGATATCGGTATAATAATAAAAGGTAAACCAATTTTAAAACGTTTTCATTTTCAATTCTGCTATATTTAAAGCCACTAGTGAAAACTCCTCCATCCAAGATGAAATATGACAACTTGAGATTAAATTAGAATATGAGAAACAGTAAAAAGGTTTTTTCAGTTTTGTAAGATTCTTGCATTAGGTGTCAAAACAATACCAGCAAAAATTTTAAATAATGAACAATGGAGATCAAACATGATAAATTGCCTTCCAAAAGAGAATGCTAAAGGAAATAGAATAAAGTCCCTCTGAAAATAAAATGCTGCACATTTAAACATAGTACAATTTTAATGTCATCTCTGTAATTTCACATATCATGCTGATAGATGCCATATGATACTTGACATGGCAAGAATTTCACAGAACACAATCTAAAAAACAATATTGTAATGAAAATTGAGGCAAGCTGCATTGTTGAGCCAAAGTGATTTAGTTTCCAAGAATTCAAATAAGCAAAACTCTTCTAGAACTTATTTTTTTAATTAAATATAAATAAATTAGAAAGAAGTATATCTTCCTAATTTGGTCATATTTTTGGAAAGGTCAATTGCAATTATTAAGACATGGCATTCATATAAAATAAAATAATATATTCAAATATGTCTTTTGATTAACAAATGGTTAATTGCTTAACTTCTCAGAGAACTTGAGTAAGTAGATATTTAAATGTATTCAAACGCTTCTGTGTTTTTGAGCAGTTGAGGAGAAACAATACAGAAAATTACTCAGATACATGTTTGTATTTTTACTTGTCTAATTCCTTTTATCTTTAAGTTTTTTCTTATCCCAGAGATGAAACTTTTGATTACATAAAATGGATTAGTAATATTTATTTCATGTGGTTGATCAAAAAATCAGATGAAAAATATGTAAAGTTTTAAGCAAGTGCCTGGCTATAGTGGTAGATTAATAAATGTTAATTTCCCTTCCCTTTACTATTGTTTTGCAAATGTGTAAGGATCTTTGAGAACATTTATCATACGAATTTCGAATATTATGAATACACTTAAATAATTTTTTCTTCAATATTGTATTTATACTGCTTAGTTAAACATAAATTAACACCAAAAATGAATTATAGATAATACGTTTCATAAGGCATGGACAAAGCCAGTCAATATAAGAGACATTTATGTAGCACTTGTATACTGGAATTCTATTCTTTCATTAAATAAATTAGTTATTTTCTCAGAAAATGGGATTAAAAAGCCATAAGATAAACTCATTACATTTTAATATCAATATTTAGATTTAAAGAGTGGTACGGTAAAACTAACATGGTTTAATTCATAGACAAAAGTAACAGAATATCTAACATTAAACATTACCAAGTGATTTGAAGATACTGTATTATTACAAGTTTTAAGACCTCTGGTAATTTATTTCATGAGATTTTTATGTTTCCTTGAGATTCGCCTCCGATTTATGGTTACAGTAAACTATACTTATCATGCTATTTTTGATATTATAGTACATAATGATTTTAAACTAACGCTTTACACAGATTCATATGCATAGAGAACTGGTTTGATAAGGTGCATTTCTATAAAATGTGCATTTGCTTTAGTTGATTAAAGAGTTGAATATAGATTATATCCCTTCATGCCACTATTATTTTCATTTGTAACTGAGATTTCCTGAGCAAACCGAGAAATATAATTTAAGTAGGAGAAAAAATATTCAATAGAAAATTCTTTAACAGTTTATGTTTCTACTGATATTTCTGTTCAGATAAGTAGTCTCAACTAATCCCCTTTCTCTCTTTAAAATATCTTAGAGAGTGGGTCTTAAGATCTACTCACAAGTGCTCATCACAAGAAAAAATTTTGTAACTAGGTACAGTGACAGATGCTAAGTAGACTTACTGTGGTGGTGATTTCCCAATAGAAACAAACAGCAAATCATTATGTTGTATGCCTGAAACTAACATAATGTTATATGTCAATTATACCTCAATAAAATAAAAATATAAAATAATAAAGTATTTTAAAGAAAGGCATTTGAAATACACAGGGAAGTTATTCCAAATAGATTCATCATCTCAAATTCTCTAAAGTTTAATTGTAACTTTACTTTTGAAAATCATAGAGAGGAGGTTTACTTATTTAATTTGTCATTTTCATTTAGCTTTTTGAAATATGCAGATTATGACAGCTTTCTTAAAATGTACTGATGTTTGGTATCAAGAAGTTCTATTCTTATATTATTTGAGAAAAATTAGTAAAGATCATTTATGTTAAATTGACTTTTGAAAAATTGCTTTCCACAGAAAAGAAAGAGATCCAGAGATGTTACATAAAACATCTGACTATTGTTTAAGCACATATGTAGATAACTTTAAATGACATTAAAGTGTTTTTAAAAAAATATTTTCAAACATGAAAGAATTTGACACATTAAAAATAGAATCAGTGGGGCCGGCCCCATTGCCAAGTGGTTAAGTTCTCGCACTCTGCTTAGAAAGCCCAGGGTTTCGCTGGTTCGGATCCTGGGCGCGGACATGGCACCGCTCATCAGGCCACACTGAGGAGGTGTACCACATGCCACACCTAGAAGGACCCGCAACTAAAATAGACAATTAGATACTGGGGTGACTCAGGGAGAAAAAGCAGGGGGAAAAAAAAAAGAAGAAGAAGATTGGCAACAGTTGTTAGCTCAGGTGCCAATCTTTAAAAAAAAAACATAGTGAGAAACACCTTAACTTGCATTGTGTCACATTACATAATGAAAACTTTTGCTTACAAGTTTATTTTAACAAACCGTGACAAATTCTGTTAGGGTAGTGTATGTAAAGAGAAAAGAAGCAGGAGTTGGAAGAATGAGTTTAGATTTGACTTTCCAGGTAGTTGGTTGCTTTCATGCACCTTACATGTGCTACATCAGAGGATTAGTCTTCTGCTCTATAAAGTGAGGATTATACTATCTGCCTCTACTAGTTTGTACAGGTACCAAAAATAAAATAATTAATACAGTGCTTTGGAAGTTCAGAGTTAATGTAAATATGAGGTTGTGTTGTTTCTAACATGCTGTTCACCAAAATAATAGCACACAAGTGGATTCCAGTTTATACCTAAATATACAGCTGATTTCTAATACCTTCATATGATGAAGTTTTCTGAATTTATTCCCTGTTGATGTTGAGGTACCCTAGCATCAAGAACTTACTGACCAAGAATGAAGAGTACAATGATCCAAACCTGTTGATCATTCTCAGTTTTCTATAACCTATGAATAAGCAGAATTTTATCCTACATCCTATTATGTTTTAAGCCTTTGGGCTTTAATGTTATCATCAGCCTCTCTGGCTTTTGCAAACCAACTGGCCACAATGCTTAGAATGATTTTGAGACCACCTTTGGCCTTAGGAGAAATTTTAAACTAATTCCTACTGTCGTAGACCACAATACTTGGTACCAAGCAGGACGCAACATTATTCCTATGGTGAAGAATTATAAACCATATTAAAATACCAAAGGAAAGTTGCAATTTTAAACTATAAATGTGGAAAATTAGATCTCTTGAATAGTATCATAAATAGACTACTTAATAGCAAAATAACCATTTCTGCCAGAAGTAAAATAAATGCTAAAGCATATTTCATTACTCTCATTCATTCAAACCAATTTATTGATCACATACGTTAGCTTTATGGACTACTAAGTCATGTATCATATAGACCTCTTCCTCTGGATCAATGAAGAAGACAACTAAAAATCCTACCAACAGTGAGGCAAGGGAACTAATGGAAATATGCTCAATATGAATAGGATCAAAGAGGAGAAACTTCTACATGAGGAACTAAAAGTCAGAAAAGACTTTTCCAAAAATACACAACATGTTTCTTTGAGTTTTAAGAATGAGGATCAATTATTTAGATGAATAACTAACTAGAGAGACTAACGAGCAATTAGAGAGATGTCAAAGAGTAAACCACACTAAAGGGAACCGGGGTCTGATGCAGCATGGTATGTTAAGAGAAATGACTTTTTATTTCTTTAATTTTCATGATGATTTCATTCTGTTCTGTTAAATTCAAGTGAATCAGATTTAATACTTCTAGATATATTGTAGAAATGAAGATCACGATGTAGATGTTCAAAACAGATATATAACATTTTAATTTTCTGTGATTGATCTGAGCTCACAGAAAGTATATTCCAGTGTTTTATATTGTAAAAAAAAAAATCCAAAAAAATAAAAAAGGACATAATTTTAAAAATTGTACTGGTTCAGTGCTGTCACACAAGTAGTGGAAAAGGGCCTCCAAGACATGGTTCCTCCACTGAACCAAGTTTTAGGTTGGCAAAAAATGATAAAATCAATTTTTGGAGCTCTAGCATCTAATAAAAAAGTTTACAGTAACCAAGGAGTGCTTAACAAGTTTCAGTAAGAAAGCACCGTGACATATATGCACCAAACAAGAGAGGCCCAAAATATATGAAGCACACACTGAAAGAACTGAAGGGAGAAATAGATAATTCTACAATAATAATTGGAAACATCAATACATCACTTTCCATAGTGCATAGAACTCTAGACAGAAGATTAACAAGGAAATTAAGGGCTTGAATACTGCTATAGAAGAACTAGGCCTAACAAACCTATATAAAACCCTCCAGCCAACAACAGTAGAATAGACACTCTTTTTAATGCATATAGAGGGGCAGACCCCGTGGCTGAGTGGTTAGCTTTGTGCACTCCACTTTGGTGGCCCAGGGTTTTGCTGGTTCGGATTCTGGGCACAGACATGGCTCATCAGGCCGTGCTGAGGCAGCATCCCACATCCCACAACCAGCAGGATCCACAGCTAAGACATACAATGATATACTAGGGATTTGGGGAGAAAAAGCAGAAAAAAAAAAGATTGGCAAGAGTTGTTAGCTCAGGTGCCAATCTTAAAAAATTAATAAATAAATCAATAAAATGAAAATAAATGCACTTAGGGTATTCTCCAGTCTAGACCATATGTTAAGCCACAATACATCTCAATAAATTTAAAAAGATTTAACCCATACAAACTGTTTTCTGAGACCACAATGAAAAGAATCTAGAAATCTAGAAACAGAAGGAAAACTAGAAAAAAAATGTGGAAATTAAAGAAGAGATTATTAAACAATGAATGGGCTAAAGAAGAAATGACAGGGAAAATTAGATAATACATAGAGACAAATGAAAAGGAAAACAGAGCATACCAAAACTTAAAGAATGCATTGAAGGCTATATACATTCAGAAATTTAGAGCTGCCGATACCTACATTAGAAAAAGGAAAACATCAAATCAATAACCTAATTTTACACCTTGAGGACCTAGAAAAAGAAGCACCAACTAAATCCAAAGCCAAGAGATGGAAAAAATAATAGATTACAAAGAAATGAAACAGTGAATAGAAACAAAAGTTGAATCAATAAAACCAAAAGTTGGTCTTTAAAACAGAATTGACAAACCTCTGGCTAATCTGACAAAGAAAAAAGAAAGAAGATGTTAACAACTAGAATCAGAAATGACAGTGGGCATATTACTACCAAATTTACAGAAATAAAAAAAGATTATAAGAAAATTCTATAAACAGTTATATATGTATTGATAAATTAAATAATGCAGGTGAATTGGATACATTTATAGAAACACAGGCTCAAGAAGAAATAGAAAATCTCAGCATCTTATAATGGTAAACAAGTTAAATAGGTAATCTAATATAGCAAAACAAAGTCTAGAAGCAGATGGCATCACTGGTGAATGCTACCAAAAGTTTAAAGATGAATTAACAACAATCTTTTGCAAACTCTTCAAAAAATTGAAAAAGAGGGAACACTTTTTAACTCATTGTATGAGGTCAGCATTACCCTGATACTAAGACAGATAAAAAAATAACAAGAGAAAACTTACAGACCAGTATTCTTTATGAATATAGCTGCAAAAATCATCACCAAAATATGCCAAAGTAAATTCAACAGCATATTAAATGGATTATACATCATGACTAAGTGCAATCTATCCCAGGAATGCAAGGGTAGTTCAACATAAGAATATAATCAATGTAATACAACACATAGATAGAATGAAGGGGAAACACATATAATCACCCAAATTGAGGTAAAAAAGTCATTTGGTAAAATCCAACACCACTTCATAGTGAAAACTAGGAATAGAATAGAACTTCCTCAACATGATAAAGAGTTTTTGTGAAAAACACATAGCTAACATCTTGCTCAGTGGTGAAAGAATGAACGCTTTTTGCTGAAAATCAGGAGCAAGATTAAAATACCCACTCCTACCTCTGCTGTTCAATCTGTCTCTCTTTCTTTCTTTCTTTTTCTTTTTCTTTTTTTTTGTTTTTGGTGAGGAAAATCGGCCCTAAGCTAACATCTGTGCCAATCTACTGCTATTTTTTATGTGGGGTGCCATCACAGCATGGTTTGATCAGCGGTGTGTAGGTCTGTGCCCAGGATCCAAGCCCGTGAATCCTGGGCCACCAAAGTGGAGCACTCAGACTTAATAACTATGCCACCGGGCCAGCCCCTCTGCTGTTCAATCTTGTACTGAAAGTTCTAACCAAAACAATTCAGCCAGAAAAGGAGATAAAAGCCATCTAAACAGGAAAAGAATAAGTAAAATTATCTCTATTCACAGATGACATAGTTTTATTTATAGAATATCCTAAAGAATCCACAGAAATATATTACAGCTAATAAAACAAATTAATCAAAATTCCAAAATACAAGATCAAAGAAATAAAAGGGCACATGTGTACGGTGACAGACAGCAATTGGACTTTTGGTGAACACGATGTAATCTACACAGAAATTGAAATATAATCATGTACACCTGAAATTTATATAGAGTTACAAACCAATGTTACCTAAATAAAAAATTAATTAAACCAAGTAGATGTAACAGACATATATAGCACACTCCAGCCAATTACAATAGAAAACACATACTTCTCAAGTACCCAAGAAACATTCTCCAGGATAGACCATATGTTAGGTCACAAAATAATTCTCACTAGATCTTAAAAGCTAGCAGTCAATAACAGAAGGAAAATTGGAAAATCCATAAATATGGGGAAATTAAGAAATACATTCTTAAACGAAAACGCTTAATAGGGAAAAAAACTCACTATTATTTCAGCTAATGCAGAAAAAAATAATTTGACACAATCTAACATGTTTTCATGAGAAAAAACATTCAGAGAACAAGGAAGAGAAAGGAATGCCTCAACATGATTAAATGTATTTATGAAAAACCCACCATAACATTGTGAGGTATTAATTGCACAGCATTGTGAATGTATGAAACGATACTGAACGTTCACTTTAAAATAGCTATTTTTCTGTTATGTGAATTTCACCTTACTTAAAAAAAAGATGAGATAAAAATTTACATTTTTTGCTTATATCTTGAAATTTTTGAAGTTTGTAAGTGTTGCAGAAGTACGATATAACCAAAACATTCAAATATAGTCTAGAGGACTCGTGATGAAATGTAGGAGACTTCTGATAGGGGTCCTCTTCATTTGCACCATTGTCTAGGATCTGCCTGTTGTCTGACAGCTTTTATTTGATCTCTTCATTTTCATAAATTCATTCTCTGGCTAAGAGTTCCTTAGAGTATTCATTCTCTTATGTCGTACATTTGTTCTTCTCTGCTCTATTTATCATCTATCATTTTCGTTGATATATAAGAAAAAAGTCACATTTCCTCTTATACATGAATTGCAAAATTTTACGTATATATTAATCAGATGCTGAACATATTGGGGAAGAAACCTTGGGTCTTAATATATCACATTAAATGCACAGATTTAGGTATTTACTAGAGGAAACAGTGTTTGTATCCAAATTAGTAATGAATGATGAGAGGCTATGAACTTCTGGGAAACAAAATCTATTCAGATGGTTTTTCTACAAGGACAGTCACCCACAGGTGAGAATCCTACTGCTTTTCCTGTTTGTTTTACTTGTCTTTCTATTTTTCCTAATGATTCTCCTTCTGCCTTTTAAGATATTATGTCGTTATCGTGATGGATGACAGCAAATCGGGAGGAAAATAGAGGACATTAGAATGACACAGCTTCAACGATACAAAGATTGTAAAAGTGTCCTGCCCATACTCAGATTTTGTAAGAGAAATAGATTGTTCCCATCTGGTGATAGATAAATTATCAATAAAAATATTTCAAGACTCTGTGATCCAAATCAGTCATCGCCTTCTCTATGCTATCTGAGATGTCACGTTGGAGATTAGTATGGAGGTTAATTATCTTAATTACAAAAGAAACTTACTCTTCACTATATATCTACATTATATATATACACATTTATATATACACATTATATATTATATATACATTATATATAATATTATATATACATTATATATTATATATACATTATATATAATACATTATATATATTATATATACACTACATATTATATATACATTATATATATAATGTATGTATATACATTATATATATAATGTAGATACACTAAAGAAAATAATTTGGGGAATATTTCTGATTTTGTATAACTCTACACATGATGTACATCTTGAAAAAAGATAAGAAAATATTTTTTTTACTTACAAGTGAATTTGGCAAATTATATACAATGTGCTCTTTAAATATTTATGAGAACTGCTTTAATATATATTTCACTAATTACTTAGGGAATGATAATAAATGTTAAAATATATGTATTATAACTTGTCAAAAAAAGGAGAAATATAAAAATATAAAGCATATCCACACTTTACACACTTAAGTAGAAATGGAAAATTAAATTGCATTTTTCTCCCTATATGTCAGAATGTTTAAAGTTTTAAATGATGTCTTAGGAATAAATGCTATGAGACATTAAACAATTATTGAATTAAAATGTTCATTTCTGCTCATTTAACAAATTATTTCAGTAAACAAAAGCAGCATTTCATGAATGACAACTTATGTAAATAAAGTACAAATGTTCTGAAGTAACTGACTGATTTCACATGAATGAACATTTCACCCACTGAGTGAGTAATTTTTATGTTCTCTGAATTTTACTGACAGGATTTAAAAGATAATGCCATTGAACAAACTTTATCCTTCCAACCTCAACATCTTTAGAATAATGTACTCAAGAGCAATGAATCTCATATAATATAAGAATGAATGGATATATAGAAGCATGCATCCATGCACATGCAAACACATACACATATTTATGCTTAGCACCATCACAATATTCACCATGGAAGTGTTTTCTTTCCCGCTACTCAAGACTGATTCATCCACCCCAAACCTCCCACTAAAGTTCACAAACATTATCTCTATTTCTTCACTTCTGATTCAATCCTTGAACCATCGTAATCTAGGAAAATGTTCTTTTTATACTGCTATCTTAATCTCTTATGGAGGTTACAACTGAGATGTGGGACTAAACACACACACAAAATGGAAAGTTTCTCGAGTAAATCTACTCTAGCTGTGATCCATCCATCTACTCACCCACATACTTATAGTGACAGAGAGATCTTAACTTTTTCCTGGTTGGCAGCAGTGGTAGAAAGAGAAACATCTTTTCTAAAAATAAAACAAAGGCCTGAAGAGATACTGTTGTTGGTGAGATTGCGAATGTCAATTCTTTTCAAGTTTTCTTTATGGAAGAAAACATGTTTTTCAATCTATCGCAAAGTGTTTTTTGTAAAAGAAAATAATAGAAAAACAAAACAAAATGAAAGATAAATGGTTAATAATTCTTGTTTTATTATTATTAACAGACAACATTATACTGTTAAATTGTTAGTAAACCATATAAATACTTATTCTCAATTTCAATACTTGAGTCTCAAACTATGCCTAACCAGTCCACGAACCACTGCTCTATAATAGCTCTATTCAGAACATTTTTTTTTTGTCACATGTGGCTATACATTGTAATGCATGGGGATTAAAAAGCAGTATTGATATCTAGGTTGCATGAGTTGGAGACATCAAAATCCCACTTTCAGTAATGGATTAACAACTAGATAGAAGGTTCCAACAAAACTACAAGCCAGCTAAACCTAATGGACATCTATACAATACTCTACCACAAAACACAAGAATAAACATTCTTCTCAAGTACCCATGAAATATTCCCCAGGAGAGATCATTCCATATATTAGCCCATAAAATGTCTTAATAAATTTAAAAGTATTGAAAACATATACAGTATGTTTTCTGACCATGACTGAATAAAGTTTAAAAAAAATTGAAAGATATTTGGGAAATTCACAAATATAAGAAAATGAAACACATTTCTAAATTATAAATGAGTTACAGAAGAAATATAAAAGAAAATTAGAAAATAGTTTGAGAGGAATAAAAATGAAAAGACGACATACCAAATATTACTGGGTTCACCTCAAACAGTGTTTAGATGGAATAGCTATATAAGCTTGAAAAAGAAGAATAAAGCTATAAGACTAACACTTCCCAATTTTAAAATTGACTATACGACTACAGTATTCATGGCAGCCGTGTACTGCCACAGTGACAGATAAAGAGATTAATGAAGTAGAATTGAGAGTCCAGAAATAAATCTATATATTTCTTATTTATGGTAAAGTGATTTTTGGCAGAGTTCCAAGGCATTTAAATGGGGATAATGAAGAGACTCTCCCAAAATTGTGGTGGGACAACTGTTTATCCACAAGTAAAAAAATGCAATTGGATTCTTATCTCTCACCATATAAAAACATGAAATCAAAGTGAATCAAAGACCTACATGTAAGTGTTAAAACTGCAAGATTCCTGGAAGAAACATAAGCATAAATCTTTGCGACTTTGGATTAAGTCACAGCAGAAGTACAAGCAACAAAAGAAAAAAGTAATTTGACATCCACATAATTTAAACCTTCTGTGTTTCCAAGAACCCCATAACGAAAGTGAAAAGATAACACACAGAATGGAAAAAATGGTTGAAACATGTATCTTATAAGGAACTACTATCTTGTGATTCAACAATAAAAAGACAAATAATTCAATTAAAAATAAACAAGGATTTAAACAAACATTTCTCCAAAGGGGGCACACACAGCAGCAACAAGCACATGAAAAGATTCTCAACATCGGGAGTCAGTAAGGAAACACAAATCAAAGCCATTTATGACATACCGTTTCACTCACTAAGATGGTTTTAAAAAAGGAAGGCACTATAAAAATTGCTGGCAAGGATGTGGAGAAATTGAAACCATCATATGTTGCTGTTGGGATTGCAGAATGATGCAGCCACTTTGGAAAATGACTCTTTGGTTCCTCAAAATGTTAAACATAGAGTTACTATATGACTCAGTAATTTTATTTTATTTTTTCAGTTTGATTTTTTCCAGGTTAACTGATATATAATTGTCAAATACAATTGTATATATTTAAGGTGTAAAACATGATTTAATAGAAGTATACATTGTGAAATTACTACAATCATGTTAATTAATACATCCATCACCTCACACAGTTAACATATTTTTGTATGCATGGTGAGAAAATTACTATCTACTCTTTTAGCAAATTTCAAGTATACAATGCAGTATTATTCAATATAGTCACCATGCTGTACATTAGATACCAGATTTATTCATTTTATAACTTAAAGTTTGGACCCTTTGACCAACATCTTCCCATTTCCTGCAACCCCTAGCCCCTGGCAACCACTATTCTACTCTCTGCTTCTAAGTTCAACTTCTTTAGATTCCAAATATCCGTGAGATCATACAGTACTTGTCTTTACCTGACTTATTTCACTTAGCTTAATGTTCTCTATGTCCTTCCATGTTGTCACAAATGGAAGAACTCTTTTCTTCTTTATGGCAGAGTAATATTCTATTGCGTGTGTGTGTGTGTGTGTACATATAATCACATTTTCTTTATGCATTCATCTATTGATGGACACTTAGGTTGTTTCCATATGTTAGCTATTGTGAATCATGCTGCAATTAAATTAACATAAGAGTGCAGATATCTCTTCAAGATCCTGATTTCAATTCCTTTAAATAAATACCCAGAAGTGGGAATGTTGGATCACATGAAAATTTTATTAAATTTTTGAGGAACCTCCATATTGCTGTCCATAATGACTGTACCAATTTACATATCCATCAACAGTACATAAGGGTTCCCTTTTCTCCACGCCTTCTCCAACACTTGTTGTTTCTTGTCTTTTTGGTAATAACCATCCTAACAGGTATGAAGTGATATGTCATTGCAGTTTTGATTTGCATTTTCTTGATGATGAGTGATGTTGAGTACCTTTTCATATACCTGTCAGCCATTTGTAGGCTTTCTTTGGTAAAATGTCTGTTCAGGTCCTTTGTCCATTTTTAATTGGGTTATTTAGCATTTTGCTATGAAGTTGCATGAGTTTCTTAAGTATTTTCTATGTTAACACTTTATCAGATATACGGTTTGCAAATATTTTCTCTCCCATTCCTGTATTTTCATTTTGTTGATTGTTGCATTTGCTATATAGAAGCTTTTTAGCTTGATATAGTTCCATTTGTTTACTTTTGCTTTTGTTGTCTGAGCTTTTGGTTTCATGACCTAGCAGTTTTAGGTATATTCCCAAGAGAATTGAAAACATATGTCCATACAAAAACTTGAGCATGATTTTCACAGCAGCATTATTCATAATAGGCAAAAGATAGAAACTACCTAAAAGTTAATCAATGCATGAATGGGTAAAAGAAAATGGGGTGTATCTATACAACGGAATATTATTCATCCATAATACAGTGACGTACCGATACATGTTACTATACGGATCTTCCTTGCAAAGATTACTTTTTGTGAAAGAAGCCACAAAAGGCCACATGTTGAATAATTACATACATATGAAATGTCCAGAGTAATGACATATATAGAGAGAGTAAGTACGTTAGTGGTTGCCAGGCATTGGGAGGAGAGAGGAATTGTGAAGTGACTAATAATAGGCAGAGGTTTTATTTTCAGATTGATGAAAATGTTCCAGAATTAGATAGTGGTGATGGTTGCACATCTTCGTGAATATACTAATAAGCACTGAATTGTACCTTTTTAAAGGGTCAATTTTATGCTACCTGAATTATATTGTAGTTTAAGAAATGAGTAAAGGAGTGAAAATGAAAATAAGAATCATCTGGACCTGAATTAAAACTAGAACAAAAACAGCAATTTTAAAAACAGTGGAAACAAAGAGAAAAGTTATTTGAGACAGAACAGCTAATTGCAATATATAGACCTTGTTTAGATCACCATTAAAACAAATGAACTATAAAAAGGCATTTGGGGGGCAATTACAGAAATTTTAATATTGCTGCTAATTAGTTGATGCAGAAGAATTATTGTAAATTTATTTCACCAGGATAATGATACTGCGGTTATGTAAGAAAATGTCCCTATTTTTCAGTTTTATATTGAAGTATTTAGAGATGAAATGTCATGATATCCTAGATTTACTTTAAAATACTTCAGTGAAATGAAATAATAAGGAAAAAATGTTCAAAAACATGCGTAATTCTTAAATCTAAATGATGTATGTATGATGGTTCATTTTACTATTGTCTGTTCTTTTATGTTTGAAGATGTTCATAATAAAATGTCTTCAAAATGACAAACTATGAAATTTTAGAATGCGAAAGAATATTAAAATCTTGAATTCTATTACACAAAAATTTCCATAATTGACAATGTGTCTGCTGTTTTAAGGCTCTATGGTGTTTGTTTCTATGACATATGTGAACAATTATTGTCAAAACAACAGTGAAAACAAACTACAATAAATAACCCTGACCTTAGCATTTCTCACTCAGAAAATGCATACAAACAACGTCCCTTGGAGACACACAACTTTACAACAGAGATCCAGTCTTAGGTCATTGACCTTAATAGCTCATTCTCCATCCCCAGCAACATCATGCTTTGTTTTGTAATGGTTTATCTGTCAGTCTTAGGATTTTAGTATTGTTTGATTAGAATTTCACTTTAAATGCATGATGGTCTTAGACTTATCACTTCCATTCTCTGCCTCAGTTTTCTTTCCTGACAGGAATATTCTGAAGATACAAATGCTATTTAAGATGTAAGGACAGTACTTATTACTGCAAAATTATTTCCTCACTTTTAACTAGGTCTCAAAGTATGCCTAAATTTCTGGACCTAGCTTTAAAACAAGTTTACAAAGAGTAAGTTAAACTTTCATATCATCTTGAAAAATGCCTTTTATTAAAATACACTAGTTTTTTTTAAGTATCCAAGTTCTGACTTGGAAAATATCTTTGTCATAAGAATAGATGCTCAGATACCAGCATCATAAAATTGTATGCATGATATTCTCTTCAGGAACGTCAAGCAATCAAAAGAAATTATTGAGTCTCTCAAGTGCTGCAAAAAGCCAGTAACTCTTTTCTTCTTGTGCCTTTCTCCTAAACTACAGTTTATTCTTCTGTTATTAGTTTTTCTTCAAATGACATCAAATACACCTCTTGCATATCACTCTTGCAATAGAAATAGAACTGAGAAAGTCTGTAACCTTTGCTCCTTCCTTGCTCAAGCTTTTCTGTCAATGTAAAACATTTACCCTCCAAGGTGTTAAAGATTCTCCCAGAAATCTTTAGAGTTTATGTGCATAAAAGTTTGCAGGAGTCTAAAACAGCATCAAAAGAGGTGAGAGGCATTAACCTGGGCAAAAAAAGGAAAGAAAAATACCAATTACTGATACTTTTGGAAAAGTTTAAAACTCAATATGATCAAATATCTTAGGCCTTGAGACATATATTAAAATTTTCATCAAGTTATTTAGTACTTCATTTCAACATAATGTCATTAATAATGCTGAGAACATTACCAATAGTGAAGTTTAATCATATCATGAAGAAATTGGAAGCAATAAAATCAGCTATCTCTGTTATATTCAGAGTAAAATTCTCAGCCCATGAAAAGTTGTACATATATATTTTTTAATTTTTTTAAGGTATGCTTTTTTATATTTTTTAATTTTGAGGGAAAAATAGTGAGACAATTTTTTTGAGAAAAATGATGTACAAAATGACTGAGCAAAGTGGTCTGAATTAGAGATAGGAAAGTAAATATATACCATTCAATTAAGATAGTCTAGCTCTGAATTTAATATTCAGTTAGGGAGTAGTAACAGTAGTACATCAAAGAGATTCTACACCATGAAAGATCCATTATAGAAAAGACGCTCTATATAACTGGAGCTGCTTAAAATATAAAATATTATTTCTAACATAAAAGTCATATTCATGCAAATAAGTAGGGAGGTTTCTCTACAACCTCCTCTACAAGATTAAAGATGGCAACATTCTTTGATACCCGTCCCATCAAGCATTGTGTTCGCTCTCTTCTCCTTCGATCTGCGTTGGCTCTGGACCTGCTTTGACCCACAGAATATGGCAGAGTGGACGTTGTGTCAGTTTCCTTGCTCTGGCCTTAAGAGTTTGACAAGTTCTACTTTCTGTGTCATGAAAGACTTGCTCCTGGAACTTGCAGCTCCTGTGTTAGAGGTCTGGTTACCAACTAGAAAGAACATGTGGAGAGACACTGAGACTACACGGAAGGGGAACTGGACCCAGTTTTCAGGCCTCTCTGCCAGGATGCCAGGCATAGAAGTGAACGCATCTTGGATCCACAATACAAGTCCAGCCACCTTCAGGACATTACATCCCAAACCCAATCAAAATCATGTAAGGCAGAGCTGGCCAGCAGAACTGCTCACGTCACTGAACCACAAAATCATGAGATATAATAAAATCATTGCCATGTTTATCTGCTAGATTTTGGGGTAGTTTTGTTATGCAGAAAAAGACAATCAGAACAGTGACCAGACTCATTCAAACTTGCTGTTCAACCACCTTCATCATTAAGCTTCTACACCATTGTCCACATGACTGGCATCATGCCAGCCATTGCATTCATCTCTTCCTAAATAGCAAGGGCAAAAGGCAACGTGCTGGACACATCCCCTCCATAATGCCATAATCCAAAATTGAAAAGTATGACTTAGCTCCCACATGTGGAAATATGAGAAAATATTTTTGTATTTTTGCAGTTAGGGCTTTCAGAGCAAATCTTGCTGAAACATAAAACCTGGACCAAAAGAACAAGACTTAGATGTTAATGTACAACTATATAGATAGCAATGACTCCAGAAAGCTTTACTTAACTCCAGATGTAAGTGTTTATATTTTAAGGGGTTTGAGAACAACAATCACGGAGACGTCCCAAGTTTTGCAAAACTGAACATATAGCCCTATCTCCCATCTGGAAATATTTATTTACAGATCAAAGTGTTAAAAATTCTTCCCATCAAGTTTCCAAGGTGATTCTCTTAGAAGGGGAGGGGTAATAGCTGCCTCTTTCCTCTACACAAATACACCAACTTTTGTGTGTGTTCCTAGCCTAAAGTGTGGACCTCTTACGTACATATATGGTCATTTAGTTCTTATCCTGTCTACTCAGGTGTAAGAACTGGATATGGGAACCACATAGATATTATTTGCCTGTAAGTAAATAATAATAATAGTCTGCTCTACTTCAGAAACCTCACATGGAAATTCAGGACATTAATTGATCTAGATATTAAAAACCTAACACATTTATTAGCCGGAAATTAGCTACGAGGTCATATCTTGCTCCAAAGTTGGCTGGGATCTTTAGCTTGGCTGCCAGCAAAGGCTAAAACTCCATTGCTATGTAAAAAGGGAAAAATTATATCAGGGCAAAAGTGGCAATTTTGGCCACAGTGTAAAATAGATATATATCACTGTTAGAAATACAATGTTTACACTATGACAAAAACAATAAAAATTTGTTAAGCTTTACTCTTGCAGTTATCACGAATTTACAATACATCTTTGATTCAAGCTACACTTTTTCACATTTTCATAGTTTTTTGTCGGTGTCAGTTCTTCTGATTTTTGTTTCCTTCTGGTGTCTGTCATATCACTACATTAACCCATACTGAGTCTTTCACCATTAAGGATGATGTTGACTGTAAGTTTACTGTATCACCCATTATTAGGTTAAAGAAATTCTCTTCTATTTCTAACTTGTAAAGAATTATTATCAGATGTGGACATTAAGTTTTGACAAATGCTTTTTTAGATGATTTTTTAAGTCTGTTAATATCATAAGTTAAAATGATTAATTTGCAAATGTAACAACAACCTTGTATTCATGAAATAAATCCTGCTTAGTCAAGATTTCAAGATGTCGAGATGCATTTTATTTTTTTGTTGATAAGGTTTTGTTAAGAATTTTGACATCTATATTTATAAGGAATACTGATTTTTAGGTTTATTTTCTTATAATGTCTTTATTTTGTTTTGGTATCAGGGTAATGTTAACCTCATTGAATGAATTGTCAAATATTCTTGTGATGGTTAATTTTATGTGTCAACATGTCTGAGCCAAGGGATGTCCAGATAGCTAGTAAAACATTATTGCTGGGTGTGTCTGTGAGAGTGTTTCTGGAATGGATTAGCATCTGATTCAGTAGACTCAGTAAAGAGAATCACCCTCACCAACATGGACAGCCATCACCAAAAGGCTTGATGGTTTGGATGCAAAGGAAGGGTAAATTTTTTCTCTCTTCTTGAGATGGGATGGCTCCCTTGACTTGCCTTCAGACATCAGAGCTCCTGGGGACCTTTGGATTCCAGAATTTACATCATTGGTCCCCCTGGTTCTTAGGCCATTGGCCTCAGATTAGATTACACCACTGGCTTTCCTGGGTCTCCAGCTTGCAGAGGGCAGATTGTGGAACTTCTTGGCCTCTGTAACCATGTGAACTAATTCCTATAATAAATATCCTCTCTATCTATCTATCTATCTATCTATCCTATTGGTTCTGTTTCTCTGGAGAACCCTACCTAATACAATTTCCTACTAAATTTTGTGGATGTGTTTGAGTAAAATTTGTACTACTTCTTTTTCAAATGTTTGGTAAATTTTTCCATTGAAGTTACCCTAGGCTGGAGTTTTCTTTGTGGGAAGGTTTCAATTACAAATTAAATTCTTCTTAATAGGTAAACAATTATTCTTGTGTAAGTTTTGGCAGTTTTGTCTTTCAGGGAATTTATCCACACTTCAGCTAAATTGTCATTTTTGGTTTTGCAGTTTTATTCCAAAGTTTGTACCCTAAATTGTGGCATTCATTGTCTCTAATCCAAATTATTTTCATTTTATTTTACCTCATTTTATTTCATTTCAAGATATCTGACATCTTTATTGTAATTTTAGCTGGGGTCATTGGTATGGTTAATACTTATCCACAACTTTTATAGCCACTATATGGTTAGAAATAAAACAGATGTGTTTATATAAGTATTTTAAAGGCAATTAGGAATGGTGTAGCATTCTTGCCCCAAGAAGTACTTGCTTTTTGAAATCAAAAGATATGAAGTGTGTTTGATATTGACTGGTTATGGCTTGATTAGTACATATGAGCAATAATTAATTTAGCAGGTGTAAGAGCATCAGGGTAAAATTTAACAAATTATATAATTTCTTTATATGACATAATTTTATAATTTATTTAAAGTTTACCTGTTCTATTTGGAAAGTAAATAGCTCATTAGTGTTTCATCATTAATGATATTTTAGATGACTTATGTGTCTTTAATTAAAAATGTTTAATTCAAGGGTGCAGCCCAGTGGCGTAGCGGTTAAGTTCATGCGCTCTGCTTCAGGGGCATGGGGTTTGCCAGTTCAGACCTCCGGCTCAGACCTACATACCACTTATTGAGCCATGCTGTGGCAGGCATCTCACATATAAAGTAAACGAAGATGGGCATGAATAGTAGCTCAGGGCCAATCTTCCTCAGCGAAAAGAGGAAGATTGGTGGTGAATGTTAGCTCAGGGCTAATCTTCAAAAAACAAAAAATAATAATGTTTAATTAAAAAATCTTAGACTATTCTCTATCAAATAAACATCAGATCATTGATGAAAGGATAGAAACTGTCCATAATAAAGAAATAGCCTCAAATGTCATGGAATTTTTTGGAAAGAATAAATGAATAAAACAATTACCTAACAAAAACACATGTATAATATGCCATGTTTAAAATTCTCTATATGTAGTAGAACAATATGCTAGAGGGAAAAACAAAGGAAAAATTTGGTTTGAAGATTTTAGTAAGTGCTTTATAAATTTCTGTTTGGGAAGATTGGGGAAATGATTTCAGGTGATCCAAATTATAATTTCAGCCAGAGTTATGTTAACCTTGGAATGTAATCATTACAAACAGTTCAATGCAAATACTAGCAAAAATTGCAATAATAGGACTCATCCATAGAACATGAAGAAAACCTTTCCTTAAAACCTTTCCTTAGCTCATAGAACAAGTTGCTTTTAGAATAAACAATTAGACACAGTCTGTACCTGAGCTCTTCTAGTTCAAAGCTCACATCACTAGTTTCTAGTTTCTATCCTTGCCCTTGACTTATCAGTTGCTGTCATGCCTGGGTTGTAATTATTAAAAACTCTTGTGTCTCTGACATTTCCCTCAATTAGTAACTTTTTAATTTTAAAATAATATTCTGCAGTAAAAATATACGGAGTTTATTTAGCCTCTACAAATATGTATTAGGTCCATGGGATATCAAAGAAAAGTAATGAAACATACAGAATTATTAATAAAAATCTCTAATTTAGTAGTTAACATCCTGGAACTCTGGTGAATTTTTTCCATTACTAATGTAAATATTCTCTTCCATTTTCATTAATCATCTAAATGGAAAAAAAAAAAGATTTTAACCTTCTTAAACCCTATTCACTAAAAATTTGGAGACAACTAAAAATTTTCAGTCCCCTTATGTTGTGTATAGTATAAAACCACACTCTTTCAGACTCCCTCCCATTTAATCAGCTGTGTATTTAAGCATGAATGAAATAATATCAGAATTAGAATCTTATTCTAAGGAATTACCACAATTTTAGAACTATCACAAATCTATTATTAAAAGAAATCATAAAGTTAGTATAGTTCCTTAATCTGAATAAACTTTAATTTTATTTCAGCAGAATCTTTAAAATCGATTTCTGATAATATATTTTTTGTTTTGATGTGAATCATTTCAACTGTGGTCATGAATTAAGGTGATTTAAAAGTGAAAAGGTATTTGCAACCTTCTTACTTATAAGTGATTTGTCTTGGTCTTCTGGACCTTAGGTTGTATAGAGAATATCAGTAATTGCAAAAGAAGGAGAATATCAGAATTATTAACAAAAAGCAGGGCACGGTTGTACAAATATACGTGATGTTCTTCTTTACATAAGCTACAGCTCAATTAATATCTTGAACAACATATATATACCTCTAGGGGACATGACCTTTATTAACCTTTATTAAAAATAAAATAAAGACTAAGACCACAAAATATACAGTTTTTCATGAAGAATATTCAGCAACAGAACAAACTTTTAGATATGATTCTGTATTACCCATCATATATATGCTTTTATCAATATTATTCTCAATTCGGCTAATAATATCAGCTTAAAAATTAATCTTACAGTAGAGATCTTGAATCTTTTCATCATCACAATTAAATTTATCATGAATTTGCAAATATGTACATATTTACTGAGTACAATATCCATTTCAAATGTAATTTTTACTTCAATAAAATTTCTGTTCTCTCATTTGATGTCCAATGCAACTAATGTGATTATTCTCCCACTGTTTCATCAAAGCAATTGAATCAATATTTCTGGGTCATATCTTCATAACCTAGAAAATTCAGCCAGGAATACTAAATTACAGTAAAAGTAAGTAATTGTTACACTTTTATTTTTAAAGTCAATTATCTCATTTCAGAAATTTATCCTTTTCTATCATATCTGAAGTATTTCAAATAGCAAAGAGAGCTTATGTTTTAAAAATAATGTTGCATTTGATCAAATTCAAGTATGTACTCACACTTTTCAGAGTTTAAGTGAACCTAGACACCGATTTGGAAAAAATAATTTCAACCTCAAAAAATAGCCACGTTTTCATAACTGTTGTACAAAGAAAAGGAGCACATAAAGAAGGTGATTAGAGATATAATATATTTCCTGGTAATCATTTCAGTCCTTCTTGAAATAAATGTCTATACCATTAGAAAAATATTTGTAGGAAAAAACCTCTTTCACCATTCCTATGTGTTTCAACTGTAATTTTAATTTGCCCTAAATCATACTGCTGTGCGTGTATGTGCATGTATTCATATGGTAAAAAGAAAATTTGTTTTTCTCTATGGTGTGGAATATGGGGCCTGAAAAGAAGAGACACAGGTAAATTTTATCATTTAGGATGTTTTCAGTTGGAAGAAACAGAATCTAGATCATGTGATTGAAAAACCTAATGTAAGGGCATCATTTCCAGGTATGAATTAACATACTGTTTCAACAATGTCATCAAAAGCTAGATTTCTCTGCCTGTTCTAACTACTCTCAGAATGTTGACATTATCCTAAAACAGCTTCTGTAAGTACATTTTTTGAGGTCCAAACGGGACAGAGAAAGATTTTCTTCCTCTTTCATCCAACATATGTTCTGAGCTTAATGCAGTTGGAACAAGTTAAGTCACCGCCCCTGGAAGAACAAATTACCATAGAATATGTATAGCAGAAGAGAAACGTGGCAATATGTATTAATCTGCTTGAATTAGGTCAATCATGGCCCAGCTTGCAAAAGCAAATAGTCAATCTCATCTAAACTGCATCAGTACCACAATGAGGGTAAGATGAAATTCTGGGTACAGAATTACAATGACTGAGCATAAATGTATTCAGATTATCAGTCCCACAATATATTAACATGAAAAAAAATTTAATAATTATTAGAAATCAACCAGATGAAAGCAAAATTATACAACCAAGTGATTGTAAATATAAAGAACTTTCTTCAAAAATGCTGTTTGAACAACTTAATATCCAAACTTTGACCTCAACCATATACCATGTACAAAAATTAATCTGATATGAATAGACAAATTCAAAACCTAAAATTATAAGGCCTCTAGTAAAAATCATAAAAAACGTATGTTCATTCCCTGAAAATAGAGAAAAAATCTAGATAGAATACAGCAGGCAATGATCACAAAGGAAAAGCTGGGTAAATTATACTTCTTGAAATTAACAATTGCTGTTCTTCAATAGGCACCAATAAAGAAATGGATAGTTAATCCACAGATTGGGACAGAATATTCTTAAGACATGAATTGGACAAAAGACTTATATCCAGAATCTATAAGAAACATTTACAACTCAACAAGAAAAAAGCAAACTGCTAAGAAAAAAAGAGATAGAATTAAAATACATTTTACAAAACATTTTACATGAGAAAGTACTCAATATCATTATCCATAAAGGAAATGACATTTAAATTCAAAGTGGGTTACCACTATAAATCTGAAGGGACAAATTTAAAATGACGCCATATGACAGCAAGGGTATAGAGTAATCGAAACTCTCATATACAGAGATTGGGCATGTAAAACAGTCAACTTTTAAAGAAATTTGTTGGTTTTTTACAAAGTAAAATATATGCCTACCTTATGGATATAGCCATTTTATTTTTAGGTATTTATTGAAGAGGAACCATTAAGAAAGTCCAAAAAAAGAGAGTATACAAATGTTCATAGCAGCTGTGTTCACGATAATCAAAAGCTGGAAAAAAATCAAATGCCTGTTAAGAAAATGAATAAACAAATTGTAGTATAAAATGGATAATATTTAGATTCTGAAAAATAACTAAGGATGCATATAGTCATGTTGCTGAACCTCATGGATATTAAATTGAGGGAAGGAAGCTAGACACAAAAGAGTACCTATTGAGTGATTATTACATAGGATAAAGAACAGGCAAAGCTATTCTATGTTGAAAACAAATCAGATTAATGGTTGTCCCTCTCAAGGAGAGCAGATGCGATGGCACTTTAGGAGATGTTAAAACTGGTCTATATTTTTAAAGAGATTTGGATTACATTGGTCTATAAATTTTTCAACACTCATTAAATTATACCTTGAGATTTGTGCAATTTACTAAATTAAAATTTTACTTAAAGTATTATAATCAAATATTGAGCTCTAATTAATTACTTAATGCTGAAACTACTTTCTTTGTGTTCTAAACTTGAGCTAATAGATAAATTTATTATGAATGATGAAAGCTTGATTCCTCTCTATTGGAAAATGGAGTTACAAATATGAAAATAGGAATGACTGGAATATACACTGTGGTATTAAGTTGGAATTAGAGATATCAGCTTAACACATTATAATATATATGTGTATGTATATATTATGTACACACATACATATAATCATACTATGTGTAAAAAAGTCTTTCACTGTGATGGCTTAGAAGCAACGACACAACAGAGATTCTTAAAGAAAAGACTGATTTTCAGGCTGAGGAAGCATAATGTACAATACAAACCTGGAATATTTTGTATTCCAGAAACCAGAAACGTGTAACACCAGAAAGGATGGTAAGTCTCAAAGCATAATGGAAACATGAAAAAGATACTAGAGACAGCTGGAAGAGTCTCTCACTCATCATATCAGGAAAAATGCAAGTAACAAAATGAATAATGGATTAAAACCCCTGAATAAAATCAAAGTCCATAAATCTATAAAGATATAAATAAATGAATAAACAAGTAAATGGAAGACAAAGACAAAGGTCTTTTTTAGAATAGATTGGCAAATATTACATAAAAAATATAGAATTAGATCATCATTGCACTTAAAACTATTGCATGAAAGTTTGATAAGAAAAAGAAAATGTAGACTTCAGTATCTTCCAGAAATTATCAACCATAAAAGGACAAATATAATTTTGCAGTGAGATAACTGGCAGGCAATACTTCAACCATGTGATCACCAATATTGGGACAAATCATCATGTGCCTTCTGATATGATATATTGAGAAGAATACAACATTATATTTGTGTTCTTCCTAACAAAAACATGCATCATGAATCTAATCAGGAGGAAATTCAAACAAACCCAAGTTGGTGGACATTTTATAAAATAATGGTTTGTACTTGTAAAAAGTATTAGGGTCAAAAAAGTGAGAGAAAGTTGAGAAATTTTACAGATATTCAGAGAAAAAGATATCAATGCAATGCTTATTCCTGCATTAAATTCTGGAATAAAAAATATTTATAAAGCATATTATTGAGACAATTGATTCCATTTCAAAATGGACTATGGTTAGATAATATTATCACAACAGTAATAGGATTGCTCTTAGCAAATCCACAATAAAGCATTTAGGAATAAATGGGCAAAATGTCTCCAAATTACTCTCAAATAGTTTAGGAAATATATATGCATATACCCAGTTCTATAATTCTACATATCTCTATCTATCTATCTATCTATCTATCTATCTATCTATCTATTTATCCATCTGTCTAGACAGCAAAGCAATTGGGCAAATATAAAAAAACCAGTAAATCTGAATAAAGAGTATACACAAATTCCTTGAAATAGTCTTGAAACTTCTCTCTATATTTGAAAGTATATCAAAATTAAAAGTTATGAAAACAGATTTGAAAGTTTCCTTAAAATTCTCATAACCTCATCCTATATTATTATTATTATTTTTATTATTTTTAGAAAGAGATACTGAGGATCATACGTGAAAACTGTGGCAGGGAGTGAAAAGTGATACCAAGATAGGAACTGGTACTATATTTGCCCCTGTAATGTGGTGACCCCTCACTGACTCTTATCACAATTCTATATATTGTTCGTATTTGTGATTGTTTTACAAGATGATTATGCATTTTACTTAGAGACCAGAGAGTGAGTGCATTGATCAAAGAAATGGAGTGCATCAGAAAGGTATGGGTAACCTATTTGCATCCAGGAGGAGTAAAAATTCTTGATTCAAAATCGAGATTTGTTAAACATTATATAAAGAATTTAACGAGCCAGCCCACATGGCCTAGTGATTAAAGCTCCATGCACTCTACTTCAACGGCGCAGGTTCGGTTCCCCGGTGTGGAGCCATACCACTTGTCCGTCAGTGGCCATGATGTGGTGGTGGTTCATATGGAGGAAATGGAGGGACTTGCAACTGGAATGTATAACTATGAATTAGGGCTTTGGGGACAAAAAAAAGGGAGGCAGATTGGCAACAGATAGTGGCTCAGGGCGAATCTTTCCTAGCGACACCACCAACAAAAAAAGGAATTTAATTATTCAAACTTATTTTTGGGTTTTGTTTCATCACTGTTTTTTCTTCCTCTTTTAAAAATTACTTTACTGAAGTGACATTGGTTTATAACATTATATAAATTTCAGGTGTACCTCATGTTTCGGCTTCTGTACAGACTGCATTGTGTTCACCACCAAAAGTCTAGTTTCCATCCATCACATACACGGGTTCCCCTTTACCCCTTTCACCTTCCCCCCACCTCCTTCACCTCTGCTAACCACCAATCTGTTTTCCTTGTCTATGTATTTGCTCTTCTCCCACATATGAGTGAAATCATATGATATTTGGCTTTCTCTTTTTGACTTATTTTGAATAGCATAATACCCTCAAGGTCCATCCATTTTGTCACAAATGGCATGATTTCAGCATTTTTATGGCTGAGTAGTATCCCATTGAATATATATACCCCCTCTTCTTTATCCATTCATCCTTTGATGAACACTTGGGTTGTTTCTAAATCTTGGTTATTGTGAATAATGCTGCAATGAACACAGGGTGCATATGTCTTTTCAGGTTAGTATTCTCATGTTCTTTGGATAAATACCCAGAAGCTGAATAGACTATCATATGATATTTCTATTTTTAGTTTTTTTGAGCAGTCTCCATACTGTTTTTCATAGTGATCACACCAGTTTGTGCTCCCGCAGCAGTGCATGAGGGTTTCCTTTTCTCCACATCCTCTCCAACACTTGTTATTGCTTTTCTTTTTGATAATAGTCATTCTGATGGGTGTGAGGCAGTAACTCATTGTAGTTTTGATTTGCATTTCCTTAATAATTAGTGATGTTGAACATATTTTCATGTTCCTGTTGGCCTTCTGTGTATCTTCTTTGGAGAAATGTCTGTTCATATCCTCTACCCATTCTTTGATTGGGTTGTTCATTTTTTGTTGTTGCATTGTATGAGTTCTTCACATATTTTGGAAATTAACCCCTTATCTGATATATGATTTTCAAATATTTTCTTGCTTTTGGTGGACTGTCTTCTTTTTGTTGATGGTTTCCTTTGCTTTACAGAATCTTTTTAGTTTGATCTTTTTATTTGTGGTATTTGCCTAAAAGACATTACTAAATAACATCTTTCTTCCTAAGAATGCATCAAAATGTTTTATTTATAAGTTGGTTAATTGTTTTGGTAATTTGTACATTCTTGATAGCATTATACTCATGTTTGTTTTTGGTTTCTTTTGAGGAAGATTAGCCCTGAGTTAACATCTGTTCCCATCTTCCTCTACTTTATATGTGGTTGCCTACCACTGCATGGCTTGCCATGCAGTGCCATGTCCGCACCTGGAATTCAAATCAAGGAACCCCGGGCCGCCAAAGCGGAATGTGCCCACTCAACCAGTGTACCACTGGGCCAGCCCCTACTCATATGTTTTAAAAGACTCCCCCCTCAAAGAAGTGATATTGGTAATTGATTTGCAAAATTTAATTCTGTTGCCTTATATTTGAAACCATTTTTAGATAAATGGTTCTCCATTACACTTATTTAGGACATGAAAACAAATCAAGTTGTCCTCAGTCCATGTGACAGACACTTTGTAAAATGGTAATATAGTTTGCTCATGAAATATAAGACTCTAAAAATGATACAACAGTCAAAGATGTTAACAAATTTGTTTCTTGCACTCTCTAACAATAATTATCTTGAATTTTCTGTTGTCAACTTGACATCACAGCCACCATCTTCTACAGTTTCCTCATCATTACACTTTAGAAACTACATTTGTTAGAATGACTTTCCCCATATAGGACTGGGTTAGATTCTGCCAGTGAGAGGAAATTTGGGAGGCAAGGAGAAGCATAATCCATTTTCCCACAAAAAACTATTTCACATAAATATGTAGGCACAAGATGGTTTCTTTGGAATCACCTGCTTTACAACTGCCGTCAGCTAAGTTTGGTGGAAACTGCACCTATTGGGACTGCTGAGATATTCTGCAAATGTAAGGTGACTTCCTCTGAAAATCACCACTTCCTTCCTGTTGCTCTTTGTTCACTCGCCCAGCCTTTCTAATAGTCGTGTAATCCTCTAACATCCTGAACTGAAATCCTTTGTACTTGAAATAACAAAAGTTTCACTGCAACCCTATTTCAATCCTGAACATCTTGCGTAGTATATTAGAGTTGGCTCTCAAGTTAGACGGGTTTGATCTAAGTATCAGATCTCTTCACTAGTGACGGACCTTGGTCTGGTTACAACTTATTTAAGCCTATTTTTAAATTAAGAGCATAAACACTAAAATTGGAATAACAATAATCCCTACTTCCCAAATCTGTTAGGCCAACCATTTGAGTTAAACATATATAAAATATACCATATTTAATATAAGATGATAACTACATATACTTTTAAATATTTAACTCATATACACATAAGTATATATTAAAATCCGAATTTACACTGGGAAAAATGATTCTAGTTAAATGCTATAGGTATTTATGTTATTGATATAAAGTTTAAAGAGGTTTCCATTAACATATAGAATTCTCTTCGACCACATCTAGATTATGTTTTCACCTCTAATGCCGCTCTTCCTTCTGTAGTCACAGAGCTGTCTATTGTTCTGTGGCAAGTTGGGGTCAGGTTGCCATCAATTTTCAATTGCCCATATTTATTTTTAACTTTTTATATGCACTCATTTACTGCTCCCTGAAAATGTCTTACTTATCCTTTTGTTTACCTAATACTACTAATTGTTGAAGGTGCAACTTAAGGTAATTGTTGAGAAAATTGTTTGAGAAAAATATGAGAAAACAACTAATTTATTTCAACTACTTCATGGATACATTTTTCATAATAAACCCTGCTCAACTTGTCTCTTATTTTTATATGTTTCTATTGTTTTCATGACAATTGTTGCCTGAACTCTAGATTTTTCCTTTGAATGTAAGGTGCACTAGCTTTGTTTATGATGTGTTTTGTGTCTATGTTAATTCTCCAAATACAGAGAAAGTAATTTTAGAATAAAGCAAAGAAACTCCAAGCAAAACAAACATAGAATACAAAAATTACAACAGAAATAAAAATGACCACACAACCATTCTTTAATTTTGATTTAAAATTATTCTTCAGTACTTAGCACATGCACATGGCAGGTGTTCAAGATGTGATTTACAATCAAATTAGTAAGGGAGAAGCAAATAAAATTGCAGCTCAAAGTATTCTATTTGGTATTGATGAAATTCTGTGTTTTTATGTCGTGTATGTGTGTGTGTAAAAGAGAGTAAATTCCAGAATTTAAGAAAATTGGCGTTGAGGGCAAACAAGTCTAGTCATGGCAAATTGATAATTCCAAAAGATGAGTTAATATACTAGGAAAAATGAAGAAGTTGAAATCTTCTCCAAATCCCCAAAGTTCCAAATCTCCAAATGATATTTCCCACACCTCTTGTACTTTGTCAAAAGTAGGCGAGTGATGATGTTATTTCAGAGGGTGTAATCAAATTTTGGAAGAAGACTCAGGAATTTAAACTCACAATATCTGTGTGGAAGTCTCCCTGAGGAGTTCCATTTATAGTCACTGACATCTGATTTCCATGGCTTTGAGAAATTCATGTGTCAATCAGATCCCTCAATTTAGTGTCTGCTTCCTCATTTATCATTTAGATTACACAAAAAAGGCATAGACCAGAGGAGGAAGAAGTTTGGTATTTATAAGATGTGCTATAACATCAAATTGGCCATGATTGAGGCATGAGTGAATGTTTTGAGAGTATAACAAAAGTGATCATCTTTGTCTTATGAATGTGGTATTTATGCTACAGCTTATGCAGCCTTCCATCAGTTTAAGATTAAGTAAGGAATTTCAAGCATATAGAGACACTGAGGTTCGAGTTGAGATCATTGTGCTTCCAGTCTGTGATTTTCTAAAGTATACATGATCAGATCTATATTTTAGGAGAATATATTCTTTAACATGATTATTAACTTCGTGATACCTACTTGTCATTTCAGCCTATGCGATATTTGGTTTCAAAGACCATTAGTTGCCTAACAAAACATTCATCGTCTCTTTCCTAGAGAGAAAGCCCTGAGTTTTAGCTAAGAAGAAAAGTAAAAGGCTATATTGCCAACCTTCTTTATACCTGACTATGTGACAACATTATGATTTATTAATTGCAAGCAAAACACTTTTTTTAAGACAGTGGCAAGGCTACTTAAAGGGAGCTGACTTAGCCAGAATGGTCCCCCTTTGGCCCTCACCCTTATCTACTTACTCAGGCATGTAATCCAGATACCATGGCTTAGTACACACCTGGGGTTAGACCATGAAGTGACTTTGAGGATGGAAACTATTCACCACATATTTCAATTTAATTTTAACATTTTAATTTGGAATTTGTTAGACTTTGTGTGGCTATATGTGTGATATGTATGTCTACCTATGTTTGAAACTGACACTACTTTCTAAATATATCTATATTTTGTATTTTTTTCTTACATATAACCCAAAAACTAAAATAATAGCGTATTGAAGAAAACAGAAGTTTTTCTCTCTAATGTAAAGAAGTCCTGAGATTGTCGAGCCAGTATGGGGCTTCTGTGGTGGCTTTTGTCACTCAGGCTTCAATAATTTGTTCCAGCCATTTTGTGACTGACTATCAAAACCCAGGCTCTCTAACAGAGATTATGGAGAGAACGGGGAAATATGAAAGTTTTGAATTTTTCTAAATGAGAAAATACTATTTGTTATTAAATATCAATATAATTATTATTTTAATTTATATGCAAGATACTGTAAAGCACTTAGAACAGTGCTGGATAAATAGGAAAAACTATGTAAAAAGAAATTGTTAAATAAATACAATAAGTTAGGAACTTATCCAAGAAACTGTTTCTTCAGTTGTCTATAATTGCCATGAATGCTGAGAGTACCTTTCATTTTGATTTTTTAAGTGATTTTGTCATGGCTAGTTAAATGAATAATAAAGAGCAGTCTGTGCAGAGGTAATATCAGGCAACCGAATGACAGTCCAAAATGTAAAAGTAAAAGAAAACAACCTCGAGAAAGGAAAGTTGATAGGTTTAAATAACCTCTTTGTTCAAAGATGTTGACACTTTGACACAGGCCACAAAAAGCCTTTTAAGGGAAACGTCTTTTAAACCATAAATACTACAGACCTAAGTCTTGAAAGGATATTCACAGCTGCAGGCATTTTCTGGAAAAAAAAATCCTTGTGTGTAATCTTTCATTAGCTTTTTTTCTATCACAAATTTAAGCATCCAAAAAAAGCAGCGAGCAATAAAAACAATGCAAAAACTCTCGGAATTAATTTACTTTCATTTATAACTTCTTTGGAAAAGCCTAATTGTAATTCACATTAATAAAAACCATTTACATTTTCATGGTATTCACAAAGATGTTAATTTTCTAAACTGAAAACCCTTCCTACATGCTTCCCCTCAACTCACTGCCATTTATCATTAGCTTTTGTTTACGGTCTGTTAGTCAGTTTCAGTCCATGTGACAGTGCTCATAGCCAAGCCAATTTCAATTAATTTCTTAGTAAGATTTTTAAGACCCGGTGTCAACTGATTTATTAAAGCCAACTTATATCACATCAAATGGATTAACGCTAGTCATTAATTATATCAAAATAAGTAATTTATTTTCTCTGAAATTACTTATTCTCCATCTTTTTTCCTCTTCTGAATTTTATTACATAGTACAGCATTTCTATCTTTTCCTTTTACAAGTCTTTCAGCTTCCTAAATATGAAGATATTGAAGGTAATTTTGGTTGATCATCAATGAATTTTTGCTCCTCTTCCTTGTTAATAAAATCCAAATTTTTTCAGATTTCCAGACTTCAGTGGATTCAGGATATGTGTAACCCAGGCCCCAACTCAAAGGTGGAATTACAATTGTTCTACTCCAATCATGAGGTCCAATTCCACTTGACAGTGAAAAAAAAATATGCTAAGGTATATGCAACAGTTTGGGCAACATAATTAAGAGGAAGTATACAGTATTGAGAATATTCTTGAGACTAGCTTTCCTTGTTCATTAGAGGATACACTCCTCTTCTGAATAGAATTTTTTCAGGTTTACATATGATTTCTGGTATTGCAGTAGTTCTCTTGAGACCATGAGAAAAGTTATCTAGAAAGAATATGCTGAGAAGGACAATTTCACAAAAACAGAAAGCATTTGGAACACTGAAAACAATGTTAAACCGTGTACGAATCATAATGGAACTTTCTGGCTTCTAGAATTTTGATACTGTTTACACTAATTTCATTTAGATTTTTCTGTTGAGGCTGAGCACATTTTAAACATACCAGAATGAAATGTAATTTTTTTACAATCATCCTTTGTCCGTAAGAACATTATTCTACACCATAAAAATTTCTCAGTTTCCAGGAAAAGGCCAAATCTCAAAACTAAGTGATTTACAGTTAATATATAGTATTTTTAACTGTTCACAGAATTCAAAGATCTAAAAGATCAAAAATTATTACAACACATTTGCAATATAAAGATATAATAAAATATTATAAAATTTATTTAAATAAGAATAGAAATGAATGTAATAAAGAAAAGCAATGTTTTGTTCATTAATGTTTACTACAAATGTCTAAACTTATGCTGTCCAATAGAGTAGTCATTACCCATATGTGGTTATTTAAGTTTATTGTTAAAGTAATTGATTTAAAGAGAATTAAAAATGTAGTCTCTCAGTAACATTACATACATTTCCGGTGTTCAGTAATCAAACGTGACTAATGACTTCCACATTATACAGCACTCATATAGAACATTTCCACCACTGCAGAAAGTTCTATTAGACAGTACTGGTCTAAATCAAGAGCGAGCAAACTATGACACAAAAGCCATCACTTATTTTTGTAAATAAAATTTTGTCAAACACAACTATGCCCAATCATTTGTGTATTATCTATGGAAACTTTCATAATACATTGGCAGAATCAAGTGGGTGCAACACAGATCATTAGCCTGTAAAGCCTAAAATATTGATAATTGGAATCTTTAAAAAAATTTACCGACCCATAGTCTAAACAATAGTCTAAATAGAATAAAGCATAGATTAAATATAAAAACTACATGTAAACATATTCTTAGAAAAAAGAGCAAAGCAAAATGTTTTTATTGTCACAAAAATTGAAAGAATATAATATTTAGTTGAATCAAAATATGTATTTTTTATTCATCAGTCTTCACAGTATTCTGCATAAAAATTACAACTTTGTTCATATTCAGATATATAAAATTAAAAAATGAACTTCAACTTTAAAGGATAAAAACATTACCTTAGGTTTCTGTTTGACTTTGGCATATTCCATGGACTAATTTGTTATGCATCTGTAGGGTTTTGATTTCTTCCAAAGGAATTGCTTTCATCATATGTTCAAGAAATCATTTTTCCTATTGCCAATCTTTAGCAATAATGCCAATTTAACGAGAGTCACTTCTTGCACCTGCTAAGTTTCCATATCTGTAGAATGTAAATTGATTTGGATGTATAGTTCCATCATTGTGAGAAAACCACAAATCTCTTCCATATTCTGAATAATCAAAAATGTTGCATAATCAGAAAAGCTGATTAGAAGTGAAATTGACATACCCACAAATGAAGTATTTTAAGAATTTCTAAAATTACAAGAAATATGTTTTTTCCCCAATCGCCTATGATTTTGACATCTTTTTGCCTAGAAGCTAATTTTAAGATCTGTTTGGAAGCTGGTGTATGCATACAAAGTGGAGTTGGAAAGAGCCAGAATGTGATAGACGTATGGGAAGAATTATTATTTGTTTATCACTGCTTTAGATAATATGATGTACTGAAGAAGAATTCCAGTTTTCAGTCAAACTACTATGTTTTGACTTGTCATTTCCACTTCTCTCACTTATTAGCAGGATAAACTAATGTAACGTGTTAGAGTACAAGCTAAGATGTTGTAACAAACATTCAAAAGATTGCAGTGAGTGATTTAACTAAGATAGATGTTTATTTCTCATTTACATAAAATTCTAGAATTCAGCAGTATTGAGCAGTCAATAGTCAATATGGAGGGCAGATCTACTCAGTAAGGTCTCTCGCAGTACCAGAATCTTTTTGTTCTATTGCTGACTTAGATAATTACATTCCATTGGTTCAAACATAGTTAAATGGGCATAACTATCTTCAAAGAAGGATTGGAGTTTTAGTGTCTAGCTAAACCAGTGCCTAGCTGGGAAAAAATGTATGAGGAACCACTGTTCCATGTTTCACCATTTTCTCATGTTTAAAATGTACCTATTCACGGATTTGTGGTGACAAGTAAACATGTCAATGTATGCAAAATCCTTGGAAACTCACCTGACACACACTGAGCTCTCAATAATTTTTATATCTTATTTCTATTTATGTAATTCCTTTCCTCTGCAAACTGCTTTAGTACATTAGAGATTATAAACAAGGAATAAAATGCTTTATTTATCAAAATTGTACACATCAGTTCTTGTGATAATGAAAAAATGAATGATCAATGATGAAAAAAATGAGTAATCAGCCTAATGATTTAGGCTGAAATCTCTGATTTGAAGAATTCTATAGATATTTCAGTTTAATTGGTGTTCCAATATACCACATTAATGACTTTTGTTAAATATGATATTGTGAAATAATATTTCATATAGACAGAGAGAATCATTAAACTATTAAATAAACATAGGTAAAAGAATATGAGTTTCTAGGTGAGGAGGATAAAAATAGATGAGTTTTAAATCAAATTTTGGAAACAAGTATAAGTGAGAAACAGGATTTTAATTTATACGACAAAGGATAAATAGCAATAGAATCTAGCATTCTATTACCAGAAACTTGATTTAATTTATTCATGAAATTTAAATTTAAGTTTCTTATTTGAGCACCCATGGTTAAGCAGCTAAACTGCCCAGGCATCACCAGGTTCTCGTGGTGAAGAGCCAAGAAAAAACATTCTTGTTTCTGGCAGAAGGAAGGGGGATGTAACCATTTTGAAGTAGTCCAAGGGCATTCTCCACAACAAAGACCTAGTTAGCAAGGGCCAAGTCTTAACCAGAACCTTATTCAACCTGGATGAAAGAAAATTACCCTATTCCAGAGCACACTAGCCTTTTTGTCTTAACTACGGTAGTAAACAAATGATGAGGAATATTTGTGAAGGTAGGAGCACAGGGATACAGGACAAGGAGAAGACTGAGATTCAATTATAAGATTATAGGACACTTCTCCTCCCCACACAATTTATTACCACATCAACAGGGGTTCAGTATAACTGGGTTACAGCTAAAACGCCTGCAACACAAAGACTTTATCTGAGGAGGAGAAGTTAGGGAAATCCCAGGACAACAAGGGAGAAAACAATCAGAACACAAGAAGAGTTTAAACCTCTGCCAATACAGTATGAGTAACATTAAACATTAAACAGCCCAACTCCTAGCCGGATTAAAGTAAAACATCACAGTAAGGCTATCTCAGTCAAAATCCCAGAAAGCTCTTCTTTGGATGCAGACAAACTAAGTCTAAAGTTTACATAGAAGGATAAAAGACCCTGAGTAACCAATATAATATTGAGGAAGAAGAGCAAAGTTGGAAGAGTGATACTATTGGACTCCAGCACTTACTATAAAGCTACTGCTACCACACACAATTGGGGTCCTCTTGCCCAATGTACATTAAAAAAGCCAATTATTATGGCATAAGCTTTTGGGTAAAGAAATCGGCTTTATTTTGCAAGATCGATCTGCAAGGACACAGGGACATACGCTTTCAGATCTGTCTCCCTGACCCAGGGCTTGGGGCACAATTTATGTGATGAAGGACAGGGTGGTCTGAAGTTTGGAGATGGATGATTGCAGGTAAAGAGAAGTGAGGTAATTGATCTGCGCAAGCGTAGTCAAGCTTCATGCTTCTTCATAGGACGCATGCTCACAAAATAGTGCTGTTACCATGCTCTAAGGGTGGAATTTTTAGCTCCCTGACATGAAACTTCACTTACTGAGCATTCATGCAGGCTCAGTTGATGAGTTGGTGGTCTTAAGTGACCTGAACTGGACAAGGGATTTCAGGTCCTGAAAAAGCGCTCTTTACTACTTTATTGATAAGATGGGGTCGGTTGAACTGGTCCTTGAGGGACTGCGGTTACACTACCACAGTACAGACAGTTTAGTACTGGCAAAAGAATAGACAAGTAGGTCAATGGAACACAACAGAGGGCCCAGCAACAGACTCGCACTAACTGATCTTTGAAAAAGACACAAAGGCAATTCAATGGAAAGTGGGTTTCTTTTCAGCAGCAGTGCTAAAAAAATTAACTTATAAGCCTACAAGCAAGGAACAAATAAAAAGATAAATAAATCTAATCAAAAGGCCTATAGCTTTTACAAAAATTAACTCAAATGGATTAATGGATTATAGGCCTAATTTTCAAATTCAGTATTATAAAACTTGCAGAAAAAATATAGGAGTATTTCTAGTTACCTAGAAATTGGCAATACATTTTTAGATACATAACCAAAATCATGATCCATGATATAAAACACTGATACATTGGTCTTTATTAAAATTAAAAACTTCTGCTCTGTGAAAGACACTGTTAAAGAAATGAAAAGACAATTAGACAATGGGATAAAATATTTGTAAGTAAATATTTGAAAAGTACTTGTAACCAAATTAGACAAAGCTCTTTTAAAACTCAAAATGAGAAAACAAAAGATCAATTAAGAATTAGGCAAAAAATCTAAATAGATACCTGACCAAAGACGATACCTGATTTTAAATGTCTATAAAAAAATATTTAACATTATTTTTCATCTGGGGATTGATAATTAAAAGAACAGTATGATACCACCTTCTATCTATTAGAATGGCTAAAATCCAAAAAAGTGACAATGCCAGATATTGATGAGGATATGAAGCAGCAAAACTCTTATTTATTGCTGGTTGTAATACAAAATGCTACAGCCACTTTGGAATACATTTTGGGAATTTCTTACGAAGTTAAACATAGTCTGATCATGAAACCTAGCAAGGGTTTCACTGAGTATTGATCCAATTGTTTTGAAAACTTCTGCTCACACAAAAACTTGCATGCAAGTGCTTATTGCAGCTTTATTCATAATCGCCAAAAACTGGAAACAACCAAGATATCGTTTCATAGATGAACAGATAAACAAACTGTAGTACATCCATTCAATGGAATATCATTCAGCAATAAAAAAAATGCGCTCAAGCTTCGAAAAGAAGGAAATTTAATTGAATATTGTTAAATGAAAGAAGCCAATCTGAAAAGTTTATGTTGTGTATAATTCCAATTATATGACATCTTAAAAAGGGAAAAAAAAACAACAGTAGTAAGATCATCAGTGGTCATCAGTGGCTTGGGAGGGTAGGGTGATGAATACGTGAAGCACATAGCAATTTTATGGTAGTGAAAATATTCTGTCTGATACTGTAATGCTGGATACATGGCATTATACATTTGTAAAAACCCATAGAACGTAACAGCATAAAGAGTGAACCTTAGAACATGCAATTAAAAATAAATCACTTAAGAGGTTGGGAGGTCGGGGAAATCCAGAAAGGAATAAAAACTGAACAGAGAATCAAACTGCATTACAATGGACGAAAGAAAAGAAACTCACCTAAAGGGGAGCTGGGGGAGCAGTAAAATAACTTTGGAAATAAATGAAGTCTGTAAGACTAAAAGCATATATACACAGCATTTAGTTGATAAACTATATCCCAGGGTGTACTTGTTTACAATTCTGATATTGTTATTCGTGAATACTGGAAACTAATTTAAATGGATGGTAGATGGTGGAAGCTAAGTTCCTCACTGTTTGAGTGGGAATTTACAGAAAAGCAAGAAAAGGAGGCTAGAAAGGTCCGTGTGGTAATAGGTTAAAGTCTGAGATGTCAGAAAGAATTCATGTTTAGCTTAATCTAGGCATAGATAGTTATATATCGGTTTAGCATATACCCATATATTTCTGTGCCCTGTCTGCCAAGAGGGCTGAAAGAAATGACACTCCAGTAGCGGCAAGCACGGCTAATATCTATATCTTGGTTTCTAACACCTTTCAATGAAACGATGATGAAATGAAATGAAATGAAATAATTTCTTTCAGTGAAAGAAATCAGTGTTTCTTACAGAAACAGGTTATTCTAGGACTTGGGCAGGAAATATACGTGATGAACATGGATCATCTTGCAGTGTCAGAAAAAAGGAAGTGCTCAAAAAAGAAAACACACACATATTTACACATACACACACACACACATTGATGGAGGCATGTTGGTGGAGCACGAAAGCCAGCTGAAATACCTCCTAATGGTCAAAGCTGAAATAATTCGAACAATTATGCAAAGAAGTTGTGCATTGTTGCCCAAAGAATAACTATCTATGTGTCCATATTGATATATGTAAGTCATATATATATGACTTTTAAAAATTCAAAAAATTAAACAATGTATAAAAGGATAACACATCATGACAAAATGGGGTTTATCCCACAAATGCAGGATTGGTCTAACATTTTAACAATCAGTCACTGTAATAACATTAGCAATACACAAAGATATAAAACCATATGCTCATCTCAATATGTGTAGAAAAAGTGATGTGAGTAAATGCAACAACCATTCTAAACAAACACTTGCAGTGAACTTGGAAGAGAAACAAACAGCTTAACCCAATAAAGGACATCTATGAAAAAACTAAAGCTGAATGATATTTAATTGTGAATGTCCGAATCTTTTCCCCCTAAAAGAAGAATAAGACAAAGATACTTAAATTCTACCTCAAAACTTCTACTCAAAATGTCCTGAAAGCTAAATCTCACAAAATAAGCCAAGAAAAAGAAATAAAAACCATGCACATTTGAATGGAAAAAGTAAACTCTACTTATTAACAGACTGCATTATCATTTAGGTATAACACCTGAGAGAATCTACAAAACTTACCAGAACTAGTGTGTGATTTTAGCAAGGCTGTGGGACATGTGGTCAATATAAGAAAACAATTGTATGTCTATATACCACCAAAAATGACAAATGGAAATTAAAAGAAAATACAATTTACAATTTGATTAATATAGTGAAGTGCTTAGGGATATATTTGATGAGAATGTGAAAAATCCTTATATTATAAAAAATATATAACACACTGCAGAGAGAAATTAAGATTCTGAAGAAATAGAGAGATGCTGAGTTCATTGATTAGAAGACTCAATATTGTTCACGTGGCAATTCTCTGCAAATCAATCTGGAGCTTCAACAAAATCCCAAATTCATAGGGAAATGCAAAGATCTTAGAGTAGCCAAGTTGATCTGGAAAATGAAAAACAAACTTGGAGGACTGACACTGCCTAATCTCAAGACTCTTAAAAGTTAAAGCAGAGCCCAACCCCAGGGTCTTGTGGTTACAGTTCCACACACTCTCTTTTGCTGGCCTGGGTTCAGGGATTCAGATCCTGGGGGCAGACTTACTCCACTCACCAACCATGCTGTGTAGATGTCCTACATACAAAAAAATAGAGGAAGATTGGCACAGATGTTAGCTCATGGCCAATCTTCCTCACCTTAAAAAAAAAAAAAGTTAAAGCAACCAAAGCATTTTGGTACTAGGATAATCATAGATGAATGGAACAAAAAAGAGTACAAAAATAAACCCATTCACATATGGACAACTTATTTTTGACAAGGGCACCAAGGCAAGTAAATGAGGAAAATGAAATCTTTTCAACAGTTTTGCTTGTTTAGGTGAATATCTGTGTGAAAAAACAATAAATATCGACAAGTATCTTATTCTATACAAACAAAAAAATAATAACTTGAAATGAATCATAGACTGGAATGCAAAACCTCAAACTATAAAATGTCTAGAGGAACACATAGGAAAAAATATTGAGTTAGTCAAACACATCAAACAGTTATCTGTAAAATGACAAATTGATAAACTGGACTTCATCAAAATTAAAAATAGATCTGCTATTTGAAAGGCAATTTTAACAGAATAAAAATACTAGCCATAAATGGGAAGAAATACTCGAAAATAATACATTCAATAAATTGCATGAAATTCATTTATATGGACAATCCTCAAACTCAATAATAAAACAAACAACTCAATAGAAAGTGGGGAAAGATTAGAACAGAACTTGACCAGAGAATGTCTATGGGTGGCAACTGAGCACTTTTAAAGATGCTCACCATCATTATTCATTAAGGAAATGCAAAAAAAAAAAAAAAAAAAAAAAAAAAACCCCAAATGAGATGCTATTACATAACTATTAGAATACTTATAATTTAAAAAGACTGACTACATCAAGTGGGTGAAAATACAGAAAACCTTGACCTCCTGTACATTGCTGGAAGAAATGTAAAATCAAAGAACTATGCTGCAAATCGGTCAGGCAATTTCAAAAGATTAAACATACATCTATCATATGATCCGGTCATTCATTCCTAGCTATTTATGCAAGAGAAATAAAAGCATAGACCCACACAAAGACTTGCCTAAAGATAATGTTCATAGCAGTTTTATTTGTAATAGCCCAAAACTGGAATCAAGCCAAACATATAGCCATTAACAGGTGAAAGGATAACAAATTGCAGTATATCCATATAATATGATACTATTTAGCCATAAAAAGAGTAAACTAGTGACACATACAACACAGATGAATCACAAAATAATTATGCTGAGTGAAAATAAAGAACACATCCTGCATGATTTCATTGATATAAAACTCTAGAAAACGCAAATGAGTCTATAGTGAGAGAAAATATTTTAGTAATTGCCTGGGCACAGGGTAGGGAAGGAGAAAGTAAAATAGGACATGGGGAAACATTTGAAGAATCTAGAAGTATCCGATTTCTTGCTTGTAGTGTTGATGATTTCACGGGTGTAAACATATGTCAAAGCTTGTTAAATTGTATACTTTATTTGCAAATCATTGTTTGTCAATTATGGCTCAACAACAAAATGAACCCAGAAAAAAACAAATTGACATGGAAATTGAAGAAATTTCCATAGAAAAAGAAAAGTAACCAGATAAATAAACTCCTATATATTTAGCATCAAATGACATCATCATTCAAGAAACTTTAGAAATATTTTTGTCAAAATTGTATATTCTTAGTTACATATGCTAAAAAGTGTCAAGCCAATAAATGTTAATAACTGCAAAATAGTGCCACAACTGAAATAAAAAATAATTTTCAATTTATGTAATAAAATTACTCATCATCGTTAAAGTAACTTCATCAGGAAAGAAACTATCTGATTATGATTACATTGCAGAAAAAAAGAACCGGTAAATTATTTCTAATTTGGATCTCATATCTAGGCAAATTAGTTAAACAAGTAAAGTTTTAATTGGAAAAGTTAGTGTGTTAATGAAATTGCAGATGGGCTCTTTACTGACAAACAGTGTTGTCATTCCTATTATATGGATGGTCTATAACACCTGAGAGCAAAAAGAATAAATCTAAATATAGCAAAACATTTATTGTCTTCTCTTTCCTACAAATATATCTCAAAGAATGATGAACAGAGTAATTCATATAAATATTTTCTCTAAAATAATACTGGACATCGGGGTGTTATGAAGAAAGCAAAATAATTTAAATAACGTTTAACAAAATCCAATCCCTAAACCAGGCATTTTGTTTATTGCTTCAATGCCAAGGTAAATATACAGAGATGCTGACTTTGAAGGTCTCATTTTCTAGTGTTTCTCGAAAGTGATATTCATTTATAAGATATAGATAAATGAAATTTGGATAACTGGAAATTGTAAGTAATCTCAAGAGAACTGCCAAGTTTGCAGACTTTATTTGCTGTTTTGAGATGCAAAGGAAATAAGTGTTTTATTCCAAAAGATTGCTCAATAAAATGTCCTGGAACAAATACCCAAGTAGGAGACTTAATCATGTTAACTTTAATGCCTTTTTTTTTTTAACTTCTGTAGTAACAGAGAGAAGTTACCTGACTTGACTTCAGAAAGTGATGAATTATCGACACTGTTTTACATTCAAATCAAATAAATGATTTGAAGGCAAGGGGGAGCAAAATAAATTAAGCTGGAAACATAATTCTTGATATTAACACTATTTTTTTTTACAATTTTAATGCATAGTTATTTGATTTTTTTGTTTTTGAAACTGACAACTTTTAACGGGACTGATAAGATTGCAGCTTCTACTAACATATGTATATTTTTTATATGTTCTCAAAGTCTGAACCACATACAATAAATAGTTTGGTTAATGCAGAAATCACTTGAGAATTGTTATCATTCTTATTTTTAATGCGTGCAGGTTTTTGTGTGGACATAAGTTTTCAACTCAGTTGGATAAATACCTATGAGTGCTATTGCTGAATCATATGGTAAGACTATGTTTAGCTCTCTGAAAATATCCGCCAGCTGTCTTCTAAAATGATTGTACAATTTTGGATCGCAATCAGCAATGAATGAGAACTCATGTTGCTCTGCATCCTTGCTAGCATTTGGCATTTTCAGATTTGTGGATTTTAGCCATTCTAATAGGTGTGTAGTTGTATCTTGTTTTGATGTACAATTTCCTAATTTCATATGATGTTGATCAGCTTCTCATGGACTTATTACTCATCTGCATATCTATCTCAGTGAGATGTCTCTTTTGATGTTTTGCCCATTTTTTAATTGAATGTTTGTTTTGTTGAGCTTTAGGAGCTCTTTATAAATTTTGGGTACAAGTCCTTTATCAGATATGTGTTTTGCAAATATTTTCTCCAAGTTTGTGAGTTATTTTTTTCATTCTCTTAAAGTGTCTTTCACAAAACATAAGATTTTAATTTTAATGAAGACCAACTTAGTTTTTTAATGGATCATGCTTTCGATGTATTGTGTTCGAAAACTCATTCTCTAGCCTGAGGTCACCTATTTTCACCTGTGTTACTTTCTAGAACTTTCATAGTTTTGCATTTATGTGCAATCAGGTATATGATCCACTTTGAATCAATGTTTGTGAAAGGTTTAGCATCTGTGTCTAGATTAATTTCTCTGTATACAAACATGCAATTTTTCAAGCATCATTTGTTGAAAGGACTATGCTTGCTCCATTGAATTGCCTGAGCTCCTTGTTGCTGGGCTCTGTATTCTGTTTCACTGAAAGACAGAATTCGTCTATTCTTTTGCCAATAACCAAAGTGTCTTGATTATAGTAGCTTTATAGTCAGGTAATTTCAGCTCCTCATTTTTTTCTTTTTCAGTATTATTTCATCTATTCTAAGTCATTTGCATTTCAATATAAACTTTAGATTCAATTTTGTCAAAATCCCCAAAATATTTTTTCTGAATGTTGATTAGGATTGTATTAAATCTATAGATAAATTTAGGAATAACTGACATCTTAACAAATCAAGTCTTTCCATCCATGAACACAACATATCTCTCTATTTATTTACATCTTTAATCTATTTTACCAGAGTTTTGTAAATTTTCAAAAATATTTCCTGCATATATTCTTTTTAGATTTATACCTAAATGTTTCTTTTCCTTGTTTTTTTCTTTGTTTGGTACTAAGATTAAAGGTATTGTTTTTAATTTCAAATTCCAATTTCTCATTTCTGGTAAATAAGAAATAAAATGGCTTTTCTATTTTAACTTTGTATACTAACCTTACTATAATCACTTATTAATTCCATTTTTTTTATTTTGGGATTTTATACATAGACAATCATGTTATCTGCAAATAGTGGCAGTTTATTTCCTCCCTTTCCAAACTGTATACTTTTATTTACATTTCTTGTAGTAGCTTGCATTCGCTAGGATTTTCAGCGCTATATTGAATAGGAATCATGAGTGGCCATCCTTGCCTTCCTCCCTTAGGAGGAAGGGATCTAGTTTCTCACACATACTTAATAGTATGTTAAGTGTAGGGCTTTTGAGGATATTCTTTAGCAAGTTGAGAAAGTTTACCTCTATTCCTAGTTTTCTGAGAATTTTTACCTTGAATGAGTGTTAGAGTTTGTCAAATGTTTTCTTCTGCATTAATGTTTCTAATCATTTGATTTTCTTCTTGAGCCTGTTAGTATAATGGAATACACTAATTGATGTTTAAATGTTGACTAGTCTTGTATACCTGGAATAAATCCCAAAGATTTATAATGCTTTTTTATGCATTGTTAGATTCTATTTGCTAAAATTTTCTTGATAGGGGCTGGCCCAGTAGCATAGTGATTAAGTTCAGGCACTCTGCTTCAGCAGCCCAGGGTTTGCCAGTTTGGATCCTGGGTGCAGACCTACACACTGCTCTTCAAGCTACGCTGTGGTGGCATCCCACATAGAAGAACTAGAAGGACTTACAACTAGAATCTACAACTATGTAGTGGGGCTTTGGGGAGAAAACCAAAAAAAGAGAGGAAGATTGGCAATAGATATTAGCTCAGGGGCCAATCTTCCTCACCAAAAAATGTATATCTTTAAAAAAAAAATTCCTGATAAATTTTGTATATGTGTTCATTAGACAATTTGGTGGGCAGTTTTTCTTTCTGTGATGACTTTACCTGGTTTTAGTATCAGGGTTAAGTCAGTATCATAGAATGTGTTGAGTTCCCTCTGTCTTGATTTTCTGGAAAAGATTGTGGAGAACTGGTGTTATTTCTTCTTTAAAGGTTTGGTAGAAATCGCCAGTGAACCATCTGAGACTGGTGTTTTATTTTTTGGAAAGTTATTAATTGTTTATTTACTTTCTCATTGGATATGAGAGTATTCAGAATATTTCCTTCTCCCTGTGTGAGTTTTGGTATTTTGGTCTTTTAGGAATTGGTTCATTTCATCTAAGTCATTAAATTTGTGGGCATACTTGTAGTTGTAGATATTATCCCTTTGTTATCCTTTAAATGTCTAAGGGGTCAGTAGACACAGCGTATTTAAAATAAGTATTGCTAAAAATGGTTTGGTGTGTAAAACACCTTAAGTAATTCACTCCATACACAGAGCAAAAGGTAAAGAGATTAAAATATGGGGGAAAAAAAGAAGCATTTGAAATCACGCAAAAGATGCAGTACCTATATTATTAATTTCATAAGGAGGAAATAAAAAGAATGAGAAATGATACTAAAAGATATGATGAGGAAAGAGTCTCAGAGAATCAATAAGTTGGTGCTAAGCAGAACATTGAAAAAAATTGTCATATTGTTACATACCTTGTTTCAATTTTTGAATTCTAAACACAGACAAGTAAATAAAGTGTATAAGAGGATTGAAGTAATTGCATTTTTTATATATATGAATATTATTTAACTTAAAATGCACCATCATGCATACTATCAATTCAAAGAATGAATAATATATATTTATTCTTTTCTTATCATTAAATCAGGAATCTTCTTGGTAGTTATTCAATATACTCTACAGGTTCATTTCATACATATGTAACTATTTTTGATTCACAAATGTAACTTCAGTATTTTAATTCACTTATGTAACGCACTCAGCAATATAATCGCATGTATCTTGGAACTGTCAATTTGCATATGTAGGTAAAATATATTGTATATACACTGAATAGTTACATCACTATCAGGAGGAAATGAGATTATGAGAGTCAGTGCTTTTATTTCTGTTTTTATACTGTTTTACACTTTTAGCAAGCTTTTATTACTGAATAAAAATATGTGAACATTTATTAAATTACATTAATATAAGCCACGGAAACATTTTATTAATGTAGGCAGACTTGCACATTATCTTTTGAAACAATGAACTCTAAATAAGCTTTACAGGAAGAAATTTTTCAATGTGTATCAGTACCCCTAACAATGTTCATATATTGATGACCAACATTTCTATACTTAATAATCTTTAGGGAGAAAAAAAGCAGATGTGCAAATAACATCTAAATAGGAGAGCAACTGCCTTTGTGTTAAGTTAACAAGAAAACAGGAACAATTTATACGTAACAGAATATTGAACTCAGTTACATTATTTTATTGCATATTCAGAAGATAAAATTATTTTGAAACACATTTAATGGTATTTAAAATCATCAATATTTAATATTAAATTTTCAAAAAGCAATATACAAAACAATAAATCACATGTTGCTTATTTTTTAATATCCCACTATTGAAAAGAATGGAAATGAGGAAAGATGGAAAATTTGGAGAAATATATCAAAACATTTTTTCCAACTTTTGGCTCTTATAAATAATATAGTTATGAATGTACTTACATATGTCTCTATGCACATATTTGTGAACTTTTTCTGGGTATATATTTAGTAGTGGAACACCAGGTCATAGGGGCATGCCTATGTTCAACTTTAGTGCATGCTGACAAACTGTTTTCCAACGTGGTCATACCAGTTTATGTGCCTACTAGTAGAGTGTGAAAGTTCCTATGGCTTTACAAACTTGCCATTACTTGCTACTGTCAACAATATTAATCTCAGAGTTGTAAGTTCACTAGTGGTCTTTTCCTTTTATATTCAACTTGCACGTTCTAACATTTTCAAAATGAATAAAAGTAAACATCATAAAAATAGGATCATTATATACTAAATATTATATTTCTATAGAGCTTTAACTGGACTTTTTAATTTCTTGGGTTACACATTTAGAATTCCTCACATAAACCAGTGAAGTAAAAGGATTAGGATTAATTTAAAATATGTTGTGAAGATAAATTGTTCTATAGATTTAAAATGACATGGAATAAAACACACCATTTTGTCAAAGAGACTTCCAGATGTGGCAGAGGGTAGATTTGCTGACTTCGGAGGCCTTTTGTATCCGTAATGTGGCTGCATCTGTGATGATAACAGTCCTTTATTAATAAGAGGATTCTTTTCCTTAATTGGAAATTTCTTGGCCTGCTGTTCAGCATTTGTTTAGAAAAGTTGGCAAAAGAACATAGTGTCACTTCTGTTTATTTCATAAGTACCCTTGTAAATAATTGTATAAAATCCTGTTATTCACAATTCTTAAATAATAAATAGAGATTATCGGCCCTTGTGGACAGAGTTTATCATCACTAATCTTTGCTAGAGAATATCATAGAAGATTTTGTTTTATTTGCTGTTCTCAAAGAGAAATGTATCATAGTATGTATACATATTCATAATCTCCTGTCTTTCTGGTTTTCCCCCTTAAAAATTGTCTAAACAATTAATGTGCATAGTAACATACCATATATGGGATATGTCTTTCAGCTTTTTCATTTCTTCCCTGGGATTTGCATGTCCTTACTTAACATGTTCCTTGTTTCTGCTATTATGCAAGAAATCATGCCTGATTAAGTTCAGACAGTTGTCAAGGCAGGGGGTTTGTGTAATTGCGATCATGCTCTGCGGGTTTTTACTTAATTGTCATCTCTTTTGAAACTAGATTAAAGGATTTTTTTAGAGTGTGCTGCTCACCTGTTTGTTCATTACATTAATTTAAGTTGTCTTCCCTGCTATTTGTTAAAACCTACCACCAGGAGAATTTGGTGAGGTCATTTTTTTTCCTATCCTATCTGCCTAAAGGGATTATAACACTTCTTCATACTGTATCATGTATCCAGTAAACTTCCTGACTTTCCTCAGGTATCAAGGATGATAAAAGTGCCAGATTAAGTCCGTTTGTCCCTTAGAATAACTATGTACATGCTTCTAATTTATGAGGAGGAACTTTATAGCATTTAGGGCATAAATAGCTATGAAAGACATTCTCAATATGAAATGGTGGATTCTTCTTGACTCATGGTGCTACAAATCAAACTGATGTAAATTGAATCACTTTTCCTCTCTAAAATTGGCAATAATAGAAAATTCATTTTCTAACTTAAGGTCTAGTTCTCTGCTTTCTATAGACATAGCAATAAACACCGTATTTATTTACCTGTATTATCAATTAACCTTTGCACCTGTAATTCCTATACTCAGAAATTTCAGAATAAATATACAGCATGGTAACAGAGCATACAATATTTATTTAATAGGAGTTATTGTTGTATTTTATTGTATGATATTTTTTAAAACTCCCTGAAAAGACATAACCAAAGGAAAAAGTAGTAAACTTACATGCTAACACCCAAATTACTAGTAAATGAAACAGCTCATATTGAAAACTGACTCTATCTGATTTCAAAATATATGCTTTCTTTATTTTTGGCATACTCTTTCTGGGATAACTTTGTACTCTAGTTGCTTTTTAGTTATTACATGAAATGTGATTGTGAATTAGGACCCTATTGCAAAAATATACTTTGTAGCAAATCATAAAAACTGTTATGGACATAGGAAATATGTCAGCATAACATGAACAAAACCAGACAAAGAGAAATCCAAATCAAGCATCTACAAAATATAAAATTATTTTATTATTTTAATAAGAATTTCTACATTTTCATAGTAAGCAGTTTTCAGAAATTCAGAAAATTTGGATGATTCCCATGATCTGCCCATCATTTATGAATTGCTACATATAAAGATGAAGCCTTTTGTGCTGAACTATATGCAGATTTAAATCCATAGTTTATTTGCAATTATTATCAATTCTTTTTAATGTTCTCTTAGAATCTCTCCTAATGAAGCCCTTTGAGCATTGCATATCAAGACATTTTCATTTTGCAAACTTTGTTTGCACATCTAAAAAGTTATTCCAAAAAATAATTTAAGTGACCAATATCACAGTCAGAAGGAGGCTTGTTTGTAGACTATATAAATGATTGAAATAATAGTGGCCCTAAACAAGAAAGTACCTATAACGTATTTGTATGAGAGACTACAATAATGATATTAAAACTATAGCCATCTATAGCCATATAGTTTTAATATGGCTGAAAATGTTCAGGTATTGTGTTTGCTAAAAAGCAAGAGGCATACCACTTCCGTTATATTATGATCCCTTTTTAAGATATGAATGAGTATATATCTCTACAGTGGTTATTTCATTTGATTTGTTTTAAAATACATGTTGATAGTGGACAATTTAGGATCAAGATGAGAGAAAAATTTTTATATCTCTCATAAAGTGGATAATCATAAATACTAGTGTTCTGAAAATCCTAGCAAGAGTTTTAAATGTGCAAAACTAATGGGAGCCCAAACCAGGTTGTGCAGTAGAACTTAAATTCAGAAAATCAGCTTTAAAGTTGTCCTAAGTGCCAAGCCAATTAGGTAATTTTGAGGAATCTCGGAGTTAGCAAGAGCAGGAAGATACTGTGCACCCCTAAAGCTGAGCAAACCAAGGGAGGGGGATATTGCAGCCAGGGCCCAAGAACTGGGGCTGCTCAGTGCAAGTTGAGTCAGAGAAGAGGCAGCCCTTGTCAGAGAAGCTGCCAGCAGCAGAAACAGGGAGAGAAACATGCTGGTTTTCTTCTTTCTCCTGTTCTCCACTCTCCTGCCAATAATTTCCATCATCCAAACTTAGAGGAAACCAGTTGGCAAGGGAACCTACAAAATGTGGTTGGCAAACCTATGGTGTGGGGAAGCTATTTAAGAACAGAAAGGCAAGGAACTTGACTGTCAGCTCTATATATTCTGTTAATCAGCATATGTTTTTAACCTTTCCACCAATATTTCACAAAGCAAAAGTTTGTGCTTTCACCTATCATGAAGTAATTATCTTTTGCACCAAAGAATATTATCTTACCTTATCCTCTGTTGGAGAAATACAATTAAAAACAAAATCTTCCCCAACCCAGAAAACCATCCCATAAATGTAGAAGAGAAAGAAAATTTTGCTATTGAATATGCACTGAACCAGAGTGTGATGCGCATCACAGGCAATCTGCTAAGAGACTGCAGAGACAGGAATAAATCTCACCATTTGATACAGCCAAACAGATACAACCCATTACTCAAGAACAACAAATAACTGGTCCTCAAGTAAGAGGACTCAACAGCATCATTTATCACAGATAGTCATACTAACATCACTTGAAAATTGGGCTGGCCATCTGTGTTAGCTAATTGACTTTATCCAAAGGAAAATATACTTATGTCTTTACGACAGTAGTTTTGCAGTTGGGAGCAAGGCACCCACCTAAGTTAGGCTCCTACCCTTCCACAGAAACTGAGAGATAGGGGCAGATATGTTTAAAGGATACAGTTTCCCAGGTCCTTGAGGAAGATGTCCTTGGGTCTTAAAGCTGGCAAGAGGCTGACTAAATAAGATTTTGACAAGATTTACATTCATTTCAGAGAGAAAAGAATGAATTTACAATTACAAACTTTCTAAAGTAAATGTTCTAGTAAAAGGGAGGGGAGAAGTCCCTTGCTTATATTTTAACCATGGGAATTAAAGATTTTATTTGTAATTCGTATTTACCCTTACACCCCAAAATGAGAGGATGTACACCGCCTGGTCAGTCACTATAGCCTTCTCGAAGTCCAGGATCTTCATTCCTTGCCCAGGTGTAAGTTTAGCTGCTCAAGGTCTGATTAACCATGAACTAAAAATCATAAAGTTAAGCCCAAAAACACTCTTTACCCCAAATACTAGAGGGAAGAAAAAGATGAAAAGAATTTCATGGTATGTGTAGACATATGTGTAACACACCGTGCATCACTGTCACTGTCCTCCTTGAAGTACGTGGTTTTTATTTACCGATATCACTATTCAGTTTTTTATTGTATATAACCGTAGTGCTGTTGGAATCTTAATTACAGTAACTCCTTCTGGAAAATTGTGTTCTCAAGAAATTTCATTTTGAATTCACAAATTCCACAAAACAAGCAGGGCCGTTCCACCCTCAGGTCCCTCTTGGAATCAAGCCTAAAAACGAACCACGTTTAAAACAACCAAGCTGTTTATATAACTTAAGTCCTATGGTGTAGTGAACTATATTTTTTCGTAATATGTGCTATTTTAAGACTAATGATGTTAATAATAAAGTTGTTTGGTCTTTGAAAACAATGCATTCGAGAATGACGTCACCTTATGGAGGGTCTCTGATGAGCCCACCAGAGTCTAAGCTTTCAGAGTGATAGCTGGTTTGATCAGGCATCACATTAGAACAGGAAAATATTTATTTATACTGGGATTATAGTTTTCCAACCCATATTTAAGGTCTATAAACACCAAGCAGCACCCTTACTTCATTCTGAGATCATTAAGTTACCCAATCCTTCATTACGAAACTTTCTTCCTGTGTGCTTTTCAAACTTAAAAAAGCAAGCCTACAATCTCCCTACCATGACTCATGTTCTGCTCCAGCTGCTGTTTAGACTGTCCCGTTTTCATCCAAATCTCCCTAAATAGTCTATATTCCATATTTTCTCTTTCTCACCATCTCATTTACCCAGCACTGACAGCGATTTGATTTCTGCCCCTTATGCTAAGATCTCAAAAACTCTTCTGATTCCTTTTGCCATCGTTTGGGTGTAGCTACATTTGACAACACTGATCACTCTCTTTCTCTAGCATTTTCTCTTTTGACTTCCACAACATTATGCTAGGTTTACGTATCCACAGTTAAGAAGAAAGAAATAAGTCCACCAACATGCTCTTTATTTGGGAGGAAGCAAAAAGCTTTAACTCTGCTCCCCACCCACCTTTCTCTACACCAAATAGCTAATTGTGCCTTGTAAATGCCTGGATGATGCTGTATATTGACTGACATGTGCATTCCCCGGCAGGCTGGACTTGGATTCTGGCTCTGCCACTTAACTAGTGTGTTTAAAAAAGTACTTGTTTCCGTTGTTTCATCTGTAATATGGGTAGATATGGGGATAAAACAAAGATAACTTATTTAATTTTAGCATATTTGCTAGCATAAAATTACATCTGATTCATCAGGTTATCAGAGAATTCAATGATACAATAAATCAAAGAAACTAAAACAGTGTTTAACATATGATAAGCAGTGTTGCTAAATGTGATGGGGACATGGCTTTAAAGAATAAAAGCTTTTGGGGGCTGGCCTGGTGATGTAGCAGTTAAATTTGAGTGCTCCACTTCAGTGGCCCAGGGTTCTCTGGCTCGGATCCCGGGCGCAGACCTACACACCACTCATCCAGCCATGCTGTGGCAGGCATCCCACATATATAATAGAGGAAGATGGGCACAGATGTTAGCTAATGGCCAATTTTCCTCAGCAAAAAGAGGAGGATTGGTGGTGGATGTTAGCTCAGGGATAATCTTCCTCAAAAAAAAAAAAAAACCAATAAAAGCTTTTAGAAAGGATACATAGTTGCTATTGTAAATGACTATAGTGAATGAATATTTCACTTTCAATCCTAAACAGACATCTGTAGTATAAATTACAACTCTGATAGCTACAAGGCTCACTATAAAAAAGTCTGATATTTGGACACTGAGTAACAAGATGGAAAGCAAACAAAGCTGACAGCTGAATAAATTAATTACCAAAAAGGCTAATCAACTGTTAAGTAACATATATGCTATTTTAATTTTATTTTTTTCCCTTAAGTTAAGAAGTGAATCCTTGGGTCTTCCTTCTAAGTCAGCAGTCCCCACAAATTCATGCTTCTCACCAGAGCACTACTGCATTTCCACAATTTAGTGTGCACTGGGCACCACCACCTCTCCAACTCCTACTGCAAACAAAGTGTTAAAATAATAGTGATATAATATCACACTATTAAAACAAGGTGAAACATGATAGAATAAGACTAAAATGAGGTAGGAAATAGCAGGCTATAGAGAAGAGCAACATTCTTTTATGAAAAATAAGACACACACACACACACATCATGGTAATTCTAAGGGTTTGATTCTGTGACCTTTCATCTCTGAATCACAAAAACTCTCTTTGTCTTTGCAGGACAAAACTCTCCTGCATCTGTCTATGCGACTTCTTTTTACAGATCTTGATAAACCAAGGTGCCTTCATTTTGAGAAACACCGCTCCAGGGTACATTGACTACAGTGTAGCTATTAGCACTTGATTATGGGTTTTAGGAGTGTGTTCAGAGGCTTCAATACAATATTGATCATGCTGTTTTATTTGTCCATGTTTTGAAATATGAATTTCCCTGGGATTCTAGACAGGGACATTTAAAATGCTTGCATCTTTGGCACTGCATTGCCGTTTTCATATAGATTTTCTTTCTGACAATTTTATGAGAGTTGACTTATTACACAATTAGTGAAGCCAGTCCTTTGCTCAAAGGGGCTATGGGCTCACAGGAATCTTTTATTGTGTAATTCAAATACCCAACACTTTATATGCTTACCATTTGTTTAATTTTAGTTCCAATTTTATGTTCTCCATGTAGATAATTTTGATTTCTATCAACTGATATAAAAAAGATCTAAAAATCCTGATTTCTGTCTATCTTGATTTCTGTCTATCAAGAGGTATAAAATTGATGAAAAAGATATAGTTTACTGGTAATAAAAATGAATGCCTTTAAAACATGCATAAAACTATGTCCAACTGGTCTTGTTTTAGTCTTTCTTAATTGTACTAATGATGGTGTGGTGAAGAGGATTAAAGACCCACACTCTTACAGTGTGAGTGTAATTGGGACCAGACTAACTTTATAAACTAGTGAATAGGTTTCTAAACCTTGATTATTTTCAAATGACATTTTGGTGGTGTAATGTTTCTTAAACATCCATCTTTTCATATATAGTTTGTTTTAGTATTAAAATTGTTTCTATATTCTATTCACAGACATCACTTTAAATGTAACTGTATATCTCCTCCTGATTGCTGAGAGTAAATTTGCTAAAAATGAAATTTCACCTGAGTGATTTTCTCACACTGGTTTAGAGATGCAATTCTATCAGTTTTCATAAGAATTCTAAAGGAGTGTACTAGATAATGCCTTTCTTGATTTTGGGATTGAATATTCCTTTTTACCTTAATCCTGCCTAGTCACTAGAACAGAATATCCTTTTGCAGGATGTTCACTGTCATCCAACAAATCTCTTATTTTCAAAATATTTCTAGCGACTTCATTTACATTAATCTGTACAGGGATGACCTGCAAATATGGTTCAGTGTAAAATCACTAAATAGAACATTACTGTTTTCATTTTTTGCCTTATGCTCAGCTTTTGGAAAAATAGTTTTATAATTAAATTAGTAAAAATATTCTATTTATCATCATTTGCCACATTTTTTTTTTTTCCATTCTGGATTATTTGGGCTTTTTATACCTAGGTCAAAAATATTTTTTAATGTACTCTTTATAAGAGGACTATATTTGACCATAGATAAACAGTGCCTGAAATACAGCCTTCACAATCCAATAGTAATTGCAAGATGATGCTTAATCACATACCTGCTTCCCTACATATTACATGTTCCCTTTTGTTTTCTTGTGTGCCTTCCCACTTCTTCAATGACAGAACTAAAAGTACAAAATGCATATTGTTAAAGTATATTCACTGAAATAAACTACTGAGAAAATAAAACAGATCATTTCATCCTTTCATCATTCATTGCACTACTCATTTTTAAGTTGGCTGTTAAGAGCCTACTTAAGTCTAGGGCACTGGGTTAATACGTGTGAAAATGCAGAATCAAGTATGACATTACCATTATTTCTAAGGAGGTGCAACTTTTGAAAAATCTAAAATATAACACTTATTACAGTTGTTTATAGTCAACATTGAAGCAGGAAGGAGAAAGCAAATGAATTTATAACATTCTTTCTATGTTATAAAGTACAGAAATGCTTTGGTATCCATTAATATCCTTATACCAACCACCCTACCCCATGATAACCAGCCAACACTGAGGACTTAGACTACTCTAACTTAAGCCTTGTTATTCAACGCTCAATTTGGTAACATGAAAATTATTTTGGAGCTATTTTAACCGATTTTCTATTTCTTCTATTTTCATAAAGGATGTTTAGTAAACATGTCTTGCTTGTGACTGATGTCTAGTAAAATCAAATTTAAGGGTAAACTTAATGAGATCCACAGATGGTGAAACATAATTGATGATAATACGTCAATATAAACTGGGAGTAAACTGTTTCTAAAACTGTGTCAACACTATGCACAAAATAACGGCATTATCAAGCACTGTACTTACATGCTTTAAAGAGGGATGCAGTTAATTTCTAATTTCAATTCAGACGTCCTAGACACGAGAAACTCTGGTTTATGTGAGCAATTTTTCTTCAATAGGATAGGTATTTTGTTTTATATCTGCTACAGGAATAAAAGAAGAAAGACAATTTTTCATGCAGATAATATACAAGCTATTCTTTTTATGAAAACTATATGGGGCACTACCACCTGAGCAAGGGAGGAGAAAGAGTACATAACCTTTCTTTTGGATGATTTAGTGTCTGCTGTAATGAAATAACTTTGATTTTGTGATTCTGTGTGCCAGTGGTCACCCCTCATTTGTATATGACAAGATGTGTGTAAGTTTGGAAAAAGTACTATTGGATGAAAAACGACCAGGCAAAATCTTTAAGGAAAGAAATATTATAACAATTTTTAAAGTTTTATGTGCAGTGGACTTTAACATTTACTATGAATGAGGACATGGAACTTCATACTTGGAAATATAAATAATAGGATTAGGAAAACTGTAGCAAGCCACAAGTTACAAAATAACTAGAACAGCGATCCTTTCCAGAAAAAATAGATAATATTTTGCAGTGCAATGAGTGACTCACTTATTGTTACATTTAATTTTAAGCATATTAAACTCTCTCTTGATTAACTACTAAGAAAAATCCTAAATGACCATTCTACTATAAAATAATTTATAGTTTACTTCTCCAGATGTGTTATTCTGATGTTAATTTCAATTAACAACAATAATTCCAATTAACAACTATGTTAATTGATAATGATTTCAATTAATGACAATAAAAAATTAAAAATAATGGCTATCATTTTGGGCTGTCTACTATACACACACAGTGTTTGCAACTTTATATATGCTGTAACATTTAAGGATACAAAAATATGAAATCTAGTTTATTGGTCCCCACATTACAAATAAGAAAACTGAAACTGAGAGCTAATCAATGATTTTTTCAAGAAAACATGGAGGAAAAAGAAACTATGATTCAAATTCAAATCTGTCTAATCAAAGACAATGTTTTTAAAAGTGTCATGTTGCTAGTAGTTTAGGAGAAAATTCACGTGTTGCTTATGTTTGGCTACTAAATGCAATTGTCTAAAAGCTGTGGCCATCGAGTGGTTAAGTTCGCGCGCTCCGCTGCAGGCGGCCCAGTGTTTCGTCGGTTCGAATCCTGGGCGCGGACATGGCACTGCTCGTCAGACCACGCTGAGGCGGCGTCCCACATGCCACAGCTAGAGGAACCCACAACGAAGAATACACAACTATATGAACTGGGGGGCTTTGGGGAGAAAAAGGAAAAAATAAAATCTTTAAAAAAAAAATAAATAAATAAAAGCTGTGGCCATGCCTTTAACTATTTTTTTCTTTCTCTTTTTTTGACTGAGGGAAATTAGCACTGAGCTAGCATTTCTTGCCTATCTTCTTCTTGTTTTTTTCTTTTGCATGAGGAAGATTAGCCCTGAGCTAACATCTGTGCGAATCTTCCTCCACTTTATCTGTAGGTCACTGCCACAGCATGGCAGACAAGTGGTGTAGGCCTGTGCCTCAGGATCCAAACCCACAAACTTAGGCCACTGAAAAGGAACGCGCTGAACTTAACCACCATGCCATGGGGCTAGCCCCTATTTTTTTTCAAATGTGCTCTCTTCCTTGGTATGTTGCATAATGCATAGTTTTATCCCTTCATGTAGCTGGGACAGAAATAAAAATCTCATCTTTATCTAGTTTATACAGCAACACATATGCATACACACCACACACAGAAATATTAATAAATAAGTATGCAAATTTCACAACAATTTCCTCATATCTTCTTGCAATCACCATGGAAGACCAAAACTAAGTTGGCTGTTGGACTGTTGAGAAGTAAAAATTTGGTTTGGCAACAATTCTGTCCTTGCCTTCCTGGCAATTATCCTACACAGGTTACTGGTGCTCTAAGAGAGGTTTGTCTTTAAGAAAATGACCTTTTCATCCCTTTCAAGGTGGAATGCATCAAAATATAAAGAATAAAGACATTAAAGATTGTTACTACTTATCATTTCAAAAAGTCATTACTAATTCATATGAACAGCAGGAAACCTGTGGCGAAACCTGTATTACACAGAGTTTCAATCCCTCCTTTATGTTCCTTTTTCCCAAAATCCTAGTGCTGTATTTTTTTTATACTCATGTATATCTTCTTCCCTCTTCCTCCTCATTTTCTTCATGTGAAACTTCAAAATGTGTGACTATTTTATTTATCTACGTCTGTCTATTTCCATGGCCTAGTTTTAGCCTACTGGAATATTATAATCTTGACAAAAAATATTGATATCTATTATCCCACATCAATCTATGTAAATGAGTTTATAAAGAATAAATCAGACCAAACTATATATATTTTACATTTTGTTGCTGAATTTATTATTTTATTTTACATTATCTTTTGGATTATTGGGTTCATATATACATGTATATGCAAATGTTTGTGTGTGTGTATATATATATGTGTGTGTCTGTGAGTATTACTTTATATCTTTATAATATTGCATCAATCTCTGTAAACTGATTCTATAAAGAATTTGTCAAATCAAATTAGATGTTTTTCAAAAAATGAATTGTTTGGTACATTTACACAGCCATCAGTTTTTTGTTAATAGATTTCTCAAAGTGGTTTATAAGAATTCAGTGTATTTAAAGAACAGAATTAAAGCCTTCTGAAAGATCCAAAAAATCAAAATTATTGGAACTGGAAATGTTTTGCAAAGTTCTACAAAAATTTGTGTTAGATTCACATAGAGAAATGGCATGAAGGATTAGAAATTGTCCACTAATGATATCTTCAGTTTGTTGCAAATTAATAAACATCATGAGATCAAAAATTGTTGAATAAATCATAATAAGTAGAAGGTGGGTGAAAAAACGAGTAAGTAAACGTTGTAGTGTCTATAAAATATTAACATTTTAAAAATTAAAATAGAGGAGTGATATCAAAAAGATTGCCAAACAAGACATCTGATGCACATATCCCCCAACCCCTTACAATGATAATTTGCCATCCATCCATGAACAAAAGTGCCTTTGTGGGACCTTTGGGATCCATATAGGAGACTGTGAAAGCCTCCTGCACTCCAAGACCGTGGAGAGGCATTTTGAGATGGCAGTTTGCATCCAGGCAGCTGATTCATTGACTATGGTCCTGGCTACAGACCTGGACACAGCTCCATACACCTGAGACCTTGGATAAACTCCCACTTCGCTTTGAATCTATCACCAGCACCATACACCAAGGGACCAGAGAGTAGTCATGGCCACTCATGTATCAAGTAGTAGGCATACACGATCCTAGCTATGGACCGTGAAGTGGCTCATGAATTGCCCTGAGTCCATCTTGGCCGTGCTTTAGGAGCCCTGGAGGTAAACCTGCCAAATTCAGTCAGACAGCAGATTCTGAAAGGATCCTGTCCAGATCAGGCCTGTTGTCTCAAGGACCAGGCTGGAGACGCTACCACTTGTGACCCTGGAGATTCCAATACTCAAATCCACCTCCCTCCAAGCTGCAGTTTGTGAGAAGGCCCACTGGTACAGGGACCAGGTAGGAGGAACTCCTGTCTTCCAGTGGGAGAAACTCCTATCTGAGCCCCCAGAGATCTAAACGGGCTGTATACCAGGTTTAACCCACTCCCAGCCACAATCCATGAGCAGGTCTGCTGGCACAGGGACCAGGCAGGAAACACTTCTATCTGTGCCCCAGTGACATCCACATAGCCAAATCAAACCCAGTATGGCTGCAATTCTGGAGGTCATCCATCAGCCTGGGAACAGACAGATGAAAATGTCTTTACCTGTTGAAACCAATCTTTAAAGACTGGAAGAAATATTTGGCCCTTTAAATGCACAGACAACAAGGCAAGGGTACAACGATTACGAGGAATCAGGCAAATATGAAAACATCAAAGAAAACTAATAAAGCTACCATAACCAACCTTAAAGAAATGGAGATCTATGATTTGACTGACAAAGAATTAAAAAAAAATCATCTTCAAAAATGGAATTAAGTGCAAAAGAACACAGATAATGAATAAACAAAACCGGAGAAACAATGCATGAGCAAAATGATGAGTTTTATAAAGAAATAGAAACCACAAAAAGAATAAAACAGAAATCCTGGAGCTGAAGAATGCATTGACAGAATTAAAAAATGCAACAGAGCTTCAACAGCAGACTTAACAATTCAGAAGAAAACTGGAAGACATATTATTTGAAATTATCCAATTAGAGGAACAAAGAGAAAAAACAATGAAAAAGAGTGAAGAAAGCCTGCCACATAAATTATGGGACACCATCAAGCAAGCAATCATTTGCCTCATGGAAATCTAGAGGGAGAAGAGCGAGAGAAAAAAGGGGCAGAAAGCTTATTGAAAGAAACAATAGCTGAAAATTTCCCAAATCTTGGGAGAGACATGGATATCCAGGTACAGGAAGTTCAAAGGACCCCAAGCAAGATTAATCCAAAGAAGATTACTCCATGACACATTATGATCAAACTGTTAAAAAAAAGGAGGGAAGTTTAGAGCTATGAATACTTACATTAAGAAAAAAGAAAGATTATGAATAATAACCTAACTTTACACTTCAAGGGATGAGGAAAAGAGAAACAAATTCAGCTCAAACTTAGCAGGAGGAAGGAAATAAGAAAGACTAGAGCAAAAATAAATGGAGTAGACTAGAAAGGCAATAAATAAATCAATGAAACTGAGTTATATTTTTGAAAAGATAAACAAAATTGACAAAATTTAGCTAGACTAACCAAGAGAAAAAGAGAGAGGACTAAAATAAACAAAATTATAAATGAAAGAGGTGACATTACAACAAAGACCACAGAAATACAAAGGATCATAAGAGGTTACGATGAACAATTACATGCAAACAATGGGATAACCTAAAAGAAATGGATAAATTCCTAGAAACATAAAATCTACCAAGATCAAATAAGGAAGACATAGGAAACTTAAAAAGACCAATAACTACTAAGGACATTGAAGCAGCAATCAAAGTCCTTCCAACAAAAAAAAGACCAGGACCAGTTTCAGTAGTGAATTCTGCAAAATATTTAAATAAAAATTAATATCAATCTTTTTCAAAGGGTTGAAAAAACAATTGAAGGGAAGGAACACTCCCAAACTCATTTTATGAGGCCAACATTACCCTGATACCAAAGCCAATAAGGACACTACAAGAAAAGAACACTAAGGGCAATATCCCTGATGAATATAGATGCAAAAGTTCTCAAGAAACTTCTAGTAAACCAAATTCAACAGTACATTAAAAGAATCATATACCATGGTCAAATGGGATTTATCCCTGGCATGAAAGGATGGTTCAACACATGCAAATTAATAAATGTGATACATCACATTAATAGAATAAAGGATAAAAATCATATATGATCCTCTCAATCAATGCAAAAAATGTGTTTGATAAAATTCAATACCCTCTCATGATAAAAGCTTTCAACAAATTGGATATAAAAGGAATGCACCTCAACATAATAATGGCCATATATGACAATCCCACAGCTGATATCATACTCAAGGTGGAAAAGATGAACACATTCCCTCTAAATTCAGGAACAATACAAGCGTGCCCACTACCACCACTGCATTCAGCATAGTACTAGAAGACCTAGCCAGAACAATTAGGCAAGAAAAAGAATAAAAGTCATCCAAATTAGAAGGGAAGAAGAAAAATTTTGTTTCTAGATGACATGATCTTATATATAGAAAATCCTAAAGACTCTACCAAAAAACCATTAGAGCTAATCAGTGAATTTAGTAAAGTTGCAGGATACAAATTTAACATACAGAAATAGTTGCATTTCTATCCACTAACAATAGACTATCTGAAAGAGAAATAAAAAATGCAATCCCATTTATAATAGCATTCAAACAATAAAATAATTAGGAATAAATTTAGTCAAATAGGTGAAATAACTGGACACTGAAAACTATTAAACATTCATGAAAGAAATTGAAGAAGATGCAAACAATGACAACATATCCTGTGTTTGTGGATCAGAAGAATTAATATTGATAAAATGTCCATACCACCCAGACCCATCCATAGATTCAACGCAATCTCTATCAAAATCCCAATGGCATTTTTCACAAAAATAGAAAAAATAACCCTACAATTTCTATGGAATTACAAAAGATCTGAATAGCCAAGCAATCCTGAGAAAGAACAAAGCTTGAGGTATCACACCTCTTGATTTTAAACTGTACTACAAAGTTCAAGTAATCAAAGCAGTGACGTATAAAAACAGGCACATAGATCAATGGAATAGAATCAGGAGTCCAGAAATAAACCCATGTATATACAGTCTTAATATGTGACGAGAGATCCAAGAATACCCAATGAGGAAAGGTATTCTTTTCAATCAAATGTTCTGGAAAACCTGGATATTCACATGCAAAAGAATGAACTTCTACCCCTATCTCACACCACGCACAAAAATTAACTTGATATGGATTAAAAACTTAAATGTAAGACCTGAAACTGTAAACCTCTTAGAAGAAAACAGAGAAAAATGTTCCTTGACATTGGTCTTGGAAGCAATTTTTTAGACATGACACCAAAAGCATAAGCATGAAAAGCAAAAATACACAAGTTGGACTACTTCAAACTAAAAAGCTTCGGCAAAGCAAAAGAAATAATCAACGGAATGGAAAGGCAACCTACAGAATGGTAGAAAATATTTGCAAACCACAGATCTGATAACAGATTAATATCCAAAAATATATAAAGAACTCATACAACTCAACAGCAGAAAAACAAATAATCTGATTTAAAAATGAGCAGATGACCTGAATAGACAATCTTCCACAGAAGACATACAAATGGCTTACAGGTACATGAAAAGATGCTCACTTTCACTGTCACTAAACATCAGGGAAATGCAAATCAAAACCGCAATGAGCTATCACCTCACACCTGTTAGAATGCTATTATCAAAAAAACAACAGATAAGTTTTGGGACACGTCGATAAAAGAGAACCCTAGTGCATTGTTGATGGGAATGTAAATTAGTGCAGTCACTATGGAAAACAGTATGGAGGTTCCTCAAAAAATTGAAAAATAGAACTACCATATGATCCAACAATTCCACTTCTTGGTATATATCTGAAAGAAATGAAATCAGTTAGCTTAAAAAGATATCTGCACCCCCATGCTCATTACAGCATTACTCACAATAGCCAAGACATGGAAACAGCCTAAGTGTCCATCAATGGATGAATAGGCAAAGAAAATGAGAATATTATTATTATTGAATATGAATATTATTCTGTCAAAAAAAAAGAAATTTTGCCATTTGCAATGACATGGATGGACCTAGAGGGCATAATGCCAAGTGAAATAAGTCAGACAGGGAAAGACAAATACTATATGATCCCATTTATATGTGGAATCTTTAAAAAACCCCAAATTTATAGAAACAGATTGTAGAACGGTGGTTGCCAGTATCTGGGGTGGAAGGGGAGACAGGGAGTGATGGGGAGATATTGGTCAAAGGGTGCAAACTTCCAGTTATAAGATGAATAAGTCTGAAGATCTAATACTCAGTATTATCACTATAGTTAATACTGTATTATATGTTTGAAAGTTGCTAAGAGAGTAAATCCTAATTGTTTTAACCACAAACAAAAAGTTGTAATTATGTGAGGTGATGGATTTGTTTACTAACCTGATCATGGTACTTAATTCACAATATATCTGGATGTCAAATCGTCATGTTGTACATCTTAAACTTACACAATATTATATATCAATCATATCTCAAAAGCTGGAAAAAATTAAAATTAATTAAATTAAAATGAAGATTAGTTCAGTATCCAGTCACTGAAATTTCCCCTTTATTATTTGTCTTTGGAATTCACTATTCCATCACTCATAACACCATTCTTTTGGTTTAAAGTCACGTTTTTAACTTTTTAATACATCTTATAATACAAACATACTTAACGACAGACATGATATTAGTCATTTATCAACATTGTTACTAGGATAATAATATTAAAGAGAGTTGATTTTTTTGTTTTTTGGTGGTTTAGTCTTTGATGGTTTATTCAGCCAGGGTTGCCTAAAATGTAAGTCCAAAGTTTTTTCAATTGTACATGTTTTCGTATTTAATTGTGGATATTTTAATTAACTTCCTCTCTTTTTTTTTGAGCAAGATTAGCCCTTAGCTAACTGCTGCCAATCCTCCTCTTTTTGCTGAGGAAGACTGACCCTTAGCTAACATCCGTGCCCATCTTCCTCTACTTTATATGTGGGATGCCTACCACAGCATGGTGTGCCAAGCCATGCCATGTCCACACCTGGGATCCAAACCGGTGAGCCCCAGGCCACCAAAGCGGAACGTGTGAGCTTAACCGCTGCACTACTGGGCCAGCCCCTTAATTAACTTTTACCAATCTTCTTTTTCTTCATCTCCAACACTGTATATAATTATACCTTCTCTTATTTCGAAAAGTGCATAAGCTGCTGGCAATCCTCTACATTCTAGTTTCAGCATTCCAAACTATATATACTTTTTTTGATACTAAGATCATTGCCTATTATCTTTAAATCCTTTCTTGCCCTCCATCATAAACATTAATTACTCCTGTGCTAAAATGTATAAACATATTGACATGTCCTACCACAGCAAATCCTTAGGTTATTAGGCTGACTTTCAGGGACTGTATTCATATCTAACAATTCCATGGATATTTACTGTTCTTTATGTCACAGACTTCTTTATCTTCTCTCCATGCCTCTGCCCCAATCTCATTTTCCCCAATTTTTTTTGATGTATTTATTTATCTGATATTTTTTAAAACCCACTATGTGCCATGTAATGTTTAAGGGCTTACATTAAAAAAATAACAAAGCCTGGTTACCCCTGCTACCAAATGCTAGTATGAGATACCGAGGACAATAAAACACGGTGTGAGGATCCTATATGATTCCTATATGATCACATACCAAGTCATCCAGCCCAGCCTGGGATGGTTTGTGGTAGATTGGTGTAGCGAACATGACTTCTAAGCTGACAGCTGAAGGGTGAGTAGGTAGTAGCCTGAATAAGTGAATATGGGCATCTTTGTATAACAAGGAGGAGACAGGAGAGAGTATTAGAAGTATAGATGCCTAAATGAGAATTTTATCTCTCATTTATTCATTCACTCATTAGAATATTATTGGATACTGACTACTTACTATATGCTTAGGGATAGGCATTTGATAATTAACCATAAATAGTCACTCTTGCAGTATATAAGTGAATAAGAGATTTTGGTATAAAGCCCTGTCAGAAGCATTTCAAAGCTCAAATTTGGGAGCTGGCCTGGTGGCACAGTGGTTAAGTTCATGCACTCCACTTTGGTGGTGTGGGGTTCACGGGTTCAGATCCTGGGCACATCCCTACACATCACTGGTCAAGCCATGCTTTGGCAGCATCCCACATACAAAATAGCGGAAGGTGTTAGCTCAGCAACAATCTTCTTCACTAAAAAAAAAAAGAAAACCAAAATGTTTTTATCTTGAAATTTTTTACTTTATGTCTTGTAACGTCGTGCCTTCAACCTTAACCTATTGGAAACTATTCTATTTGTGTCTTATGATAACGACTCGTTTGACATGCTTCTTTCCCTTGAACTTTCTACATTCTTTCTTGGCCATCATTTGCTTTCTGCCCCATAGTTCTACCCATGCTCAACGATGTTTACAATGAGCTTCTTTCTTTTCATTGTACCAAGAAACAGAGAGATTAAGCAAACCTATTGGAGAACGATAGAAACATGTTTCTTGTTAAAAAATCCTTTACAAGTTTTTTTATTTTTTCTTCCAGAAGACAATTTTATTTGCACCTCATCATGCCCTTTCCTGTATATTTCTCCATAGAATACATGCAATTTAGGGTCTTACTACAGTCCCCCAACTTTAAACTTTCCCTCTTGTACACAAATATTTAATAATTTTTTCCAACACATTTTATATTTTATCAGTACCTAATAGTTTTGTCAAGAGTCCTTCTTTTAGCAAAAAGGAATCTACATTTATTTTTTAACTCTGAAAATAAATTATCTAAAAGAAATCTGTAATTACTCTTTTGTAATAGTAGAAATTGTGTCCTGAGAGTATCAGTACACACTTAGCTCCAAATAAGCAAAACACTTTCTATTACTGTTGTTGCTATTATTACTATTAAAATTATTAATGTTCACTTCTGTGCTTTTTCTCATATAGTGTATTCCATATTGAATACTGAGAGCTTTTGCATAAGTGATTCCTTGAAAATCTCGAGTATTTATGTAGGTCTGTCTAACATTTTAATAGCATTTTATTATTTCCCAAATAAAAGATTTCATGTGTGTGTAAAACATTTTTCTTGGCACTTAAAGTGAAATGACTTTTTTTTTGTAGTTTGAAAGCAAATGCATGTTTAAATAGAAACAGATACTGGAAGTGAAAGGGAGTTTCTGAAATTCAGATAATTTCCTTCAAAAGAATATACTCTATCTCAGAAAAGATTCTTTTGAAGTTTAAAAAAGAATGAGAACATTTATGAGGGTTTTTAAACTAAATGTTATGACTAACTCTGACTTTACATTTATTCAATCTATTTATAAAAATGAGAAGACTATTCAACCTACTTAAAGAATCACATGATACCTCAATTGTTAAAAAACTAAACACTATCAAATGTTCTTCTTTTCAATCTAAAAAGAAATCATATATTTAATCCTGGATGTCTTTAAGAATCACTCCTTAAGAATAAAAAAGATATAACAAAAATTTGCTATACAAATATATAAAACCTACATGAATAGGAAAATAATTTATTATAAATAGTATCTAATGCAATCCTAGAGTGTTAGATATTACCTATAATGTGACAATAACTTGCTTTGCAATTTCAAAAGCTACCACAAATTCCCAAAATACTGTCAATTTTCAAGTTTGTTTTAATTCGGACATATCTCTGTTGTACGTTTTATAACTTATTTTCTGTATTCTTGCTTTGTCTTATTCCCATATATAAAAAGCTGTAGGCATGCATTCGTGTTTGTTATCATATACTCATATGCATATACTATTATATGCAATCATACACATATGCTGTTTTTTCCTCCTTTATCTCATGAAGAGAATTGTCTGACTTCTATTTCCAGACTGAACCAACTGATTTCTAAGCGTGCTGAACTACTGTCGTATTAAGATTTTGTTCTGTCTCACTCCCGGTTTATTTCTAAAATTTTAAAAGATCCGCTTTTGAAATATAAATTACCTACAATAAAATGCACTTATTGTAAGTGTATGGATTAAGGAGTTTTGACAAACCTGTGTAACATCTACACAATTAAGATATTAAACATTTCTATCACCTTCAAAATCTCCCTGGAGCCAATTCCCCATTCCTCATCCCAGAAAATTCATTTGATTCTATCGCACTGATTCTACCACATTAGGTTAGTGTTGCCTATTTTAAAAAGTTATATGAATGGAGTCATACAGTTATATAATAGTATAATATTTTAGAAATTAATTCACATTGATGTGATATCTGTAGTTTTTTTAAAAAAATTTAATTCCTGCATAGTATTCCATTTTATGTATGTCTAGATGTGTTTATTTATTCTCCTGTTTGTGAACATTTGGATTGTTTCCAATTTGGGGCTGTTAAAGGTAAGGCTCTAAAGAACAATCTTGTACATTTTTTTTTGTCAACATATATTTTCGTTTCTTTTGGGTGAATATCTTGGAGTGGAATTGCTGTGGAATATGGTAAGTGTATAGTTACACTTTCAATAAACTGTCAAACTCTTTTCCAAGTTGATTGCACAATTTTATATTTCTACCAGCAATATATGAGCACTCTGGTTTATGCACACCCTCCCCAAAACTTGGTATAAGATGGAGTCACTGAACTTTTCCATTGATGGGTAAATTTTCTGGTTAAACCTAATGCAATATTTTCTTATAAATTTTTGCTTGAGATAAAGTGACTTAGGGTATAATGGGAATCAGTACTCCCATGTGTCTCTCACAACATATGTTTTTGCCATAAAACAAAATTTTTACTTTTTTAAAATGCAAGATTCTCTATTATGGAGAATAATTAAGACCATAAATAACAAGTACTCTGAGATAAAATTAGTTGAGGCTGCTGTATTCTGTATAAAGATCTGGACAAATGCACTTAAAGGGATAAGAGTTCAAAGGTGGTTTTGATGCATGCTTACATATTACACTCTTAGTAAAGGAAAAAGGTGTTTGAAATACGGGACCAGACTCACATTGATTCTTTTGTTGCTTCTGTCCTGTTCCAGTAACACATTAATGTGCATATCAATATCTCTGCTGGGAAGCAGAATCATTTATTTTTTATTTTCTCACAGCCTGGCTTTGCCTAGTCCCCATTATTTTAAAAAAAGCATTATTTTTTATCATCTTCTACAGTTTTTAAACATTCTTATGGAAATTTTTAAAATTTTTTTAAAAATCCATGGGTTTTAGTGCTGTTCAAATAAAAATACTATTTTAAATTTATAATTAATAGTTAGTTTGAGTTTGTATATACTATGACCTCTAAAACTTCAAAGTAGCCTTAAGTGATATGCAGTTGCCTATAAAAAATATTAAAACTTCTCTGACCTGACAGTCTAAGACTTAACCCTTGAATTAGGACATTAATAAAGAGTTGAGTTGATACTGGATAAAGTCAGCTTTTCTCTCTATCCATCTTCTGCAATTCCATTATGGCACCAGGTAAAGAATTATACGGGGCTCAGCTTCGTTGGGCTGAACCCAGTTTCGGGATTAACTAGTATGGTTCAAGGCACCAATTGTAAAGGAATAATTCAAACTGTTAACAATAAGAATAGTTAAAACCATAAAAAGGGACTAACATCATAAATGACCAAAGTGTCAAGACCATCTGGCCACCTAAGACCATGACTGTGATGCTAGATAGCAAGGTCACAAGCCATGACTCACAGAATCAGTTAAAAATGCAGTGCCTGAATAGTTCTTACCAGCACTCAATTTTATGTTAACACAAGTTCAGTAATAACCAAAGGCCCAATTTTGCAAGGATTAGCAACATAGTTAATATCAGCCTTCATGGCTTAAACAACAGGTGCTTATACTGGCAAAAAAAACTGAAATAATTTCAGTGATTGATGACACATCATGCAATTTTAAATTACTATCATGAACAAATAGTCTGCCACATGGTCTTCTCATTCCCTCGAACCCTGAGAAGGAAACACACAGTCTCTGTGTAAGAGCCTTATGCTATGCAAAAATGTGAACTAGGCCCATGGTTCACCCAAATTATATTCTTGTCTGTTAGGGCATTTACCTGGCAAGAACTCTCTCCAGCTTGTGCTCTTAAAGAGCACATCACTTATTGTTTTAAGCTTATTAGTCACTCTCCTTACAAAGCACTTGAAGTAGTCGACTCCTTTTTGTTCTTTTGCCTAGTGGACAAATATTGTCACAGCAGAACTTGAATCATAGATATATAAGAGAAAGTCATTTTACTCAAGGGAATCTCAGTAAGGTAAGAAACTGACAAGTACAGAGACGAAGGGAATCTAGATAGTTGCCAAATAGAGGTTCTCAAAAGGTTTATAAAGACTATGGAGTGGGATCTTCTAAGTCTTGCTAAGGTGGGTGATCAGGTGGTGTGTAAGATTTAACAAGGAAGAATGATTAATTCATTTTATGATTTCATTCTAAGAAGTGATTTCTTAGACACAGAGTAGCAAAAAGCATCAGAGAAGAGAGGAATGACAAAGCATAATATACCCAGGAAGCTATCTCCAAGTCAGTAAATTACTAATATATTATTAATATTTGATTTGGAAATCCGCGAAGATGAAACTGAAGTGGTCAGAAAGGGACAATAAAGATAAGTTATTCACAAGCCACTTGTATAATTATGTTATGTCTGTGTCACGAACTCAGCCTAGTATTAAGGATGTGTGAACAAGTAAGATGGACATGTCCCTGTCCTCACAGAGTTTACAATCAAAGTAGCAAGGACTGGGAATGTAGGCACAGGAAAGATATTCAACAAATAATAAAAAGAGCGTAGTGTGAGAACATAAAGCTCTGATAAAGAAATTTAAGGTAGCATTTTACAGCAACTTGAAGGCCAGAAACATATTTTGGTTGAGGTGAGGTCTCTTCTGATTTCTGTATCACGTGCTTGGGGTTCTATTGTGTGTTTATTGTGCTTATAGAGTTGTTTATAGATTACATTATACATATGAGAGATATAGAATTGAACTAGAATTTTAAAAATTCATTAATAATGGTGTTGACAAAAGAATGGTGGAAGATTAGAACAAAAGCAGAAATACCATTTAGGAAGCAAATGCTGCACAATAGCCAAGCCAGCTGCAGTAGTAACCAAGATGAGAGGGTTGATTTGAGGAAGTGTTAAGAAGTAAAATTAATGTAATATATATATCAAGGTAGCACAGATTTTACTTTTGATGTGTTCTGCTTTGTTTAAGATGGGAACAGTCAATATTATCCAGGCTAGAAGGAAACAGACATGCTAGAGGTTGAGTAAATTGTTACATCTCTTTGGGAAACAAGGCGGTAAAATATATGAAGTCTTCAAATTATTCGTGCTCATTGACAGCTATTCTACTTCTGGGAATCAAACATATAGAAATAATTGTAAATAAAAGTGTCTTGCACTAAGAAGTTCAATAAAACATTGTTTACAATAGTAAAATAAATGAAAATTGCCTAAATGTTCAATTCAATGGAGGTAGTTAAATAAGTTATGTGGAATTAAAATTGTATATGTTAAATAATATAAATCAAACACAAAATTATATGATCCATAAGATCACACCTATTGAAAAATATGCATTAAAAAAGTGGAAATTTATCAAACTTGTAAGTTTTTACTATTGGTGGTGAGATCATTTTAAATTTTTTCTTTTTAATTTATTTTCAAAATAGTTGAATGTGAACATTTATTATGTTTGTAGTCAAAGAAAAGTTAAATTTACTTTATTATGCTTAGGATGTGGTAACCCATTATATGTGGTGGTAAGAAATAAAGTTAATAATTAATAAAAATTTATACCAGATTTCTGGCTTTCTGGCTTAACATGGGTACTATCAGGAGGAGTATATTTTTGGGGAAAAGATGTGTATAAATTTGATAATCAGTCACTGTACTTCATCATATCAATAGGCTAAAAAAGAAAAATTAAATGCTTAGTATAAAAACACATACTTAAACTCCAGCTACTGCTTCTGTTCCTATTGACCTGATTAATGATCTCACTGATCTTATTGCATAAGGAAATAAAACATATGTTTACACAAAGGCTTGAATACAAATGTTTATAGCAGCTTTATTTGTTGTAACCAAATCTCAAAATGATCCATATGTCCATCACAGGTGAGCGGATAAAAAATTTATGATATATACATACAATAATATACAACACCATATTGCTAATGATATTCAGCAATTAAGAATAATGATCTATTGATGCATGCAACAACATGGATGAATCTCCAAATAAATAAGCCAAGTGAAAGAAGTCAGAAAAAGAGCACTTATTTGATTTCATTAATATAAAAATCTAGAACATGCAAACTAATCTATAGTGACAGAATAAAACTTAGTAGTTTGGTTCATGGGGAAGGAATGGGAGGAACGATTTACAAAAATAATATAAAGCAAGTTTTGGGGGAGATAAGAATTTTGATTCTGGGATTCTGGTGATTTTTATGGATGTTTATAAAGGCAAACCTCACCAAATTTTATATCTTAAGTATGTGCAGTTTATTGTAGGTAAATTATACTTCAATAAAATGTTAAAAATTGAAAAAAAATCAAGTATATTTGTATATACCAGCAATGAAAAAATGTAAGCTGACACAAGTTTCAATATCATCAAAAATATCACATACCTGGGAATAAAACCATAATTCGTAAATCATTACTGAGGAAATTAAAGAAGATGTAAACAAATGGAGGAATATATATGTGTGTGTATATTTGTGTGTGAGTATGTTTGTATGTACATGTGATTAAGGCAAATTTTTGTGTAATCTGACAATTCAGATAGATAAAGTATAGCCAATTCAATCTTTAGAAATAAAAAAAGCTAGAGGGCTAATAATAACATGTATAAAGAACTTATATACTCAGTAAGACAGTATGAAGTTGGCACAAGAAAATAATCATTGACCAATGGAATAGAACAGAGAGTTTATAAACAAACTCTTGTAATGCAGTGGGTAAAGGATAACTTTTTAAATAAATGGTGCTCGGTCAATTGAATATCCATTTGGAAAACAAATGAATCATGAAACCTACCTCACATCACTTTCAAAAATTAATTCCACATGGATTTTAGATTTAATGTGAAAGGAAAAACAGTTACGTTTCTAGAATATAATATTGGAGAGTAATTTTATGATTGCAAGTAGGACATATAAAGTACTAACATAAAGACTGATCATTTGAGTCACATTAAAATGAAGTGTTTATTCATTGAAAGATATCATTAGCGAATGAAAAGTCAAGCCTCAGAGTCAGAGATGATATTGGATGTGTGTATCATATATGAAGGAGGGCTTGTGTCCTGAAGAAAAAAATTGCTTTTGTAAATCAATAACAGAGTATGAATGATCCAATAAATATGGGCAAAACTTGAGTAGACACTTCAGGATAAGGATATTGAAATCATTAATAAACACATGAAAAGGTTCAAGTTCATTAATCACTAACCATCAATCAAACTCCTTCATTACGGGAATGTAAATTGGTATAACCAATTTGGAAAGCTTTTTGACAATACCTACTAAAATATAAAATATTTATATTCTATGATCTAGTAAGTTCATTCTTCCATATATATCAAGCAGAAATTCATACATGTATTCACCAAAAGACATATACTAGAAGTTTGTTGTAGCACTATTTTTAACAGCCTCATTCTAGAAACAACCCAAGTGTCTATTGTAAGTAGAGTGGAAAAATGACTTGTTATATACTTATTCCATAGAATGTTACAAGGGGATGGGAGTGAATATCTGTTGCTACACATGACATTATGACTCTCACAAAGATAAAATTCAGCTAAAAAGGCTGATACTAGGAACAACATACTAAATTATTTCATTTTGAAGAATTAAAAAACAAGCAACAGTAATCTGCAATTTTAAAAGTCACTATATTGTTTACCTTTCAGATAGGGTAATGACTAGGAGACTTCTGTGGTATTTGCAATTTTCTATTTCTTGATCTTGATTTGGTTACAATGCTGTGTTCACTTTGAGAAAATTCACCTATGATTTATGCACGTTTCCGTATGTTATAGTATAGTATCCTGTACTTCTCTACAAAGTTTACCTGAAACAACTTTCAAACACGTAGATTAGTATTCTCAGTAATTTTGTGTTGAGTACGTTTTGAAGTCGTAGAACTTTTTCATTAAAAACTTGAAGAAACATGCAATTTAAACAACACTAAAACATTCAGCAACAATTACAAAGCAAACACATTTATAAAACACACATACAAAAACTTCCAGTTATCACGGTGTTCAATTGTATACCTTTCAAAATATTGTTGCTTTTTAAAAGCTTTGACTTTAAAATTTTCTCTAATTTCTGTTGGGCGTGAAATTCTTGCACATTTCAGCAAGTTATAATCTGACTTTGGTTGAAGTTGATGTAAATTTATCACTGTTATCTCTTAATTGGAAATGTAACTCCATCCCACCTTACATTGTATTCAAACTCTGTCAACTTGAAGTTCTGTCAGGGAAATTACTGTAACTATACATATACACAGTTTTTAATAAAAACAAACCATATCTATAAACCAAATTTTGACATATATCTATGAAATATACATACATTAACCTAACTTCATAAAATGGAAGATATCCGTTGATACCTATGTCTATCATGTAGCACAAACGTTAATCTGATTGGTAATTTTATTTTCCACACAAATGCATTGGTGTCATATAAACAGCCTACATAATCATTTTAGCATTTGAACCTAAATTTCTCCTGCTTTACTATACACTAATAAAAGCAAATTAGAGAAACAAGATCTTTACATTTTTCAAACATATGTTCTGAAATAAGGGAGTAACCTTTGAAAATATGGAGCCTGTAACTGACTCAGGAAGAGAATAAAATGTATTTTGATACTATTCTATCTTCTCACAGGGTTTCTTTAAACTACCAAGCATGAAAAGACAACATTTTTATTTTGAAATAATTTTGTGACTGACTCAAATTCTAATATGGTCACAGTGCTTGCCAAAGATTTAAATCAACAAAAGCGAGTATACTATGACGATAACTATTTTTCTTTCTTGTGTTTGTTACAAGAGGGTTTCTGTCACAGGAAATTGCCCTCTGTTTCCAGTCAAGGATTGTTTTCAAGGAGAATAAGTTTTGCTCAGTTTCTTTCTACCCTGGAGAAGTTTCTTATACATAGTTTAGAAAATAATTGAGAATTCTTCCTGTTCATTCCCAGGTATTCTTTTAAGTAAACTTCTAATATCCCATAAAGGAAGTAAGTAGAACTGGCACAATCTATCTTTTGAGTTGCAAAGGCATCAGATTGGTTTCTACATAAAGGGGAGAAATGCGGGCTACATTTTAATAATTGTATGATTTAAGTTTTTCTGGAAGACATGACCTTGTTGATAATCGTTTTCATCTTTGAATCATCTGTGTAGTCATCATCTGATTCCACGCCCTCTTTCAAAGCTTAATAGCAAAGCTATTTGTTTCATAGTAGTTCATTATAAAAGATGTTTTTAATAAAGTTATTGGTGCTTTATTAATTAGATAGCAATAAAAAGGATAAATAAATAAAATATATAAACTTTACTTTTCTTTTTTTATTATGGTGCAATAAAAACCATAAACTTGTAAAATGCATTGATTGTTTGAGATAAGCTTACATATCTTTAATTCTATCATTTACATGACAAAGAAATAAATACCATCATAATTTGTGTTGAGTAAATTCAGGTATGTTTCCTTCATGAACATTAATCTCCCACACAAACTATATCTGTCACTTAAAATCTCTGTGCTATAGATGATATTCTTTCACATCTTTTGAGAAATTAAAAATCTACTAATCTTTCAAGGTCAAAATCCATAAACATTTTTCTGATAAATATAATGAGATGAAATATCTCCCTCCCCTAAAATGCCATAATATACTATCAGTGTTCCTCCCAGAATATTTAATACATAATCATTTGTTTTTATTTTTTTTTAATCCTTTGTTGTCTTTTGGTGAGGCAGATTTGCCCTGAGTGAACATCTGTTGCTAATCTTCCTCTTTTTTTTTTTCTTCCCAAAGTCCTGGTACATAGTTGTATATCCTAGTTGTAAATCCTTCTAGTTCTTCTGTGTGGGATGCCACTACAGCATGGCTTGATGAGTGGTGTGTAGGTCTGTGCCCAGCATCCAAAGGGGCAAACCCTGGGCTGCTGAAGCAGAATGCACAAACTTAACCAGTAGGTCAACAGGCTGGAGTCCCACAATCATTTATTGAAATAACTTTTATGAAGCATATTTACTCCATTATTTTTATAAGGTAAGTATCCAAAGACTAGAAATCTGAGTCTACAACTAAGTATGATTCCTAAAATGTTTTCACATTTGCATTAAGTATTTATTGTTGCCGTTAATTTATTGAAGTATAAACATAGAATGTTTTTAGGTTTTTTTCAAACTACTACCCGCTGTATTCTATTGAGAAATCACCTATGTACTTGCTTCCATAGAATAATGGGGCTAAAAACGATAACTTAGAGCAATTCTGCATATTTTCTGTTAGTAAGATGAAACATTTTGCATTTTAAGGTTTCAATCGCATGTTTGATTTTAAGCTCACACCTTCGTCCAGCACAAGATAGAAGTAGGTCGACAGCGATTTGGAATCCAAGAGGGATATGCTTTTCTTCAGCCCTCCTCATGATTATATTTCTCTCAGACCTCCCTCCTCTCGCCTTTAACTTGATTCCAATCATGAAGAAAAAATACCCCTGGCCAACGGAGAGGGCAGCTGTATCCAATATGAGAATGAGGTTTGGCGATGTTGTTAAACAATCGGGTGCCTTTAGTGGGAAAAGGAGAGCCCCCAAGTCTCTTTGGATAGAGTAGTGTTAATATCCTTTGCCAATTTGCTAATCTTGTCATCAGCAGTGTTTTCTTATGGTGGTATTTATTAAAACCAACCTGACTCTTCCGTCAGAGGCAATCTTGTGGCTTTTTAGACTCTACTAGCTGTTTCAGATCCCCAAGCCTTCTGAGGTTTCAGGATCTCATAAATTGGCTGAACGTTATCTTGTTTTGTTTATCATAAAACTTGCAGACTGATGGGAATTTCATAACAAGAATCAGGATATGAATCACTTTGATTTGGGCTTTTGAGAATTGAGTGCCTTTGGAGTCAGCTGTGGGCTCTATAATATCCTATTGCTTACAGATACAGGAAAAGTGCTCCATCAATATTTTATAAATAGACATTACATGTTTTTGTTAGGTGTTCTGTTACATGAATGAATGAAAAATGACAATCTATTAAATATATAAAACCACACAGAGCCATATCTAGATTTTGTAGGACTCTAATTATATATAATTTCATAGTCCACAAAATTATAAATGTTAAATTAGATATATCAAAGTAAATATTTGCAATGATAAAATAAATCACAGCAAACAACAAATTATGAAAACATTATATATACCAAAGACGTCATGAAATCTAGAAGAAAATAAAAGATATTGCTTAACTTTCTGAAATAACTATATACTTTACCTACATTTTGGTTGCCTATTTTTTTATTTTCTCTTTAGAATACAACAAATTTGTAAAATAATACTCCACAGAGAGAACAGAAAGAAAATTCAATCTTTTCTTTAGCATGGTTGATTAATATTGTTTATTAGTATTGTTGGGTTAGAGAAATTGCCCTCAGCTTTGCAACTCTTTGTTGGTAATGTCGTGTAAATTTTTAGACTTGTCAAACATAGGAAAACTTCAAGAGTTTTTATTATATGGGCAGAAAGATTTCAAAGTATTTTAAGTATCCTTATGTAATGATTACTCAATTTTTAATTCCTGACACTTATTAACTATTTTGCTGTTAGCATCTTCTTGACATTGGCTTATTATGAATTTGACATCATAACAACATAAGCTGTATTTCAATAAAAATTAGGAGAGTTCACTGTATCTATCAAAGTTAAATAATTCCTCAAAATGAAGCTATTATTGTATTGGTATTCTTTTATTTGCTGTTCAAACTCTCCAAACTGTGTATTACTTACCTATCACTTGCATATTCTGTCTGCTTTTTCATTTCCAGTTTGGCAATGTTCTGATTCTCACAATGTTCTTTTTACTTATTTATTTATTATAATTTTATTTTTATTTTTATTTTTTTGAGGAAGTTTAGCCCTGAGCTAACTGCTGCCAAACCCCCTCTTTTTGCTGAGGAAGACTGGCCCTGAACTAGCATCCATGCCCATCTTCCTCTATTTTACATGTGAGACACCTACCACAGCATGGCTTTTTGCCAAGCGGTGCCATGTCCGCATCCAGGATCTGAACCTGAGAACCCTGGGCCCCCAAGAAGCGGAATGTCTGCGCCACTGGGCGGGCCCCTCACAATGTTCTTTATCTTTTCTTGTGAATTTCATTATCTATAGTTTACTGGCTATTGAGATTTTATTCCCTGTCTTTACAAATTAACCACCAAATTTCTAGTTTCATATATAAGAGTTTTGACATTTCAGATTATGAAATCCTCTTTCTTTGAGTTTATGCTTTGAGTCTCAACTAGAATAGTTTGTTCAATTACATTTTACCTTTATATGATCATTACTTCTGCAAAACAAGTAAATTTAATCAGATAATAACACATTTGGAAGAAGAATTCAATCTCCTTTTAAAATTGATATGATTGTATAGATCTAAATAATTGGATATTACATTCACTAGTATATTATACATATTTACTCATATATTATATAGTTTATGTTCTCACATGATATATATACTCATATGCTATATCTATTGAAAGGATTCTTACAAGAGGCCCTGAAGCTTCAGCTTCACTACTTTCAAGTAGATTTGTCCAAAACAACAATTTTCTCACAAATGGTGATATTACATTAGTATTATACCTGATAAGTCAAAATCAAGCAAAATATATTTGTGAAATTTTTTCATGTAGACTATAAATTTAGATAATTCAGATTTAAAGTAAAATTATTCATTCACTTATTCCTTCATTCACTTAAGAAATAGTAAGTTCACATACATTTTGTGTTCTGAATAGTGGTAAATAAATGAACATAGTCCTTATGTGAGACAGAAAGTACCAATAAAATAGTTAATATAGGTTATAATAAGTTATAATAATTACTATGAAAGTAAAAATAGATGATATGAAAGAAAATGACGTATTATTAGGGAAGGGGACTAGGGAAACTTAGATTGTATGTGTGAAATAGCTGCTGGGGTAACAAGATGTTAAGCTCATCAAATAAATAGTAGAAACTAATAATGAGTATGTGTTATGTTATATTTGTTTCTTTATATTGTGATGATTAAAATAATATCTTTGGATGTAGGACTTCTGTAACGGCAGAAAAAAGAGATCACCAGACCCTCTTCTCATCAAAGGAGCAATTTCACTAGTGAAAATTCTAAAACAAAAATCATTTAAGGCCTGTGCAAATTATCCTAAGGGAACACAGTAAACGGAGAATCATTCAGTCAATCTACAAAATCTTATTGACAACAGCAAGAGCACCCCAGGCACATGAGGCAGGGCCCACTCCCTTACTCCTGTTCTAGCTCTGTGTTATGGAAGCTTTACACAATGTGCTTTCCTTTGGGACATGTGGCCAAGAAAATAAGGTCTCTGCCTCTCAGCTTCCAGTCTGATACTACGATTTCAGCCTAAGGACAGGTTTCTGACATTTTCACCACCACCCCTCCCAGTAGCCTGTAGCAGAAACTCTACTGCAGGCAGGCACAGCTATGAGGATAGAGTCTCCTATGCCCCAACCTGCCTTCACTTGTAGGGCAGAAACTCCACACCAGCCAGAGCAGATTGAGGCTTTGGGGGCCCCCATAACCTTGGCTCCCAGCTTGCTTGTAGGGCAGAAATTTTCACAATAGAAGAGAAAAATCTGAAAGGACCAGGGATCAGCAGACCACCCTGCCCCCAGTGCCTACTCAGAGTGGCTGTATCACTCTGGAAATAAGGAGTCGTCCTCATCTCGCAGGCAGCGAAAAGGGATTCTACCCAGGGTAAGAGCAATGCATAAAGACAAAGAGTTCTGCAGCTCTGCCTGAGGTGACTGACCCTATTTGGAACAAAGCTTAGAGAAACTCCATGTCTAAAGGCATTGTTGAAAACATTGGAAATTTTGGGGGAGACCAACGAAGAGGAAAATAGTAGTTCCCTGATGCAAGCAGCCAAAAGTTGAATAGAGAGACTCAGAGGACATGATAGTCAAGAAGAGCTCTCCTGTGATCACAGTCCACTGTGGGAGTGAGAAAGGCTGTGCCTTTGCATCAGGCTGCACATACTCAGAGGAAATCAAAACAGGATACGAGGAGGATGGGAAAGCATTCCCCAAGCTTCACCCAGAATAATCAACACAAGACAGAAGTTTTACTAGCACAAGGTGCTTAAACAGAACCTCTGACCAAACACTGACTGAAAATGAGTTACTCTGACCCAGTAGCAACTCCTGGGAAACTGGGCTTAAAAACAAAATCATACTCATCCCTGTCAGTCTGGAAGATTGTATGCATGCCCGCGGCTGCACCTTCTCATCAACAATGGGTGAGAGAAGCTTTGAGCTGCTAGTCCCAGGCTGAATGTCGGGGGGAAATTTAAAGTCCCTGAACTGTAACGGCAAACTCCAAACTATACACATATCCAAGTATATGTGAAAAAAAAATTAACTGGCTAAGGGACTTAAGCAGAATCTTTGATCAGAAAATGGCTTATGACAACCCAGAGGTGACATATTGGTAAATAAGTTGAAAGATAAAAATAAAGAGAGAGGGACTGGCCCAGCAGTGTAGTGGTTAAGTTCCCATGCTCCACTTCAGCGGCCCAGCGTTCGCAGTTTTGGATCCTGGCCTCAAACCTAGCACTGCTTGTTAAGCCACACTGAGGCAGCATCCCACATAAAATGGAGGAAGATTGGCACAGATGGTTCCTCAATGACAATCTTCCTCACAAAAAAAGTAAATAAAGTGGGAAAAATATGAGCAGGTACACCAGAGGCTGCACACTACATGAGAAATACTTTTCAGAATAACTTGAGCCAAATCACTTGAACAAACAAACAAAAAGACTAAGCAAATAATGACAATAACAACTGCCATGGGGAGTAGGAAGGAAGATGGGGGTCATTATCCAGATTTGTTACATTATATTACTAAATAGGTGAGTTTTGTAAAACGAAAAATGAAGAGATATCAAGGCAAACAAATAAACAAAAACAAAACAAAGTATAAAAGTGCGATCCACACACAAAAACAAAAGAACAGGCACTAGAAACTGGCTTCAAAGGAGCCCAAAGGTTGACTTAAGATACAAGTATCTCAAACCAACTATTTTAAATATGTTCAAAGAACCAAAGGAAACATTAAAAAGTATAAAGGAAGATATGAAACAATGTCACATCAAATAAGAGAATATTATTAAAGTCCTTACAATAAAAAGGAACCAAATGGAAACTCTGTAGTTAAAAAGCATAGTACGTGAAACGAAAACTTTACCAAATTGTCTCAACAGTAGATTTTGGCTGACAGAAGAAAGAATTAGTGAACTTGAATACAGATCAATAGAAATTATACAATCTGAAAAACAGAGCAAAAGAAAAATGAACAGAGCCTTAAAGGAATGTGGTACACCATCAATTCCACCAAGATATGAGTAATAGGATACTGTAAGGAGCAATGAGAGGGAAACACGGAAAATAATATACAAGGAAATAATTGCAATGGCTGAAAGCTTCCCATAATCTGAAGAAAAACATTAATCTACATATCCAGAAAACTCAGCAAATTTCAAAAAGGGTAAATTGAAAGAGATTTAACCCAGATAGAAAACAGCTAAAATAGTAAAAGCCAACTTTAGAGAGAAATTCTTGAAAGCAGTGAGAGAAAAAATAATACATAACTTACTAGAGAACCCCAGTAATACTAATTATTACCCAGAAAATAGTAGAAAAGTGGGCAAAAATGTTGAAGGGACCCAACGCCTATGAAATTCTTTAGTAAGTAGGTTGGTGGGTAAGTATCTACATTAGTGTTAATGAATCACTTATATTGAATATAAGAAAGAGTGGAATCCCACAAATTCATAAAGAAAATGTGTGCTCTCAGTTCTGCAAATAAATGCCATAGGGTAAAAGGGATTCATTTAGAACTATTTAAACTAAATGACTAATTAATTCATATCCTATTTTATATGCTAATAGGGCAGTATTGTTTGTATTAATTTAGGTAAAAATGATGAAATAGTTGATAATATTTATTAGCATGATATTGATATGGAAATTTAACTAATAATGAAGAAAAATAATAAACCCCTATGTAGTTTCCACTTATTTAATAACATGAATTTAATGTAAAATGCATAATTGTTTCTGTAACAGGAAATAATTAAAATGGATAAAATCTCTTTGTTGTGGTTTATATTTATACTTTTCATCCACCTACTAGGAAATCTTAGAGTTCCACTGAAGGAGAAAAACACATGATAATTGACAAGCAAAATGTCTTTTAAAAAAGTAAACAGAATACTTATCGATACGTAAACAAACCATTGAGTACAGAATTTATTACAGGACAGCTTTATTACAGGGCAGGACAAATGTTACAGGAAGAAGCAAAATATATATGAATACATGAGATTTAATGAGTATAATTTCAAACTAAGAACATGGCCTGTAGTTTTCCTTGCATATATACTTACATAAAATATTTGGTTCTTAATTGAACTCCATTTAAGTGTAATAATCTGACCAAAACTCTACCTTGTGAAACATTAATAATTCTTCTCTAATTATTTCACACAAGAAATTAGATCCAAAAGAAACTCTCATAGTGGGAAACAAGGGTTTTGCTCTTTTGTCTCTTCCATATAGTTTTTATGTATGTCCAATTATCAGTTATCATCAGATGTTATAGGCAAAAAATCAAAACACAGTGAATAACCTGACTAACCACTGTGCAAAGACAAATCAGCTATATCTCCCATACTTGTTTTACTTTTATTATCTTTAAAGAAATTAACAATTGGCCCTACAAAATTAAGTCATTGTGTATCCCCTCTTAATCTCGACCCTCTCTTTCCATCTCATTTAGGAATGGTATTGTTGGTAATAAGTTTTCGCAAATATACCTATGTAAGTTTTCCACATTTATAAACTAATACGGAACATTTTTACATATTTTAAATTTTATATAAATATTGGATTTATCATTCCAAAACTTTTTTTGACATCTCTCTGTTGTTAATGCAACTCTGATTCATGATTTTAACCATTGTATAATGATTCATTTGATGACTATACCACATTTTTTGTTAAATTTAATATTTGAATATTTAGATTGCATATAATGGAGGGGAAAAACTCAGTAACATTAACCTAACTAAAGAGGATGTTGCTTTCTCCAAGTAATGTTTATCCACAGAGGGTTAGTTGCTCACTAGTGTTGATTCCACAGTCCATGGATATCCATATTGAAGCCTATGTGATTTTCTTTGTCTTCCCTCTTAATTGAATTATGGAGACCATAACTACAGACATTAAGATCACTTTGAAAGGAGGAGGATGAAGAAAGGGAAGTTCATAAAGCTATGTGTCAGCCGATCTCCCTTTCAAAGAGCTTTCCTGAAAATCCCACCCAAAGTTTCCCACATGTATATCTTTTACCAGTACCATGTAATACGGATACTCCTAACAGCAATAGAGAATTGGTAATTTATTTTCCTTCTTGGCTGGACACAATAAGAACCAAATAAAATCAGATTTATGTTTTTAAGAAACAGAGAACAGATAATGTTTATAATTTTTCTATGAAAAACAATGCCACAATAACAGTCTTGTACACTTATTTTTGCACATATGTATATGCATTTCTCTAGGACACGTATAGCAGTGTAAATGCAGGATCATAGATTGAATGACAAAGTAATTTATTGCCTAAACTGGGATCATTTTTAGAACAAAAAGAAGAGCTATTAATTACTATGCCAGGAATACAGGTGAATACCGGGACTATTCCACGTAAAAGTGATGTTTAGAGTCATTCTAGTCATATAGTATATGACTCTCGAAATTAACTAGACATTGATAAATTACAAATTAGTACTAACAGTATTTGAGATTTTCCTTTGATCTCCATTCTAGTCAAAACTTGGTTTAGTTTTTTCCAGTATGATATATGACAAATACCTTATGGTACTAATTAGCATATCCATGGTCACATGGGAGGTTTATGTTTATTGTCCATTCAGGCTTTTTCTCCTAAAATTTCTAAACAGATCTATTACCTATTCTCTTTTGGATTGTTTGTCTTTGCTCAATTGAATTTTAGTAAATCTTTATATAGTTTTATGATCACCCCACAGAGGTGTTATGGATCCTCAACCAAAATTAAGGTTAATGTGAAGAATGGTGATATACACACACACCAAGACAGTGTGAAAGAAAGATGTGCATAACAAACTTTATGCCAAGGAAAAAGTAGTCTTTCCCCTCTGGCCCAAAATTGGTTTGAGAAGGCAGGCAAAGATGACTGACTTGTGGTTTTTGTGGTGGAAAAGCATGAGGTGTGGCTGAGGGTTCCCACATATGGTTTAAACTTTAAGCTCCTGACAGCACCAGAGAAGGGAGCACTCAAATTTTCTTATCAATTTCCTTAGATATGGGAAAGAATGGGAAGAAGGAGGAGTGAGGCATCAAAATTATCTGCAGCCAAAGATCAAAAAATTGTCAGATTCCTTATTATAATTAACTTCTGATGGTTGACTTATGAATGAAATGTGTCATGTTTCATTTAACTGAATTTTAACTTGTTTAAGTAAACCATTATTGCACTCTATATGGCCTGTAGACTGAAACCGACAAGGGAGGTGAAAATTAAATTGAAAGCCTTATTTAAGAGCCCAGCATCGTGTATTCTGGGAAGTAAAATTAGTGCCCTGGTCATTATCAATGATGTCTGGACCACTATAAAGGGAACAAAGAGTGTCTTGATGAGGCCTTGTATCATTGCTTTAGTAGGCATAGAGACATGTATGACCTTGATTTGTATTTTGAGTATCTGTGACGCAAAACAAGATCTCTCCCTTAAATAATGTCATTGTTGCTGCCATTCACCAGCAGATGGCCAAAAAAATCTGTGTAAATACACATATATTGCTTACTTTTGGCCAAGGCATCCATTGCCAAGATGCCTGCTTGATGTTTGGCTAATTGTGCTAACCCTTGGGTCTCATCCTTTATTAGGCATGTCCTGGTTAAGGGATGAAAAAGCAGCAACTCCTTGCTGAGCTTCATGATGTTTAACGATGGTAGTATCATCTATAAAGTGTGTAAACTCCCTTTGTGGTTCACTCAATTGATCCCAGGTAACCAAGTGTCTTAGTCCATTCAGGCTGCTATAACAAAATACCACAGATTAGGTGGCTTATAAACAGAAATCTATTTCTCATAGTTCTGGAGGCTGGAGGTCCAAGATCAGGGTGCCAGTATGGTCAGGTTCTGGTGAAGCCCCTCTCCAGGATTATAGACCATGGACTTTCAGCTGGGTCCTCACATGGTAGAGGGTGCTAGGGAGCTCTGTGCAGTCTCTTTTATAATGGCACTAACCCCCTTCATGAGAGCTCCACCCCCACGGCATAAGCACCTCCCAAAGGCCCCGCTTCCTAATACCGTCATATTGGCCATTAGGATTTCAACATATGAACTTTGGTGGGACACATTTGGATCACAGAACCAAGGATCTGGGAGAAGGGTGACCTCCTCCAGCTCTGGGACTGGCAAAAGAGAGAATAGGGAGGCCAGCTCTCCTGCATAGTGGATCTACCAGAGGGCCCAGGTTTGGCTCTATTTGAGGGAAACAGGCTTTTGTGGCCATGACCAACGTGTGGGGCTGCTTCTTGTGACTCAAGGCATAATAAGCAACTGGTACAGAGGGTCAGGGGCTCAGGGACCATCAGACACCCTGTTTCCAGGCAGGCTTAGAATGTGGCCAGCAATTGTCCCTCTAACTATCATAAAATGGGCCTGAGGAAGGAATTTTGTTCTGTCGCAAGCACATGGGCAACTTCTGAACATCATAGGTGGTCCTGAGACCCCAGCAGCCATGAGAGGAGGTTGCTAAAACCTCTAAAGAGATGAAGTCTCTGGGTGGGGTTAATGGAAGTACCTGTTGTATTTCAATTTGGACATATTGTAGAGCCTTTTGCTGGAGGGGGTGCCACACAAGCTGTGGTGATTTACAAGTAACAGCAAACGAACTGAAGTAAAATTTGTCAAGGAGAGGCATGCTGCCTATAGAACTCGAAAAGGGCTAAAAGATGTTGGGCTTGCATTAACTTTGTGGGTGCTGAGGGGGTCAATGGCTATTAGCTGACGTTGTCAGGGATAGAGTGGCCCTGGCTTTAGCAAACAATTTTTAGGAATTTCACTGAGATGATGGGACCTTGCACTATGTCTGGGGTAATTGTCCATCCCCTTCTAGTTAGCTCCTTTGTGTTCAAACAATTATCTTCAGAGGACGATTTTGTCTGTGTGATATGATACCCGTGGTCCTGGAGGAAGTTGGATGTAGTTGAGATCCTGCCTGCAAATGTTGTGTGTTGGGCCACTGAGGTCTCTCACAAGTATTTGAGCAAAGTTGTATTGTGTCACTTTGGAGGTGCAGGCAAAATACAACTGTATTAGTTACTTATTTCAGCTATAACAAATTAACTCCTTAAATCCATCTGTAACCTTAATTTATTCAGTCGCGTAATATAACAGGCTATTGACAGGTGCTGGGGATTAGGGTATGTATTCTCTAGTATTCAATTATCCTGTATTGCAAGAATTACGAACATCCATCTTACTGTTGCTTATAGGTATCTTGCCTCCATTTCCTTCAAAAATCTTGTCAAATTTTGTCTATTTTGTTAGTGTTAAATAAATCATTTTGTATACCATCCATTCATTTATTTGATAACTCTAACTCACAGTAGGTTTTTTCCTCTTGTGTTTTACAGTTTTGGATTGTGAGCTCATTATTTTGGATCATACTCTGAGAAAAAATGTTTCTGGTCATCCTTCTCGGATGATGGTTTTTTCTTTTTCCTTCCTAACCTTTTCTTTCCATCTTTCTTATTGTCTTCTTATGCTGATTCCTTTATTTTTCTAGCCAGCTCTCGGCTGAGTATGAAGCCTTTCAAGGATGCTAAATATAAATATATATCTCAATTCTAACCTGCTGCTTCTCATGTTCAAAGAATCAATTCCTGTCCTCAATAAGGCATCAAAACTTAAATTTCCAGATTCCTAAAACTAACAACCTGTACCATGAAATACTCAGATTATTTAGTGTTCTTTTTTTCACTTGATTTTAACCCCTGGAAATTTCCCTTAGTTTCTTTGAAAATTATCTAGTCATTTATGGGATGTTCTGAAGCATTTCTAAACGTGTGTAGTAAGAGAGTTTCAAATTATCTAATCTTTCATATTAGCCTTCCTTGTGAATTTATGATACCTTTTTTGTATTTAAAGTCTTTTAAATAGAGAAAACATTGGTACTAATAGCTGACAATGAGGCAGTGATTTATCAGTTTACTATGTATACATTATATACTTTATTTTAATCCTCTCAGCTCTGTAAAATACATAATATTAATGTAATTTTTTTCAGATAAGTAATCTGTGGCTCATTGACATTAATTGGAAATTCTAATTTAGGTTGACCTGATTCTTCATTCAATCATTCATGCACGCCTTCATCCATTTACTTAACAATACATGCACAGTCTAGGGGGAGAGACGGATATAAAACAAAAGTAATTGAAACATAATTATCCAATTGTAGTTGTAAGGATAACTATGAAAACAAATTACAGTTTTCAATGACAGCTTATAGCCAATGTATGTCATCAAAGGAGACTTCCCTAAGGAAGTAATGTTTAAACACTGACAAGAATTTCTATCAGTACAGACTATGTTAAGGTTGTGTGTATATATGTGGTGTATGAGTGTGTGTGTGTGTGTGTGTGTGTGTCTGTGAGAAAGAGAGAGAAAGAGAGATGGATGAGGGAAAAGTGCTCACTTTGGCATGTAAAGGTATTTTTAGGCTATGACATAAAAAGCCAAAGGGTATTGTCTTAAGCAGTCAGTGAAGAAACTTCAAAGGAGTTACAGTTATATAGCTACAATGGGAGTACAATAGACACACACCAATCCCAGAAACAGCTAACACCAAATCAAGGCAAGTAGGATATTTCTATCCCCTTACTTCTTTTTCACGATGAGCTAAGAACATGGCAAAAACAGTAGATACCTACTGGAAGAAGAGAGAGAGAACTGGAATGCATGGAAATGGAAATGAAGCACTCAAGATACCACATAACTTCCCAACTAAGGACTCAGACTTGAATTAGCCCAAGCAGAAACAAAAGAGATGTTTTAGATGTTCCAATTTTAATGAACAGTCGTTTATATGACTCTTAGTCTATGCAGGTCCTGTTCTAAGCAAATTACAATATCTGAACAAAACCTTATGAAGTGAGTGCTATTATTTTTCTAATTTTACAATGAGAAAAGTGAAGGATGTGCTAAGGATTTTCTCAAAAGCACAGAGTTATCAAGCATTGGTACTGGGATTTGAGTCTGGGCAAACTGTCTGGAGAATCCATAGTCTAAAATCACCATGTGCTGTCGCCTTCTAGGACTTAAGACTTAGTAGTTATGCAAGTGAAACTGTTTTTTGTAACTGGGTATGATCTGATAAGTTAATATTTTCTAAGAGCTCTGAAAATAGCTCAGTTTTCATTCAGAGACAGAGGAAAAATGAATGTGAAGATTTATAGGTATTGAAGGGGGAGGCAAGATTTACTTTATGGTAATACTCTGCTTAGTTCACACTTTCAATACAACAGTTAAATATTTCCTTCAGACCAGATTTGGGCTGCTTAGGACACCTTTGGCTTGAGAACTATTTTATTTTAAAGCACCTTGAATCAAACTGTTTCTTGCCAGAAGCAATGCCAATCTGGAAAGGCTAGAGCTACACCAGTAGGTACTAAAGCTGAGATGGCAGCATGCATTATTAGAAAAAGGACAGTTTTGACTGTCAAAGGAGCTACTTCAATCAGCCGTCTGCAGGAAGAAATCTCTGAGGAAATTATGAGGGAGCATTGCGGGAGAATCAATTCAAACGTTCCTCAAACCCTTAAACTACCAATGGCAGGTCAGGACAGTACGAGTCAACGAGGTACTTCCTGATCTGTACTGCTCTTCCTTCTTGTGACTGGACCCCTACAGAAACCAGAAGTCCAAGTAGGGGATGGGTAGGAGTAAAACACAAAGAGGGAAACACAAGCCTGGTGCGCCCTCGTCCCTCACTGTAGCTTTGCAGCTTGAAGTACTGCCAAGTAGGGAGAGAGCAAACTGTTTTCATATGAGAAGTTTGACATCTTTATCATTAGAATGAAGTAGAAATTTCATTCACAGTAAAGGGAGTATTATGTTATCTGAGGGTGACTAAAAAGTTTGGGAACTATCTGAACTTTCATATAAGGAATCATGGAAACCTAGCTGCATGGAATGATTTTGAATGGACATTGGGGGTAAATAGTAATGTTTCCTATTTGCACCCTCTGTAGAGCTGTCTTCTTTCAATGTGATAGCTATATATAAAGATGTAGATATAATGATAGATAATTTTAGATTATCTTAATTAAAAAACTGTTAAGTAAAAATGGTCATGAACTGGACCCATGAAGTAAAGCTGAATTAATTTCCACAGGAAGTAGAAAGAGTAAGGCCAGTTCCTAGTCTCAATGTAGTGAAAAGAACACTAATCATAAAATAGGAAGAAAAAACGAATTCTGGAAATTTGAATAAAAAATAAATTTCAATGTTAAAGATGAATATTATGTCAGAAAAAATCAGAACAAAAATTGCAAAATGTCTATAAAACAAAGAAAAAACTCATGTCAGAACATAAAATAAAGCCATGCTTTGATGAATTGTTTTTCAAAATAATGCTATTTAAATAAGTAAAGTATTTTAAATAGTAATTTAGCAAAAGTGTAACAAAATAAAGACTATAATAAAATAATAAAAGTAATAACTGAAGATGAAATTAGAAATTAATAAATTAATAAAATATAAAGTATAAGATTATAGACATTTTAACATTTCTCAGAAAATATAAGATGAAATGAACTCATTTAACAGTTAAATTAAGGAAATTAGATCTACTTATAGATATGTATGGTTTTTAATATACATAATTCTCAAAAATTTGTCAATATAATTTATAAAAACTCCAGGATTTGGTTTACTTCTGGAAAAAGAGGCAAGGTATAAGATATATTTATAATATTTTCTGTTTTTAAACATTAAAAAGGCAAAATTCAGTATCAGTTTCACTTGAATAATGGTGTATGGATATATTGATTTTGTTATTTTGTGTGATTTATGTATTACCTAATTAAAATACATGTTTCCTGGAGCTGGCCCCATGGTGTAGTGGTTAAGTTCACACGCTCTACTTTGGGATCCCAGGGTTTTCAGGTTTGGATCCTTGGCGCAGACCTAGCACTGCTCATCAAGCCATCATGTGGCAGCATCTCATATACAAAATAGAGGAAGATTGGCACAGATGTTAGCTCAGGGACAGTCTTCCTCAAGCAAAAAGAGGAAAACTGGCCACAGACATTAGCTCAGGGCCAATCTTCCTCACCAAAAGAATAAATAAATAAAAATTTTAAAAATACATATTTCCTCATAAAATATAAACAATGAGATCAAAGGAAATTGAGTCAATCACATAGACCTACTATCTGTCATTGAGAAAAAAATTGGGTAAGTTACAGTCACTACCTGAACAAACACTACACACACACACACCCCTACTAAAATCGCTAAAGCCAAGAGAAAAAACATAGGGGTTTATATAAGCAAAGCCTACCAAAATTTTAAGATTATCAGTTGATACTATTCAACTTGTTCTAGGGCATCATGGATTTAGGAAAGCTCCCAATATCCTTATATTCTTTATCATAACAACTCTATAGAACAGAGAGAGCACACAAAAGAACTATACAATTCTCATGTGTGAATGGTGATTTAAAAAACCAATAAATATTAAAATTATCTGTACAATGAAATAAAGCAATGAGGTAAATGTTTTGGTGTGGAGATGAAAAGATATGCAAATTATTTGTGATACACACTATGTGTGTATGTATATATACATATTTATGAATATGTATATTGACATCATAATATTCTCGATATATTCAAGGAAGACTAGGAGGAAAACAGAACTTTCATTGTAAATTCCAATATACTGTTTTTGTTTTGTTCACATGATATTTTTTTTCTATTAATGCATTATTAGTCAATTTTTGAAAGTTGAAATATTTAAAATGACCAGGAAGAAGCCATGGGTTGCTAAGAATGAAAGTAACAAGGAAACTGGCTGAACCAATCAAGAGAGGAATCTAAGTAAATATTTTTCTTAGGGTAATATAAGTGGGGTTAAATTCAAAGAGACTTTTTTGAACATATTTAATTGGTTAAATCTGGGTGTAGTGCCAACAAATGAACACACCTGGATTTTTTCTCTTGATTCTGTGCTGAGAAAATATATGAGCAATCATCTGCGCCGTCTGCTGTCGACCATCTGTTGAGGGAAGGGAGTGGACCCATTGGTATTATATTTGTTTAACAAAACACTATTTTAAAAATACTACAGAGCTACAGAGCTAGCAAACACATGGAGGAAAAAAATTTTTGGAGAACTGCTACCTTTAGCACAAAGAAAAGTGAATAATTCTCATCACAGTAATCTGCAAAGCTAGAAACTAACTTTTCAAATAATAATGGGAAGGTAAGTTCATATTGGAAGAAAATTGAGTCAACTTACCAATGGGTAGCTGAAATTTACTTTTTAATTTTAAAGTTTACTTATTATCTTTAGTGTTTATTTCTTCTTATCACCATTCACTTTCCTCATCACAGAAATGTGATTTCTGACCCAATAACTCCAATACAATTTTTCTGAATTCTGTCATGGATGACCACTTCCTGGCCATTTCCTGGGCACTTTTCAAATGTGATGTTTGTAACATCTGGAAATATTTTTTATGCGTGGATTTTAAATCTTCTCTTCCTGTTACTTTTACACTACAAGCTCTTGATTTATGCCTCCCTTTTTGTCAGCTTTAATCTTTATGTTTGGTTCTACTTTCTTTTTGCAACTCTTAAACCAACCCAGATTCTCAGGAACCCACCCTTAACCCTTTTGCCTCTTATCCTATAAACTCAACAGATATTTTTGAACCCTATTTATGTCCATGTTTATAACCACCTTTATCTGGTGACTGTATTATTCTACCTAGGAGAAGTTTTGACATGAATATCACAACGGTAACTCCAGCTCAGCTGGATTTATCTACTCCTCAAAATTTATTCTCCCACACATTTTGCTCTACTTCAATAAATCTACTTCTATTGTTTGCATAGAGGTGTTATCCCATTAACCTAGGCGTTTGTTTTGTTTGCTTTTCTGTATCAGCGTTTTATTTTAAAATAAAAATGTCAATTTAAGAAATGTGAAGTTAAACCTCCATGATCCTAAATTTGAATAGGAAATATAAGAATGAACTCATGATGTATTTTTTCCTTAATAAGAATGACTATTTACTTTTTACTGAAAAGTCCTAGTAACCCAGTAGCAATGATAACCTCTGGTGTCTTAATTATCATGTCCAAATACCATTTTCAATTAAAAGAAGTCAGGAGTCCAAGTAGAGATGACGGAATACTTGGAAGATGAATCTAGAGCATTATCATACAGTAAGGCAGAAAAGTCATAAAAACTACTGCAATTACGTCTAAAGGAATCTGAGGAAATTTGAAGAGATTCACACTGGCCAACAATAGGATAATTTTCAATAACAATAGTAACTGCAATGGATGGACCTCTCTGTGTTGACAATGATTCAGAAACAAAATAAAGCCTCTTTGTCAACTTTTAGGCAATGCTAGTGATATTGCTAGATATTTTTGATACTAATAAAGAAAGATGGGGTGGTGCAAAATCAGGCACTTATTTTCCTTTATTGTAAGAATCTTTGTTCAAGGTAATACAAGAGCCAATGAAGAGAATTTTCTCCCTATAGAAATATTCTGGCTAAAAAGTGAAAGAGGAATGGAATTAGAATATTTCCACTTTGCAATCCCTAATGAAATAATAGTTCCAAGCAATGATAAACAATGGCTGCTTATATCACATAAACAGAGAAAATTAGACATTGCTTACTTTATCTTGAAAGTGCATAAATAAACCTCGCCTGAATCTGATAAAGTCTCAAGATCTAACTGCCAGGAAATAGAAACCAAAAGGCCAGAGCAACACTATAAATAAAATCAGGAGCACGCAAAATCTAGAAAGTGGGAATTCTGTAGGAAAATTACTATGTTATTTAACAGATAAATTGCAAAGCAAAAAGAAGGAGAGGGAAAGGAAATGATATTCATAAAAGACTTAAGATGAAACACTAAAAATATATACACTTTGTTTCTTGAATCCAACAAATAAACTAAAATAAATAGACAAAGAGATTTGAATATTGATGAGATATTTGACAACATTAAAGAATTATTTCTTTATGTATTATATGGCATTTTGATACTTGAAGATTGTACACATATTTTAATCACAGGTAATGAAGTTCTATTGAATACATAACATTATGTCTGGGATTTGCTTTCAAATAATCTAGGAGGGGTAAGTGAATGAGAGTTTAAATTAAACATCATTGTCCACAGTTTGATTATTGACACTGGGTGATAAACACATGGACATTCATTATAATATGTCATTATTTATAGGGTTTTTTGAATTTTTTATAAAAAGTTAAAATAGTGCCACTCTCTACAGAGAGCATAGAAACATTTAAAGGAATAGAAAAAATACTTTAAATATTTTATATATAGTTATAGAAGTTTGAGAGGATATTGTATCCAAAATATAGCAGTTTTTTATTAAAAAAGAGAAACCAGAAAATGAAACAATTTCTGGAAATTTTATTAAAAACGTAATTTTGAAATTAAAAAGAAAAGAAAAGACTTCTTGTTTTGACTGGATAATTAAACTATAGCCCTAAAAATAATACATTATCTATAAGGTAAATTGAGGAAATGAAACAAATGCAGGAAAAAAATTACAAAAGCATTGAACAATTGATTTAAAAAAACACAGGAATAAAGACAAAGCCAAGAGATTCATCATCCATGTTACCAGAATTCCAAAACAAGAACTAAAGGGGAACTACAAGAGGAGTTGTCAAAGAATGAAAAGAAGAGGATTTCCAGAGTTGTTGCTTCCCTATTTTTTTATCTCAGGCAGATCCATCCCCATGGCCCTAGCTCCAAAATGAAGAATGTACATCTGCACGTGAATGAACCACAATCATCTAAAACTCAACAGGACTTACAACGGAGCTTATCATTTTCAGGCAAAAACAGAGTAACAAATCTTACAGTCAAGTCCTCTGCTTGTGAGTGTGAGTCATTTAAAAGTTATCTAAATTTTCTGAACTGTGTAATCCTGGAAAAGTACTTTAATATCTCTGAGCCTCACATGTAAGTAAAGAAAACTAACAGAACCCCTCTCATAGAGTTCTTTTAAACTTTAAATGAAAGAATACATACACAACCCATAGCACTGATTCTGGTACATGTAAAGAGAATAATATAGTCATTGCTCAGTTGTAGTATTATTATAAATATTAATATCATTAATATCATTATTATAGTCCTTTGTAGATTACAGGTCTTACCATCATCCATCCAGTAACTCAAGATAAAAAAAACTGTTTCCACAAATTCCTTCTTCTGCAAAATTTTCACATTACATAAATTTCCAAGCCCGTTTTGTTAATTGACCTAAAAAAACCCATTGTTTTTTGTTTGTTGGTTTCTTTTTACTATGGCCATTTTTACAGTGGTATCTGGTGTTCTTTCCATAATTTTTATAAATTGTTGCAATTTTTTAACTGATACCACTGACTCCAATCTCAAGGATTTTATACAGTGCCAGTTATGATCTTCCCACTGATTTCTACCGCAACACCCTTGTGTACTAACTCCCTCTGCATGCTAACATCTAGCCAGCATTAAAATAATTGCAATGAGTAGAAAGTGGTATAAACCCCTGCCATTTGTATTTGTACTACTTTTCTTTCTCCTGAGAATACTAACTTTCCCTTTTCTTTTCCTCATTCCCTTTTCACTCCTTTCTAACTTATTAACCCCAAGGTATACTTCAGTTATCTTCTCTGGAAAGCCTTTCAAAAAACATCCATTCAATTTTTCCAAAAATCGCGTTAGTGCTTCCCTTCTTTGCTCCATTAGCATTCATAATTCTATCTTATTATAATTCTCACAATATCATGACTGCTTGTGTCCTTATCTGTCTCTTCCAAAAGACAATGTTTTATATATCTTTATAAACACATCAGCTCATATAATACATTGCATGAAATAGGAACATTGTAAATATTTGTTAAATTGAATTTATTGAAATTACCAAGAATAAAGATTAAATGCAAAGAGCACTTTTGTGGAATGCAAAATTGGCTTAAATGTAAAACTTTTGGCAGAAAAGAATCTTGAAAAGTTGAAATCCAAAGAGATAAAGTAGAAAGTGAAAAATAATCCAGAGTGGCAGAGAGAGAAAAGATGAACAGAAATAAAATATTAAGCAAAGCAATGAAGAACAATTTAATGAGAAAAAAGGAAATTATAGCCATGTGTTACCTTTATGTGACAAGTATGACAGTTTTTAATTTTACTGATCTCCCCTATTGCTACTTCAAGGATGGTCCTATTTTGCATTATGTAAAGCCTGGAATGCCAGCCCTGATGTTTAGTGGTTAGATTTGGTGTTCTCACTGAATTGCCAATGTTTGTTTCCCCGAAAGGGAACCACACCACCCATATCAGTTGTCACACTGTGGCAGCTGTGTGTTGCTGTGATGCCGAAAGCTATGCCACTGGTATTTCAAATACCAGCAGGGAGACCCATTGTGGACAGGTTTCGATGGAGCTTCCAGACCAAGACAGACAGGAAAAAATGGGCCATGAAAACCCTATGAATAGCAGCAGAGCATTGTCTGATATAGTGCTGGAAGATGAGAGGATGTCACAAAAAGACTGGCAGGGTTTCCCCCTACTGTACACAGGGTGGCTAGCAGTTGGAATTGACTCAATGTCACTAACAACAACAACAAAGTCTGGAAATATGAATTCCTGCCATGTCATGTATCATAGTGAGGTAAAACCACAGAACATTTTACTTCTGATTGTCCCATGACTATATAGACTCAGATTGTGAATTTTATTCAAAAATCATAAAACGTTATTGTGCTATTTTTATGAATTATGGAAAGAGTTTCATTGTATATGCCAACTATTATTGCCTACCAAATTTTATTAAACATAAAAATAAGTTACTATAAATTCACTTAAATGTGTACTGAAAAATAAATCAAAATGTTCTGTAAAAATAGGTTAAATTATTTTAACAGAATGTGCATTTAGTTGAAAAGCCTTCTCATAAGATTTGACTTTCTAACTTTTCCATAGAGAATTTTATTCCTTAGAAGAGTTATGAAGAGTAATTTCACTGAGTTTGGAAGTGACACTAGTTTGGAAGATGGTATAAATATTATTGATAGGAAAAAGCTATAAAAATAGTATTTGGGAAACGTAACTGAAATAAAATGAAATTTTATTTCTTTTAGAACAGAAAGAATTGAAAAAATACTCTAATGAGTAAAGGGCAAGATGTTGAATGAAAAAATACCTAAAGTTAATCAGATTCCCCATGAAGAGAAAAAAATATGCTATGAATTTAGAGTACATATTAATAGAAAAAGGAAAGATAATTTAAAATAGTTTTTAAATTTTTTTAAACAAACTGATAAAAACTTCTCACTTTCTATCTTCTTTACATTTTTTAGTTGAATGAGTTTAAATGATAAAATATTATTGATTTGTCGCGTTTTAAATGTATGTGAATGAGAGAGAGAGAGAATATATATGAGTAAAAGACACTATATTTTAACTGACAACTTATATCCTGTATTGAAATAGTACTAAACCTGAAAAGTTTATGATTAGTAACTTAAATTTGCAATAGCAACCAAAAGAAAGCTATATCACAGTCACTTATTGTGTCACTGACCCTTCCCGTACAAGTAATTGTGATTTAAGACTATGATCTTGGAATTATTGCTAATAGCATATTCTATTATTTTCGAGGTTATTTCAGATTAGACAATAAATAGTGTGATCAGTCTACTTATAAAGCCGTTAATATATCAATTACATTTACTACAAAGTGTTTAACTTGGGGGGGTGTGTCCTTGTGTCTGTGTGTATAGACTTACGGCTCAGGATTAGTATCCTATTGCATCATCCAAATAAGAATCAGTAAAGTGAGTGACTGTGCTTAAGATGCAGCATTGAGACCATCTCTCAGGCAGGCAGAAATCCAAGCCAAATTCTCAAGACATAAAATGAGACAAACAAGAAGGCAATTGCTGTCCCTGGGAGAGACAGGGTCATTAACCAATGAGTCTGGATTTGGAAAGAAGGGACAACATGAAATTTTGTCTTCCTTTTTTAACTGGGCACTACAGAGATCTGGAAAAGCCGACTCTGGTCAGAATTCTCACCCTTCGTTGGCTTCTGTCAGTTTTCCTAGGATCTCTTGCATGCTCCGGAGTGAGAAGGGTTTAAAGTAGAGAGTGTAGTTTTGGTATTTATCAGAATTTGGCTAAGTTTTCGACTATTTTACTTCTAGCTTCCCCTTGGCTGTTTACTAGAGAATCCCTTGGAGTCTCGTCCACCCTGGAAAGGGCCCATGTGGGAGCTCTCCTTCAAGGGTAAATATGGGGGGATTCAAGTTGGTGTAGGAGGATTTGACAAAACCTTCCAGGATAATCTTTTTTCCAATGTCCCATTTGGCTGCAAATGTGACACCAATTTCCGGGCCAGTTTTTTGATGATGGGCTCCTAGGAGGGTGCAGCAGGAGGAGCCCAGGTGTTTTAGGTTTCTGGCCTTGGAGCTGTTGCAGTTATAAGGCCACTAACTTTGTGGGCTTTTGCTTATGGTCTTGTGCTCTCTTCTGAATGGAAAGACAATTCAGATAGAGGATTGGCAGACTCAGTACTCAAGTAAAGGAAGATAGAGGGGAGTAGTAAGAGTCACGTCAGTCTTATAGTCTTGTCTTTTAGGCACTTCCTGTGTCTTTAATTTTTTCACTGGGCTTTTGCAATGAATATTTCAATGAGGCTATTTTACAATTCTGAAGACCTTTGGAGGCTTCTGCATGCCGATTAAAATAGATATCCTCTTCTGCTTGTTTGATGTGCGAACCCATGCTTCCAAGTGCATGTCTTAAATGAACACTTTTGTCTAATTGGAACGTTCCTAATAGTGGCCTCTGTAATTCTAGATTGTCTTAGTAAGATTTTGTCATTTATGTAGATACCTACAGCTTCCAGGATCACAGTTCTTAGACATAAAATAAGTACATGTGCCAGAAGCTGGCATGCTCAATTCTTTGAAACTTTAGGATCCCATTTCTTTAGCTAAATCCTACCTGTCGTGGAGCCAAGTTAATACCTAATGAGGATGTGTCACTGAGTTGGGCATTATTAGAAGAAATTTTAGTAGAGGCAGATATGTCAGAATTAGAAGTAGAATGAGTGAGTGTAACATTAAATTTATATAATATTTCATTTTTTAGTGTTTTGTATAAACATATATTCTTCTAAATGTTAAGTATGCTTGCACATGCAAACATATGTTTAATATGTTAAGTAAAATTCAGATATATTTCACACCTAATTATGAGCTCTGGTATGCAAGTTAGATGCTATTACTATTATTCCAATTATGCAGAACAGGAAATTTAGAGAAACTTATTTTCTCAGTCGAAAAATTATAAGAAAGATAGGATACAAACTCCAGATCTTATTATTGCAATATGTATTCCCGCCACCCCCAATTATAGCATCTTATAGAGTGTGACATAACTTAGTAACAGTAAAAATGTGTTTGGGTTATGTTAGAGTTTCTATATATGAATGACTAGCCATTGCTTTGGAATTTATTGCATCCAAATGATATTTTAGCTTTAACATAACAAGGGCTTTTATCTAATAATGGCTCAAAAGTGTTTATTGACTGACAGTTATACCTAGGCATGATTCTTCTTCTTGAAAACTTGAAGATAATTAAGAAAAAATTATTTTTCTGAAGTTCTTGTAATCTAAAAAGACTTAATAAGCAGATCAATTAATAAGTCCATATATATATATTAGTGTTGTGACAAAGTATACTCGGGACAATGGCAGCATAGCAAAGGGTACTGGCTCTTACTAGCTGTTTAAGCAAAGCTTCTATTGGAACACATCAAGATGAGATGTTAAAAGATGTTAAAAGGTTAAGAGGAATTACAGAACAAGTGAGGATAACTTGAACACAGGCAACTGGAAAAGGAGACTACAAACAGTTTGATATTATGACAGAATGAAATTCAAGGAAGAGAATGTCAAGAGATGATTCAGAATAAATATCGTTCTGCAGGCCCTTGAAAGCATAATGAGTTCTTAATATGTAATTTCAGTTTTATCTGGGCGATGAGCAGAAAATGAATGAGTATTGAAAGCCTTCCAAAGTTATGTCTACTCCTCTTGATTATAAAACCTTCCCAATAGTGGATGGCTGAGGCATCTAGAATGCTTCAGGTCTACGTGTACAGAAGTGATGGAAAGAAAAAACATTGTTTTAAGGGGCAAATGAGGAGGAATGGATGACTTCATGCTGCCTAAACACGTGTGATCTCAAAATGGATATTCCTTGGGTTCCCACCAAACACTGAATCTGCCAGGGCCCTCATCTTGGACTTCCCAGTCTTCGGAATTCTCAGAAATAAATTTTTGTTTATAAGTCACTCAGTCTATGATATTCTGTTATAGCAGCCCAACTGACTAAAACAGAAATTGGCACTAATATAGTGGAGTGCTGCTGTAACAAATACAGTAGCCCCCTTATCTACTGGGAATGTGTTCAAGACCCCCAGGGGATGCCTGAAACAGCAGATAGTACCAAACCCTATATATACTGTTTTTTCCCATACATAGATACGTATGATAAAGGTTAATTTTATAAATTAGGCACAGTAAGAAATTAACAACTAATAACAAAATAGAACAATTTTAAAAATATACATAATAAAAGTTACTGTAGGTCTTAGCAACTCAGCATATGATTTTTTTTTTTTCTTTCCTTATTAGCTTGAGAATTTTTTACATTTTCACTTAAAGGAAACAGTTTAGGGCTTCTCTTTGGCATATTGAAATTTCCAGCATCACTACTCTTGAGGTTTGGAGCCATTATTAAGTAAAATAAGAGTTACTTGAACCCAAGCACTGTGAAACCAAGACAGTCGATCTGATATCCAAGATGGTTACTAAGTGACTAATGGGCAAGGCAGCATATATAGTGTGGACACGCAGGACAAATGGATGATTCACGTCTAGGGAAGGAGGGAGCTAGATAGTACGAGATTTCATCATGTTGCTCAGAATGGTGTGCAATTTAAAACTTATGAGTTATTTCTGGAATTTTCCATTCAATATTTTTGGACTGGTATTGACCATGGGTCACTGAAACCATGGAAAGCAAAACTGTGGTTGGTATGGATTTGCACCATGGACTTAATCAGTCACCCCAGCAGGAATACTGTCAGTTTGAACTGAAGAGAAAGGAGATGGGAAGGAAGGAAGGAAGGATATAGGGTTTCTTGCATTTTATTGGATGGGACCACAGCTATTTGACTGTGAAAGCTGTACTTTAAGACAAGGAAAGAATGAGTCTGAGGGAGATTCAGAGATCATCAGGGCTGGGTGTTCAGTTTCAAAAGGGGCAACCATTGCCTTACTTTCAATAGGTCAGACAGTCACCATCCAAAGCCGTGGGGTGAGGTTGCCCAAAGTCATGAGAGTGGAGCCAGCCAAAACTGTGAAGTCAGGACTTCCTCCCCATTGAGCATAATTCATATCTGATTTAGATGATATTTAGATGCAACTTTGGATTTTGTCTTTAAAGTTGATGTTGACCAAGTTATGATTTGGGGGTCTACTGGAGTGTGATGAATATGTTTTGTATACAAGAAGGACATGAATTTTAGAAGTTTTGGGGTGGAATGTTGTAGACTAAATGTCTGTTTTTCCCAAGATTCATACGTTGAAACCAAATTCCCAATGCAATGAAATTAGGAGGTGGAGTTTTGAAAAGTGAGTAGATGATGAAGGTGGAGTCCTCATGAATGGATTAGTGCTCTTATACAAGAGACCCCATATTGCTCCCTCACCCTTTGTGCCATGTGAGGACAAAGGGAGAAGGTGGCTATCTTTGAATAAGGGAAAGGGTTCTCACCAGACACTGAATCCACCAGTGCCTTGATCTTAGACTTCCCAGCCTCCAGAACTGTGAGAAATACATTTATGTTGTTTATAAGTCACCCAGTCTATGATATTCTGCTATAGCAGCCCAAATTGACTATGAAAAACTCAGTAATATAATAGAAGAAGAAAGTGGTACTTTACCTTTCAGATTATAGTAGGTCCGTAATAATGGAGATAAAACTCACCTGGGAAGTAATATAAATCACAGTAAGAGGAGGAAAGCCATGAAGTGTACTTTTCTATGTATGCTTGCTTAAAAAATTGCTTCTTCTAACCTAATTTTGATTCAAGTTAATGAGATCTTTAATTTCATCATCTACAATCTAGCTCAAAATTCAGTGTGTTTTTTGTTTGCTTCTTTGTTTGTTTGGTTTGTTAATTTCTATTCACCTTTTGGATTCTGTGGTAATGAAGTGCACTTATATGGAGGGTAGGTCAACCCATTAGGAATGGGTTTGTTCATTATTTCCCTTTCTTGCAGATATTTTAAATAGTATGTTTTATTTGTATCATAGTAACTAAATTTTCATTTTCATAAATTTAACAGTAACAAAATAGATAAATCAAAATAAAAATATGTTTGAAAAATTAAATAATAGAATGCATTACTTCCTGACAGATGATCTCTTGAAATTAGTTCCTTCATCTCCTATAAATTTTACTTCTACAATTAATCCTCTACAAATTTCTCACATGTTGCCAAGAACACTTGATGACCCAGAAAATATCCAATGTTCAATAGCATAACTGATATTACTGGGGTTTCTGGGCTAAACAGAGTGACAGAAAAAAAAAATTTAAAGAAAACTGAAGTACCTTCTGTTTCATTGTTCCATTTTTGCAAACTACTTCCTTTAAGTGATCAAGAAAAATTGGAAATTTTCAAAATTTCAACCAGGAAGAAGGAAAAGGTCTTTGAGCTGAGCTCAAATGTTGGTTCTCATGTAGCATCTCTCTATATCTTTCTATGTCCCATCATTTACATTGCAAAATTAAAAATCTTTCCTGTAGGCCTTAGAGCCTTCAAGTCTTCACTTCTTCTACCTACATCTGAAAATTTTGCTTTTCAATCTACTTAAATTTAGGTGTGCCATCAAACTTGCTTTGGCCAATTAAATGTGAGTGGTAATAGCCAATCCTCACTTCACTCTCATCTCCCATCCTCCCCTTTTATCCAGCAAAGAGAAGGGACATCCTGGAAACAATGGCTACTCAATTACCTTCATACCAGAGTGAATATAATGTGAGGCAGAGACCCCAGCCAGCCTGCAATGGACAGATAGTTTACATGAAAATTAAACCTTTGTTTTTCAAGTTAATTTGGGTTTTTTAAATTATTGATGTTACTGTGACTTAACACCATGAGTCTGGTGTGCATCAGTGATTCACACTTCATCAGTAAAGAAGCCTTAGCATTTTGTGATACTCTTTTTAGCCTTGAAATCGTTACGTGTATGTGTTTAATATCTTTATGTTACATTAAAATACAAGCTCCAGGTTGCCAGGTACCACCACACTTATTTGTTCACCACTATCCCATCACTATTTATAGTATCCAGCACAGAGTAAGCAATGATTGAATATAGTCAAATGAATAAACTGGCTTAACTGTAAAAAAAAACTAAAGTATAATTTGATTAAGACATTACGAATTCGGTGTTATCACTGTTAACAGAAATGCAAATCAGCTTATTCATAATTAAAAGCATCTAGTGTTAGACAGAACTAGTGATAAATCCAGTGTCTTTTAAACAGGTGTGATTCTCAAAATATATAGCCCAATATTTCACACCTAATAAATAACATGCAAAGAACATATTCTTTGAATCAATTGCAACTATTTTCAAATCCTATAAATATTGCTTACTACCTCTATGTGTTTTTACACTAGCCTCTAATATTTTCTTCAGCCTAAAAATGAGAGAGCCTACAAAAGTCCCTGGAAATACTTTCCATTTAGACAAAAGTAGAATTACCCATTCTTAGCCTGTCATCACTTGATTTGATAATTCCACATCTCTTCTAATTTCCCATGGAAATGCTTTTTGCTTTACATATTTAAAAAAATGCAGCTGATGATGAACAGTGTAACCTCTGGAATCAGATGCTGTGTGGTCAAACGGAAGTGCCAAATCACCAGCTGTTTAACCTTGAACAAATTAATTACCCTAAGAATCCTGTGCCTCATCTGTTTGGAGGTAAAATATCATTTATCATCATTGTATCAAATAATATAAACTGGATAAAGTGCTTAGTAAAATAACTCACATAAAGTCAGTTCTCATAAAATTATCTTCCCAGCCTTGGCCCACAAGTAATTCATAATTAGTGAGAAAAAAGTAGGTAAAAATGATTCAAATGTAACATTATCAGTTCAGATACAGATAGGCACAGATGCAGTTAGGTAGAGAGTAGTGTCTACTTGCTAATTGAGATAATCTTGGGGAATCTTCAGCAAGGAGTTAATACTCATACTTAAAAAAGAAACCTGAAGGATAATTAGGATTTAACAAAGCAAAAAGTGAGAGTGGTCGTATAGCACAGAAATTAAAGGGAGTTAGGTAAGTTGAGGCACAGATTCTAAATGAACGATGGTGCTAAATTGAGATGGAATCCTCTATTTAATATTGCACTTGAGTAGAGGTGTAAGTCCCACCTTTAATCTGATGTCAGTGAATGAGAAAATCATGAATGTATTATTTTTAAAGAGATGGTGAGTGGGTATTTAGGAAAAGAAAATATCTCTAGGGTTAAATATTACTATGATTTATGAAGAACCTATCAAGAAGAAAAAGGCCATTTCCTTTTTCTGTCAGGGTCAATAGATTGAAGACCAGGAATCTATTAGAGAAAAAACAATTTCTTGACTTAAGAAAATAGTTTTCTCATGATTAATAAATCAATGTGAATCTGGAGGAAATTCTCTATGGGTATGCCATTTGATCTGTTCTTTGTTTCTAGTTTCCTGTTCAATAGGTTTATCAATAAGATAAATTAAGTATACTTGTGAATTTTGCAGGGTTACAGATTTGAGAAGGATAGCCATGTTCAGTGAATTACAAAATAAAAAGATGTTATCCAACAAGGATTACCTAAAACCTGTAAAGTAAATTTTTAAAACAGATGCAAATATTCTCTTGAACTTAAAAAAAATGCAACCATATAAGAAAAAGATCTTTATCTTTTATCTAATTTCTAAAAATTGGCCCTGAGCTGAAATCTGTTTCCAATCTTATTTTTTTTCTTCTTATTCTCCCCAAAGCCCCCCCAGTACATAGTTGTATATTTTAGTTGTAGGTCCTTCTAGTTGTGGCATGTGGGACACCACCTCAGCATGGCTTGATGAATGGTGCTAGGTCCACACCCAGGATCCGAACTGGCTAAACCCTGGCCTGCCGAAGCAGAGCGTGAGAACTTAACCACTGGGCCACAAGGCTGACCCCAAAGATCTTTAATTTAAGCACAGTCTTACTTTAGATTCTGGGATACACTATTTTAAAGGGAATGACAACAAATAATTAAAAGAAAAGAACCAGTTTGTGATTGAACGCATTCGAGAAATCCTAGGGTACACAACATTAAAGACATTTACTCACTAAATGAAGTCTTAGACTTTACTTTTGCTAATATCAATTGTGAATTTCTGTAGAAAAATAACATTAAGTAAAATTTCAAATCCATTTAAAGTATGAAATCCTCATGTTTCAGCAAAGCACTTCCTGGAATCAGTATTCTTTAAAGCTTAAACATTTCTAGAAGAGTAGAAAATGGTAGAGATTTGTAGTCAAAGAGATCCTACTAGGGGTAAGTTTGTACAAATTAACCACTTTACAGTGAGTGCCTTATAAGTGGTCTCTGCTATTAATGCATAAATTATGATTATAATTTTGAATACTGTTTAGTGTCTAGATTCTCATTTTTTAATCCACATTTATTCAATCATCAAGTATACAAGAGTTATACACAGTAGTGAATACAATAGTGAATAAAACAGATAGACAATGTTCTCTTTCTTTAATGAATTTACATTGTAGTGTCGGTATAAAGACATTAAACGAGCATGATAAAGAATAAGTAATGAAGATAAGAATGTAGTTGACTCAAGAATTGCCCTAATTTTGGGGGCCAATCCATGGGATAGTGGTTAAGTATAGCACACTCTGCATTGGTCGTGCAGGTTTGGATCCTGGGCATGGACCTACACCACTTGTCAAGCAAGAATTCCCATAATTTTTGTATCAGTGAGGAGGGGAAGAATGGGGAAGCTATTTTATAGACAAGTTTTATTTTTAGACAATCTTTGAATAGAAAATTAAAAAATTGTTTTATTTTCAACTCCTCTCCAACGTCTGAATACTTAATGGAGATTAATCTTGTGTTGTAACATTATATAAAGTGTCTTTTCTATGTTTCATATTTATCCATGAGTTTTCATATTGCTTATATTTTAGCAGAATTTTTTTCAGTTAAATTGGAAATTAGTACAAGCTGAACCAGCCAATGCTATCAAAAAACTACTTAAGCTAGAAGTCTCTCTCAGTGTTTGATTAAGGTTACACACTAATCATAATACTTTAAGAATCTAGACACTTACAGAATCTAGCAGAGTTCTGTATCCATTCAGGGTGGAAAAAGTGAGGACATAGAGTTGAGTCCTAACAGTCTTGTGATAATACATCTGTGTGTAAGAGATTAAGAGGTTGATCTAAAACACTTTTGGAAATAAAAGGAAGAATTTCCCTTCAGCTTTCCATTGTAGTCTAAGCTCATTGAATTAAGGCACAATTTCTTCAACTGCACACAGCAGTACCTCGGAAATACATAATCATTGTGGTTTTACTGAATCAAATGTTTATAACGTCAATACATATTAACAGGTAAGTATTAAGAAATACTCAAAAAAGTCACAGAGGAAAACAAGATCCCAAGCGGCAAAAGAAAGTAACTCTTTTTAAAGAATATTATGTTAAGAAATAAAACCACACTTTGTGCACAGATCTTGGTTTCTAATATTATTCTTCAATAAAAGGAACCAGTATTACTTGGAGAAATGAGTGATTACAGGTCTGAAGCAGGATACGTATGAGAGTAGTCTGGAGCATCTTGTTGTGCTGGAAAGTAAAGAAGTGAAAGAACAAACAGACAAACAAACAAGCAAACAAAAATAAACCCTCCATGATGGAGAATCTGTCAAAGAAAAACAGGAGCCCACTGAAAGTGTTCAGAAAGCTGGGATATTTTGAGAAACTAAATAAAGAAGTATTGAACTATAATCCAACGTATAAAATAAATATCTATATATCTATGAGTTCATACTGATACAAATAAATATTTAATAAATAAATGGGGGGAAACAGACAAATCTCTTTTGCAGAAGAATTCCAAATTTATGTAGATACTCCACCATCCACATGGAACATAACTACCACTCTTAAATGTGCCATGAGAACTCTCTGTGCCTTAACCTACTGTTACCAAAAGAGGACATCCTTGTGTGCTATTTTAAAGGATTTTACCTTTAAGCAAAAGAATGTGAGAGAGCAACAGATCCTCTGTATTTTATCTAACCTTTTTTACCAGCTCTAACATGCTTTACATCTTCAAAAAATAAGTATGGTAAACTCCTTGCTGTAACACTTTGCTGTGACAGTTTTAAATGGCCCTCTTTAAAACTCCGCTATTGACTGTGTATTGATTTTATTTATTTATTGACTGTTGTTGATTTTATTTATATGCATTACATTTAGAATATTTATCACAAAATGCTACTAAGGAAACGATACAACACCAAGCAAAATAAATTATTCAGCACATTTTGAATTTAAAAGTCTTAAAAATATAATGTGAGATCCATATTTAATTTGTAAGATAGCTCTTCACGACAAGCAAAATTTTTAAATTTACAAACTCAATTCATGATAACGTATTTTTGAAGCTAAACAATTTAAAAATTTATTGTATTTCAAACTCTGAGAAGAAATAAAGTTATCTTTTAATCCATAGTGTACTCATTCATACATGACCTTTCTTTGGGAAGGATTTTCAGCATGTGTGAGGTTACTACATGCTAGAAATTCCAAAATATTTTTGATATTCAGTATTTAAGCAGAAAAAGATTCTCCTTATTAAATATGTTTGCCTACTCTTTGCATTCTGATCATATGCATGTAATTTGTCAAATTTATTTCCCTTTCATACTGCATTTATTCATTAAGCTTTAACACATTGTGTGTGCTATTCACCGAACAGAATTGGCTTTCTTTCAGTCTAATCAAAAGTTGGAGGGTCCTGGGGTACTTGCTTAATATTATGTTGCTTTTTACATCTCATTAACTTCTTGTAATTGACATTTGTACTCAATGTATACTTTTTGTGCTGCTGTTGCCACGAAACAAATTATTCTACCCCTCATGACTGCTCTGGCAGCTTCCCACAAAACACCCAGGCTAGTTTCTTGGTTTTTATTGGTATTAATTTATTCTGAAATAGTCTTCATCTGTTGCAAAAATGCTGCAGTTTTAATTAGAGAGTTGTTAAATCTCCATACTTCGGATGTCCTATAATTTAGGATATCACCAGAGACATTGACACTAGGAAATTACTAAGCAAAGTTAGATTTTCAATAGCAGATGGTTACATGCTTCAACATATCTCATATCTGTTTAAATATCCCAGAAGTCAATCTTCAATGAAATGTAAATAAATAAATCAGGTTCCATACCTATTTTTCTATTGTTCATTTCTCGATTAATATGAAGTTGCATATGAAAATTACCAACACAAAATGTCATTTTCCACTTGCTCTGTTCTTTGTTTTGTTTTTTAACTTTTCAGTATATTGTGAAGATCGTTACAAAATAGTATGTGAGGAAGTCTTTTCCTCACCTGGGGAGAGGGGGCTGCACGGTATTATGTCATTTAGATACATCATAATTTATTTAACTACTTCCTGTAAATTGGCATCAAGGTAGTTTTAATGCTTCAGAAAATATCTTGGAACTGTGGAGAGTGGCGAGTCTTAAATCAGTTTTTGAAATTGAGTTTTTTGGACTGTTCACTTTAAGATCTCTCGTGTCTGGGAATTTATGCTCTCAGTATCAGCTTTAGTCCTGTGGAATAAGTTCATTGTTTGATTTGATTCGACAGTGTTTTTTTTTCTTTCATTTTAAAACAGTATACAAGATCCAACTCAAGAAATATAACAATCTGAAGAATATGTGCAATCACGTTTGTTTTATTTTCAAATTGTGAAATATGCCAAATATGTAGAAAGCTCAAAAGAGATGTAACAGACAAATGTATGCTCTCTCTCCTCTGTTACATTTGAACAGTTATGCACTGTTACGGTCAGTTATGAACAGACTTTCCAACCCCTCTTTTCTCTTCCAGTGCAAGTAACTATTATTTTGAAATGCATGTTTCTCCTTCTGATTAAAGTTTCTGTGCTATTTTTAATATGAAAATATCTGTCTGTACTATATATGTTTACTGTACTGTAAAATTTATAAAATTTCTGTCATATTTTATAGCACTCTTACAAATCTCATTCATTCATCATTGAATATTATTATGAAATGTAACTCATATTGATACATGTAGATGTATTTCACAGATACAGAAAGTTATATAGCATAACAATGCATGAATAAACAACATCTGTGTGCTGTTACATACAAATAATTTTTTCCCACACTTTTACTTTTACCAATGCAAGCCTCACTGTTGTAAATATCCTTATGTACATGTGAAAGAGTTTCTCTGGTGTGGATAGTTAGATGTAAAATTAACAGATCTTACAACTATCATCAAATTTTCTACATACTGCCAAATTGTTTTCTAAATATACATTAACAGTTGACATTCTCAATAATCACCAATAATTAATGTCATAACGTTAATTTTTGCCAGTCTCATAGGTATAAAACTTAAAATTCATTTAAAAAAATTTTCATTTTTCCAATAATTTGAGATTTTAAGCCTGATTTCATACAAGCATTAGCAATTTGGAAACCCACTTTTGTAAATTTCCTGTTTCAATTCAGTGTCCACATTTCAGCTGGGACGTGTGTGGTATTCCTGGATTGATTGAAATTTTATAATCTGCACTAAAATTGATTGTTTTTCAAATTAGATTTTCTGCAAATGCATGGACTCAGTCCGAGATTTGTCTTGAACATTGTTTATAATATTGTTGTACAGAATGTATTAAGATATGTATTTCATTGAACTATGTAATCTTTGTGTGGAGTTCAAGAAATATTTATTTTGAATTAAAGAAGTACATATTCTCCTCTATTTCTATTAAAAATTACTTTCTTTTTTATATTTATATTTTAATATATTTAGGATTTTTTTTGATTATCTGCCAGACAGTTCAAATATATATGTGAAATTTAAAAATGTATATATGTGTATATATAAATATATAAATATAAAACGTGTGTATACATATACACACACCAAGCTCAACACTGAGGCTGTACATATATATGTATGTATACATATATATTCTCATTGGGATAGCTACTTCTCCTGGAATCATTTATTTATTAAAAAGTTAAGCTTTATCCACTGACATCTAACGACAACTTTGTAATATACCAAGCTCATACAAGTTTATTCTCTGTCTCTGTATTCTATTTCTTTGGTCTATTTTCTATTACTATGTCCACAGAACACAAAAAGTTATTACAGAATTATAACATTTCATTGTCTATGTGTATATGACACATTTATTGTTTTATTCTTCAAACAAATCTTGACTTCTTTTGTAAATTTACTCATGGACATTTCAAGAATAGTTTGCCAAGTACTCTGTTGGGTCTTTATAGAGAATTGCATTGTTATTCTAAATACATATGAAAGAAGCTGCCATCATTAAAATATTGAATTTCTTCTCACAAATATGGAATATTCTGTACTTATTCAGTATGTATTGTTAAATGCTGTTATGAATAGAACTTCAGTATTTAAATATTTATATTTACATTTAAGTGTAAAATTTCAGTATTTATTTGTTTATGTATAAAACTGATATGATTTTTTTCTTTGATATTGTATCTAGAAGCTTTGCTGAATTCTCTCATAAATTCCAATCCTAAATGCTAAATTTGTTTTGGTAGTCAGTGTATATGCTTTGCAAATAATATAAATCTTGATCATTATTGCTATTGCAAATAATATGTCTTTTGCAACTCAGTTTACAATATATTACTTTTTCCTTTCATATACTGCTTGTGAGGAAATATAGTCCAATAGGAATAGTCATGATATATATCTTGGGATTTTGTTGAAATTAAAAAGAAAATTTTCACAATTTACCGTTAATATCTGCACGTGTTATAGGGTTTTTGGTAGATTGACTATAATATTCTTAGCCATATGAGAGAGATAATAAATAGATATAGAATCTTATAAAATACGTTTTGTGCATTGATTGAGGTGTTCATAACCTTTATTTTCTAATCTATTAATTAACTGTATTAATAATTGTTCTAAAGTTTAATACTTTTTGCACTTCTAAAACCCAAATTGTTCATTTTCTGTTTTCACACTAAGTATCTTTCGAATATTTTATTTTGATTCGTTCTCTGAATATCATGTCACCAAACGAGATTTTGAGTGTTTTTCTGATTCCTTAGAATTCTTTAGAATATTGCCAAAAATGATGGCCTTTTCTTGATATATGAGCATTAACCCTATAAAAAATACCTAGAAGTGGTTTGTTAATTTATTTTTTCATTTGGAAGGTGGATAGATTTTAACTACTGACAATGAAAGGTTATGCATGTGTTCACATTTCAATAAACTATATTATCAGTATCGTAAAGTCACAGTTTCCTAGAAAATCGTAGCTTTATTTAAAGCCAACATAGGAAGACACTTATTTTTTCTATGTCTTTTTTTTTCATCACTCTCCACTAAATCTGTATTTCATTTTTTCCTAATATTTCTTTGGGCACTGTTTTTTCTGTTAAATGATGAATTTCTATTGGATTAGTTTATTCAAGGAATGTGCTTTTACCTTCATTGATTCTATTTTTGTTTTGTTTTCTTCTCTTTTACTTCTTTTCTTATATTTTACGTCTTTATTTGAATTTTCTATATTTTTTCTTTATTTATCCTCTTAATTTTTATACTTGAATTATTGATTTTCAATTTTTCCTTTCCCCTTGTATAATCCATAGAAAATCCACAGAAGTTCTTTTCTTAATTTTACCACACAAATTTTGATATTTAGTGATTTTTGTTGTCATTTGTAGGTAAAAATTCTCTAAATCCCATTGTATTATTCTAAACTGTAAATTACTTTTGTTTTTATTTTTTGAATTTAATATTTTTCAATTTTTAAAATGTATTTTCACTATTGTATTTACACACCGTATCTCAGTTACTTTTAGAATTGAAATAAAAACACGTTTTGTGATTTTGGGCATGACTTTTTTTTCCAATTGATGCTTATATATTTATATGAAATTATTTATTTTATCATTATTAAATATATTTGTCTATAATATCTTTTTTGAAAGGTCTGTTTCATTTTATAAAATTATATATTAAAGCTTAACAAGCTTCATTTTGATTTAAATTGTCCATGTATATTTTCGTCTTCTTCCTTATACTTTCAATCTTTCTGGACGTTATATTTATGAATTTCTTTTAAACTTTGATAGAGTTTTTGGTTTTGATCTTGTGACTTTAAGCCCTTAATATTTATTACAATAACAAATACAATATGATTTATTTCTCCCATCTTTCTGTACTTTCTACTTATCATATTTCTTTCTGTTCTTCTCTCCCCTTTTTCTATTGGATTTCTAAAGTTGTCTTTATCACTTTGCCTCTCTCTTTGTGATTTTCATATTCATTTTTTAAAGTTTAGTGTTATTTACAGATAAATCTATCAATGTTTAAAATGTGTATTGACTTAACTAAATAGAAACTTATTCAATACGTATACTGTCATACTGAACCACACAAAACTTTAGAATCCTTATAACCAAAAAAGCAGATATCATTATTATTTTTTAATGGATGTTTCTTGAGGTTTGTACATATGCTCACCAACTTAGTTGATCAGCTTAGTTTCCCCCATCCCACTGCTTTTTCCTAGGTTGTATTATTTTATCCCGGAGGATGCTCTATACTTATAGTAATTCTTTCAGCAAAAATGCATCATTGATTATTAATAATTGTATTGGTTATTTTCCAGTTTGATGGTTATAGTCCCTCGTTCCATTATCTTCTAACTTGTGTTTTTCTGTTGGGAAGTCTGATATTAACTGCAGTTTTAATACTTATAGTTACTCTATCTTTTCTCTGTGGTTATTTTTAAGATCTTCTTTTGACCTTCTGCGCAGATTCTTTATTACAAAACGCCTAGTTAAGGTTTTATATTTATTTTTCCCATCCTACACTTGTTGAATTTTATTCCTTTGAAAACCCACGACTTTTGACATTTACAGAGAGTTCTTGGCCAATTTCTCCTTAATTGTAGTGTCTCCCTCATTATCTCAAGACTTTCTTCATGATACTTGCTTTAGATGTGCAATCTATCTTCTCATTCACATTGCTATATTTTTTTTTCCTTTCTGTATGGAATTCTGTGTACTTTCCTTAGATCTTTCTTACAAGTTACTAATTTCCCTTTAAGTATCTTACTCATCTACTCTACATTTCTATGTCTACACATTACATTTGAAGTGCTTGTATATATTGGCTTTGTCTTGGGACCATGCTTAAAAATGAAGAATCTAGGTTAATGGGGCTGCAAAATTTTATGATTTTTAGTTCCTTCTTCGTATACAGTTCTTTAGTATTTTTGTTTTTTAAGATCCAGTATGCATTGAAAAGTATTCTATTTTATCCAGCATTTCTAATTGTTTCTCATGAGAAAAAATATGTTTTCATATTGCCAGAAACTAAACTGAATATTGCCTTTTTAAATAGTGACTAAATCAATTTAAATTTGAGTCAATGAAAATTAAATATGTTCAACTTATACCTGGCAATATATATATAATCATCTTTCAACTTCTGTTAAATAGATAGATAAATAAATTTTAAATATTTACAGAGGCTATACATATAAGCAAATTAAAATGGATAATTAAAACAACGATTTTTGTGAGGTAGGAGAGATTATACAATTTTGACTAAAAATAGACTCAACCTTATAGCTATTGTTTCTGAATTCCCCAGCTTCGTCTTCTCTTCATATTTATATTTACTTAACTTTATATCTTAAATTGTATGTTTTGTTTTTCCTATCAATGCAGATGATATATTATTAATGCTATGAGATATACATATATATATAATTACTAATGGAGTCAAGAAAAAATATGCTTATTGGCTTTACTAGTGTAAGAAATAACCTTTTATATTTTAAAGGTATTAGTGTACACTATGATGTTATTAATAAGAAATGTTATCTTAAGGAATGAAGAGACTTTATAGAGTAAACAGAATAGAAACTGTTGTGAAAACCTAAGCTCAGTATATCCTAACAGGTAATAAATTGAAGAAACGAGGTTTACTCTATCTTCCGAAAATTTAAAACAAAAGTATTCAGGAGAAGATTAGATCAAGTAATGGAGTGGTAATTTGTGGATTATAGGAGATGAAAATAATGCTAATGAAATTTGAAAACATCTAAACCAAGACCAATACTCAGGCCGTTGGCAATACATCATGGAGGCCTATTAGAGATAAAAATAATAATTGCGTAGCAAAGTGATTAATTTTTGCCCAATAAATTTACTCTTGCTTTCCACAGTTTGCATAGATGTAAGATTGAGGCATTCTTATCCACATATGCATAAACTCTTAGTTGTTTTTCAACTGGTAGCGTGTGAGCCTCCTTTTGGACTTCTCTCACGTGCTGATATAATTTTTAACATATTTCTTTACCTTCATTTACTTCTTCCCCTGTTCATCCAAACTGTGTTACTATTTTGACATATTTAAGGTAAACCTGGCATTGTATAAATTTGAAAATGGAATTCCATAAAATAGTTGTATTAATTTTTGTAAAATTATCTGTTACAGCACTAATGGATTGCTTAAAATTTCATTATGAAAAACAGGTTTTTGTCTATATCAGTGAGTTTATTTTCCTTCTTTTAGTTCTATTTTGTTTACTGAAAAATAGTACGGAATAGTTGCATTGATTTTATAGAAAGATACTCTTTTTCTGTTTCCTGCTTTTGTTGGCTACGACCTTGGAGTGTTTACAAAATATTTTATTCCAATAAATATGTGAATATTATCTTAGTTACCAGAAGAATTAACACTAAAAATAGAATTTCTGGGAATAATGTCAAAATTGTGATTTATCACTAATAGCTGATACAATGCTATCATTACTTAGAACATCACTCTTCCAAATAGGACAATTTTAAAAAGAATAAATTGGTAAAGGTTCAAGGTACGCACATTTATTATATCTATCAAAATCTGATCAACAAAATTAGCAAGATTAAACCCTGGGGTTCCTTAAAAGATAATAACTAGAAATAGGTATTTGGTATTTATTTCCCCATATTTATAATATTTTTTTCTTAATCAAATGTATACATTATTAAGGACTGCGTTATATATTTCCATGGGTGGTTAATTCAAGTATATATGTCTTTGGCAACCTTTCATCGCTTTAGTGTAACACAGTGTATTTCTCATTTAACATGTTTTCCTAGAAGTTTCACTGTGGACACAATGTTTTCCCCCAAACTTGAAAGAATAGTAAGTTTCAGTGACATCTCTTTCTGGAAATCATAGAAAAGGACATTTTAAATTTAAACATTTAATAAGTAAATGGTAACATTGGGAATTAAGATAATATTTTTCATAAAATCGTTTTATTGCAGATGTATGCCGAGCGATTTATTTAAAGAGCAAATAATCTTTGTGTATCATGATTCTAATGCTTTTGCTCTCCCTGTATCTTTTATATACACAGGTCTGATGTACCTCTCAGTTTTTACTTAATCACATCTCTGGTCTTAGATGAAAAGCCTGGGTTCTGACCTTAATCCAAAGATTTGTATTCCTGGGAGCTTTACATAGATTTTGTGTCAAGAGGGAGTTAACCGCTGGCCACAGGAGGCAGGCCTAAATTAGTATGTATCCTCAAGGCAAACCTCCTATTCTCTGACTTGCCTGGAGCCAGTATAATTCTAGTGTCTCACTTAGTGGTGCAAAATAACCATATTTCGTTTCCAGGTCTCTGAACTACCTCAGGAGGGGGAAGACTTCCTTTAATGCTTTCAACTGTAGGAAGTTCAGATAGAGATAACCGAAAATTTACGAAAGAAACACAAAAAAGAGAAACCCCGTACTTTGGGCAAAGTAAATCATTTTTCTCCTACAGGGCTGAAATTCAGAATTTTTTTTTAATGTAACTGCTGACCAATATATGCAATGCAGATCACTCAGTAATATTTATAACATAATCTAGCCAAAAGTGAAAAATTTAAACAAAGGGTATCATTAACGTCTTAAGGATTGGTTTTATTGCATGACTGCCAAATTTAAAGTACCAAACACATTTGTTCATTTCTAAATTTCTATGCTTATGTCCTATGCATGAATGAAATCTTCCGTGGGAGATATGAATTATAAAAACAAATTATCATACGATTGTATCATTTTATTGCTAAAGTCAAAAGTCAAGGGAAAAAAGGAAATCAAGTTTAGGGTTAAAAGCCAGTGATAGTATTCCCTTTGTTTTATGTAATTGTAAAGTTTTGAAGAATTATTTCAATCATTTTATATTATACAATCTATCTCATTATTTTTAGATTTGAATAAAAAGTGTAAAGATCACTCTTTTTTACTGGTCACTTCAGAATATTGAATCCTTTAGTTGTTCACATTGTGTAAGATCAAAGAGTTTTTCAGGTGGATCAATAAAGGTGCAAAAAATCTTGCAAATACTTGGGCAGCACTTGAAAGAAATCAACGTTCAAGCTTTTGCGTTGGTAATGTGACTAGTCGCTTTTACTTTCATTCCAATTTCAGTCACACCATTCAGATACTGCCTTGTAAAAGCAGTAATAATTTGGGAAGTTTTCCAGAGTCATTTATAAGAAAGCAAAGAGCTCAATTTGAGCTACATTTTGTAAGGCTCTTCATTCTTTCATTATGACCTGAATCTCTTACACAGGACTCTCTGTACTTTTCGTGTGTGGGACAGACCAGCCTTCATTGTGTGTATCCTTTTGTCACTTCAAATGCATTATTCTGTATTGGGTATGCAGGAAACAATCCAAGCCCTTCACTGAAGATTCACTCTGTGGTAATGCAAGATAGTAACTCAATTTGAGAACAATGTGTTTTGCTTCCTTTCAGATGGAGCTGGTCAATGTGTACTTCCTAGTTTCCAAACTTAGAAGGTTTCCCTGACATTTCTAAAATTTACATTGAGAAATACACAATAGACATAGAAGGAAATTGTAAGATGTTTACATGTTCATCTGGGATCACAAATGTCACCACAGTTTAATTTAATTAAATAGTAGGAGACAGTTTTGGGCACTACAGCAGCTACTATATTTTCATAACCATGTTTGCATCCCAAGTTTTGTTTTGGTTTTTTTCCTTAACAAAATACTTCCTTTACTCTTTCACTGTAACTGGAATTGTGTTGTGTTTGTCAACTTGGATAGTAAGCTTTATCTAACTTTTCTGCTTTGAAGACAACCTATCCTAACACATTGTCTCACTATAGTTTTCCACTTACTTCATATATTATCACCATTCTGATAGCATTCCCTAAGACCAGAGGAGAAGTATAGTAACAACTACGTATGTTTCACAATGAGTCTGATTATACCCATAAAATCCTTCATGAATAGTGGTCCAAATTTGGAGGCAAACATCCTGTGTTCTTTATATTATTCATTTTTTATTTCTTTCAAAATCAATTTTTTTATCCTGTAATATCAGGTACTATCTTAAGTGGCCTTATTATTATCGTATTAAATTTTCACAAAAATTAATTTTACAGATGAAAATATAAACATAAATATAGCTTGCAACCATTTTTTAACTGCAGTTGAATTAGGTACTGTGAAAAATTGATACAAGAGGAGCCATTTTAATTTTTTAAAAATTTTTTTCCCTTTTTTTCCCCAAAGCCCCCCAGTACATAGTTGTATACTCTTCATTGTGGGTCCTTCTAGTTGTGGCATGTGGGACGCTGCCTCAGCGTGGTTTGATGAGCAGTGCCATGTCCACGCCCAGGATTTGAACCAACAAAACACTGGGCCGCCTGCAGCGGAACGCACGAACTTAACCACTCGGCCACGGGGCCAGGCCCCAAGAGGAGCCATTTTAAAAAGAGCCAGAACAGTCGTTCCAGAGGAACTGCCTTGCTTGTCTGATTAGCAGACATTTGGTCCTGTCCAAAATGTCCATAAGACATTTGGTCCATGCCAAAAGGTCGTGATATTTGGTTTTGTCCCTAAGGTCCAAAGGACATTTGGTCCATGCAAAACGTCCTTGATATTTGGCTCTGTCCAAAAGGTCCATAAGATATTATGTCTGGAAGACATTTGGTCCATGGCTAAAGTTCCTTGACATTTGGCCCAGCCCAAAATGTCCATCAAACATTTGATCCACACTAAAGGTCCTTGATATTTGGACCATGGACAAAAACCAATTGGCATGGACCATATATGCTCAAGGATGTTTTGGACAGGACCAAATGTCCTGCAAAGGCTTGAGGCTTGCTTCTTGAACCATAGACTGTGCCAAACCTTTGGACTGGGCCAAAATAGCAAATATTTTACAAGCACTTGTTTGAGAAGTCAGCAGGAGAACAACCATCCTAATCACAAGACCGGTGACTGCGGACTTTGTGAAGTTAGATTCAATAACCAATCGTGGATAGCCAACAGTATCTCAGCTTATCAGCACCAATGAACTCTTCTTTAAAACATATTATCTCATTTTCCACCTTTTTCTCATAAAAACACAGAGCTCCTCTCCGGTAATAAGGACACTCTCTGAGTTTCTTGATTTGAATCTGTGCTCCCCAAATTGCAATAGTTTGATCCCAAATAAACACTTTGCCTCTTGAACTGGTTTCTGATTTTTATAGTTTGAAATACTACACAACACATTTCCAAAATTACTTTGCCTATGGTTCTATGTATAACATTTAAAAGCAATCGATTTTATGTAATTTTTTCTTATTTAATGGGTCACGTCTTAAGTCACAAGGATTCTATCCTAAGTTTCCTGTTTATTGCACTGATGATCCATTCAAGTAAGTTAGAATCACACAATATTATTTAGCAAGATATATGAATTATTTGACTAGTAATATGATATAAATAATAATCTAATTAAATGCTTAGAATTAGCAATCTTTTCGTAATTCTGCATATGCCATATTAGCACTCCAGAATACTATCTGTGATAGTTTCAAATAAGAAGGCAGTCTTCGATAGAAAATATAGGGTAAAAAATTGTGTCCTTATGGAAAATTGATTCCTTTATTATTTTGTAATGCCTTTCTTTATAACTGATAATTTTCTTCATTCTGAAGTCTGCTCTGTCTCCAGCATCTTTTGATCAGCAGTAGCATGGCATATCTATTACAATAGTACCAAAAACCATGTAAGTTTATCTCTAACAAAATAGATGCAAGATTTGTATGGGGAAAATTTAAAAAAGAAAAAACCTATGATGAAAGATATCAAAGAGAAGCTAAATAAGTGGAGAGTAATTCCATGTTCATAGACAGAATGACCCAATATTTTAACGAAGGAATTATTTTTAAATTGATTTATAGATCCAAGACAATCCCAGTGAAAATCTAAACAAATTATATTGTGCATATCAATAAGCTAATTCTAAAATTTATATGGAAAAGCAGGAGCCCCCAAATGACTAACAAAATACTGAAGAAGAACAACATTTGAGGACTAAAAATACCCTGCTTCTAGACTTACCATAAATCTATTGTAATCAAGACATCATGGTATTAGTGAAAGAATGGACACATTGATTAATGGAACACATAGCCAGCCCATAAATAGAATCACACAAATATAGTAAGCTGATCTTTGACAAAGGAACAAAGGCAATTAGATTACACCTTTCACAAAAATTAATTCAAAATACATCATAAAACTAAGTATAAAACAATACTACAAAACTCCAAGAAAAAAAACCTAGGTGATTTTTATTTGGTGATGTGTTTTTAGATGCAAAATCAAAGTTACTATCTACGAAAGAAAAAAATTGATTTGAAAGTTTATTGAAATTGAAAACTTCTGCTCTGCTACAGACACTGTTAAGAGAATGAAAAGAGGAGTCACTGGCTGGGAGAAAAAAGCAACAAAACACATATGAAGAATTTGTACAAAAAATAAACAAGGTACTCTTAAAACTCAACAGTGAAAATAAACAACACAATTAAAAAATGGGAAAATGGTCTGAACAGACCCCTCAGAAAACAAGATATACAGGTAGAAATAAGGATATGAAAAGATGCTCAACATCATGTACCATTGTGGAATTGCACATTAAAGCTACAATGAGATACCACTATACACATATTACAATGACTATAATCCAAAAGTCTGACAATACGAAATACTGGCAAGAAATCAGAAAAAGAGGAATCCCCCACATTCCTGCTGGGAATGAAAAATGGTACAGCCACTTTGGAAGACAATTTAGTAGTTTCTTACAAAGCTAAAAGATAGTCTTGCCATATGATCCAGTAATTGTGGTCCTAGGTATTTACCAAAAAGATTTCAAACCTTATGTCCAAAGAAAAATCTGCACATAAATGTTTAAAAAGCTTTATTCATAATCACCAAAACCTGGAAACGAATAAGATGCCCTTCAGTAGGTAAATGGATAACTAAACTGTGCTACATCTATATGACAGAATATCGTTCAGTGATAAAAAGAAAGAAATGATCAAGCCAGAGAAAATATGGAGGAAATTTAAATGTATCTGGCTAAAGAAAAGAAGCCAGACTAAAAAGCTTACATATCTTGTAATTTATATTACATGACATTCTGGAAAAAGTAAATATAGAGACGGTAAAAAGATCAGTGGGTATCAGAGGTTTCGGGGATGTAAGTGTTGTTGCCTAAGAGAGGCACAGGGATTGTAAGGGCAGGGAAAATATTCTGGATGGTACTGTAATCGTGTATACATGATACTGTGTATTTGACAAATCCATACATCTTCACTTCACAAAAAGTAAACTGCAAGGTATGCAAATTAAAAAAAGTCATTTAGGAAGCTAGAGATCACAGAAAAGAATGCAAACTATGACAAAAGAAACTAACTGGATTACAAACATGTGAAACGTTTGTAACCTGAAGAGGATGAGGGGAAAAGTTGCTAACTTAGTAACTTGGAGATGAGTGGGATCTATAAGACCAAATGCAAAAGGAACTGCACAAAGCATAGTGCTATAGTTGTGAAAATTGTTACCCATGGAAACATGAGTTAACAATTCTGATACTGATATATGTATATATATCTCTACTGGAACTGAACAATTAAGTAAATGAATGACAGATAGTGGGAACATTGTTTCCACTAATGGTGTGGAGTTTACAAGTTAGCAAGCGGATAAAGTTGGAATGATCGTTGTGGCAATAGAGTTGAAGACATCAGAAAGAACTCGTGTTTAGCTATATACATATTTTTTTATATAAAAATATCTGTAGATATGTATATATATATGTGATAGTATACACACATATATTCCCTTGCTCTGTCAGATGAGAGAGCCTAAAAGAAATGATACTCCAGTAGCAACAAAACAACTAGCACTTGGATCTTGGTTTTGAATGCCATTCACTGATAAAACAAGCCAGTGTTGCTTAGAGAAAATGTTGATTCTGGTCCTGGGCAGGATGTATACAAGATGAATCTGATGCATCTTGAAATGCTCAAAAAAAGAAGAAGGCTCCACACATTGATGGAGTTGTCAAAAGAGCACAGGAGCCAACTGAAAGGGCTCCTGGTGGCCAAAGCTAGAAAAATTTGAGCAATAAAGTAAATAAAATAGTATCAGACTGTTACTCAACTTTAAAATAAATACCTGTCAGCCCACAATGATATAAATAAACGATTGGATAAATTAATAAACCGGAGACGAGAGACAAATCTCCCACACAGAAGAATTTCAAATAGTTTATGAAGACACTTTGCCCTTAAAGAGCAGAAGCATAATTCCTCACTCCTGAAGTGAAGACTATGCAAGGTGACTCTATTTCAAAGAGTGCTGTATGGAAATTGGGGGAGAAAAGAATAACTTTATAGTGGAGAAAACTAACTAACACTACCTTGGCTAGGTGATGAAGGTTAATATCTATGATGACAATCACATTGATAGTGTGAACTTTTGATATGATGTGATGAGAAGACGTAAAGACCACTTTACGTCTGTCATATTCCTGCCCCAAATTCGTAACCCCAAGCTAACCATGAGAAAAACATCAGGAAATCCCAATTGTAGGACATTCTACAAAATACTTGTCTAGTGCATCTCAAAACTGTAAATGTTATCAAAGCAAGGAAAGTCTAAAAGATTGCCATAACAAGGAGAGCCTAAGGAGACATGATGAATATATGTGATGCAGTATCCTGGATGTTATCCTGGAACACAAAAAGGATAGTAGGCAAAAACGATAACATATGGACTTCAGTTAATAATATACCAATATCAGTTCATTAATTGTGACACATGTACCATAGTCATGTAACATGTGAATAATATAGAGGTAACTGGATGCGGATATTTGGAAACTCTCTGTACTGTCTTATCAACTTTTCTATAAATCTAAAAGAATTCTAACAAAAAGTCTACATAATAAAAATTCATGTAAAGATATTTGGAAAGGATAAAAGAGCATATATCTCATACAGTTTTTTCCCCAAGTCTTATTAAACTTAAAAAGAAAATGTATAAATAGACAAAATCTCCTTACCATCCCTTTTTTGTGTGGTAACTCACACATACCATTTAGCATCTAAAAAACTGTTTTGGATACCAAGTCTATCTAATAATATTATCATATGCTCTTCATTCTCGAGTGTATTAAATCCACTTATAGTCACTGAGCAATAGGAAAAATCAAGTCACCAAAGTTGCTGATATTTCATGGATGAAAAAAAAACTGTTGAAACCATAATCTTTCACAATGGCCAGCAAACTTCGAGTTACTGAATGGCAAGATAATAAAGTGATGATGTTATTTGCCCACTTCATTTTTTCATGTAAGAACGTTCTGAAATATAAATTATATAAGAACGTAGAATGAATGCTGCTTAAGGAAATATTTTCACTGCTTACTCATTGTTGATTGCAGTAACTTGAGTGGGAATCATCTTTTCTTTAAACACTGGCCTATTATTGAAAAGCAAAATAAAACATTTAAAATTTGTTTCATGAGGCTCCTGTAGTAAAAGGAAAGGCAAAGAAAAGTGTGCATAATCAGATCTGTAATACCTGGAGAAAAAAATAAAACATCTAAATCTTTCAAAGATTTCGGATCTTGATTAACCTCTGAAAGCAAATGTAATTGTTTTGACCCCTCCCCTTTCCTAACAGTTAAAATGCACACGCGCAGGCAAATGCATGCTCACTGTAAATAGAAAGTAAATTAATATGCAAGTAACTGAGAACAATTGAATTTGAAAATGCAATGTCTGATGATTTTCATAATAATCATGTACTAAAGTATTTATGGAGCACTCTTTAAATCATACAGCTGATCTTCTGGTAAAAGGGTAAAATAATTCATAGGTACATTTTTTTTGATATTTTGAAGCAACTGAAAAATGCATGGAAAGACCTCCACTAACGTTATCACTCTGAACGGAGGCGCTTCACTAAGAATTATAGCAATCACAGCTCCTATTTAAGATTATGGTATCTTAGCTGTAAATAAATGGAAATGCTCTAACTAGGATAGGTCCAAAAAGGGTTCCATCATTGTGGATATAATTAAATTTTTAAAGTAGACAAGAAGGACTGGGAAATTTTTTATCCTCAGCCATCTTATCTTAAACAGAAGATCAATTATTTCATAAACATCTTCATCCAGCTTACTAGTAGAATACTACGACGTAAGGATGAAGCAAAAAGCTGCTCAGAAGTTAACACACTATTGTAAAACCAGCAATTTCTTCTATGAATTACCTAAAATAGAACAATAGTAGTGATGCTACTAATTTTATGATGGAGTTGCTGGTTAATAGTTAATTGTTATTAAATATGTATTGTAGTTTCTCTTAGTTTTTCAATTTAATGAAAAACTTTACATAACATTTTCATGAGCAGATTTTCATGAGCAAAGTTAATGTCCTTATTTCTGGAATGCATGTTCTGGAAGTTCACTTCTAACAAGAAACTAATTTGATCAACTTCATTAATTTTATCATTTTCTTTCTCTTATTTAGTTCACCAAACATGGTGAAAAATTCATACTTCATATGCATTAGACATGGATTGTTTTGAAAACTTGGTGAGATAAATGCATTGTGATAGAATATATGTAATTATAACTCTATATAACAAAGAATACACATCCTTATTCGACAGCCAAATTTGAGCTGAAATTTCAATACTGATAAGGGAAAAAAAAGAAAGGAAGAGAGTAAAAGGAGAAAGAGTGTGAAAAATATAGAGAGAAATGAAGAGACTCAATGTGGAGGAGGGAGTCAATTTGAGTTTCCTATGTTGGGTGAAACCTTTAAAAATCCATCAAGATATCTATTATATATAGAGGGTTCCATTTGTAAAAAACAAATAATGGTAACAACAAACACACACATTATTAGCAAGTTAATCTAACCTAAATGATTCAAATTATTTTTGGGTCACACATTTTTATTAAAAAAATTAAAATGAAAACAAAGTTAATTAAATATAGCAAAATTAAAGTATATCAAATTATTCCTTAATAAAAACATAGTGACAAAATAATTATTATTCCTTTCACAGTTCTAAAGTTATAAAACTAGTAATCTTAACAAATACAAGTGATTGATGAAAGACCTCAGTTACTGACAAATCAAAGAGGTGAGAGGTGGTCATTTACAATACTACCTCTAGGCACTTAGTTCAACAGCATCTCAATCTCCAAAATTGTTAAAATAATTTTATTGAAGAAGAAATTGCCAGGGAAAGGGAGGAGATTCAGTCGCTTGACAGTAAGCCAACATTAGAAATAATCAACGAAATATGTGTGTCCATAATACTTGTAAGCTCAATTAAACACTGATTCTTTGTATCGCCAAGAATTCTTGAACTCAAATGGCGTATTGTTATTGGTTGGCATAAAGCTCCTCATAAAAACACAGTTTATATGTAACAGGAGTGTAGGTATAAGTAAATCTAAAACAATCAGAAAATTAAAAGAATATATCGCATCACCCACGAGAATTTCTGCTTACTAGTGGATTTTCAGTGGATGTATATATTCATTTGCTCGTTCAAATTTGTTATTGAGTGCATACCATCGAAACATTCTCCTTTCCTACGCTGGAAACAGTCTCCTAAGGCACTGGAAATATTCTCCTTTCATACAATTTGCTTTCATATCCAAACCATGAAATCTAATATTAAAGTTAACTGAAATTTTCAAATTAAAATAATACATATCGGTGACACAGATACAAATTAAAAGTAAGTCCTATTAGCTGTGTGACAACAGATAATTTACTTTGCTTCTCATGAATCTGACATTGGGATGAATAATTAATTTCCAAAGTATACTTGTAAGTTGGCCTTCTTAAAATAATAAATGAAATTTAACATTTATGAAATGCTTTGACAAACACTAACAAAAGATCAAAGATCACTAGGGAAGATATTGTTTGCCTGGATCTCATAAAAGAAAATGGTTTTGGAAAGAATAGTGACATATTTAAGATCATCCAAAGAGTAAGTAAACAATTAGAAAAATGTCACAGGGTGTCAGATCTTTAAATCAGAGATCCACAGTTCCACAAATCGTGCTTCACTTAATACATGTTTAACTGTATGATACAATATTTAAGATAAATCTTTTGGGTTTTTTAAGTAGAAATTTTAGAAAAATCCTTAACCTCGATTCCATATTGAGAGATGCCATGAGTAGATAGAAGGTCAGGCAGATTTAGGAGTCTAAAATTTTTCAATTCCTGCAAGTCTACATAAATGTTTCTATCCAAGCTTCCACATTGTATTATTTCCAAACTACTACCCATATGCTAGGGAGCCTTGGAGAGACTGGGAAATATAAAAATGTATGGATATATGTGCTTTCTTATCACTATGCACATACATTTCAAAGTAATATGCAAAGAAATATTATTTTTTGGTTGAAAATGTTTCCTAGCAAAGCAATAGTTATTGTGAGTATGATTTATAATTAAATAATAATTAAACAGTATAATTTTGTGAACCATTTTCCCACTCAATAGTGGAGTTATTTTAGCCCTTATTTTACAGGTTTATATTGTAGTAAAATAACAACAAATTACATTTAATAAACAGACCACCTAAGCAGGAGAAATATCACTGTTTATATTTTGCTGGATGATGAAAATTTAGGCACAGTGCTTCAAGAAAGCATAGCATACAGCTCTGCCTTCATATCTAACTACCTATGATTTATACATATGCTTCTGAGACAGAATTGTTAACGATGAACTCACATACATTCATTTACATACTTTGCTTGCTGCACTGTAACCCTAATTGGTTAATATGTGACACTATATACGCAAAAGTTAAAATAAGTTCATGCTTTTTTGTCACTATGAAAAGTTTTTATTTATTTTTACTTCAGATAATTTTGCTTACTGAATATTGAGCCAAGCTTCAGTCTACCATTTAAATTCCAATGTTAATAGCTCTTTCCATCTTTTGAAAGCTGAATTATATAATATTCTTTTAAGAAGTCTTACTGCATTTCTTATCGAAATAAATAAAACATGCTTTTGACTTTAACAAAATTAAAACATTCTAAAAGTTAGCCAATTATGTGTGTACGCCCACATCAAAATCTAGTTGATGGTTCTCAAAAGGCAGTTTCTGGAAATCTGGCGATCCATAAGACCCTTTCAGGGTGTTTGTGGTATCAAATACGATTATTCTAACAGTAATAGTTTTCAACAGTGTGTTGAAAACTATGGGTAAAATTGCAGGTGACTTAGAACAAGTGAAACAGTGGAAATAAACTATATTTAGTCAGACTCCTTGTGTTCTGTACCACTATGTATTTGCCATAAGAAAAATGCGTTTCACTTAAGATGTTCATGAGGTATAAGTAAATATTATTAATTTTGTTAAATAATACCCCTTTCTTATTCATCTTTTTAATATTTGTGTAATAAAATGAAAAGTATACGTATCACTTTTATTGCATTTTTAAATGGGATTGTTTTATTGGAAGAAGTATTTGTGAGCTTAATTGCAAACTGAACTAAGCAATTTTTTTCAAAGAATACGATTTTTATGTGAAAATTTGAACTGTCTTAAAAAATTGCTTTTGGAAATTAATGTCTGCAAATATGAGGTTTTCAGTTTCCCATTACTTGAATTTTTTGCTGGTTGGTGATGATATTAATAAGCATAACTTTTAAAAAATATTATATAATGAAACGTGCCAAAATTTGCAATATTTGTATCACTCTGTGAACCAATATTTTCTGAATGAATAATGCATGTTTGACAAAACCGTCATAGGTAAAAGGTCCATTCAAAGTGTAAGATAATCCAATTGATGTTACAACTTTCTATAATTTCATGAGAGGTATTAATCTTTAGTTTTCTTCTCAGGTAGAGTATTTGGCTGTGATTTATATCAGAGCATATTGGCCTTAAAGAATTAATGGAGAAGTACATCCTTCTCTTCAATTTTCTGAAAGATTTTACGGAGAATTAGTATTACTTTTCCTTAAATGTTTCAAAGAATTCATCAGAAAACCAGCTGGGCTTGGAGTTTACTTTTGGGAAAGTTTTTAACTAGAAATTCAGGCTACGCTGACAATTTTTTTCTTAATTTAGCATTGGTAATTTATATGTCTACAGAAATTTGTCCATTTAAGGTGTTGTCAAAATTACTAGCATAAATTTGTTACTGACATTCCCTTATTAGAATCCAGTGATTTTGATACCAACCCTAATATCAGTTTCCCCACATTAAACCCAGCATATATGGGGTTAAACCAAAACATTCATTCCCTGCTTACTCTCTGGCTTCCTGGCTCCAGAATCCACTATCCTCCGTAGAGACAGACACCGTCAAGGACAAGCACCTGGATTATCTCCTCCCCGAGAAGAGATACAGGCTGGTGGGAAAGCTGCTGACCAGCAAGGTTACCAGCTTCCTCCTCTCTGCAAGTGTCTCAAGGCCAAAGACAGGCTGGTGGGAAAGCTCTGACCAGCAAGGCCATATGCTCCCCCTCCGCTACCTAAAACCCCAAATAAAAACCCTTCCTTTTAGCTTTTCGGGGAGTTTTGGATTTCAGCGTTAGCTGCCCTCTCTCCTTGCTCAGTGCTGTGCAAAAAATTCCTACTTTCTTCCACCACACCTGGTGTCAGAGATTGGCTTGCTGCACAGTGGGTGAGCAAACTCACTTCAGGTTCGGTATCAATTTCTCCTCTCTAATTACTGATATTGGCAATTTTTTTCTGGATAAAACTGGATAAAGTTTTATCAATCTTATTGATGATCTTAGAAAAATAGATTTTATTTATTTTCTCTATTTTTTAAATTTTCTGTTTCATTTATTTATGCTTTTACATTTATTATTTTCTTTCTTCTCCTTACTTTGGTTTTGATATTCCTTTCTTTTTCTAGTTTCTTATGGTGGATACCTAGGCAATTGATATGAGGCCTTTCTTTTTTTAAATATTGGTATTTAGTGCTATACATTTTCCTCCATTTACTGAACCAGCTACATCCCCAAGATTTTAATACATTGCATTTTCATTTTCAGAATACCTTCTAATTTCCCTTTTGATTTCTTTTTTGACTCATGGGTTGTTTAAAAGTGTTTTCATATCTGATGTTTTGAGGTCTGTTTCCATTGACTGATTTCCCTCCTCATTAAAGGATGTATTTTCCTGCTTCTTTGCATAACTTTTGAGTTTTTATAGGATGCCAAACATCGTAATTTATGACTTGTTGGGTGCTGGTTATTTTTATATTCCTTTATATATTCTTGAGATTGAGTGGGATGTAGTTAAGTTACTTAGAAACTATTTTATCTTTTCAAGATTTGCTTTTACTTTTTGTTAGATTAGACGAGAACAGCTTTTAGTTTAGGGCCAATTTTCCCTCATCACTGAGGCAATAGCGTATTCAGTACTTTAACCAATACCACATGTTATGAGGTTTTTCCACTCCGGCTGGTGGACACACAAACTATTCTGGGCCTTGTGTGAGCTCCTGGGATTGTGCTGCCTGCTAATTTCTGGTGAGTCTTTCCTCAGTCTCAGCAATTATCCTCACATGAATCATATGATCAATATTCAGTAAAGATTCAAGGTAAACCTTGGCAGATGTCTGGGACTCTTTCCTTGTATAGCTTTCTCTTCTTTGCTACTCTGCCTTATGCATTCTAGCCGCCTTGGCCTTCACCAGTTCTTAAATTTGTCTCCTTGACTGAGAAGGTAGGCTCTGTTTTGATTCCCTTGCCTTTGCTGGGACCTGGAAAGTCTGCTCAATGTAAGCTTGTGCAAACATCAGGTTGCCTTATTCATTTCCATTCACTCAGAGATCAGTCTTCCACTGCCTCTTTTCAAACACTTGAAAATTTGTTTCATATTGAACACCTGATTTTAATAAAACAGAGTACAAAATGTTTACTGACATGATATTATATTGCACTTTGCAACTAATCCTCAAAAAATAAAAGCAAAAGCAGCCTGTCCAGAGGTTTGTTCAGTGGCATAATGGTTATGATGGTCCACTCTGCTTTGGCAGTCCAGGCTTCACGGCTTCAGATCCTGGGTGTGGACCTACACACCACTCAACAAGCCATGCTATGGTGGCATCCCATATATAAAATAGAGGAAGATAAACACAGATGTCAGCTCAGTGACAATCTTCCTCAAGCAGAAAGAGGAAGATTGGCAACAGATGTTAGCTTGGGACCAATCTTCCTCACCAAAAAAAAAAAAAAGAAAAAAAGAAAAAAAAAGATGTCTGTCCATTTTTAATATATCAACAAGGAAAAATACCAGTCTACTTCCCCAGTTGCGTGTATTAACAAAGAACATCCACAATTTGCTGAAAAGCCTATTGGAATATTGCTGCCCTTTCTGTAGAAGGCTACGTTTCCCCCTATACCTCACCCAAAAGAACATACCTCAAACACTTGAATCCAGGGGCAGAAAAGAGAATTCAAGTGCCAGACATTTTTTTAAAAATTAGGAAATATAAAACAATTCCACTCACCACTACTCTGGGGGAAATATATATTTTTCAGTCTGTCAGTTTTGTCAATATAATGAGTTTATTGTTTTTAATGAGTTCATAAATAAATACTTTTAAATATAGTCTTTTAATTTCTAATATGGTAGATATTAATACCTATAAAGCAAACAAACAATATCTTTTTAGGATTCTAAGTATACAAAGAAGTTAAATATTCTGATAAACAAGATTTTGAGAATTGTTGATCTGTTGCATCATCATTTTTTCTCATTTGATGCAAACTAATGACAATAATTTTCTGTATGTCATTTTTTTGTTCTCAGTATAAATGTACTAAATAATAGGTTAAACTAAAATGTTTTTATGCAAAAACTGTGTTGGCCCCAGTATTTGAAGATATTTGCCCATTTTTCAAGTCAGTGATTCAATAAAAAGTCTGAAAATTATGTGAGACAGAAACATTTGTGTAATTTCTCCTTTGGGCTACTCAAATGGCTTCCTGTTAATTTAATGTGTGCACGAGATACGAGGATGTGGTGAGAGGATTATTGTATAGGGGGTATCATCCACTCATACCTATCCTCAAAAACTCAGGATTCTGCTTGCTGAGTTACCAGTTACAGAAATCTATACGTGACATCTAACGGTAGCACTGTCTGTTTCTGAGGTCTATACTGAAGCATCATAAAGGGGAAATCCACTCACAGAAAAGTGCTCAGGGGCCTGCACGAATCCCTATACCTCTTAAAAGATGTGGCAATAGAATATGGAACCAGGACACTGTTCTCATTCCCAGGAGCATTGCAATTTATCACTCCCCTGGCTGTACTTCTTCAGCAAAGAAATATATAAATTTCACCTTGGAGGAATTAACTGAGCTGCGTTCTGTGCATTTGTAATATGTGCATGCATTCTGACTCTACTATTTTATTAGTGTGAATCATGAGCAGTCAGTTCTTTACTTTATTTCTTAGTCTTCTACATCTTCCACTCAAAAAAGACCTTTAAAAGTCACCTAAAAATAGGCTGTGGGTCCCTTGAGATTAGTAAATCTCTACTCCTTATCTGATTTGTTACAATGTTAAAATCTTCTCCTGACAAGCCTAAAGCTCTATATAGGAAATTTTTGTCCTTTTTTAAAGGTCTTCCATCAGGATGAGGATTTAGATTGTATTTAATTTAAAATCTAGCACAATTTGATGCCATCTAAGATTAAAAGAAAATTTGATTAACTTCATATTAAATGTTTATAATGTAATTGCATATGATAAAATCATTTTTATCTGTATCTTTGGTAAAAACTGTACTAATTTATTAGCTTTACAAAAAATGTAGTTATTGTTTATTTTTTCCTTGCTATTACAATCTTAGAAACTCACACAAAGATGCTGTGTCCTAAATATTTGTTACATGAATTAAAAAATATTTCCTGCAATGGAAATATAAATGTATGACTGTAGAAATTAAATCAACTTAAGCAGTAATTTTTAATTCCCTAAATATAAATTAATATATCTACACTAAATAATATAGAAGAAAATATTAAATAATTTATTACTTAATATGTTTTATCTTTTGTTTCTATGTGAGTACCATACACAAATTTCTATTTGTGTGTATATGTTTTGTGTGTGTGTGTGTCTGTGTCTCTGTGTGTCTGTGTGTCGGTAGGTAGGTAGGTATGAACATATTTGGTCAATTCAACTCGCCTAACTATAAGCTTTGTGAAAAAATGACATAAATTAAGTATTAAAACACTTGCATGCATTATATCGGTAGCCAAAGTATACTGTAAATAGTAGATGAATAAGTTTTTTGATTGCTTGTAAGCCTTATAAACTTATTCGTATATTCTAATTTTATTCCAATTTCCTAACTATTAGAAGATTTCATAATTGGATAAACTAGAACAAATGCTCATTTCCAAAGTTTCAGAATTTTTATACTTTTAGAATGTCTTGATTAAATGTATACTACTTCCACTAGGAAAAGATAAGAACATATAATAAAAAACATTTGAAGGTAACAAGATATTGTCTATTATGAAAAATACCTATTATTTTCTCACCCCAAAATTTTCATGATCATAATAAAATTTTGAATAGCATCTCTGCCAAAATGGCAGTCTAGATGACATAAAAACTCTCCCAAGACAAGGGACTAAAAATATACAATAAATATCTGTTTTGATGCACAGATATGAAAAAATAAATTTCCAGGAACCATTAACAGAGAAGTGAAAATAAGAACAGTGAACATATGTACAATAACATCTAATATGATTTCCATAAAACAAGAATAGATAAGGGAGGCAATGTGCAAACAATAGTGACTACAAATTTCTCAGAATTGATACAAAACAACACTTAGATGCTGAAATACAGTACACCTAAACAGGGTAAATAAAATATAACTCACAGATGAACACACAATAACATGCATGTAAAAAAAAATAAAAGACCAAAAAGAGTTGTAAATTAAACTACATGTTACTGATCAAATTTTCAACAAGAGAAGGAAACTGAGACTAGCAGATGATTTCGTATGAGCAGAAACAGAAATCACAAAATAGGGGGATATCATCAAATACTGAGAAAAATTTATTGTCCACCTGAATGAAATAGCATCACATTTATAACTAAATCCAGACCAACTTCCTTCCTTCCTCCTCCTTCCTTATCCAGAGGAAATTGTTATCCTAACATTGATGTCCATGATTACCAAGTATATATCTGTGCTATATTTCATATGTATTTACTCATAAAATGTTTTGTTGCTTCATGCATATATCCTTTTGCATTTTTTTTTTTTTTACCTGAGGAAGATTAGCCCTGAGCTAACATCTATATCAATCTTTCTCTGTCTTTTATGTGGGTCATTGCCACAGCATGGCTGATGAGGGGAATAGATCTGTGCCCAGGATCCGAACCAATGAAACCAGGCTGCCTAAGAGGACTGTGCCAAACTTAACCACTACACCATGGGGCTGGTCCCTTATTTTGCATTTTTACTATTTATTCTTAAAATAAAGTACATTCCATACATATATAAATATGTAACATTTATGTGTTAATAGAGTAATTTGTTCTACATGCATTATTAGTATCAGTAAAGTTTTATTTTTTTATTTTATTGTATTTTTTTTTGTTGAGGAAGATTGGCCCTGAGCTAACATCTGTGCCAGTCTTCCTCTATTTTATTTGTGGGATGCCACCACAGCACAGCTTGATGAGCAGTGTGTAAGTCCATGCCTGGTATCCAAACCCACAAATCCTAGGCCAACCAAGTGGAGCATGCAAACTTAACCCTTACACCACTGTGTCAACCCTAAGTTTTAGAAATTTTATGAGTAAAATCCTCACAAACTTTTGGTAGATTATTCCCAGAGACTTCATAGATTTGTCACTTTCTGAAACAGTTTCCTTAACTTATATTTTCTAAATGCTTGTTGCTAATGCATAAAATACTATTGGTACATACATATACATACACATATGGAACCTAGCCAAACTCTCCTATTATATCCATTCTTTATAATTATATTCTTAGTAAATTGTGTCTTGCAAAAATAATGGATATTTTATTTCTTCCCTCTTTTATCCAGATATAATGTACTATTTTCTTGTGTAATTTGCCTACTAGAATTTTCTCAATTAAATTGAAATAGCGTTTGTTTTTTCCCTAATTTTAAAAATAATGATTCTACATTTCTTCAATTTTATTTTCAGTAGGTTTCTGATACATGTACTTTATCAGGGTGACACTGTCCTCTGTTACCGGGCTGCTAAGACATTTCATTGTAAGTAGATGTTGAATTTTGTAAAATTTACTTTTAACATCAGTTGAGATAATTTTAAGCTCAACTGTGAATGTTATGAATTGCTTTGATAAATATTTTTATCAATAAACCTCATAGTTCTAGGATAAACATAACTTATGGTATATCTTATAGATTTTGTTGCTTAATATTTTACTGTGATATTCACCTATGATTTTCCCTTTTGGTGTTATCCTCATTTAATTTGTGAAAAAGTAGCTCCAGTTTCATAAAATGACTTAGGGAGCTTTCTTTTTCTAGAATAATAGAAATTATCTTGCTGGAACTTTTTTAGAATCCTCATTTAAAATAATGTGAGCTCTACGTGTATAAGTGTGTATTTGCAGAATTTGTTTTTGTTGTGGAGTAGGAAGACACATTCTTTCTTTTACATATAAAAGCTGTACATAATTACTGTATACAACATGATAAGTTTGGAGATAAGTATATACCTGTGAAGTAACCACCGCAAGCTATGCCATAAACCTCTCCATCACCTCCAAAAGTTATCCCCAGCCTGTTTTTAACATAAACACTTCCAATATCACTTTGATTATGCTATTTATTCTTGAAAATGTTTTTCTATTGTGTATTTTTCTACAAAACTATCCACTGAACTTTCTTTCACATTTATCATGGCGTAAGGTTCTTAATGATATTCTCCACGTATGGTTTTAACTGCTATTTGCTCTGTAACGGAATCTTCTTTCTCAGTCCTGATTTTACTTGGGCCTTCTCTTCTTTTTTCCTTACTAATATTTCCAGTTTTCTTATTTCATACATCCTTGCTTTAGATTAAATCAATTGATTGACTTGCTACTTTGATATTTAGTTGACTAATTTATGCACTTTTTTTTGGACACTTCCTTGCAACTGTTTTCAGTGTACTTGGTTAATCTTTTTCAAAATTCCCATTTGAATGATAATCCCCTTCTTTTTTCTTAACTTTTTTCTTTCCTAAGATATGCATAGATGTAATATAATTTCCATTCAATATTACTTTATCAATATCTTACAAAGTGAAGCTTTTCTTTTCACTGAAGCTATATTTCTTTGAGTATAAGTGACTTTATGCAAGTGTCTCAAATTCAACTCTTTTCAAGATTCCAAAGTCTCATCTTCACTTTCTCCACAGGCAAAATTTGGGAGCCTCTGGCCATTAGTGGTCAGCAGCTGCATGGCTGAGCCCCACCTGGGCTCTCAAGTCTCTCTTCTCTTCTGGCACCTGAGGAGTTTCCTTTCCTTCATGGAAGCTCAGCTAGGAATTAAGAGTGTTTTGGTGGTTACAAGCTGTGTTGCTCTCTGTTACTGGACATCTCGTCATATTTTTAGTGGAAAAGGTTTTCTCTAGCCTGGTTCTCCATTTTGCCAGAAGAAAGAATCTAAGAATGTTCTTTTTTCAGCAAATAAAATAAAAGGTATATGTAAAAGAACCTTCTTAAATAAACCTCAAAAGTCTGTTACAGAAACAATATAAAACTAATATACTGTCCTTTATGGAGATGCTGTCTCCATTGCTTTATATATGTGATCCAGATGACAGCTGCTATTTTTATACATTACTCTGTCTCCCTGGTCACAGTGATTATAACTCATTGCAAGTTGATCAGTCACTCTATACATAGTTCAAAATGCAACACATGAGGATATGCTTTTTTCTCACTGGTTTGCAACTACGATGTCGTTAAGCTATCTACCTAGTGACTATAGTTTTAGCCTTGTGGAAAAACTGAGGTGATAAAGCCGTAACAGAAAGAAGCAGCAATGAAAAATGGAAAAAAGCTTGATGGTGTTCGAGTCCCTGATTCCATCATTTCCAAGGCTAACTCCATCCCAATTCTTCCTGCATTTGGCATATATGAACCAATACATTTCTTTTTTGCCTCTTAGTTAGATTTACATTTATGTCACTTGCAACCAAAACACCTATTAATATGTAAATGAAGATAAGGTCCCTGTAACTGGATATAAGTACTATTGACATTATTTAATGCATTTCACATACTCTATGGTTTATAGGAACATTGTTTTGACTCTCTATTCTGAATAATAATGATATTAATAGTTATATTAATATATAAATTATTTTTAATTTATTTTAATATATAATTTTTAATTAGTTTAATTAGTTGGCCTCATGATTTCTGTCATTCATGCTACTAATAACATTTTAATTGCTCTCCCTCCACCTACCTCTTTCCCTTCCAAGTCAACCTTCAGACTGCAACTAGGGGTAGCTCCAAAAACCTTAAATCCAATCATAACAATCTCTTAAGTGGCATTCCTCTAAGGGAAGAAACGTGAGAAAAAAAAGAAGCAAGTCGAAATATCTTAGTATGCTAGTATCACATTCAAAATCCTCAAAAATATGTAACTAACCAGCACATTTGACTTTATTTAAACTGGATACCATCTCTTGAATCGTGTGATTTTCTCCTTTAAAGTGAGTTTCTTCCTCTCCTTCACCTGTTGAAATTCTGTCCATCTTTTATGCTCTAACTGAAATGCTGCTTCTTCTGTAAATCTTTCTCCAAAACTGATATCGAAATTAACTCCATTTTTTGGTCTTATATCTATTTGATTTTATTTATGTTAATGGATTCATGCCAATATTACTAGTATTTTCATTAATGATTTACATTTCTGCATCTCTATATAGATCATGTCTTTTTGAGGGCTAGAACACAGATACATTTTCACAAATACCAAATATATAAATATAAATGTTTGTTGGGTGGGATTAATACCCAATTATTTTACCACTTTATATTAGTATTGCATCCAATTCAGGTCATCTTTTGTAATATGCATTATAGTCCCAGGTTGGCTTCCCTCTAGCTCTGATTTCAGACAACATTTTACTTATTACACAGCATACAAAGGAAAATAAAATCTATCAGAAAATCTGGAAGTTCTCGAGTCAATTTTTATAGCTTTACTTAACTGAAAACATTTTAAAGTTCAAAAATATCATCCCTTAAGAATTAGATGTGAGGGGCTGGCCAGTGGCATAGAGGTCAAGTTCACTTGCTCTGCTTTATTGGCTGGGGTTCGCAGGTTCGGATCCCAGGCATGGACCTAGCACGGCTCATCAAGCCGTGCTGCAGCAGCATCTCATATAAAATAAAGGAAGATTGGCACATATGTTAGCTCAGGGCCAATCTTCCTCACACACAAAAAAACATTAAATTAAAAAAAAAAAAGGTGAGATTCTGCAAGAATTTCAGCCTTCAAAAAAATAGAAATCTATTTTCCAGAGGAGCAAAAAAACAGGTAGATAGCCATTAGAGTAAACTAAAATGCTATGAACAAACACCATAAAGCATTTTAGCTTAAAAAATATAAAAATCTGGGCTTACAGTTATAACTGGGAACTTTTAGAAGTACTGTAAATGAGTGACTCTGCGTGAAAGAAGACCCTCAGTTCTGTATCACGTATTTTAATCACCTATTGAGCCAGAAGCTTCATGTTAGGTTAACAAGAAACAGTCTATTAGGCACTGTTCACCAACAAAGCAACAGATTGAGTGCTGAGGGAGATTCCACAAAGTAGTACTGAATGCTCAAGTTAAGTCATAGTGTACCCTTGAAATTGATGAGATAGCTGCTGTATAAAACACTGAAGAGAAACAGACATGCAAAATATTCACCATTGGGACCATCAGAGAGATGTATGTGTGTTTATTACATGTTTGTTTATGTATTTATGTTTGTGACTAAATTTTTCACAAAAAAATTTAGGAAAAAAAATTAACTAGATAAAATTGAGGATATAGAGTATTGTTAGCTGACATTTTCTTAAGCAGTTTTTAAAGTTAAACATAGAGAAAGCAACTGTATAATTTTATTTATAACAGATAGCTTTTGGCCTTCTTTTATAGGACACTATTGACTGCATTTTGCAATAAAATTTCATCGAAGACCATAGATTAGACCATTCTCCATACATAATTGACTCCTAAACCTTTAAGTTTAAAAGCATTCACTTTTGTAAATAGAGGTAACCACCTAAATAATCAGCACTCCCCACCATGTTTATTGATGCTATAGGAGGACACTTAAGCTTATGGTCAGGAGTAATATATAAATCTTTTTCTATTTTTATTGTTTAACACTCAGAAGTCATATTTTATCAAGTATTATGAGAATTTGCTGGACAATAATAGGTAACATTTTAAATTGAACACCATAGAGTCAGCTGGCAATTTCTGATTTATGTTCCAAAGGATTATTTTTAATATGATTTTCAAAACTTGGGTGCGATATATTTTTACATGCTGGTAACAATTATAGAATGGTAGTTATATTATGGAATGATTCATAAATATACGTATATATATATTTTTATTTTTAAATATTTAAAAAAAAATTTAAATATGTAAATTTAAGATATTTTCTTTTCTTCTTTTTATTTTTTTATTTTTTATTTTTTTATTTATTTTTTTTTTTAAAGATTTTATTTTTTCCTTTTTCTCCCCAACGCCCCCCAGTACATAGTTGTGTATTCTTCATTGTGGGTTCTTCTAGTTGTGGCATGTGGGACGCTGCCTCAGCGTGGTCTGATGAGCAGTGCCATGTCCGCGCCCAGGATTCGAACCAACGAAACACTGGGCCACCTGCAGCGGAGCGCGCGAACTTAACCACTCGGCCACGGGGCCAGCCCCCTTCTTTTCTTCTTTTTAAACGATTAAAATCGCCAACACTAATTGTGGCTAACCATGTGCTTCATGTTGTATATATAAAATCTCTCTCTATAAAAAATATATATCTTTTTTCATGTATGTATAAAAAATAAAAAATCTTCACATATTTAAAAAATCTAATTATCTAATCTATTTATATATATAAGGTAAATACAGATTATCTAATCTAATTATAAAATTGAATCTAAAATATTATGTAATATCTACTAAAAATGAATTTTATGGTTAAATAGAAAAATGGAAATTTTTACTTTTAGTTGTGGGTCCTTCTAGTTGTGGCAAGGTCCCATGAGCGGTCCCATGTCAGCTCCCAGGATCTGAACTGGTGAAAGCCTGGGCTGCCGAAGCAGAGCGTACAAGCTTAACCGCTCGGCCACGCAGCTGGCCCTGAAAAATGGAAATTTAATTCAAGTAATTACTCTAGGCAGCAGGACCCAACTCTGTCTACTAATATCATAAATCATACCATTTACCAAGTTCTTTCTGTCCCTCGGTGTGCTTCCTCTCCTGTCACGTGTCCATCCCCATTTAGTCATCCACTCAGCATATTTAAATCAAATCACACTGTGTGCCAGCAGAAAGGGTGCATGATGCAGAAGTAAACAAGCTAGGTAAGGTACTGCATTCTTGTGTAAAGCATTAAAAATGCATAACTAAGTATATAACATATGTAAGTACAAGAATAAATATGTTCAAACCATGATAAATTCTGTGATGATAATAAAAGGGGATATTTGAATCTATAGTGCCTTAAATTGACTTTGTAGATTGTGTGATCAGGGTAAAGAGTTTGTGTTTTACTCGAGTGCAAAGGAATCTATTGGAGGGTTTAAAGGAGAGGATGATACGATGCCATTTATGTGTTAAAAGCTCACGCTGATTGCTGTGTACAGGATGCACTGTGCGGCCCAGAACATCAAGAGGCTGATCATGTGGGCTACTGTTGCAGTGGACCAGGAGCCGCATGGCAGCCGTGGAGGTTGATAACATCGTACTAATCTGCCTCACATATCTTTCTGGGCAGAATTTTTCTCCTGCCTGATGACAGGCATTCAGAAAATCCCCTAAAAGGTAGAGAGAGGAGTTTGGTAGTAGCAATTTCCTCAAATGAGAAGGGATATTGTTAGAGAGGATTTCCACCTCAGGAAGGCTTTATTTTTCCTCAGAGTTCTCTACTTGGGAAAAGTATTAATATGGCTTTTTTGTGGATGAGAATAACAAATGTGGATTAGAGGGATGATGATGACTGTCCATAGACAATTTTGAGAAAAACAATTTAAATTATTAACTTGATTAATAGAGATTATAGCATAAAATAAATCTTTTAATTCTTATATGCTTCCATTATTTCGAATAGATAATTTACAGAGAGATGTAAAAATAACACAATTGAAAATGATCAGCCCTTTGGTTTATCTTAAAATTTTTAATTTGTGGACCTACATATTCTGAGCAATAAAGTAAGTCTACTAAATTTAAATATATTCTAGTTATACAAAGGCTATTTTCAGACCACAATGACATTAAATTAGAAATCAGCAATAGAAATATCTCTGGAAAATTCTGAAATATTTGGAAACTAAATAACACACTACTTGGTTTGAAGAGACCTCTATATGGGAGTCAGTAACCTGCCTGTCCTCTGAGATTCAAGGCCACTCCTTCATGAGCTCTTCTAACCTGAGCGGAAACTGCCAGTACACAGCATTCCTGGGCTGTTCCTTGAAGACAGCAGCCATTGCGATCTCTTTTTTCTCTCAATTAACTAGACTTAGAGAAAGAAAACTCTCTTATTATATTATGTTTTTCCCAAAAGAGCACTCTGAAAAGCATCCGTGGTACCTTAGTTAGATCTACCCTGTTTTTCCCTTCTCCATTTTATAGTACTCATCTCTACTCTTTTTTGCTTAAATCATTTTGATATCAATACCCATGAAGGGTTATCTGCTCCTTTTTGGTGCTTAAACATTTAGAATCTGAAATCCAAATCCCCTTTACTCAGCCTACAATTTCATACATATTTAAGTGCTCTTATATAGATGTTAACATACTCTGACACACTTGAAATTGAAAACTATTGATGACTTTTAGAGGAGGGCCTCAGAGACTTCATAACAGTATACTTTACTTCTCTGCAACTGATTCTTTTCATATTCTTTTCCTGCATATCATTGTGTTAAGCCAATTACTATTTTAAGTCTTCAATTCCAGTTCAGTCTCTGGAACTTCTTGAAGCTATCCGCAGCAATTCTTTTGGGTATAAGGTCTACTGTGCTCAAACGTTCCAATATACAAGACCTCTCTCTTTCAGAATCAGTCTTAGCTGAGACAAGATTGTGACTTCTGATATATCCAGGCATATTTTTTTGATGTTGGTTTACATAATAACTCCTAGACTATTCCACTGGCTGCATCATAAAGAAGAGAATCCTGGAACATTTACACTCTTGAAAGTTTATAAAATATTGATGATGCTTACTTTCTGTCTAAAATGTAGAGGTTGAAAATGCAATTTCAGTCTCAAAATGGTTTCCAATAGTTACCTGTGAATATAAAGTAATGTTAAAAAGATGAGTTACATATCAATACACTGTACTATTCCCTTGAAAATAGGCATAGTGAAGATATACACATAACTGCCTCAATTATCTAGATAATCAATGGTTTAAGATATGGACTGTGCTGCACGTGAACCCATAAGCACCTCAAACATATCCCCCAACTGTAATTCAGGATATTTGGCATGACTCCCATGTTTGATGGGAAAAATGTCTAAACTCTCCTATTATACTTTGCCGTGAAGCCTGGTGCTTCTTCTGTGATCACTATACATTCTAGGGGAGACAAGGGAGAATACTTGGAACTAAGTATATTACCTTTTACTCCAATGTAAGAACAAGAGAAATGAATATGGAACAGTTTATATAATCTTTCTTTCCAATATCTCTTTCTCCATGCCTTTTGCCATAGGACTTTGCAGTTTTCCCTAAAACAATGGGGATATTTTTCCCACCCACTGAATCTGAGCTCAGGCTCATCATTTGCTTTGACCAGTAAAATAACAAAGAAGCAAAAGTGGTGGTGTGCCAGTTTCATCCCTACCCCTTAAGAATTATTGCCTGCTTTTTTTGTGCTCTTTCATTTTTGCCATCCCTATTAAAAGGATATGCCCAACCTGGCTCACTAATCTAGGAGAAGCATGAGAAATGCTTGGAAAACAACCTAGTAAATCCAGATGAGCTAACCACTGCTTATAAATGAGAAGCAAATATTTCTGTATGCTGCTAAGAATCTGTGGCTGTTTTTTAATCAGCAATTTTGTGGTAACACTTAATTGAACTAACTACTCAAAATCAGTCAAAGAACGTAGGCCCTTTTAATTGAGTTTTCTCATACAATACTCATGAAAGCATTTATGTGTTTCCATTAGATTTTACTGAAGGTTTTTGGGCAATATTCTGAATGTGTACATGGTTTCCAATATTGAAATCTTTAAAACTGAAACTCTTATGTAGTCCTTCAGCCATCTTGCCTCTGGGAAATTCTCATTATCCATTTCCCCAGAGTTCCAACTCCTCACATGGCTCCTGACCAACAGTAATTTCCCTCTGCATTCTCCAACCCTCTGTGCCTCCAGCTCCTCTCTTTATTTCATCATATAGATAAATTAAATTCCCTTCTTACTCCTCAGCTCTGGTTTTTCTTTTGCATATAGAAAGAGTCTTTAATAGAATTTGCTGAGCAAAATCACTTAATCGGTGTCTCATTACTTCATATCTAAAAGTATTGGCAATGTTTGGAAATACAAATCTGTCCCTTCTCCCTTCCCAAGTTCTTGTAGACGAAAGCGAGTAAAAGCCATATTTGTTTTCCCCCTGATATAACTATGTATCATCCTAAGAAGGTAGAAGAATCTATAGTCATTTTTACCATAACTAGTAATTTTTCATTCTACTGCATTAATTTGTATAACACTGAGATTTATATAAACATTGTACATACACACAGACACTCACACAACTGACCTATAGTTGCTAATTTATTATTGAAAAGTTGTGGTTAGCAGCGTCCTACATAATGGGACCAAATAACTGCCATTATATTATCTGAGACATTATAAAAATTAAATATGCCCAAAATTATTGTAAAGAAAAACCTTCTGCTTATTGTATTTTATTATAAATTCATGTTAACCTAGAAATGCCAAAGTGATATCTAAAGATAGAGACATTAGATATGGAATATACATATCTGGGGCTCAGAAAACAGCTATACGTGGTGTATTAATTTGGTCATGATTAGTATAAGGCATAATTTAAAGAAAGGATATTAATGCGATATCTTAGTCAAATTTCATTTTTGCAAAAATCATTTAGTGGCAATGTGAACATTAATTTGGCAGGGATATAGGAACACTCATTAGATGTCCGCAATATTCATCTAAAAGATAAAGATGAGTGGCTGGCCCTGTGGAGTGGTGGTTGAGTATAGCATGTAGTCCTTCAGCCATCTTGCCTCTGGGAAATTCTCATTATCCATTTCCCTAGAGTTCCAACTCCTCACATGGCTTTGGCGGCCAGCATTCACAGGTTCAGGTCCCAGGTGTGGACTTACACCACACATCAGCCATGCCGTGGCAGCGACCCATGCAGAAAGTGGAGGAAGATTGTCGCAGGTGTTAGCTCAGGGTTAATCTTCCTCACCAAAAAAAGAGGATGATATGGGGCAGGCCCAGTAGCATAGTGGTTAAGTTTGTTCACTCCATGTTGGTCGCCTTGGATTCACTGGTTCACATCCTGAGCATGGAGTTATGTATGGCTCATCAAGCCCTGCTGTAGCAGTGTCCCACATACAAAATAGAGGAAGATTGACGCAGATGTTAGCTCAGCAAAAATATCCCTCAAGCAAAAAGAGGAAGATTAGTAACAGATGTTAACTCAGGGCTAATCTTCTTCAGCAAAAAAATAAATAAATACATAACAATGGTGGTTGTAATGAAAATTGAAAAATATAATGGCTACACTAGAAAGAAGTTTAGGAAGAAAAATTCATGGAACTTGCAGATGGTTGGATGTTACTTGTGAGGAAGAGAGACTACAAGAATATTGCTTCATGGACCACTCTTAAACTCTGAATCAGGGGACAGATTGTGATGATTTCTGATTTCCTATAGATATTCTGTATATCCTATAGATATCAAAATATTTTCACTGCTTTTTGATCCAACTGCAGCTAATAGAAATATCAGATACGACAATCCAACCTCTATTCATTTTAACAAAGTATCTCTAGTTATTCAACTGGCACCTTGAGACATTATTTTCCTTTCTCTTTCAGATACACTTTTAATAGTGATTTCTGTAACTACAGATTCATGTGTGGAAGTGATTGGTGTGGGTAGCATATTAAGTTACTTATTCTTGAGAAGACAAAAACCGTGGTCCCTCTCATCAAGACGGACAATATCATGCTTGACAACAAGTGGGACTTCCTAAAGATACTAAATCTCATGCCTTGAAGCATCACCAGATATAAGACTGATAGAATCAATGGCCTGGTATCTCATAAATTTCGTCTACCAGATGGTGGCTCATATCAATTACCGGTTAGAGCACTTTCTTAGGAATTTTTTTCATTAAACCAGAGCTGACAGAAAAAATATTTCACCTAGTTCTGCTGAACTGTTAGATTTACACCTCAAGAGTTGTCAGTGGTCAAAGAACAAAATCTAGCTGAGACTGAAACCAAGATTCACAAAAAAATCAGTAAAAGAGAAAGGTGAGAGTGATATCATTCCTATGTGTGATTGGCTTAAATCTACTACCCTGTGGTAATACATGATTATGAGGTCAATGAATTTGGGCTCTTTATTTGCCCATGCTAATTTCAGTTGGGTTTCTGAGCTCAAACACAATAATCATGTTGAATGCCATATTGTATGAATGATTTACAATTTATAAAACAGAAGTCATTTATATAAGGAATATAACATCTTTCATTATTTTGCTAGACATACTTTCAATTACTTAATCAATTTGCAACCATAATTTTGGATTTTTTGCTATAATGGTTAGCTAGTTTATTTTATTACTGTCCTGTCTATTTTTATGCTTAATGAAGAATATATTCTGCTTAAAAATTAAATATTTTCTAGTGCGTCTCAAATATACAAACCTTTGTCAAAGCAATGTATGATAATATCTCAAGTATTTACAAATGCTTTATTATGGCATCCTTATCCTAAATTTCACTGCTCCATACATCTAGAAACACTCGGGTGCAGAATTTTAAGTGCCACTGGTCATGCCTGGTGTTTATATAGCTATATTTTGGAAAATTTGATAAAAATTACAGTAAAATGTAGGATTCATAGCTAATCTATAGAATAAAATCCCAGTCAATTAATTACTCTTCTTTATAAGCTGGGAATAAAGACAAGACTTGCAGTGAACAATAGGTTTAGAATCAAGCTATTGAGTCAATAGAAAAAATTCAAAGTATTTTATTTTTGTGATATAAAAGAACTGTTGGAATTATAAAATAATACATAGAATCTAATCACTTCAATTATGATCTCAGTCTAAACATAATTCTTTTTTGAGTGGAGCTTAAGCTCTGGCTACATGAAAGCAACTAACTGAGGATCAAAGAAAGTCTAAAATACCTGAAGAACATTTTTACATTTTAGAGGCTAAATTTTCCAAATAATTATTTAACCATCAAAAATTTTAGTTTTGGGAGCCGGCCTGGTGGCATAGTCGTTAAGTTCACATGATCTGCTTAAGCGGTCCAGAGTTCATGAATTCGGATCCCAGGTGCGAACCTACACACCACTCATCAAGCCATTCTGTGGCAGCATGTCATATACAAAACAGAGGAAAGATGGGCACAGATCTTACCTCAGGGACAATCTTCCTCAAGCCAAAGAGGGAGGTTGGCAACAGATGTTAGCTCAAGGCCAATCATCCTTACAAAAAAAAAAAAATTAGTTTTGGGACTATTAATGTCAACAGCATTCTCTCAGTGATATTTTCATCACTGTCTTAGCATGAACTTAATTAAACACACACACACACACACACACAGGAAATACCATGAATTGAGCATGAAAAAAACAAACAAATAATAATTTTGTGGAGGTTTTTAAATATTTTTAAAAACAGCTTACACTATCATGCTCATAAATGAAAAAAAGAAAAGTAAAATATATTACTCACTTTTAATTTTTATTTTAGAAACATTAAATATTCCTTTGTTTCAAACCCCCCAAAATAGAGGTTAACATTCAAGAAGAAAAGATTACTTGAATGTCTGAAGGAATCTAGAGTCAAGACTTTTGACTTTGTATTTATAGCTCTGCACCATAATTAAATCTCTACCATTATATAGTGAGATCCTTAACAGAAGCATGCTATCTTATCAAGATAACATTGCAACTCCTATCATTCTGTTTAAAATTCTTAGATAATGATCTTATCACTTGACAGATGGTTGTAATGGCTTTACCATACTTTTAGTAATGATACAGAGTGGAACAAGCATCCTTGTTTGCTCCATAACAGTTTGCAAGTTACTTGACAGTGAACGGAACCAGAATGATACTCCATTCATGACCTATTTACCACTCAGTCTCCTAAAATGTAAATCAATTAAACAACCTTACTCTTGAGCAGAGCAGCAGTTGCCTATTTACATAAAGTACCACAATTTCGTATTTTTATTTCTTATACTTTTTCCTTTGCTAATTTGTATCATGGAATGGCCCCTAAATCTCTTTGAGTATGTGATCTCTATTCTATAATAACTCATACAAATCATGCTAAATAGTTTCTTAGATACAAATATAATGGAAATCATAACAGACTAAATCTTTGAACCACAAGAGTAGAGTTGAAACCTAAATGTTGTAAAGACTGCTCATATTATGAGTTCCAAATAGGACAAATAAATTTCGGAGCACAAAATATTTTGACGGGGAACAGAAGAGTAGCATAAAATAAATAATAGTCATAAACTTAAATGACTGAAAGTGGAAAATTCACTGAGTCAGCCGTATCTATTTCTGTGACTAGACAGAATCATACTTTCTCTTTCTAGTACAGCATATTATATTATACGTATGATGTACTGGTCCCTCGATATGAAATGCTGTTAGCGCTCTCATAGGTGTAATTCAAAGAATACTTGAATTACAATCAGAACATTTGTGCTATACAGTGAAGCAACAGTACATTTTTGTACAAGTTTTACTTATTATCTTAGAGTTTTATTTTGGCAACTACATGAAAGAGTATATAGTCCCATTTTTAAGTGTTGTTTTTGTATTGTATGATAAATTGGTATTGAAAGACCTTTGTATATGGTAAAATGTGTGGAAAATAATTTCTTCTTTTATTACTTTCTTTATTGAGCTCAAAAACTTTGGTGTACTTATGAAATGGAAACATTATACAAGGAATAAACCCTGCAAGCTTCTGTCAGTTACTGGAATAAATACTGTACCAAAGTACCACAAAGTTTTTTTTACACTGTTACAGTTCTTATCAGGTCATATTAGTGAAGACCCACCTTAAGATATAAAATCTATATCAACACATTTTATCATTTTTCAACTGATTAATTTTTTCCTGAATATCCTAAATTAGTAATCCAATTTTTTCATAATTTTTAAATTTAACATAATTCCACAAGATTGTGTAGATTTTAAAAAATCTTAGATGTCAAAGCAAAGACCTATGCATGAAACCTTAAACAGGTCAACCACACAGATGCTCTGATGAGATTAATTCTGACAGTGTAAATCAGTCCACTTCTTCTGGAAAGCAATATGTTAGTGTTGAGTACCTTAAGGATGTCCAGACATTTGAATAGAGTAATTCTGCTTCTAGGAAACTATCTTATAGATTTTTTTTTTTTTTTACCATAGACTAAACAAACTATGTATATCATTTTACAATAGGATAAAATTGAAATTAATAATAAACAATTATTAAGTAGTTGAATCTCTTGCAGAGTATGTAAGCAACAGCATCTTGTGAAACCACTAAAACAGATTTTCAAATTTTTTTGTAATATTGGAACTTTCTCATATGCAATATTAATGAAATGCCATTGTTATAAATATACATTTTGAAGTTGTTTAAACAAAGATTTGCTGAAAAATTCTCATGTGCTAGATAAACAGTAAGGATATAGCAACAAACAAAATAGGTTAAAAACCTTTGTTTGAATGGAACTTACTATCTTACAAGCAGATGCAGACAATATAAAAATTAAGGAAATTATATAACAATTTTGGAGAAAGAGCAATATATTAATATTTAAATAGCGTGAGCAAGGAAGCCTTCAATGAGAAGGTTACATTGAGTAAAGACATGAAAGAGATGAGGTGTAAGTGATACATATATCCAAAGGAACTTGGTTATAGTAAGAAGGAACCGTTTTCAAACTCCCTGAGTTGTAGCCACTATATTGTGTTCCAGGAACAAACAGGAGACACTGCTGTTAGGTGCATTGAGTGAGGAGAAGTGAGCTCCTGATTGTAGAGAGCTTAAGGGAAAAATAAAAGGGGAAATGAAGAGAGAAGAAGCAATGATCTTTTTGAAAAGTTTTGACATAAAAAGCAGAGAGAATCTGAAGGGAGTTGTAGGGTCACAAGAGGTTTTTATAAAAAAAGGGAGAAAAAATGGAAAAGTCACAGTAAAAAGAAAAAAACTGAAGAGAGGAGAAAATTGCTTGAATGGTGTCTTTGAGTGCGCAAAGAATATTATATCTAGTGTAGAAAGAGTAGGACTTACATAGAAATGGGGTAGACTAAAGCTGGAAGACCCTAAGAGAAGTGGTTTGACACATTGAGTCTCAAACCCCTCCAAAATATAAAACTAGAAAATTGGCTTTGATTCTGTCTATCCCCAGATACAGTCTTCATCCTTCCACTAATTGGCTCCATAATTTCTCACGAAAGCCACTTATCCTTATTCAGGAATTAAAGCATGCTAGCTTGGGTAGCTTAAAATAGATCTGAATAGTTTTCTTCATCAGCTGACTGAAGCCTAGAAACAATAGTGGCTTATTTATGAGGTATACGTGCTAGAACTTTTCTGACAAAATGTAAAACATGAAATTCAAAGATTTACAATGATGAGACTGATGGAACAGATTTATTAAATACAAACTTTACACTCTTGCTAAGTATATCCCCCAAGGGCCAGAAGAAGTATGCATGAAGACATTGAAAAATATATCAGTAAAGTGAACAGTAGCATCTTTGAAAATCTTAGTGATGCATGTTCTCTGGAGACTGGGAATAATGGTGAGAGATGCTGCCAATGAAATGGAAAGCAAGTTTTCCATGGAAATCATTGAATACAAGATTGATAGAGCTCAGCTAGTGACACTTCCCCAGTAGAGGCAAAATAAGTGCAATGACCATTATAGGGAGCAAGAATGGAGTGGCAACGAGAATATTTTGAACCAGGATCTGTGGTAGCTGTGATAGTGATCATGCGATCACTAGGAATGAAATATTTTGACTGACTACTATTTCTTAATTTATATAATAGTAAAAGCTCTTATTCTGGTGAACAGAATCCTGACATTAGACAACCCAAGAGAGATTCAGAGCCTCTCAATCAGTTTTTAAACATAAACTAAGTTCATATACCAAGATTCCATGATTGAAGTATCCTCCTTGAGAAACACCCTCTGCCACTGCCAAGTCTTAATACTGTAAATATTTCTCCAATATTTTCCAAAGGGATATATAGGAAACTTTGAGAATGAATGTGCACTGGGAAAATGAAAATACCTAGAATCTTTAGGGATTATATGGCACCAATTGTAAATTGATACCAATACCTAGAGAACCAAAATACTACTATCGTCCTCTGGTCAGAACAGAGACTTAGGGATATCAGATGATAAATTAAATTTTAGCACAAGTTAACCTCACACTATTTCTAATGGGTGTGCTGAACCATGAAGAATTAGTTATCCATTTCCTGACAACATTGAACTAGATAAATAACTCCTTTATGGCAAGTGAAAATATCCCAATGTTGGTGTCCTGATCTGTGTAATAAAGCTTATTAAGTTTGCAAGTATCAAACAGAACCTCTTTGATCTGCCTTACTCAAGAAAAATAAAGAAGCTAAAGCAAAACCATATCCATTGAGTACTTGTAAAGATTAGGGAAATTATTAAATATTTAAAAGATGCAAGGTGATGATTTCTATCAAATATTTATCTCACCTCCAGGAGTAGTGTAAAAGCCAGATAATGTGGGAGGAATTATTGTATACATAATCAGGTGATGCCTCAAATTGCAGTTGGAGCAAATAATCATATTCTCTGGCACCTGTCATGCAACTGCTGATCTGGAAAACGGGCTTTTTTCCATACTGATTAGTAAGAATGATCAATAAAAGTTTGCCTGCACGCGACAAGGAGAGCATCTTAACTCAGGCATATATCAATTCTCTTTCTCTGTATCACAATATAATCCAGAGACGATCCATTATATCGATGACATGATGCAGTGAGGTACGTGATTAGTAGAGGTATAATATAAGCCCTTTGAAAGTTAAGGAACCTACTGTATTAGTAAATTTCTAAAAGTCCAGTTGTTTGTGGCTTGCCTAAGGAGAAAAGTTAGTTGCTGTACCTTGAACCACAGTCACTACAAAGAAGCACAATGGTTTCTGGCCTCCAGATTTTGATGGTGACATATACGATATGTCAGTGAATTACTCTAATTCAATAACTGAAAAAATTTAAGGCTGCTCGTTTTGGGTAGGGCTCAGAACAAGAGAAAGTTCAGCCTCAGGTCCAGGTATGTCCACAAGTATTCCTGCAATCTAAGTTCTATGTGTTATTTTTCTAAGTATAGCTTATTTTTTTCTATTTTATTGCAGTAAAAGTATTTCACATGAGATCCATCTTCCTAAAAAAGTTTTAAGTGTATAATACAATATTGTTAAATACAGGCAAGATGTTGTACAGCAGAAACCTAGAGTTTATCATCTTGCATAAATGAAACTTTATACTCATTGAATTCCAACTTCCCATTTCCCCTTCCTCCGGCCCCTGGTAACCACCATTTGTCTCTCTGCTTCTAAGCATTTGACTATTTTAAATACTTCATATAAGTGGAATCATGCAGTATTTGTCTTTCTGCGATTGTCTTATTTCACTTAGCACAATGTCCTCCAGGTTCATCCACGTTGTTGCATATTGCAGGATTTCCTTCTTTTTATAGGCTGAATAAAATTCCATTGTAGGTATATACACATTTTATCCATCCATCTATTGATGGACATTTAGGTTATTTCCACAACTTTGTTACTGTGAATAATGCAACAATTAACATGAGTGTGAAAATGTCTTTTCAAAATCTAATTTCAAATCTTTTGGATAAATACCCAGACGTGGAACTGTTGGATCGTATGATAGTTCTTTTAAAAATTTGTTAAAGAACTTCCACAATGTTTTCCATAGCAGCTGCATCATTCTACAGGATCAGTAAAGGTATATAAGGGTTCCAGTTTCTCCACATCCTCACCAACACTTGTTATCATTTGTTTTGTTTTGTTTTTGATAATGGTCGTCCTAACAAGTATGAAGTCATATATCATAGTGGTTTTGATCTACAGTTCCCTGATGATTAGTGATGTTGAGCACCTTTATATATACCTGTTGGCTATTTCTATGTCTTTGAAGAAATGTCTCCTCAAGTCCTTTGCTCTTTTTTTAATTTTGATATTGAGTTGTAGGAGTTCTTTAAATATTTTGGGTATTAACCCTTTATCAGATAGATGGTTTGCAAATATTTTCTGCTATTCCATAGATTGTCTTTTGACTCTATTGCTTGTCTCCATTGCTGTGTAGAAGCTTTTTAGTTTGATAAAATCTCACTTATTTTTGCTTTTGTTCACTGTGCTTTTGGTGTTGTATCCAATAAATAATTGTCAGGTCCAATGTTACTAAGTTTTCTCCTAGGAGTTTTACAGTTGCAGGTCTTAGCATTTGTCCTTAATCCATTTCGAGTTGATTTTTGTATATGTTGTAAGAAAAGAATCCAATTTCATTCTTTTACATGTGGATATCCAGTTACCCCAATACCATTTGATGAAGAGATTTTCTTTCCCCATTGTGTATTCTTGGCACACGTATCATTAATCAGTGTCCTTTGTGTTTCTGTATGAATTTTAGAATTGCTTGTGTGATTTCTGTAAAAAATGCCTTTGGGATTTAGATAGGGATTGCATTGCATCTATAGTTTTCTTTGGGTAGTACAGACATTTTAATAATATTAAGTCTTCCAATCCATGAACATAGGATGTCTTTCCATTTATTTGCCTCTTTTTTTTTTTTTTTAAACTAATTTAAGCTGGTCAGTGTGGTTTTTTTGGTCTTTTTGGATTTTTCTTTGGGAGATTGGTCCTGAGCTAACAGCTGTTGCCAATCTTCTCTTTTTTTTCCCTCCCCAAAGTCCCCCCGTACATAGTTGTGTATCCTAGTTGTAGGTACTCCTAGTTCTTCTATGTGGGACGCCTCAGCATGGCTTGATGAGCAGTGCTAGGTCTGTGCCCAGAATCCAAACAAGCAAACCCCAGGCTGCCCAAACGGAGCTCATGAACTTAACCACTCAGCCATGGGGCTTGTCCCTATTTGCCTCTTCTTTAATTTCATTCATCAATGCCTGAGTCTTATGACACATCAGTTCCAATAGTGCTTACTAGTTCATAATTAAAAAACAAATCAAAAATATTCAGCAGCAGTCTTTAGATTTCTTTTTTTTTTATTGGCACCTGGGCTAACAACTGTTTCCAATCCTTTTTTATTTCTGCTTTATCTCCCCAAACCCCCGTGTACACAGTTGTGTATCTTAGTTGCAGGTCCTTCTAGTTGTGGGATGTGGGACACTGCCTCAACGTGGCCTGACAAGCGGTGCCATGTCCACGCCCAGGATCCGAACCCTGGGCCACTGCAGCGGAGCGCGCGAACTTAACCACTCGGCCATGGAGCCGGCCCCAAGTCTTTAGATTTTGAAGCAAAGCTATGAACTCTTCTGCTACTAACCATTCTCCTTTGGAATGATGGTTGCTGCCTTGCACTTGGCTATGGGGAAAGAAAAGAGGATGTTTGGTAATAGGACAACCAAAAATATGTAACCTGTGTTGCTGATCAAGAACCGAGTATTATTTGTTCCAATAATCCATGAAGTTGAGTATGCTATCAGTGATTCATTATCAAATTGTAGTATTATATATGGAATCAAATACAAACAATTCTAAAAAGCATGAGTATATTCTGTAGGTAGGAGGCTCAGACTCCCAATGTATCTACTCCGCCTGTTCAATCCACACATGTGGTCACATGTATACTTTCTTATAAGCAGTTGATGATAAAATAATAAAACTTGGAAACAGTTTCCATTTGTCCCGTGCAAAAAGTTAGACTTAGCTAAAAGTAAACTGCTAAAATAATTACAACTCCACTTATGGATTGCCATGAAGGAGAATAATAGAAGGGAAGTATCTCAGTGGGCATAACTTTGGGAAATACTCTTGGTTGGTATTTTGTGTAGATGGCCAGTGATATGGATCTTTACTGATTCATGAATAATGACAAATGAGTAGGGTAGAAAGATGGAATTTATATGTAGGATTCTGCACCCAGTTCCAATTCCACCATGCAATTCTCTGTGACACCAGCTGAATGTCCTACAATTTAACTCAATTCTAACAGTATCTCCTTGGAGATAGTATCAGATCTCACAGGTTAAATGCTCATTCCTAAGACTGTCTCCCACTTCAGATGCCAATCATAAGTCCAGGTTGTCACCTGAACCTCCGACCGACAAGCTACAGATTGGAGGTTCCTGTGCCCCTCACCTTGGGTCCGATTAATTTGCTAGAGCAGCTCATAGCACTCAGATAAACATTTTACTGACTAGGGTAACAGTTTATTATAAAACAATATAACTCAGGAACAGCGAGATGGAAGAAATGAATATGGTAAGTTATGGGGAAAGAGTGTGAAGTGTCCATGACCTCTCAGAGCATGCCACTCTCCCTGAATCTCCATGTGTTCACCAACGTAGAAGTTCTCTGAACCCTGCCCTGGGCTTTTATAGAGACTTCATTAGATAGGCATGGATTGAGTAAATCACTGGACATTGGTGATTGAACTCAATCTCCAACTCCCCTCCCCTTCCCAGAGGTCAAGTGGTAGGGCTGAAAGTTCCAACCCTCTAATCACATGGTTGGCTCCACTGGCAACTAGCCCCCATCCTTAGAGGTTTTCCAAAAGTCACTTCATTAAGATAACAAAAGATACCTTTATTGCTGTCATCTCTTAGGAAGTTTCAAGGATTTTAGGAGCTCTGTGCCAGAAACAGGCATGAAGATCAAATATATATTTCTTATTATAAATCACAATATCATAGCTGACAAGGAAGTCTGAGAAAGGCATATGATGAGGGATCAAGGAAATTTGGGGGCTCATATTTCTTAAGTTCATCAATTAAAATTCTTGATTCTATATTTTAGGGTTCCATTCTGCCTTTCAGGACCTGACTTTAACAAAGAGGACCTGTTAAGGCTGAACATGTCCTCTCTTTTGTCATCCTGTCACCTTCAAATTCACATTATAGTCCTGATTTTCAGCATAATTTTCAATGTGGCTGCAAGAAATATGTCTATATCAAAGATGCCACAAAGGACCTCTGCCTATCACAGCATGCTTCAAGTTGTCAGTTAGATGCCCTGAGTAACCTGTAATGTTCTTATTACAATGATTTTAGTGCTGCCAATCCAACCAGCCCATATCTCAGTCCTTTTAGTTAACATTACATTTTTACCAAATAAGCATCATGTCCATTGTGCATCCTAATAATTCACCTTTTATTTGCACCTTAAACAGATTAAACACTGATGAAAGCTTTACTGATATGATGCTACTGCATACAAGGGATTTTACCCCAACTCACCTCCAACACACTCACTGACCATGAATAACAATACCCCTATTGCCTTCAGGATAGTAGGAAATCCAAATCCACAATGAATTTTGCGTTCTGCTTCCTCAAGCTACTCCTGGTGCTAGTAATTTTTTTTTTAATAGAGAAACATGAAAATATTGTCTTTGAAGGCCACAAATGGGAATCAGTTCATATTACATTTGGGGGTGAATAAATGCAAATAGGCCTAACATATAATTTTGTAATTGCACACCTACATGTATAATATTATAGGATATATTCTATTTTGTAATATAAGTGGAAATAGAGGGAGAGATTTTCCAGATACATTAAAACATTGAGTGTTTTGATTTTTTTGCTTGTGCTGTCAGTGTCATTGCCAAGACCAATGTCATAAAGTTTCCCTCTATGTTTTGCTGTAGGAGTTTTGTAGTTTCAAATCTTACATCTAAGTCTTTAATCTACTTTGAGTTTTTCCCTTTCTATATTAACTAATTTTCTTTTCTCTGTTTTTGCTTTTAATTTATGTGACTGTATATAAATGTAAATATCAGGAAAAAGGCACTAAACCAAAATCATTTGGGAAAAATGTCATTCATATAATTTTTCTCCTATAATATCAAACATGGAAGCAGAGAAAATATTAGACTTCTTTTCTTAATAGAAAAAGAGTGATCCAAAATTCCTTTATTTGTTAACACTGTGGCTTTATTAGCCATACACATGTTGCTTTGTCTCAGAGTTTACTAATAAATGTGAACTGAGGACAAAGGCTGTGCATCTTAATTATCATCCCAGGAAACATTTCTTTACTAGAAGAATTTTATTTACTCAGTTGTTTTATGTAATGTAGTAATTAAAATCTTTTAGAATAAAACTAAAGACAATGAAAGTTCCTTAAATCACAGGACTAAAAAATAAACAGAAAGGCAGATTTATTAAGAGAACTTGTCAGATTTATATTTGTACTATACATTATAAATATTTCTCTTCCTTTTTTGTAATAAAAAATAAATTACCTCAATGCTATCATGAAAAACTTTTATAGATACTCAAATTCTAAAAGTTTAATGGTATTTCCCATGCACTGTAGCCATTAATCTTCTACCAGTTCTAATTAATTGTCGAGTAAAACTCCTTTCAATCTTCTGTCTGTAAGCCTGTCTCTTTCTAAATTTCCTCATTTGCCAAAACGTTGTTTCATTCATCTGCCTGTGTCCTCTTATGGGTAGAGCATTATTAATAAAATCACTGACTCTGGCTGAATATTTCTCTTAAATTAGCGCTAGATGGATATCTTTTCTATATCAAATGGTGGCAAAATCATCCTAAAATAATGACTACATACCATATTGGCACATATTCTATTTACTCAGCTTCTTTGCACAAACAAATATCACTGCATAATCCTGTCTAGAATTTGTCAGACTAAGAAGAAAGAGAAAGTCAAATTAAGAGTGGGAGAAGAACTTAACTCAGATTTGAGACCTATTGCTCCTGCTTTAACTTCATTAACTGGAACTCATTTAACTTTGAAGTTTCTTCCTTTCTCTGTAATATGAGTATTTTGACTTCAAAGTCAAGTTATCAGCTCTAATTCTAGCAAGAAATTTATGAAAAAGTTAGATATAGCTGAAAGCAAGGTAGAAATTTATGAATAACTAAAAATTTCACAGAATGATTTGCCTACAAATTATTTCCCAGGGGTGTAATATGATGCATTAAATTGAAGAGGCTATAATCTTGTTTAATTAGTGAAATTATTTAATTTTCATTTCTAGTCTTAAATTCATAAATTCTTTAGAAATTTAGCTATAAAATGCATATGATTATCAACATATTTTAAAGATTCTGAGACTATCAAAAGTTCTACAAAAGGAAAATCACTGCATTTTTGTGTTTCTTTTCACAAATAAGACAGATGCCTATTTATGAAAATATGTATCGTAATTTCTTCATCCATTCATTCATGAAATAATGTTAGGCTGCTTCTATATCTTGGCTATTGTTAGCAATGTGACAATAAGCATGGAAGTCCAGATATATCTTCAAGATGCTGATTTCATTTCCATTGGCTATATATCAACAATTGGGATTGCTAGGTTGTATAGTCATTCTATTTTTAATTATTGTGGGAACCTCCCTACTGTTTTCCATAATGGCTGTACCAACTTACATTCCCACCAACAGTGCAAAAGCAGGGGCAACAAAATCAAAATTAAAAAAGTGAGTCCACATCAAACTAAAAAGTTTCCATGCAGCAAAAGAAAGAATCAACAACAATATGAGACTAGAATTCAATTACAAGAAGATTACTGGAAATATCACAGATATGTGGAGATTAAACAACATGCTCCTGAATAAACAGTGAGTCACAGAAGAAATCAAAAGAGAAAAAAATATGCTAAGACAAAAGAATATAGAAACACAGTATACCAAAACTTATGGGATGCAGCAAATGCAGTTCTTAGAGAAAAGGTTATAGTGGTAAATGCCTACATTAAGAAAAAAGAAAGACCATGAAAAAACAATTTAAGATTACGTATCAAAGAACTAGAAAAAGAAGAACAAACTAAGCCCTAAGTTGGTAGATAGAAAGAAATAACAAAGATCAGAGTAGAAATAAATGAAAGAGACTAATTGACAATAGAAAAGATCAGTGAAATGAAGAGCTGGTTTTCTGAAAAGATTAACAAAATAGACAAACTTTTAGCTACACTAACCAAGAAAAAAGAGAGGTCTCTTATCAACAAAATTATAAATGAAAGAGAAGACATTGCAACTGATAACACACAAATACAAAGATCATAACAGATTACTATGAACAATTATATGCCAACAAATTGGACAATAGGAGAAAAGGATACACTCTTAGAACACACAACCTACCAAGATTGAATCATGAATAAATAGAAAATCTGAATCAGTAATCAACATCCTTCTAAAAAGAAAGTACAAGACCAGAGTGCTTCACTGGTGAATTCTGCCAAATTTAAAGAAGAATTAATACCAATCTTTTTCAAACTCATCAAAAAAATAGAAGATGAGGATACACTTCCAAATTCATTTTATGAGGCCAGCATTAGCCTGACACCAAAACCAGACAGGGACATTACAAGAAAAGAAAATTACAAGCCAATGTCCCTGATGAACATGCATGCAAAAATCCTCAAGAAAATATTAGTAAACCGATTTCAACAGTTCCTTAAAAGTTTCAAACACCATGATCAAGTGGGATTTATACCTTGATGCAAGGATAGTTTGACAGCTGCTAGTCAATCAATGTGATGCACCACATTAACAGAATGAAGGATAATAGTCATATAATCTCAATAGAGTCAGAAAAAGCATTTGACAATGTTCAACATCCATTTATGATAAAAACTCTCAACAAACTAGGTATAGAGGGAACATACCTCAAAGGTAATAAAAGCCACATATGAGAAGCCCACAGCTAACATCACACTTAGTGGTGGAAAGTTGAAGGCTTTCTCTTTAAGACTAGGAACATGACAAGAATTCCCACTCTCACTGCTTTTATTCAACACAGTACTGGAAGTCCTAGCCAGAGCAATTAGATAAGAAAAATAAATAGAAGGCATCCGGATTGGTAAGAAGGATGTAAAACTGTCTCTATTTGAAGATGGCATGACATTACATATACAAAACTGTTATAACTAACAAATGAATTCAGTAAAGTTGCAGGATACAAATTCAATATACAAAAACCAGTGGAATTTCTATAAAATAACAACACATTTTCAGAAAGAGAAATTAAGAAAAAAATCCTATTTACAATAGTATCAAAAATAACGAAATACTGGTGCTGCCCCCTTTAGTCGAGTGGTTAAGTTCGCGTGCTCCGCTGCAGGCGGCCAAGTGTTTCATTGGTTCGAATCCTGGGTGCAGACATGGCACTGCTCATCAAACCATGCCGAGGCAGCATCCCACATGCCACAACTAGAAGAACCCACAACAAAGAATATACAGCTATGTACTAGGGGGCTTTGGGGAGAAAAAGGAAGAAAATAAAATCTTTAAAAAAAAAATAATGAAATACTTAGGAATAAATTTAACCAAAGAATTGAAAGATCTGTATATTTAAAACTATAAGACATTGATGAAGGAAACTGAAGAAGACACAAATAAATAAAAATATATCCATGCTCATGAATTGGAAGAATTAATATTGTTAAAATGTCCATACTACCCAAAGCAATCTACAAATTCAATGCAATTCTTATCAAAATTTCAATCCTGAAATTTGTACGGAACCACAAAAGACTTGAATAGCTGAAGCAATCTTGAGAAAGAAGAACAAAGCTAGAGGTACCCCACTTCCTGATTTCAAACTATATTACAAAGCTCTAGCAATCAAAACAGTATGATATTGGAATAAAAACAGACAAATAGATCAGTGGAACAGAATAGGAAGCCCAGAAATAAACCCAAACATATATGGTCAATTAATTGATGACACAGGGGCCAAGAATATACAATGAAGAAAGGAAAGTCTCTTCAATAAATGGTGTTGGGAAAACTGGGCAGCCACATGGGAAAAAATGAATCTGGACCACTATCTTACCCCATACAGAAAAATCAACTAAAAATGGATTAAAGACTTGAATATAAGACCTGATACTGTAAAACTCTTAGAACATGTAGGAGGAAAGCTCCTTGATATCGGTCTTGGCAATGTTTTTTTAGATTTGACACCAAAAGCCCAAGCAAGAAAAGCAAATATAAACAAGTGGGACTACATCAAATTAAAAAGCTTCTGCACAGCAGAGAAAACCATCAACAAAATGAAAAGGCAATCTGCAGAATGGGAGAAAATATTTGTAAATCATATATCCAATCATAGGCTAATACTGAAAATGTATAAAGAACTCAATAGCAGACAAAAATTAACCCAATTTAAAAATAGACTAAGGACTTGAATAGACACTTTTTCAAAAAAGACATACAAGTGGTCAGCAGATGTATGAAAATGTTCTCAACATCCCCAATCTTCAGGGAAATGGAAATCAAAACCACAGTGAGATATCTATCACCGTGCACCTGTTAGGACGGCTATAACCCAAAGTTAAAAGACAACAAATGTTGGCAAGGATGTGTATCAAAGCAATTGTGTTTTATACTGATAAAAAAATTCCTTAATTTATTGTTACTAGAAGAGCATGTGATTTTTCAGAAACAAAAAGTAATGCTAATGAAATGAAAAATAATTTAATAAAAACCAAAAATGCAAAGTAGATATTATTTACACGCATTTTAATTCGTATTACGGCAGAAGTAAAATTTCTCTTTATTTTCAAGAAAGTGTTTGTAATCTTCTAGAAAGTATATCCAGAGTACCTTGAAATATCTCTCTTCTCTTTAATATAATTGGAATTTATTTTGAAGTTTAGTTTAGCTTATTTAACTATGAACCAGGTCATCTTGAAAATACAGTGTGCTCTTCAGAAGCTTTTAAATATGTTTTAATACTAAAAGAATATTGAATATTTTCTATATAAACTTTTAACATTTTTAACATTTTTAATTAATTTTAAAAATAATATAAAATAATCAACCCAGAAACAGATAAATTTAAATCTTCATATTAAATCTCTAAATTGTTCAATGTCATCCACCCTTTCATTTCTACAAGGAAGACCAAATTCCCAGTGAAGGATTAATCCATCTGACAAATTATTGATTATTTTCAAAGTCTCTCTAAAGACAGTTTATCCAATTGTTCCAAGTTCCACTCTGTTTGAGCCAAAACATAGAACCAATGAAGAAGACGAGTCTCATAAATTTAGGAGAGTGGCTATAAAATGGATTAATGATCTATAGAATATCTACTGTACTCACTATCTGAAGTGACATAGTGATATATTTTTGCATTTGTTTTCATTTTAAAGTTTATTATTTTCTTTTCTTTTTTAAAGATTTTATTTTTTCCTTTTTCTCCCCAAAGCCCCCCGGCACATAGTTGTATATTCTTCTCTGTGGGTCCTTCTAGTTGTGGCATGTGAGACGCTGCCTCAGTGTGGTTTGATGAGCAGTGCCATGTCTGCGCCCAGGATTCGAACCAATGAAATACTGGGCTGCCTGCAGTGGAGCGCGCAAACTTAACCACTCGGTCACGGGACCTGCCCCTAAAATTTATTATTTTCTAAAGAGTTATTACACTAAAATTTTTCTCTCAAGAACCCTGCCTTTATCAGTAAATATAGTTTTCAAAAATGCAAGTAGAGCTATAAAGTCTTTTAAAATTTCAAGAAATCTCTATCTAGTGTTATCCTCACACTTCTTAAAGTAAAACTGAGAGGGTATCTAACCGCGTTTATAACTTTACTGATTTCTATTCAAAGCTTTATCGGGTTTTTTAAGAAAAGGGTGTCATCATATTCTAAGGACAAAATGTTGAGGTATGAATTATTATTATTATTATCATCTTATTATTATCATTTGCCACCAGAAATACACTTAAACCAACCAGTCTCTGCAACATAGATTTCTTTCCACAGAGAAAGAAGCACGATGTAGACCTCTAAAGACAATGTGGAGCTCAAAAGTCCATTTATTATTTCAAGATTTTTGTTCTTCCCCACAAAACAAATAAAGCTACACTTTCATCAATTATACTTCTTTACACTGTGCATTGTTGTATTGTCTCTTTATGAGAATTTGAACACCTAAGTCTATCCCACGAGAAACAGTATGTTAATTATCTACTTAAAGCTTTTCACTGCAACACCACAGTTCCTTTAAAAAAATCCTACTTAGGATCCCAACTCTCCATAAATCTGGATTGGGTTGGATTTTATTATACCATAAATGTGTTAAGCCTGATGTAGGCTTTTTAAAAAATAAGATGGTTTTTGTGTTATCATTAATAATGGTGGTACTTTTCTTGTATTATACTAGAGGACCTTTGACTCAGTTTTAATTTTTTCATAAATGACTAATTTAACACTGGCCATGCATGGTGCAAATAAAATAATTCATAATGCATAAGTATGCTTTTCTTTTTTTTTTTTGCTAACCAAAAGTCAGCTATTCCTGCATACTTATTCCATTGGCCAACACATATTGAAAAAAAACTGCTTATCATATCATCAGTCATAAATAAGAAGACCATTCTTTATTTACCAAGATATTAACTTAGAGTAAGGGGGGGAGGAGGGATTTTTATCCACATTCTTTACCAAGGGTGGCGAATTAGGCTAATCCTCCAAATATGCAATCAGAAATCAACATCAAGTAAAGTTGTGACCATATCTTATTTGTGGAGTGATGTCAAATATGAAACTCATATGGTCAATCACTCATGAGACACAAAAAGTATTATTCAACAGATGAAATAAAGCATCTGGAATCTGCATGTTGATTACTAAATACTACCGCTTCCTGTTACCATTTCTGCCTTCAATAACTAGATTGCTGAGAAGATTGTACAGTGTGGGTTATAATCAGAAAACAGCTTTACACTTTCCCAATTGGCCTGCAGCTGGCTCAGCGGCATCTTTCTTCCCAGCCCTGATGGGACAGTTTTCTGGAGTTAAGGGTCTAGTCTCCTCCGCAGATCACGCCTATCACTTTCTTTAAATTGTTTTCCTGCTCACAGTTTCAACTAGCTTAAACAGGAGAGAAAACACAATGTTCCTCACAGGGAGTTCCCACTTTGTAGAAATTTCTTTTAAAATGTCTCTTCTCAATGAACCACTTGGCTTCCCTTATCTGTAGGTTGGGAAGAGAAGGGTGTAAGAGTAGAACAGGAGGAGGGGTGATGGGCAAATGGGTAAAAGTCAAGATGGTCTCTCTGGGCAAGTCCTGCAAATGAGAATTCAGACCCTCTTTGCAGAAAGTGCAGGAATGTGGCACTTGTGGGCTCATCTTTGGAGTCTTTTTGGTAACTTTAATAAAGGAGAGCAAATACCATTTACCATTTGTTACATTTTTATGTATTCCAGAATGAATCATAAACTTGAATCTAGGGAGAAAATTAAGGAGGATAATGGAGGGAAAACATTTTGTTTTTCCAAAGAATCAGGGAGTGGTGTGATCAAAATATTCAAGTTCCAAATATTGCCATTTCCTGTTATCATTTCTGCCTCCAATTAAGCAGAAAATGTATATACAGAGATTATTTTTACCTAAAACACAATGCAAATTATTGATTATAATCTTAATTTGCTTTGATCCCAATGCCTCACTTGCAAAAGATTTTATTGTTCTAGCACAAGCAAACTACACCTTAAGTATAGGAGGAGTAATATCTAAACTACCTACAAATAAACTTTATTTGTTTAACCAAGTTCCTGTTGGAGAAGAATCTATTTTTGCAGAGTTGTTGAAGAAAACCAGGGCTACTTACATAAAATAAAAAGGTCCTTCATTTAGGGGGAAAATATGTTTACTTTTTACTTCCTCAATAAACAAAAAATTAAGCTTAAGTATTGTTTTATTGCTTCTTTCATCTAAGAATCCAAATTAAAAGAATTTGGTGCAAATTAAAAATTTTTTAATAACTCTATCAAATGCTGTAATATCACCAATATCAAGTGCACTGTACGTTGCTAGGCATTGCAACTATTCCAGACAATTGTGAGTATATATCCTTCATTTCCAAAAACTTATGATTTGGTTGGGGAGGTAAAATTTGAAAAGAATAATCCTAATATTGAAAATGAAATAAATTTCAAGTGATGGTTACAGACTGACCTTGTAATGTCAAATGGATAAGATGCTCAGGAAAGATATATGGAGGTACTAGAATTTCAGTTGAGTGAAAGAGTGGGCAGAACTTAACAAGTTCTGAATTTAAAAAGTGATGAAAACTTGCAGAGGCCGGAAAATATAAGGGGTGTTGGAGCACAAAACGCTGCTGTTGTATATGAAGTCATCAATAGAGAACACGGAAACCAATGAGTGTGGCAGTGTTCCAAAAAAAGTTTATTTATAGACTCTGAAATGTTAAATTTGCACAATTTTCATGTATTGCAATATTTTATACTTCTTTTGATTTTCTTTTTGGACTATATAAAAATGTAAAAACCACCCTTAGCTCATGGACCATGCAAAAATAGGTGGTGGCCTGAATTTTGCCCATGGCTATACTTTGCAGACTTTGTTTCAGGGAATGGAGTAAGTTAGTAAAAGCATTAATGTACAGTTGTTAATTTTGTTTTTACTTGCATTTCTCAAGTAAATTTGCAGAAGACTTGACAGTTGAAAAAATATGGCACGTGGATGAGTTTTCTCTTGCTGTGCAACAAATTACCACAAAATTAGTGGTTTAAACAATATCCCCTCATTATTCCAGTTTTGTAGGCCAGAAGTCCAGCATAGCTCAACTGGATTGTCTGCTCAGTATTTCACAAAGCCAAAGTTAAGATTTTGACCTCAGAGGTTCTTATGTTGATGTTCTTGGCAAGAATCCACTTCCAGGCTTATTTAGGCTGAGAGAATCCACTTCCTGATTGATGTAGGAGCGAGTTCCCCATTTTCTTGCTGGATGTCCACGAAGGGCTGCTTTCTGCTCATAGGTGCCACCTGCGTTTCTTCTCACATGGACCTCCCTATTTTCAAACCAGCAAAGCTGTGTCACGTCCTTCTCCTGCTATGAATCTCTCTACTTTCCTCTTTTGCTACAAGCTGTGAAAAGTTTTCTGCTTTTTAGAGCTCATGTGATTAGTTTAGATGAACCAGCATAATCTCCCTATTTTAAGGTTAACTGTATCATGTAACATAACAATCACAGGAGTGATTTGTCGTCATATCCTCAGGTTCCAAGGATTAAGGGTAGAATCTCAGAGGAGGAGGCATTTTTATAATTCTGCCAACAAAACATATTTGAGAGGCTTAAATGAAGGGACTTTAAAGTAGGCAGACCAATTGAGAGGCAAGATTAACTCATGGAAACACTGGATTGTATCATTAATGCAAAGAAATGCTACACATTTTTATGTTAGCTTTCTAATAGCAAAAGAAAGAAACAAAAGTATTAGCAAGTGAAAATTTCTTAGTGCCTACAAATTAACACAAAATCATGATTCCCTTTATTAGAGCCATGTATCAAATTACCCTAAAACTTCCTGGTCTAAAATAATCCATTCATGCTCATGGATTCTTTGGATCTGGAATTCTGACAGGTTGCTGAGGAGATAGTTTGTCTCTGCTCTCTGATATCTGAGGCCTCAGCTAGAAGATTTTAAGACAGATTTGAATCATTTGAAGACTTGTTCACTGATGTGTTTAATGTTTGATGCTGGCTGTCAGTTGGTATTGTTGACTGGAACATCTACATGCAGTCTTTCCATTTGGTCTGGGCTTCCTTACAACATGGCAGATAGATTTCAAGAGTAAGCATCTTGAAGGGAAAGAACTAGCTAAAATCCATATTGCTTTTTATAACCAAGCCTTATAAGTTATATTGTGTCACTTCCATTGCAATGGAAAATGAGCTGCCCATTCAGTACAAGGGAAAGCAATTGTACCTACCCTTTTAAAGTTGAATGGCAAAGTTAGAGAACAGCGTGAGAGACCAGATAGATTGCAGTGGCATTTTGGAAAATAAAATCTGCTACATTCGTGTTTCAGGAAGAAGTTGCATTCTATATCATGTTGTTATCATTAAAAAACAATAAATTCAATAATAATGTAAATATTACTAAAAATAGCTATGTCTACAACAAAAGAGAATCATTAAGATATTCAAAGTTTGGGGAATTGCGTATGTACACCAGAGCATTTTGTTGTGAAGATTATATTGTAAGGGAAAAATCTGCAAAGAGATTCCACTAATACAATAGATATCTTTAATCATGACAAGTTTGTTTATGAGGCAATGTATGTAGTGCAGGTCACGGGGCATATTCCTAGATTTTCCTCACATTTTTACTAAGTTTATTAAAATAAGGTATTTCTGTTGACACCAGCAATAACATTTTTGAAAGAGATTCTGAAAACACACTTTTTTTGCCACTCTTTTGTTTAGGAAGAGCTTTTCTGAAAATTCATAATTCTCTTGATCAGAGTAGGTAGGTATCATTCTTAGGTAGTTGTCTTTTTTTTTTTCATTTTATATGTAAATCATTGCAAAACTATCTTACATGATGAGCATGCAGCAACTAAACCATAACAATCTTAGCTTGCCACAGCCAATGGTGTTGGTTATTGGTTTTAGAAAAACATATTATGATTACATTCTGTTCAGTAGAGCTGTTTTCACCTTTGAGTCAGTCTTCTAAATACTTTTCCAACCAAAAAGAACAATATACTGCCCCATGAGACAAATGGAGACCATACAGAGCTTAGAGGAAGTACAGCCCCATAGCTCCAAACAAATAGAAAAACATAATTTCAGGTTAAAAAGAATTGGTGGAAGGACAGCTCCATAAATAAAAGTGTCTGGAGCTGTCCTTCCACTGAGGTCTTGAAGAGAAGACAAAAATATAATTCATAGTGAATGAAGAACACACTATGATTTGTAAATTACAAATATACAGTATTTGTTTACTTCTCTAAATTTATATAAGTAGCTCAGTTCAATAAAGTGAATTCAGACATCAACTTTTAGATTCATCTAACAAAGGAATTGTGGCAAGTTTTTTTCTTTGTATTATAATCTGGGTTCTTATTTCTCCATACACAGCAAACTATTTTCTCTGCATCCCCCGCCACTATGCCCTTGAGATGTTTTTTCCTTGTTTAAGATTCTCATTTTCTATCTTTATATAAATAATAAGCGTACTGATGAATAACGTGAGTTATTGTCCTTAAGACAGTGTTATTATTATAGTTACTTCCTCCAATATGATCTGTAAAATGCTGTCAACTTTTGAAAGTAGGGCTGGTTGTATTATCACATTGTTCTCAGAGGCATGTAGTTGTCTTTCTGCTGTGAGAACTATCAGTTGTGAATCGTCGGTCACTTCAAGCAGTCAAGATTTTTGTGCTTAGTCCATTTGTGGAATATTTTACATTCTTTTTTGTGGGGAGAAAAATTTCTTGATGGAGTATGAGCTGACTTGATTGGATAGAAAATGCAAAACACAAAATACATCGCCTCTTTTTAAATATATATCCAACCTCCCAGATCAGCATAATTGTATCAGATGAGATGGCCAGAGAGTGGAATGAAAATATGTAATGTTAAAATATTATTTAAACAGACTTTTTTTAAAAAAATAAGAGAAAGAGTTGTTTATACCCTCTTCCTGAGCCATCATAATTCTTCTTCTTTCACTTAGTAATATATGTTTAAGTTTCCTCCATGGTTTTTTCACAGCTTGATAGCTCATTTCTTTTTAGCACTAAGTAATATTCCATTGTCTGGATGTACCCCAGTTTATCTAGCCAGTAACCTACTTAAGGATGTCTTGGTTGCTTCTGACTTTTGGCAATTACAAATAAAGCTGCTATAAACATCCATGTGGATGGTTTTGTGTGGATGCAAGTTTTCAACTTTTTTGGGTGAACACCAGGGAGCACATTGCTGGATCACACAGAAGAGTATGTTTATTTTAGTAAGAAAAGCCAAACTGTCTTCCGCAGTGGCTGTACTATTTTGCATTCCCACCAGCAATGAATGACAGTTTCTGTTGCTCCACACTCGTGTCAGCATTTGCTGTGTCAGTGTTTTGAGTTTTGGCCATTCTGATAGGTATGTAATGGTATCTCACTGTTGTTTTAATCTGCATTTTCCTGATGAGACGTGATGTGGAGCATCTTTTCATGTGCTTATTTGCCATCTGTATATCTTCTTTGATGAGATGTTTTTTAAGGTCTTGAGCTCATTTTTAAATTGGGTTCTTTCTTTTCTTATTACTGAATTTAAGAGTTCTTTGTACATTTTGATAATGGTCCTTTATCAGATATGTCTTTTACAAATATGTTCTCAGAGCCTGTAGTTTGTCTTCTCATTCACTTGACATTGTCTTTCAGAGCAGAAGTTTTTAACTTTAATGAACTCTAGCTTATCAGTTATTTCTTTCATGGATCATGCCAATGGTGTTGTATCTAAAAAGTCATTGCCATACCCAAGATTGTCTAAGCTTTTACCTATGTTATCATCTAGAAGTTTTATAGTTTGCATTTTGCATATACTTCTGTGGCCCATTTTGAGTCAATTTTGCAAAACATGGAAAGTCTGTGTCCAGATTCATGCTTTTGCATGTGGGTGGTGAATTGTTGTAGCACCATTTGTTGAAATGATTGTCTTTTCTCCACTGTATTGCCTTTGCTCCTTTGTCACAGATCAGTTGACTTTATGTAAGGGGGTCTATTTCTGGGCTCTCTATTCTGTTCCATTGATCTATTTTCCTATTCTTTGGCCAATACCACACTGTTTTGTTCACTGTGGTTTTATGGTAGGTCTTATAGTTGAGTTCTGTCAGTCCTCCAAACTTGTTCTTCAATATTGTGTTGCCTATTCTGACTTATTTGCCTCTCCACATAAACTTTAGAATCAGTCCCTCAATATCCACAAAATAACTTGCTGGGATTTTGATTGGGATTTCATTGAATCTATAGATCAAGTTGGGAGAAAGGAATCTTGACGATATTGAGTTTTTCTATATGGGCTGGAGTTGAGTATTTCTCCTCTCCAAAGTGGAAGACTAGAGAGGGCTGGAGTTGGGTATTTCTCCTTCCCCAGGCCATTTAGGCTCTCATCATACTCCAGCAGGTTAGGTTCTGATTAACTGGTTTCCCCTGAGGGCAGGCCTTGTTAAGAAGAACAGAGTACTTAGGCATATTTCAAAATGGTTCCTTTTTCCCTCCATCTGCTGGAAGCTTGAGAGTACTTCTCTCTGGTATTTACTGTGGGAATCTGCTCAAGTGCCTAGAGGAAAACTGCCGGGAGCGTGTTACCAACGCCTACACAGCCATCTGACAGGGGCCGGGCTGAGAAGGGCCGAGAGGCGCAGGGATGCCCCTTGGTGAAGAATGGCCAGCCGACACCCCTGATATTTTCTGAAATGTATGCATGCTTTCTATCAAAGTTATGACTATACTTGTTTCTGCTTTATATAGTTTAACTTAGCTTTTCAGTCTGATGCTTTACTAGCAAAATGATATTTTCTCCGGGCAGTGTGCTCAAGGGACAATTATCCCTACCCCCTGAAAGACAAAGGAATGCTTTCAACCCTAAGGGGCGTGGGAATGTAAAGAATTTTAACTACCCGCTGAGAACGCATGTAGTCCTGGGGATAAGACACCGGGGAGTTGCCTTTTGTTCCCCATTAACCATCTACGCTAATGACGTAGATGATTGGTGGAGGCAGGTTTTGCTCCCCCAGGACGTGAACAGATGGAATGCTGTCCTGTCCGGAGATCTGGACCTTCTCTCTTTGACTTAACTTTGCCATGAATTACAACAGATGTCAAGGTACCTATCTCTTTTAGCTTAGAGACAATAAATAATAGTCAATTGCGGAGAAGACGATCATTAACCTTATTCTCTATAGAATGGAATGCTAATAAATATTCTTGTGCTCGCTTTGTATCTCCTTATCTCTCTGAGAATATTTGTAGAGCTATTTCTGTACTAATCCTGAAAAATATGAAAACGATACTTGTGCACAGTAAAGACGGACTTGATTGCACCGACTCAAGTCTCACGTCTCTTCCCTCACTGCGCCGCCTCCATCCCTCCCTCAGGAACCTGGACTCAGCTGGAACGGGACTCCGGCAGAAAAGCTCACAACAGTGTAAAGGCCCCCCTATGACGGGTTCTCCCGAAGTTTTTAACTCTCAGAGTTGTCCACTCTGGGCCTCTACTTATTTGTCAATTACAGTTCAGGTTTTCCTACTCCAGCGCTGGTTCTCTTGGTGGTTTCCGCTCTCAAGTCTTTTCTCCAGTAAGCTGTGGCTCTCTGTATTTGCCTGTCTCCACTCTTGGGGGCAGCAGTTTGTCCCATTTTCTTCCCTTCATTTATGGATCCAAGAAGCATTGCTGATTTTTCAGTCTGTTCAGCTTTTTACTTGTTAGGACATAATGGTGACTTCCAGGTTCCTGACACACAAAACCAGAAACCGGAAGTCTCCATCATTTTTTAATCCTTTCCATTTATTTATTTTCCACCATAACACTGGTCTTCCCTATGCATGTTAGATATGTATTCTTTTATTATTAATATTCCTCTACCACCTAAATATGAAAGTTCAATGGAAACAGATAATTTGGCTTTTATATTCACTACTATTTTCCTAATACCTAGAAGCGTGGCTAGCAATTAGTAGGAATTTAATAAATATTCAAAAAAGAAAAAAAGGAAGGAAAATATATGCCCCAATTTTGTGGGAAAACTTCAACAGCAAAGAAGTGCTGTAATCTAGAATAGATATTGCAATAAACATATAGTAGTGTACAAATATGTTTGCATAGTATACAAGGAGTTGGAATTTTTTTAAAAGGTTAATTTATTTGCAATTCTAGATTTTACTTACATGTTGCCCTTTGTATTACACAGACATGTAATCAATCTGAAACAAGAAATAGAAATCTATTCCAACCACCTAACACTGGAGGAATGGTAAATAAGATACTATTGGAAAGAAATATGGATATTGCACAAGAGCCCAAACCAGTGGCAAAAAGAACAGTCGGTTTCACAAGATGCTGGAAATGAGAACTGGAAAGTTAAGAACAAAGATAGTAAAAGGAACAGTTGCAGAAAAGAATGCTTGTTTTGCTTTGTCTCTATGTATTTTCTTTTTCTTACTCAGTTTAAGATCTTCTTTGTTTCAACAAAGCTTTTCTTTTGTAATTATGGTTTCCATCTGTCTGGGACAATATCACATAGGTTTATTTTCTTACTTCTCTCCTTGAACAAATTTGTTAGACCTCAGAATGCAGATAGAATAAAATCGTCCCAGAGAATGGCCATGAGTGATTCAGCCCAGGCTATACTTATTCACAAGATCACCTAGTAAGATGAAGCAGAGAATTATATGGGGCTATGGGAAAAGTTGTATTTAAACTGGGGCAAATATACTTATCTTTTATTTGTGTTTTATTATATTGCAGTGAGCAATAAAGATGGTTAATTCCATTCCTTTCTATATACTAGAAATTCTCTAGTCTGAAGAAAATAGTCCCTTGCATTTGTTTACCTTATTGGGTCCTATCTACCCACAAAAGACAGTTTTCCATATTTTCTAGTGTAATAATAAAAGAAACTACTGTTAGCTTCTCAAAAAAAGCTTCAAATAGTTTGATTTATTTCCAGATTAAACAAAGTGACTTTTACATACCCATTTCACCCCCACGCTGAAAAAATGAAATCACTGGCTAACATCTTTATTCTTAAAACATTTTTCTAGTTCTACTTCTGTTGGCCAGAGCAACAGAAGAGAGGAGATAAAACAATTAACAAAATACGAGCGAAAAATAAGGCTGGATTTTCATTTTCTATACTTATTTGTTGCATTTTCTTAGAAAATTTGAATAAAACTCTCTCAGACTGTCATCTTCTTCTATGTAAAATGAAGATAAACACATTAATTGTCTGTGCTTGAAGTTTGGAAACCATGATGTGTCAAATAAACATAAGGTATAGTTACTATTATTCACCTTGTTAATAATCAAACATTCCTGCTATGTTATTCTTATGTCTTTTTATTTTCATAAATAAGTATAAGAGAGTTAAAGCTTCATAACATTTTTTAAGGAAAAGTACAACACATCCAAAACTGTTGCGGTTTCACCTAACCACATTTACAAGTAAGCATATGTTCAATAGCATATTCTCTTTAACATATTTAAGTTAAAAAAGCTATTTCTTTCATTAGTAAAAACATGACAAGAGCAATCAGATTAATTTGGTGACTTTTAAGCACTAACCAGGAGCTAGCTATCTTTTCCTTTAACATGTTCAAGGTACCTATTTGCTTTTAATTATTAGAACCATGCAAGTAACTGTTAAAGCCTTTGTGCCCGCCTCCCTCCACACAGATAGCCCCAGTGATATTCTCACCAGAAAGGGGAATTCAAATTCCATTATCTCCCATTATCTTGCAAGGCATTTTACTTCTGCTAGCTTTAATTAAGTTAAAATCTGTTTCACTTGCATTACTGATTAAAACTAATTGAGTTTGTTGTTTAATTCTATCTTAAAAGTCTTCTATTGCTTCAATGGGTTTACTTCCAAATGGAATTGCTTTGGAGGGGAAGTCTCTGCAATATCAGGACTAAATCTGATTTCATCAATTTTATTAATAGAGTCTCTGAATTTATCCCACTTGGGGAAATTTCTCACACTCAAACCCTTAAGAATACTTTTTGCACGTTTAGGCAGTGAAGATGGTTCAACAGTGATAAAATATAATCTTTGCAGTTTGATGAAAAAATTGGCAAAATGCAAAAAACAGCAGTGTTTGGTTATTTCAATTCAGAGGAAAGAGATTGGCCTGATTTATCTTTTATTCATTTATTATTTAAAAATGTACTACTGTGACTTCAAGCCAACTATTAACAAATGTTTAAGAATCTTAAATTATAAAATATTAATAAGATATTAAATATTCTATATAATATTTGTCATAAGTGTGCCTATAACTAAGCTTTTTATGAACCAAGAAAGAAATAAAATAAACTACTCTTTGTCTTATTCTGAGTTATAAAAAATAAGACCTCAAAACCAACAAGTGCTGTTCCAAATTTACAATTGATGCCGTTCTACAAATTTTCTAGCTCATGTAGCTCAACCATTGTACTGTAGCCAAATCTCACAGGAACTCTTTTAATCTTCTGCATCCACTGAGAAGATGGCAAGAATATAATCCTCAAAGCAGAGGAGATAAGATAAAACACAGCTCCCAAACTCACTGGCCCTCGGTTCACAGTAGGCTGAAATCAATAGACAGTCACTCTTAGGCTTCTTTTGCCTACAGCTCTGTCCAAGGGCCATTATAACTCTGGCAGAAAATCTAATTTGAAAATAGTCGAGGAGGAATAAGAAATTCTAATTCAGATCTTTGCAAGCTAATATTGATTTAATTTTCCTTTCAAAGCTACAGTAGTATGATTTTTTTAAAGATACAGTGGTATTTTGACAGCTTGAGATTGAATACTCAGTTTTCACATGAATTTTCATGCTTCAAAATAGTCATGGCTTATTGTCATTTGGAATGAGAGATGAATGTGAATCTTTTGCAAGCTTACCAGTTACGAATATGTAGCTAATTATACAGCTTCCATAATGCAATGCAGCGTTATTGAATTGTATTCATTTCTTCATTCATCTTGATCTTCTTAATGTGAGCAAAACTGAATTTCTTTAGTTTAAGTATATTCTCCCAAAGAAAGCCCATTAATAATGTTGTTGCGCACATGAAGAATACGTGATAGAAAAATTAAAGAATGGCATCTTTAATTTGGTAGCAGAATGCTATGGTGTGATTAGGCCTATTCTGTGCTGTATAGGGAACAAGAAAAACTGGCTTATAAAAATGTTATAGAGAATGTCATATACCAGTGCACTCAAGTGTGGCTGTTTGTAAACATAGCATATTTTTATCTCGAGAATACAAAGAACTTCCTCTAATACTTGGACAATGAAAAAGCAGTAGACTAAATGTAGTGGTGAGTCAGTACATTGCTCTCATTTCTCATCTTCAATAATGTTTGATATAAATGGATTTATTTTTTAGTGTACATTACTATCACTTATGGGAAATACCAATGAAATTTCAATAATAGTGATATTATTGGGAAAAAGGCAATGTTAAAATTTCGAAATGTCCTCTAAGGAGAAATGAAAGTAACAGTGATGTTCTAGTTATTGTTATTTTTTTAATGACAGAAATTCAGTGCACTGAAAGAAAATACTTATGGTGGGAGGTGGTATTTGCCATACAAGAAGTTAACAAATATAATGATAGAAGAGGAGAACTTGTCTACATACAACACTTTCATCAAGCAGCAAAAGCTTGAGCTTGAAATCTGTCAGTGAGCAAAGACTTTTCACAGTTTAACCATTTTCAAAATATGGGCAATTGACAACCTTCTGGAAAGAATTCACGATTCTAAATGCCGTTAAGAACACTCATGATTCATGGGAAGAGGTCAAAATATCACCATTAACAAGAATTTGGAAGAAGTTGATTCCAACTCTTATGGATGACTTTGAGAGGTTCAAGACTTCAGTGGAGGAAGTAACTGCAGATGTGGTGGAAATAGCAAGTAACTAGAATTAGAAGTGGGGCCTGAAGATGTGGCTGAATTGCTGCAGTCTCATGATAAAACTTCAATGGATGAGGAGTTACTTATTACAGATGAGCAAAGAAAGTGGTTTCTTGAGATGAAATCTATTCCTGGTGAAGATGCTGTTGAAATGACAACAAAGGATTTAGAATATTACATGAACTTAGTTGATAAAGCAGCAGCAGAGTTTGAGAGAATTGACTCCAATTTTGAAAGAAGTGCTACTGTGGATAAAATGCTATCAAACAGCATTGCATGGCGCAAAGAAATTGTTCATGTAAAGAAGAGTCAATCGACGTGGTAACCTTCACTGTTGTCTTATTTTAAGAAATTCTCACAGCTACCCCAAACTTCAGCAACCACCACCCTGATCAGTCAGCTACCATCACCATTGAGGCAAGACCCTCCAACAGCAAAAAGATTTTGACTCACTAAAGGCTCAAATGGTGGTTAGCATTTTCAGCAATAAAGTATCTTTAAATCAAGGTATGACTTTTTTTAGACGTAATGCTGTTCACACTTCATCAACTATGATATAGTGTAAACATAACTTTTATGTGTACTGGGAAATCAAAATATTTGTCTGCATCACTTTACTGCAGTATTTGCTTTGTTGCGGTGGTCTGGAGCTGAACCTGCAATATCTCCGAAGTACGCCTGTACTCATTTTCAAATAATTATTTAAAATTGTGCTTTTATGCATAAAGACAGTTAATGATAAAAATTAAAATATCGAATATGTGATGTGTTATTTAAACATGGAATTATATGAATTAGCGTGATCATTAAGCAAAATAATCATTTTGTTTTAAAATGTTTATCACTCAACTTTTGGAATATTTTAAAGTATATTTTTAGACCTTGAAGAAAATACTAAAAATATAAAAAATTAAAATTTGACTATTAAAAGTAAATTTTTGGCAAGTCAATGATGTAAATAAATCTTGGCAAATATTGTTCAAATGTTACTTCCTGTATTAAATCTATATTCTCTGATTTGCTATTTTGCATTCCAATCTGCAGTTTTATTTGAAATGTTTAATTTATTCTTAAGTAATATAGACATTATAGATATAAGTACATCTCTAAAATCGGTTTAAGAAATATCATTAATAGGTACATATTGAAAAATAGAGGCACTATTTGTCCATAGAACCTCATTTTCTGCATTTCTCATGAAATTCTTTCTTAGAACAGGTAATGCTCTAGTGTTCATGTTATATTTCTCAGAGCTGTCACAGCTAGATAATTCCTGATATAGCAGTGAATGATGCTAATCCTGTGTTGAATTTCATTTCTCTAGTTCTAAGTAATTCAGTAGAGAGTGAAGAGCTATCCTAGATGGGCTTTCCTTCAAGCAATGCCACACGCTACAGTCATTTAAAAATCTCAGAGACCTATGGCTCTGCAGTAAATGGCTCAAACTGGCAATATGCCTATAGCAGCATTAACTTTTGATTTTTGATGGTGCTTGTTTTATATTTTTAATATTGCACATGAGTGTCAGGATTTGGACTATCGTATAAAGGTAATACACAAATGCAATGAGATCCATGAGTCTACTGTAACCTGTCTTTATCTCCTCTGCCACTCCTTCTCAAAGAATTATGATTGACAGATCACCAATTAATTCTTATACATTTTGAAGGGATGGTGAAAGTAAGGAGGGAAAAACACCTTCAAAAGGAGAATTTACAGTGAATAAAGGTACTAGTTGGCTTTGAGCCTGTGGTTTTTGCTCACCTGTGCTTGCTGACTCAAGTCCAGTATAAATACTCCTGAAGACTTTGCTCTGCATCCAAAAGTAAATCAAAATATCAAGAGCACTCACAATGGATTCTTGATAATTTCAGTAATGAAAGGATAAGGAAATGTAAAAATCTCTGCAAAAACTATCTACTTTTTTTTAAAGCATATTAAACTAGAGATCAACCAATAATTTATGCTAGCATTGAGAGAAATAGTTCCTAGAATAGTTAGGAAGTGTTAGATCTATAGATATATTTGAATGTACTTAGTTACATGAGAAATGAAATACAGCAACATATCACCCACATGAACTCAGCTTAAAAAATTTCTGAAGAATTAAAATAATTGTCTTAATATCCATTTACTAAAAGATAAACAATTTTATCATGCCATTATCTCTATTATCTCTCAATCTTTCCCTTGAAGGTTATTTACTTTTAATTTAAAGATAATTCTCATTAGCTTAGTAATTCAGTTTCCAATCACATAAACATGACACACAGGAAAATAACAAGGGAAAGGAAGAAATCCTAAGAGAAAATAAACTAGTACACTATTAGGAAGTGATCCATGATGACAAAAAGAGGGGAACACGAAAACACAAAAAGAGACAATCTGAGATAATTTTGCACAAGGTTAAGTGGTCCTGGACCACACAGTAGACTTCAAGGCTGTAGCTGTAGGAATTCCAGCACAATTACAAAATTGCTTCTCAGAATAACAACCCTGAATATTCAAGAAAGATTTCAACACTTTTCCTGAAAAATTTAGAGGAATATACAGCTTTCTCTATATATGCATATATGTATATAATTTATGAAATGGAAATAGGTTGCGGATAATATCTTCTAAACTTAAACTTAAGTATTAAAGTACATGGCTGAATAATGAACATTAAATAGAAATTTATGTAAAGTAAAAAGAGAGGAGGATTAGTCCAAATTTCTCTTAAAATTTATTTGCAAAAAAGGGTAAAATCGGAAAAGAACTTTTTCATTTTATACATTTTATACATTTCATTTTATGAAATTATATAGTTTCCACATTTTTGTAATTAGAATGTTAGAATCAAGCATAAAAATGTAATTTTTTTATTAAGGTAACAATGGCTTATAACATTATATAAATTTCAGTTGTACATCATTGTATTTTGATTTCTGTGTAGATTATCATGTTAACCACCCAAAGACTGGTTATCATCCATCACCACAGACATGTGCCTAATCAGCCCTTTCACCATGCTCACTCTCCCTTTACCCTCTGCTAACCACCAATCCAATCTCTGTCTCTATGTGTTTGTTTGCTGTTGTTTTTATCTTCTATTTATGAGTGAGATCATACGGTATTTGACTTTCTCCTTCTGACTTATTTGGCTTAGCATAATACCCTCAAGGTCCATCCATGTTGTTGCAAATGACAAGATTTCATCTATTTTACAATTGAGTAGTATTCCATTGTATATATGTACCACATCTTCTTTATCCATTCATCCCTTAATGGGCACCTAGGTTACTTACAAGTCTTGGCTATTGTGCATAATGCTGCAATGAACATAGGGGTGCATGTATCTTTACACATTTGTGTTTTAATCTTCTTTGGATAAATATCCAGCAGTGGAATAGCTGAATCATATGGTAGTTCTATTCTTAATTTTTTTGAGGAATCACCATACTGTTTTCCATTTTGCACTCCCACCAATGGTGTATGAGAGTTCCCTTCTCTCCACATCCTCTCCAAAACTTGCTATTTGTTGTCCTGTTAATTATACCCATTCTGACAGTGAGGTGATATCTCACTGTAGTTTTGATTCGCATTTTCCTAAAAATTAGTGATGTCGAACAACTTCTCATGTGCCTATTGATCAGCTATATGTCTTCTTTGGAGAAATGTCTGTTCAGATGTTTTGCCCCTTTTTTAATTGGGATGTTAGTTTTTTTGTTGTTGAGATGTATGAGTTTTTGGATATTAACCCTTTACAAGATATATGGTTTGCAAGTATCTTCTCCCAATTGTTAGGTTGTCTTTTCATTTTGTTTATGGTTTCTTTTGTTGTGCAGAAGATTTTCAGTTTGATGTAGTCCCTTTTGTTTATTTTTTCTGCTGTTTCCTTGCCTGGTCAGACATGGTACTTGAAAATATGCTGCTAAGACCAATGGCAGAGAGCATATTACCCATGTTTCCTTTTAGAAGTTTCATGGTTTCAGGTCTTACATTTGTGTTTTTAATCCATTGTGAGTTAGTTTTTGTGCATGGTGTAAGATAGTAGTCTACTTTCATTCTTTTGCATGTGGCTGTCCAGTTTTTACAGCACCATTTATTGAAGAGAATTTTCTTTCTCCATCGTATATTCTTGGCTCCCTTGTCAACAATTCACTGTCCATAAATGTTTGGGTTTATTTCTGGGCTCTCAATTCTGTTCCATTGATCTGTGTGTCTGTTTTTGTGCCAGTACCATGCTGTTTTGATTACTATAGCTTTATAGTATATTCTGAAATCAGGGGTTGTGATGCCTCCAGCTTTGTTCTTTTCTCTCAGAATTGCTTTGGCTATTGAGAGTCTTTTGTTGTTTCATATAAATTTTAATATTCTTTCTTCTATTTCTGTGAAACATGTCATTGGACTTTTGATAGGGACTGCGTTGAATCTATAGATTGCTTTAGGAAGTATAGACATTTTAACTGTGCTAATTCTTCCAATCCAACAGCACAGAATATCTTCCCATTTATTTACGTCTTCAATTTCTTTCAACCACGTTTTATAGTTTTCAGTATACAGGACTTTCACCTCTTTGGTTAAATTTTTTCCTGGATTTTTATTCTTTTTGTTGCAATTATAAATGTGATTGTATTATCAATTTTTCTTTCTGCTACTTTGATGTTGGTGTACAGAAATACAACTGATTTTTGTATGTTGATTTTGTATCCTGCAACTTTATGGTATTCATTTATTATTTCTAAATGTTTTTGGTGGATTCTTTAGCATTTTCTATATATAAAATCATGTCATCTGCAAATAGTGACAGTTTCACTTCTTCCTTTCTGATCCATATCCCTTTTATTTCTTTTTCTCCCTTGATTGCTCTGGCTAGGACTTCTAATGCTATGTTAAATAAGGGTGGCAAAGATAGGCATCCTTACCTTTTCTTAGAAGAATAGCTTTCAGTTTTTCTCCATTGAGAATGATATTAGCTGTAGGTTTGTCATCTATGGCCTTTATTGTGTTGAGGTACTTTCTTTCTATACCTATTTCATTCAGAGTTTTTACCATAAATAGATGCTGTATCTTGCCAAATGCTTTCTCTGCATGAATTGAGATGATCGTGTGATTTTTATTCTTCATTTTGTTAATGTGGTGTATCACATTGATTTATTTGGATATGTTGAACCATCCCAGCATCCCTGGAATAAACCCCACTTGATCATGGTGTATGATCTTTCTAATGTATTGTGTATTTGATTTGCTAGTATTTTGTTGAGGATTTTTGATTCAATGTTCATCAGTGATATTGGCCTGTTATTTTCTTTTTTTGTATTATCCCTGCCTGGTTTTAGTATCAGGGTAATGCTGGCTTTGTAGAATGAGCTAGGAACCTTCCACTCCTCTTCAATTTTTTTGGAAGAGTTTGAAAGAGATGGGTATTAATTCTTCTCTTAATATTTGGTGGAATTCACCAGGGAAGCCATCTGGTCCTGGACTCTTATTTTTGGGAGGTATTTGATTACTGCTTTGACCTCCTTACTGGTGATTGGTCTAATCAAATTCTCTACTTCTTCTTGATTCAGTTTTGGAAGGTTGTATGATTCTAAGAGTTTATCCATTTCTTCTAGATTATCCAATATGTTGGTGTATAGCTTTTCATAGTATTCTCTTGTACCTTTTGTACTTCTGAGTTGTCCATTTTAATATCTCCTTTAATAGCTCCTCTTTCATTTCATTTCCTTTCTGATTTTATTTGTTTGAGACTTCTCTCTTTTTTTCTTGATAAGTCTATGTTATTTATCTCTCCCAAAAAACAGCTTTTCATTTCTTCGATTTTTTCTATTTTTTTTTAGTTCTACTTCAATTATTTCTGTTCTGATTTTTATTATTTCTTGCTTCTACTGATTTTGGGTTCTATTTGTTTTTCTTTTTCCACTTTCTTTATGTGCACTGTTAGATTGTTTACTTGAGACTTTTCTTGTTTGTTGAGCTAAACCTGTATTGCTATAAACTTCTCTCTTATAGTTGCTTTTGCTGCATCTCATAAATTTTAGCATGTTGTGTTTTCATTTTAATTTGTCTCCAGGTATTTTTTGATTTCTCTTTAGACTTCTTCGTTAACCCAATTGTTGTTCAGTAGCATTTGTTTATTCTCCACAAAGTTGTGGCTTTTCCAATTTTCTAGTTGATTTCCAGATTCATACTGTTGTGGTCAGAAAAGATGCTTGGTATTATTTCAACCTTTGTAAATTTGTTGAGACATATTTTGTAGCCTAATATGTTACCTATCTTGGAGAACATTCCATGTGCATTCAAAAAGAAACTATATTCTGCAATTTTGGGGTGGAATGTTCTGTATATGTCTCTTACATCTTTCTGGTCTAGGGAGTCATTAAGGCCAATGTTTCCTTATTGATTTTCTGTTTGGATGATCTATCCATTGGGGTGAATGGAGTGTTAAAGTCCCCTACTATTATTTTGTTTTTGTCTGTTTCTCCTTTTATGTCTGTTAATAACTGCTTTATATATTTAGGTGCTCTTACGTTGGGTGTATAAATATGTACAAGTGCTATAGCTTCTTGTTGGATTGTTCCCTTTGTCATTATGTAGTTCCCTTCTTTATCTCTTGTTACAGGTTTTATTTTAAAGTCTATTTTATCTGGTATATGTATTGCTACCCCAGCTTTCTTTTCATTGACATTTACTTGGAGTATCTTTTTCCTTCCCTTCACTTTTAGTTCGTGAGTGTCTCTAGGTCTGAAGAGTGTCTATATTTATATGGGTCTTATTTTTTTATCCAATAGGCCACCCTATGTCTTTTGACTGGAGCATTTTGTCTGTTGACATTTAAAGTAGCTATTGATAAGAATGTACTTCTTGCTTTCTTGTTACTATTTTTCTGGCTATTTTAGATGTCTTCTCTGTTCTTTTCTTCTTCTCTTTTCCCTGTGGCTTGATGCCTTTCTTTAGTATTATGTTTGGGTTCCTTTCTCTTAATTTTTTTTTGTATTTATTATAGGTCACTGGTTTATGATTATCATGAGGTTCATATATAATAACCTACATATATAGCAATCTACTTTAAGTTGATGGTCTCTTTAGTTTGACCTCTTGCTAAAAACTCTACTCTTTTACTCCCATTCTCCCACATTTTATGTCTTGATATATATCGAATCCCTTATTTTGTGCATGTATATCCATTACCATGTTATCATGGAAATAGATAGTTTAGTACTTTTGTCTTTTGACCTGTGTATTAGCTTCATAGTTGGTGATCTGCTACCTTCACTGTATACTTGCTTTTACCAGTGATTTTATTTCCTTTTTTTTTTTTGATAATTTTCTTATTCCTATTTATGCTCTTCTCTTTTCCAATTAGATAATTCCCTTTAGTATTTCTTGTAAGGCTATTCTCTTGGTGACAAACTCCTTTAGTTTTTGCTTGTCTGGGAAACTCTTTGTTTCTCCGTTCATTCTGAATGATAACCTTGCTGGGTAGGATATTCTTGACTGTAGGTTTTTTCCTCTCAGCACTTTATATTGTGCCACTTGTTCTAGCCTACAGGGTTTCTGCTGACAAGTCACCTGGTAGCCTTATGGGGTTTCCTTTGTATGTAACTTGTTTCCTTTCTCTTGCAGTTTGGTATTCTCTCTTTATCTTTTACCCTTGACATTTTAATTATAATGTGCCTTGGTGTGGACCTTTTTGGGTTTATCTTGTTGGATACTCTCTGTGCTTCCTATACCTGGATGTCTGTTCCTTTCCTTAGGTTAGGAAAGTTTTCAGCTATTATTTCTTCAAGTAGATTCTCTGCCCCTTTGTCTCTCTCTTCTCCTTCTGGGACACCTATAATATGGATATTAGTGTGCTTGATTTTGTCCTAGAGGTCCCTTAGACTGTCCTCATTCTTTTTAATTCTTTTTTCTTTTATTTGTTCAGCTTGGGTGATTTCCTCTCATCTTTCATCTAGCTCACTGATCCATCCTTCTGTATCATCTACTCTGTTATTATGTCCCTCTAGTGAATTTTTCATTTCCATTATTCTTCATTTCTGATTGGTTCTTTTTTAATTTTCCAATTCTTTGTTGAAGTTCTCACTAAATCATCCCTTCTTCTCCCAAGATCAGTGAACATCCTTATGACTATTAGTTTGTACTCTTTATCAGGTAGATTGTTTATCTCTGTTTCATTTAGTAGTTTTTCTGAGAATTTGTCTTGTTCTCTTATTTGGAACATATGCCTTTGTCTCCCCATTTTGCCTTTTTCTCTGTGCTTACATCTATGTATTAAGTAGATTGGCTATGTCTCCCAATCTTGGAGAAGTGGCCTTATGTAAGAGATGCCTTATGAGGCCAGGAGTGTGCTTCCCTCTCATCAACAGTTCCAAGTGTTCCAAGAGCATCCCTTCTGTGGGCTATTTGTGTTCTTCTGTTGTGGCAGAGTTCTTCTTGCTGAAGATGCAAAGGAAGCCTAGGCTGTCCCGCTGGCCAGCTGATTATAATGCTCAGCTCTGTGTGGCTGCTATGGTCCCTTCACTCACTTTATTGGGTGTAGGGAGCCATAGCAGAGTTGGCTGTAAGGTCTAATAACACATTTCTGCTGCAGTTTTTCTGTTAAGTCAGTAGGCCCCCAGTGTGGCTGGTTGCTAGACTCAGGGGCTTACAATTGCTATAGACCTCTGGCCTGCAGGGCTGTTGTCAGCCCTCTCAGGAGTGTGCATAGGTGGGGCTTGCCCCAGACATGCAGCACAACTGTTTCAGGTGTTGGAAAGTGCTGATCTCCTATTTGGATTTTTGAGAAGAACAAGTCTGCTGCAGCTGACAAGCCCCACTGCCCACAGCCACACACTCCATCAGTGCAGCTCTGCCCCATGTGTACTCCTCAACCCACTGGCAAGGACTCACTCACCATGCTGCAGAGGACCCACACACTCTGCCAATGCAGGCCCACCCCTTTTGCATGCCCTGCCCCTTATAGGTGTACCCACTCACCCCATTGTAGAAGTCCACACACTCCACTTATGTGGGCCCACAAGTTGCCCAAGGGCTTGTTGTTAGGTGGGGCCAGTCCCTAGGGAGGGTTGCCTGCCCTGGCTGAGCTGGATTAAACCAGTGTTCTAGTGGGTGGGGCAGACACCTGTGTTAGCAGGTTAGGGGAAGACCTCTAATGGCATCTGCCAGTGTCTGTGTCAGCATACCTGTACAAGGTCACAATAATGACTGCTGCCAATGTGTCAGTCCCTGGGCAGTGGTCACAGCCTGGAGAGGTCTCACCTCTCATTAAGGTGCACCCAGATACTACTGAGTGAGTTTCTTTTCACCAAAGGACTATGTACCTTTCTTTCTGATGATTTTAGGCTGCTTTTCAAAATGGCTGAATTTGCGCATGGGCCCTTTGAGAACAGCCTTTTCCTTCCCTTATTTCTGATGGCATTTCTGGAGACATTCCCCATTGTTAATAGCCAGCAAAGCCAGATATTATGACACTTGTCTCAGTTGTCCTGAGTCCAGAAGCTACTTATTATGGCAAAGCTCTCCTTCTCAGATCCCCCACTCCTCCAGAAAAAGCTTTGTACCTTATGATTGCTCCCAGCTGTGAAGCATCATGGCTACTATATGGCCTTCTCTTCTCCTGAAAAGAATTTATGCCTTTTCCACCTCAGTCAGCACTGCCCCTTGCTGTGGGGGTTCTTTTTATCCAGTTTTCAGTTCTCTCTCAGGGGCTATTGTTTCAAGAGTAGTTGTAAATTTGTTGTGTCCATGGGGGGAAGTGAGTTCAGAGTCCTCATATGCCACCATCTTGACCTAGATCCAAAATGCTATATTTAAAAGCACCTCAGTGATTGAGGCAAATATATCATAAACTTATTGCACGCCTGTACTGTGTCTATTTGAGCACAACTGGGAGGGGCTGTTGAAGGAATGTCTCCATATTGTAATCTTCTGTGGAGAAAACATCCTGAACTGAGGGTGTTTCCAGTGGACCTGTGTTCTGTTTTGATATTAAAGCAGAAGAGAGATGAAACAGACATTGATAGAGTTATCAACTGTAGAGCAAGATCCTGGAAAGAGGTGATTGCTTGGGAAATTTCAGTGTTATAGAAATCTCTGTGGCAGAAATCTACCTCAAGGTTGCCTCATAAAGCTAAGATGCCTAAGGATGGCTTCAGGCCATCTTAGTTTGCTCAACTAAAGGGAGCAAACAATATGATCAGGACTTTCTTGGCTTCTCCTTCTTGCCATCTCTTGGTTCTACTCCTCTCTACACACTGGTGTCATGCGTTTGTGCTGTAAATGTCTTTTTCCTTGTGTTTAAGAGAGAAAGTCACTTGAAACTGCTTCAAGTGAAATCACTTTACGTTTCTACTAATGAGTTCTCAGAGGCAATTGATAGCTTTTTTTAACTAGTTCTTACAGAGAAGAATTGTAAAGGATTTTGATTAGCCTGGCTCTGGTTACATGTTTTTATCTGAATAAACCTCTGTGGTCTGGGGAATATGAAACTATCAGACAGTCTGAGTTAAATGCTCACCCCTTAAATGTGTTTAGGAACGAAGCACCATGGACAGCTCCACCAGGTCCACAAGTGGAAGAGGAGCAATTCTCCAAAAGAAGAAATGCCAGGCAGATACAAGCTTTGGGCAGTTCGTGACCTCTTGGAACAGTGGTCTTCAAGGAAAAAATAAATAAATGCTTCAAATGGAAGAGAGAATATTTCGCACTTTATAGAAGACCACCAACTCCTATGAAATCTACTGAGAGATGGACCTTGTAAGTCTGCAAATGTATGAGAAACAAAACTAAAAACAAAACTAAATTTTTGCAACCACTTTATCTCTAGTAACCAAATTCTACTACAAGGAAACTACCATTACTACTGCCTGATATTTACTGAGCACCTATGCTATGCTCAGCCTATAATATAGCTTATATCATTCAAAGAGAAACTCAATAGGACAGATTTTATTATGACCTCCATATAACAAATAGAGAGACTGAAAATTTTAAATTTTTTTAACTTGCCCAGGTTCATACCTAGTAAAAGAGTCAAGATTCACAGTCATATTTGATTTTAAATGCCATGTTCTTAAGTAAATAGCCCAATACAGTTTTAGTTCCTTGAAGCAGGAATTACGCTTTTTAAAATCTGTACGCTCAATGCCTATGATTTCATCTGGCACACGGTATGTGAATATGTGGTTGTTCATGATTGCATAAATGTTGATGCATCTCCCAGTTTTGGAGCCTCAAACTTTTCCCTTTTTTTTTTTTTTAATTTTTTTTTTTAAAGATTTTATTTTTTCCTTTTCCTCCCCAAAGCCCCCTCCCCGGTACATAGTTGTATATTCTTCGTTGTGGGTCCTTCTAGTTGTGGTATGTGGGACGCTGCCTCAGCGTGGTTTGATGAGCAGTGTCATGTCCGCGCCCAGGATTCGAACCAACGAAACACTGGGCTGCCTGCAGCGGAGTGCGTGAACTTAACCACTCGGCCACGGGGCCAGCACCTCAAACTTTTCCTTTTGAACTGTTCCCCGCATGAAGCTTCCTAACAAGTTCTGGGAGAAGAAGAAATTTTCCTCTACACTTCTAGGTTCTTTTGGCCAGTCTAAGAAATAAATTGACATGAGACAAATTAACAGGAGAAAATAAAATTTAATTTTGTGTGTGCAAGAACCCCACATACAGGACAGCTTCCAAGACAAGAAGATCAAAAGAGGTATATATGCTATCCTGAGCCAAAGAACAGGATAGGGGCCTGGGGTGTCAGAGGGAATGTTGGTAATTCACGGAACAATAGGAAGAGCAGATATTCAGTAATTAGATGTTTGCCCTGCCATACAGATAGGCCATAAAAAGTTATTTCTGGGGGCTGGCCCATGGGCGTAGTGGTTAATTTTGTGTACTCCTCTTTGGTAACCTGGGGCTCGCGGGTTCTGATCCCAGGCATGGACCCACACACTGCTCATCAAGCTGTGCTGTGGTGGCATCCCAAGTACAAAATGGAGGAGGATTGGCACAGATGTTAGTAATCTTCCTCAGTAAAAAAAAAAAAAGGTCTCAATTGCTTTTAGCTCAAAATATTCCACATGCCAAAGTGGCACATCTTGGGGAGGCCTGTTCTGAACCCTTTCAAGGTAAAACAGTATTCCTAATCTTACTTACTTATAAACCCAAAGAAGGAAAGCAGAATAAATATTTTTCCTTAAAATACTACTAGATTCATTCATTCTTTCATTCAAAACTATGAACTGAGGGCCTTCTAAATGATGTGTGCTGCTTTGGCCTTTAGGACCAGAGGTACATCTCTGACTGAGGAGTTTATATTCCAGGGGGAAGGAGGAGATAGATAATAAACAATGAAAACATAATATAGAAATAAATTACTCACTATCTTAGAAAATAGGTGCTACGGGGAAAAAAATGGACAGGGTAAGAGGATCAGGCATGCAGGGGGTTAGAGTAGGGAAGGAAGGTGGTTATACTAAATGGGTGTACCACATGAAGTTTAAGAGTTCAAATCTCAGTTTAAATGTTAGCACACTGGATAGAAAAAGGGAAATGTGAATTCTGCTTCTTTGTTTATTGCTGGATTTCTACTGACCTAATAGAAAGAAAGAAGCATTTTTTTTAATCAAAAAAGTAAAATAGATCTTTTTTCTCATCCTGCAGGACTATTTAATGAATTAAGGAAGGGGTTACTATTTTGATTTCTTTGGGAAATAGAAAAATATCACATCACTCAATTATTAAAGAAATATTTTTGGAGTAGGAAAACAAGTTTATTTGATAAAAAGTCTGCTTACGGAAATGCTCTTTTATTACTTTCTCAAAGGATAGTAACTGAAAGAGCTCCTTAGTGGCTTATGGTTTAGAAACTATTAAGAACAAATCTGTAATTAGCACATAACGATGTTATAAATACAGAGGCAATCAAAATGTTTGATGTGCTTGAAAATATAGTTCTCTTAGATGTTTAAATCTTATCCAGAAACTTATTTACATTATTTAGTTAAACCACAAAAAAAACCTGTTCAGCTAACTAAAGAAACTTCAGCCAGATGCTCTGTAACTTTGAGTTTGTTAAATCTAAATGAATGCTTTTTTTGTGGTTTGTTATCATGGTCACCATTTTAAACTTACCTGTCAAGTTTTTTTTTAATGACTCTTAATATTTGAATATTTTCTCAATATCTAGCTTACCACCATGTAAGAAAATTCATTTTAGAATTACAGTTCATATAATTTGGTATCTCTTCACAATCCTACCAATGCCTTGATTATTATGAGCTCTTGATAAAATCTGTAAGGAATGTCTGAATGAGTAAATTTTATACTTCAAAGTTCCTATATTTCTTAAAAATGAGTATAAGTAAGAACAGCATTAAATTTTGGAACTCTGAATTCAAGGGCCATCTCCATGGTGTAGTAATGACTTTTTGCACCTTACTGAGCTTCATTTTCTTGACCTAGAAAAGAGCAAAATAATGTCTAACTCACAAGAGTATCCTGAGAATTAAATAGACAATGTAGTTGAGATTGCTTTGTAAATTTCTAAGTATGTTATGACCACATGGAACAATGATTTTCCCAACTAGGAAGCAGAATATTTCTTTCCTTCAAAACCTAGTTCCTAGCATATAAGTGGTATTGAATAAAATTTTGTTGAATATTGAATAAAACTCCTTTGGCAGAATAAATTCTAAATGAGGCTCTCCAATTTAACACACACCCACATATTGTTTTTTTTAAAACAATTTGTGTGTAACAGTTTGCTAAGTATAGAATCTACAGAGCAAACCAGCAGTTAACCTTAAAGATTAAAGGGAAAAAAATTGAAAAAAAAATAAAAGGTTACTGCAGAGCAGTTGATCCGTTCTGTCAAAATGCCAGATGTCTTTTACTCTTTGCTTCTGGATATTATTAAAGCTAGCTTCAAGGCTTCTCTATATAACTTTTCCTCATTTTCTTTCTTTCTCCTTCTCCCAATCAAAATGCTGGCTGCATTGCTCAATTACTGGACAAATGTAACTTCCTGTCCTCCTTTGCTCAGCCACTTTTATAGCAGCACTAACAGATGCTGTCATTAAGACCCTCAATGGGAAATCATGAACTAAGTATATTCTTTGTCCTTCTCACTTTTCAATTTTCTTTAAAAAGATAAGACATCTGCTTTAACCCTCTTAAAATTGCAGTTTCTTTGTAACATCAATCTTGCATTTTCTTAATAATAAATAGATATTGAAACCCTAATTTCAGAAGTTTAATTTGTATGGAACTATTTCTTGGTACTGAAATAAATTAAATTTGAGCATAGGCTGGATCTCATTTTGTGCTAATAATTTTATATTTTAATCATATACATGTGAACAGTAAGGATCATGCTTACAAGATTTTCCCATATGTAATTTCAGTGAAAGAATACTTTAAAATATATTGTGGAATTATTCTGAAACACTAAATAAATATTGTGTTTATAAAAACTTCAGGCATAATAACAGTAGATGAGCAATTGGAAATACCAGTGTTCTTTATATTCACATATAAAAATTATCAATGCTAGGCTATTAAAACTAAAATACCAAGCTAAACTAAAATATAGGAACATGGAATTTAAATATATATATTAGATTATTAAAATAAAAGAAAATGTTATTAATTCAAAATTTATGATATGTATTGATACCTGTGTTTTGTATTCTTTAACGGTAGTAATACACAAAAGTAAATTTAAAAGAAAATATATCATTATTCCTTCACATTAATGTTGTGACCAGTGAACAGAATAATACTTTTTCTAAAAACGAGCTAAGAGTTTTAAGATATGGATATAGGAAGGAGAGAAATTACCAACTGTTCCTATATATATATATATCTTTTTTGTGTGAGGAAGATTGGCCCTGAGCTAACATCTGTTGCCAATCTTCCCCTTTTTGCTTGAGGAAGATTGCCATCAAGCTAACATCTGTGCCAATCTTCCTCTATTTTACGTGGAATGCCACCTCAGTGTGGCTTGATGAGCAGTGCTAAGTCCATGCCTGGGATCCGAACCTGTCAACCCCAAGCTGCTGAAGCAGAGCATGTGAAATTAACCACTAAGTCACTGGGCTGCCCTGTTCCTACATTTTTTGTTACTATAACCAGCCATGCAATAGCTCTAACAAGATAAGAAACTTGAATATATTTTTCACAGCAGTAATAAACAGCCATTTTACTTATTTATCCACTATTACTATGGTAAAATCTCGGTTCCCCTTCTACTTCTCCTTTTTCATTCTCTTTGTCCAGTCTTCTTTCCCTTCTGAAGCTCTAAATGTAAGAAGTCCACAAGTTTCTTTTACTCTCTAGGACTGACCCAGAGCTACGGCATTTCCTAGGCCTTGAGTTTTAAACACATTAATGATTCAAAAACTTATATATCCAGACCAGACTTCTCTCCTAAATAATGGCTATTTTGGGGGAGGAAAAAATTTCTCCTCTACCTTTCTAAGTTTTCCTAATTGGTCTAAGAATTAAATTGCCATTAGACAGATTAATAGGAAAAAAACATTTAATTTCTTACATACGGGGGCTCCATAAGAATATGAGGCCCCAAAGACAGTCAGACTCATTTCTGCCAAATATAGCAAAATTCAGACTAATTCATTTTCAAAATACCTAGTTTCAATACGGTTGTTCCAATTATTTACATAAACTGCAGCAAGAATAGTAATTGATAAAATGGGATCTTTTTTGTTTTTTAGATTGGCATCTGAGCTAACATGTGTTGCCAATCTTCTTCTTCCTTTTTTTCCCTTCTTTTTCTCCCCAAAGCCCCCAGTACATAAGTACATAGTTGTATATTCTAGCTGTGAGTACCTCTGATTGTGCTAATAATATTGGATCTTTTTAATCTGTCTCACTGCAACTTTTCACAAAGAATCTTCAGATGGAACATTTGAAAGGGTCTCGAGTCCAGGAAAGCCAAGCCAAAGACTTGCCATTAGACTTTTCCTGCAGTACCTACAGATTTGGGTGAATTCCACTCTTCTTGAGATCCACAAAATATCCTGAGGTTCTTGCACCTGCCACAAAGTGACATGCCTCTCTCACCTGTTAGGCTGTTGGAAAGACTGTAAGCAAGCTACAAGGCTGTTTTTCCAAGGGGCTTTTATTGGCTCCATAAAGTCAACCTTAGTTCCTTAAAGCTTTCTGTTCGTATCTGAGTTGATGCTTGTTTCTCTCAAATATGACGTTCCAGTCAAAGTTTTGGTAATATAACCAATGCTTCCAATTGTGTCTCGTTACATGGAGAAAAGATTCTTATTGAACTTATGGAAATAACTATATTGCCATGAAAAAATAAGAATACTCGCTGAAAGTCTCCTGAGAGATTCTGAATTCTGGAGGGAAGAAAAAGATAAATGTTTCAATTCTGTTTTACAAAGGAATTTGTGAAAATTGCTGTAAGTCATAGTTAGATAAAGAGGAAAGGTTTTCTTATGTCTTGAAAAAAAATTAAAGAACCAGCAATGTTTCAAACAGAAGTCATAAAAATTATAATCATCTCCATTAGTTTAGTTAGTCCCATGTCATTAATTTTTGTTGGTTTTGATCTTTTTCTAGGAGTTTTAGGGAGTCATAAGTTTCTTCATAAGAGTTCTGAAAATTCTTCCCCAGTTCAATAGTATGATCTGAAAGTTTATCAGAATTTTGTATTCTAGAATAAGCGTCAGAGTCTTTTCCATGAAAATCTCTGAAGAGGAAACATATTTACAAAAGCATCAGAGTAAAGCAATGTTTCTGTAAATGACAGAGACATAAAAATAGACATGGTTAAAGGTCAGATGAGAGTTCATTAGAACGCAATTAAGAAACTTGGTGATTTCTGTGACACACAACATTTAAGATAATAACTAGAATTATGGCAGATAACATTATACCAGGATATATCAGAATTTCAGGAATTTTATACAATTTCTAGAACATTTCAATAAATTACATTCACTCACACAATATAACCCGAGAAGGTTTATCATCACTTATTTGACAATGCTTTCTATGTAATTTTACCATATCAAATCAGCCCAATTAGTTTCACATTTCCCTTTTTATAAGGAGAGAGTACAAATCCTTTGAAATGTTCCCAGGACTCTCTGGAACACTTCAAAGTTTGTTGAGGTAAAAAAGACTTCTTTTAGAATTTTATTTTGGGAACTTTGTCAATAATATCAAAGAGGTTTTAAAACATTTGGTCAAATAGGATCATAGGTCACTGTGAAACAGTGTTTAGTTATCCATTTAACCAAAGTAACAATAGATGTTAAAGGCAAACACATAAAGTTAAATACTGGTTTAAAAAAAACCCCAAAAGCCTTAGCTCTTTTAATAGGAAAGATTTAGCTTTCTGAACACAGGAAATTATTTTGATGAAACACAGAATCTTTGTTTTTCCAGGGAGATTATCTTAAAAGGTAAAGAAAAGTCTTCTACAAACTCTCATCAAAAGCAAACTAATAGTTTGAGACAAGCTTATTCTTTTAGTGTATGAAAGAAAGTGAAGTTTTAGCTTTATGTAAGTATACTATTGATATTCAACCTTTATAATAATAGTTTAATTTTTAGCCAACTTGACCATACAAGATTCTCTCTTTATCTCTTTCTCTCTCTGTTTTCATATTTTATTTCCATAGTTTGTCCTTCTTTTTTTTTTTATGCTTCCTGAGATAACCAGCTTTATTTTAGGACAAAACTAATTCATTCCCCTCAAAATATATCTACATTCCTCATGCCTTTTCTTACCCAAAAACACACATCCTACTTTCCCTGCATACAGAGATGTTTCTCTTATTATTTTACTAGTTTTAATTACATATATTAATTCAAATTCTTAACCTTAGGAACCTTATTTCTAGTGGAAACTGAGAAGTAAGCAATTGTGAACTGTCTGTTACACCAGTATGCTCTAGATTGGCAAATTTATGGATACATTTCATAATTTCTAGAATCATACACTTTCACATAGTACAATCTTTAAACATGCCACAGACATGTTTACTAACAGGCCCAGACATCTTTAGTTCTCTATAATAAGAAGCCAAAAATAGTTCAACCTATATTTAGAAATTAATGTTTTACTATTTTATATTTTTAGGAAATAGTATAGATATTCAATAAATTTTCCATCATTTAACTTAATTTAGCAAAGCTCAACTTTCAAGTTACCAAAAAGATTTTGGAAGCTGTTTTTATGTACACATACCATAACACATAATTGTTGCTAAATATTTCATCTAAAAACTCTTATCTTGCTTATGTCTATTTAATTTACTTATTTTAATAATTATGTTTTAGATCATCCACAAAAACTTTATGAGAATTTACACAATATCAGTCATCATCCTAAGTTATTCTCCTGGCTGACAAATTTTGTAACAGAGATGACATGAACTTATTTGACTTTTAGTAAACCTAGGTAGAATAAAAATATTAATTTAATGCTGTTAACTCTAAAGACATACCTGTATTAATTAAACCAACAAACTTAAACTAGCTTTAATATCAAATATTTTCCCAGATCATATAGACTTAAAAAGCATTTGGGTTAGTTTCTATTACATTTCTGAGAGTTTTTAGAATACTCAACCTTTAATTTATATAAGTGCCAGTTTGTTTTTAAGCCAATTGAAATAGCTCCTTTACAGATTAATGTTAACAGGAGAGAAAAATATTGCACATCTACAATATGCATGCATAGACATACATACACACAGACAGGCACAGAGATTTTTATACTTTTAAAAAATTTAGTCTTGAGATGGATATGTGGGGACCTGGAAATGGCCACCCCAAGATATGTCTCTTCGGCATCAGGGTTATTTGAGGCTGATTGCTTTTGATAAACTGGGACAGGGAAGGAGGCTCTGAGGAATGGAGCTTGCCCTTTGTTAGGATATGTTTACATTTGTAAGGTAAATCTCTATCTGTAAAAGGTGCCTCCCTCTCTGTACCAGGAAGAAGAAAGGCGATGACCTTCTCTCTAGAAACTCTTAATCAATACCAAAGGCAAGGACTTAAATCTGCATTGTATTGTGCTTCTCTGGTAACCTCCTGTAACTGACTTCCCTCCCCCTCCCAACGTTGGCATCTCCTTAAAGATTTCTTTGGGCTGGGAACCGATTGCCATGCTCATCTGTGATCCCCCCCAGCCTGAGGCAACACACCTGCCACCCCGCAGTGTTCACTGGGACAGCAGACCTATCTGTCGTTTCCATCAAGCGCTGTGCTGACAGGGCAACCTCGTGACTATTGTAAAAGGGACATTTCAATCATATGTGAAACACCCTGTTTGGGGGTATATAACCACTGTGTGCACCCCACTTCTTCGGTGCCCTTTCTTCCTTCAGGAAGAAAGGCCCCGGTCCATGGTTCCTCATAAAGCTTTGTTTGATTTTCTCTTGCTATTCTGTCTCATGTGAATTTAATTCGTTCTCCGGCCAGATGAACCCCATTTGGGAAGAGGAAATGTCTTCCTCCCCTACAATACAATAGTACAAAACTCACTAGTTTATAAAAGAATAGTTTGATCCAAATTTTGTTTTGGCAGTTGGAAAACGTTAAGTTTATCTGCTCAGATGGCTAAAGCTTTTTCTTTTTCTTTTTACTAATACTTGTAGATAAGATTTTTAAGATTGCTCATTTGCCCAATTCCCAAACAGTGTTTTTTTCCTTCTGATAAGAAACTTCCCTCTAAAGTTTGCATTTCAAAGAATGGCTCTTCTGTCCTAGAGAAGATGTGACTAGAAAATTTACATCACAAAGGCACAAAGAAAATATTCGAGTTTCTTTCAAGATGGAGTTTTGGGGACATATTTACCTATTATCAGAGATCTAGGGTAAGTGAAAATTTTCCTTCTTTTTTTTAAGTGCAGGACAACTCTATGTCTAATGTACCAATGTCTACAAACAATTTAAGATAAACAGATGAGTTTTGGGGATTTGGTAAAGATAGGTGAACTTTTGAATTGCTTCTAGAGCCACATTTCCGGTTTTGTAGAGATTTCCAAGACAATGACAGTTGTTTCAATTCCTAAAGAATTGGGTTGTAGCCTGAATAGCAAAAGACTGACCCACCATCCAACTAAACTTGCTTCTTTATATCAGGGAGATTTCCAACTAAGATGGAAATCAAAATGTTTCTATGTTTCTGAACTTCAGGACAATTATTTAGAATGAAAACTGTTTAAAAGAAATTTTTGATTTAAAAGTGTTTCCAAGTTAAATGGTCCGTCATCTGGCTATTGATGAGTAGGATCTGTCAAACCAATATGCTTTTTTATGGGTTAACTTAAGTGCCCCACAGGATTGCAAGGGATACAACCCTCACAAGATCCAAAAAGTTCACTTTCAAAGATAACCAAAAGTCTCAGGACACAAAACGAGACAAACAAGAAGGCAAAGACCTTTTGTTGTCAGAGGCAGTAAAAATGATGTAGTGCAAATGGTGTCTTCAGTTTCCCATGAGAACATGAGACGCCGTCAGTCACAAACCCACTAATCTGTGACACTGGGCAGGTGCCACTGGAATGGGTCTTTTCCAGCACTAACAAGACAATGAAGGTTGAGATGACACAGGCTTCTTATGGACTGGGACTTCTTATGACACTCCTCTGAGCACTGGAACAGCTGGACAGAGACACTAGTCACAAGCCCAGGTTCAACTGGCAGGCAAATGCATGCCGGTTAACACACCCTCTGCTTGGTAAAGACTAAAGAGAATATTCTCACTAGTTATAAAGCCCAACTCTCGAGACATAGAACGAAACAAAGAACACAATAGACAGAGACAAAGAAAAACAATGATATATCTGGGAGGAAAAAGAGCAATCAAAACAAAGGTATTTATACCAAATTTTTACCAGAGTTGCTATATCCACAAAACTAGCTCCAAAAATATTTTCTCTTGCTAATCTAAATTTAATTTAACTCTCATTTCCATTGGACTCCTCCAGACAGAGACCTAGAAGACTTACCTCCCATGGTAAGAACTCCTACCTTCTGCCAGCTTTTGTCAGTTATCGCAGGATCTCTCAGCTGCAGCAGCCCCGCAACGAGCAGTATCCCAGCCAGTAAAGTTGATGCTGCCAATTATACCAACTGTCAGAGAGGAAAAATTCCTCCTATAACCTTCTGAGTTCTTCTGACTGGTCTAAGAATTAAATTAACATGAGATAGATTAATGGGAGAAAAATCAAATTGAATTTTGGGTGTATGAGGGCTCCTTAAGAATATGAGGCCCCAAAGACAGTCAGGCATTTGAGGTTTCTATGCCTGTCCCGAGCTAAAGAGAAGGGAGTAGAGGTCTGGGACTTCGAAGGGAAGACAGGCAAGTAACAGGAAGATGAAAAAAGCAAATGTTTGGTAAACGTTTGTTTGCTGGCCATACAGAAACAATTGTAACAGGTGAAAATTAAACAAAGCTTTATAACATGTATACATGGGAGAGGCTCAGGCAAACTGAGGAACTCACCAAAATGGTGGAAGCTCTCCCCTTAAATACCACCCTCAGCCAAAGACAAGGAGGATGTTGGGGGTGGCGGAGTCAGTTACGGGAGATTATCACAAAAGCTCAGTAAACAAGAGTAAGGTTATTATGCAGATTTAAGTCTTTGACTTCTGCATTGATAAGAGTTTCTAGAGATAAGGTCATCCCCCCTTCTTCCTGGTATAGAGAGGGAGACACCTTTACAGATGGAGATTTTCTTTACAATGTAAATGTCTTTTAACAAAGAGTAAGTAAATTCTACATTTTAGAGTTTCTCTCCTGTCTGCAGTTTTTAAAAGTAACCAGCCCAAAATAATCCTCATGCCAAAGAGACATATCTTGGGGTGGCTAATTCCAGTACCCCACAATAGTTCTCAACTTGAAATAATCTGCATGCCAAAGTAACATATTTTGGGGTGGCAATTTTTGCCCCCCTACAACATCCACATTTTAGTCAGCATCCAACTGAAATTCTGATTCTTTGCCCCAGAATATATATATACACTTACTTATATATATATATATATATATAGACACTTATATATATATACTTACATATATATATCTCAATAAAATATAACTTTAGTCACTCTCCCATTATTTTGTTTTCTTCTTCTTCAGAGATTTTGTCACCTGAAATATTACATAATTGTATGTTGATTTGCTCATCTCCACTGTACCCCAGAATCTCAAAGGGAGCGTAATGCACATCTCCATAATGAATGGGAAGGAGAAAGAGAATGAATAAGAATGCTGATTGGGCTTTAACAGCACAGAGGTCAATAAAATACAATATTGTTTCAGTTTTCTGTGCCCCTGTAACAAATTACCATAAATTTAGCTGCTTAAAAAGATATATATATATATATATATTTACATCTTGTAGCTCTGTAGAATAGTAATCTTGGCACAGGTCACACACAGGCTAAAATCAGGTGTCAGCAGCCCAGCATTTTTTCTGAAGTCTTGAGGGAAGATCTGTTTTCTTGTCCTTTCCAGTTTCTAGAGAACACCTACATTCCTTGGCTTGTGGTCTTCTTTCTCCATCTTCAAATATAGGAACACAGCATTTTACCAAACATAGTATCTTTTACCATTCTTCTATAGTCACATTTCCTCCTGATTCTATTCTTCCACTTTCCTATTCTGCTTTTAAGGTCCCTGTGATTACATTGCGTGCACCGGATAATAAAGAATAATCACCCTATTAGCAGACTTAATTTCATCTACCACCTTAATTCTCCTTTACCACGAAACCCAACATATTTATATGTTCTGGGGATTAGAAGATGAACATCTTTCAGAAAGACACTTCACTTAACTAAAAATGCCAAGAACCTAATCATGACAAGGTATATAATATTTAGCATATAAGAGAGTTGAATTTTAAAAGTCACTTCAGAAATATAGAATTTTTAAAGAAATTTTTGGGCAAGTTGCCCTCCCTTAGAGGAAAATAAGATAAGCCAGATCATTGCTTTTGTGTAAGAATTCAAAATAAATGTCAGAATAGTATTGTGTGGGAAAAGGAAAAGAAAAGAGAATCTATACATGGACATATTTATAATACTGGGAATTGAATAGCATATTTAAAACATACAAGTTAATGGATGAATCACAAAGGGAAATTTAGAGAATGCATAAGAGAGAAATTTGAACAACTACCAGGATAGCACGATTAAAAGGCACAAACACAATGCAATGTGTAGCTTTGGCAAACAGGATAGACAAGACGTTGAAACTTTTAATCTAGAAAGAATTCTTGAAGTCTATGAGAAAAATACTGAAAAGAGAAAACATACAAAAAAGGAAAAGTAAATTATAGAAAAAGACATGTAAAAAATTTTAAAGAAGTTTAATATCATGGTAGTCAACTTAATGACTTCAAAAACAACCTCTCTTCTTTATGGCCTTAAATTATCAAAAATTTAAATATGATAATACTATGTACTCCTTAAGCTGTAGTAAAACAAAAACTAGGAGTTTTCTTAAACATTTAATGTGGAATTTTTAGGGCAATTTCATGATACGTTTGAAATATGAAAATGTTGTAAAACACGGTTTTTCAAACCAGCTGTATTTCTTTTATACCACTTGGTAAATTGTTATCACTATGATAATGGTTGCCATAAATTTCTGCCAAATATCTAGGTTGGTGCTGGGGTGGAGAGGTTTCTGATAATGTTAGTATTTATTCTTTTCTCTATTCTGGGAATCGCCTTCAGAAAACAGTCATAAAATTCATTAGTATAACAATTCCTACTATACTAAGAACAAGAAGTAGCTAAAAGAAACACGAAGATAGAAGCAACTCGGAGATTAGGGGTTATTACAGGAGCCCTGGGCTACGGGGCTGCTTTGGGATGCTTCCTTTAACTGCACTATCAAAGCAACCAGCTTGAGGAGAATAATAGGCTTATGTTACTTCCTGCTAAGCACCACAATAAATAAATAACTAGGATTAATTTTTAATAGCAAAAAGATCTAAAATGCATGTAAATATTATCATTGAATTCATAACATATCCTAAAATTTTTAAGAAGATCCTTTCATACTTAAAAAAATTAAATTGACTTTTCTCACTTCCACCAAACATACTTCAGAATCTACATATTCAGATATTGTTGGGATTTTTCTTGGTAAAAAAATAATAAAGCTCATGTTAATCCAATTTTATCTTTGTGAAAATGATGAGATGTTGAGAAAAAATATGTAATTTTCCCCGAATGAAATTCATTCTAGAAACTTACTAAAATATCACTGATTATGGAAAAGAAAGACTGTTTTCATTCTAGTCAGATGTAACCTGAAAAATTGCTGATAAACTTCAATTACCTTAATAACATGTGCCCAATGCCTTTTGCTTTCTTTCTTTCTTCTCTGTCTCGTACATTTTATTCTAATTATGAAACCTATCCTCTCAGAATCACATTTTTCTTTGGCATCTGTGAAGAATTGAAACTCATTTTGAAAGCTAAGAATGCCTAGAAGTCATAGACAGGTTTAGATAACAAGTTAGGTGTTTTGTCATTTTCCCTGTTATTTATTATTTTGCCCTTATCTCCTTGAGTAAAATAAAGTGCATTGCTTCCAGTCTTTTCAGCCACAATAAGAATGGATAAAGCTTGTTAAATAATATGTTCTCTAAAAATCATGTTAGAATAGATTTGGCTTTTTTGTTTGCTTGTTTATTTGGGGAGTTTTACTGCTATTTTTTGTTTGTTGATGAAAATCTATGTGAGATGAAAATGTTAAGAAACCACAAACAAATTGAACTTTAAGACTTTAAGATGAGCACCCAGTCAAAATAGTTGCAGTTAGGGAGTATCTGGATTCATCCAAGTATAATCAGGTGTGTGTGATATGCCTGTATCTGATATATCTTCAGTTGATATATTTTATTCATATATTACTTTATAGCTTTTTAATAATTAGGTAGATAAATATTTATGTTTACTGCTAACTTAATTTCCTTCTGTCTTTACACTGTCTATAATAGTTAACCACAAATATGTGAGTTAGTCCTATATTAACTTGTCATCTCAATCTTTTCCATTTCTGAGCCTTTCTAAGATGCACGATTGCAAATGAGATCAAGAAAAATTCAGAGCACCAGTTACGTGATAGATGCAAGACAAGTGTCCTTGGAGAGGAATGTCTCATGGGCCCAGGACAGTTCTGTCATTGCCTCTCTCACAAGTGACTTTTATTTGTTTTTTATAACTGGGAAAGGTCTCAACAAACTTCTACTTTTTCTTACAAATACTGAAAAATTCTTTAGTTTTATTTCCCTTTTATTCCAAAAAGAAACTTAGATTTTTTTTTTCATATCACACATACATACAAAAGCAACTTTTTTAGAAAATCCCCCGACAAGTGTTTTCATATAATGTTCTTTGTCTGAAAGTGCTTTTATAGGTAGTAAAGAAAACGATCAGATAGGTGGATTTCTGCACACTCCCTGGGTGACTGTTGCCTGATGCTCAGAGGGTTGTGACACTCCTAACCAATTGATCCGAGGCACTCAACTTATGAACCAGCAGCTCTCCCCTCATTAGCCTTCTACCCTGCAGCTTTCCCCCCAATCCAAGAGGGCTAAAATATCATTATTACATATCACATTGACTATGTTACACATGTCTTTAAACTGGTATGTAGTCTCCCTTCAAATCAGATTTGAATTGGTCACCCGGAATGCTAAGACCTCCCGGGTGATTGTTTCTGCCTATCTCATCTTCCCCCATGAGTCTTTCTCCTACTTTCCAATTTAAAACTGTATAATGACTTATGATACCTAGGCCTCTCTGTTCTTTTCTTCTCTCCTCTCCACAGTCATCTTAATGGATTGAATTTTTATCGTCTATTATACAAAAGAATGAAAGAATGCTTTACAGTCACTAGCAGCTTTGTCCTTCAAATTATTTTATAATCTTTGTTATTTTCTGGGAATTATATTCACTCTTCAGAGAATAGCTGATAAGACTCTTCATTCTTTGTCTTACCATAAAATTTATTGAAAGTCTTTTCTCCAAAATACTTTGTTTAATAAGTTTATTTATGCTATGCACATGGTTTAATATCATGTTTCCACAGGGAACACACAGGTATCTTATTCATAGCCACGAGATGTCTTCTCTTTGACAAGCCAAATTTACTCTCTCCTACCATGGAGAATCTTTTTAGGTCATTTAGAAAGAGTTAAAATGGCAACTTTATTTTTTAAAAAATGACTTAGTGATGGGAAAGGTCAAGTTACCTCTGCATTTAAACAGAATAAATAAAACATTGTACCTATTAAGTTTATACTGATGAAACATTCAGTCTCTGAAAGTGTTCAGCCAAGGAGAGGAAAAGGTCGAGAAGACACTGATGAAATAATACCTATTAGTTAAGAATTTCTTTAACGGAAGTATAAAACATATGAAGGGGAAAGCTATGGATCCAGATGATATAAATATCATGAGTTATTAACAATGATAGAGATATAGGTATATGAATATGATAGAACAATTGCATACAGATGCATACAGGCATAGATGTATATTGAAGAAGTGATTAAGTTGGAATTACTTAGGAATATTTTATAAATGGAGAGAAAAAGAGGAACACGAATGAGCACAAAGGAGAGGAAAAAAACAAACACAAATGTGTATGCTAATCTAAACCCAGTAGGAGAGGAAAAATAATTTTCCCTCTACACTGTGTCCTGTAACCAAAGATTAATAAGAGAAAAACAAGCAGAAGCTGATCAACAAGTATACTTGCTATATACATGCGAGATATCCAGGAAAACTGAGTAAAATTCCTTGAAATGGCCCAAGCCACCACCTTAAATAACATTTTCAGCTAAAGACAAAAGAAACATGTAGAGGCCAGTTAAGGGAGGTTATCAGGAAAAGCACAGAGAACAAAGGCAGGGTTTGTTATACAGATTTAAGTCTGTACCTTCTCTGTTGATGAGCATTTCTTGTGACTTAGAGTCATCCTTCTCTTGCTGGTACAGCAGGGAGACACCCTTACAAATGGAGATTTCCCTTATAAATGTAAATATTCCTACAAAAGGGTAACTTCTTCTCTGTTTTCAGAGATTCTCCTGTGTCTGCAGTTCTGCAAAAATAGTCAGCTCAAAGTAATCCTCATGCCCAAGAGGCATATTTTGAGGTGGTATGCTTTGCTACCCTTCAATCCTGTAATTCTATACGTGAAGAAACAGAAGCAAAAAGTGATGAGACTTGCTGCAAGACAATGCAGCTAGTTAAAGGCCAGCAGGTGTAGCATTTCTGTAGTATAATGAGTATAAGAGCAGCAATACCAGAGGACAGCTTCTGGAGTTGGAATCATGACTCCACTTGTTATTGTCACATTGGGTTCTTGTTGCCCCCCAAGATGGAAATCAAGAGACACAACAAATGGGAGTAGAAAAGTAAAAGTTTATTAGCTTGTGCACAGGGGAGGAGAAGGGAGCCAGTGAGGAAATGAAAGGGGTAAGTAACTAGCTCATTAGGGAGTGGAACTGTGGGGCTTTTATTAGGCAAAGGCTGGGACGGGGGGCCTTGTCAGTGGAGTTGTGCTTGCGCCTGCACTGTCATGTAACATACTCACATGCGATGCAGGTATCATTAGCATGCTAGTTCTCCACCCCTGGGTGTGATTTTTAGTATGGTAATGGGGCTAGGGTCACCTTTAGACAACTCCTGAGTGCTAGGGTGCATGCATAAGCCCAGGGAACTCTTGAAACTGCAGAATGTGGATCTTGGTGGTGTCTATCTGATTCTCCTAGCTTGCCAATTGGTTAGGGGGCCCTATCTTGTTAGGCCAGAGGTCTTGCAAATGGCCCTGTCTCCTTAGGCTGGTTCCTGTCTCACACTTGGAGCATACAGTATTCACCACGATGCTATAATCTGGGACCAGTTACTCAACCTCTTTGTACTTTAGTTTCTTCATAAAAATGGGCATTACAGCAGCACACTTCCTACACAGGAGTGTTAGGAGAATTAAAAGTGTGAAATGCTGAGTCTGTTCTTGGCCTAATGGGCACCTTCACTACTGTCTGCATTAGCTCTCCTAACACCTGAGTCTTAGTCCACTCTCCATACCTGTTAATGCATGCGACCTCTCTCTGTAGTCATATATTTGCAAATTTGTCATCAAGAATCTGTTGACCTTGGGGCTGGCCCCGTGGCCGAGTGGTTAAGTTCGCGCGCTCTGCTGCAGGCGGCCCAGTGTTTCGTTGGTTCCAATCCTGGGCGCGGACATGGCACTGCTCATCGGACCACGCTGGGGCAGCGTCCCACATGCCACAACTAGAAGAACCCACAACGAAGAATACACAACTATGTACCGGGGGGCTGTGGGGAGAAAAAGGAAAAAATAAAATCTTTAAAAAAAAAAAAAGAATCTGTTGACCTTAAAACCAAAACAGGCAGTTATTTTGCCAGCAAAATGGGTTTAATAAGGAATGGCTGAGGAGTTGCAATTCAGGACACTCGTACTATGGCAAAACCATAGGCAAGTCTGGGGAACAAAGGAGAGGAATGAAGAATGTGACTTTATAGAGAAAAGGAGGAGGTTGGGAGGGGCTCTTATGAATAAAAGTCCATTAGAGGAGAGTGAGAGTTCAGTGTGGTGACAGCTTCTCATTGGTTGAGCATGGCAATTTCTCAATGGTTGAGGTATTGCCAGGGGAAGAGAAAATTTTCCTTCCTCTTGCTGGGGTAGTGAGGCAAGCCTGGTTCTGCGCAGAATTGTAAAATAAGCAGTGGTGAAAAATATGTGTGTGAGAGCTTCCACTTCAGTGCCTCCTGACTCCGACTCCATCTTAAATGAGGTTTCTCTTTACTAATTTGCACAAACTCCATAGAGGATCAAAGTATTGAACTGATCAAAATTCACTAAAGCTTTCTTAATCTTAAATTACATAAAACAAACTTTTCTGAAATATTGAGCAATTACTATTTTCAGTGAAATAAAATTTATATTAACAGTAAATAATATTTGAAATATGTTGTTAATTTTGTTACTATAACTCAAATTGATAGTTTTCAAGTTTAATTTTATACATTTTTCAATATTTGTTGGCAGAGGCTTAAAATGGTCAAAATCAGCAAGAACTACTGTCACGTAGGATAATAATTTCTGGGCTCAAGCCTACTTTTCTAAGTGCTTCTTTTCTTTCTCTTCACTAGCATCCTTTAAGATGAATAATACTTTCTCTAAGGCAACATTTCTACATCTAAAGCCTAATAGACCTTTCTCTTTCCTCTGTACTCTTTGTTAAAAGTCTTTATAATGGAGAATACTTTGCTTTGTGTCCTGCATTTTGTCTTATCTGAAGAGAAGGCTGCCTGCAGGCAGTCCCTTTACGTTCTAAGAGGTCGCTATAACCTTCTTTGTGATTAGATTACCAGTATTTGCTCCGTTCCTGCATAATGCATTCCTAAAGCACTAATGAAGAAAAATGAGCCAAACAATGACTTCTCCTAGGTTGGGGTGGGGTGGCAGGTGGATCATTGTTTTATTCTCAGACAGAGAACAAGTATAATATCTCACTTTCACGTCAATATTATTTTGGAATATTGTCTGCGTTTTTAGTTTTCTTTTTTTTCTTTTACTTTAGGACACACAGTGGACTGACTCAAAAGGAATGCCAAATTAAAGCTAGAAGATGCCAAAGTTGTAAAAGCTGATGTCTTGTATCTTTGACAATTTTTTTTGTTTGTGGATTTACTTTAGTTTTGTATCATCACCGCTTAACCTTTTAAAACGTTTTTCAACTACTTAGTAAGAGTTAAAAAAACAAAATGCAATTAAATACACAAAGAATTTCATAGTAGATCACTCCTCTACCAAAAATGTCAAAACACGTCACTGGTTTTATAGCGAAGAGGAGCAGAATATACCACCCCAAAACATGCCTCTTCAGCATCAGGATTATTTTGAACTGGTTATTTTTAAGGAACAGTAGACATAGGAAAAACTCTGAGAACTGAGCAGAAGTTACTCTTTTGTAAGAAATAATTACATTTATAAGGGAAATCTCCATTTGTAAGGATGTCTCCCTCTCTGTACCAGGAAGAGAATGACTACATCTCTAGAAACTCTTATCAATGGAGAAGGCAGCTACTTAAATCTGCATAACAACCATAACCTAGTTTACTGTGCTTTTCGTGGTATCTTCCCATAACTGGCCCCCTCTCCCGAGCATCTTCTTTTGTCTTTAGCTGGAGATGATATTTAAGGTGAGAGCTTGAGTCATTCGGGGGAATTACTCAATTTTTCTGGGTATGTCCCATGTATACAGGAAGTATATGCATTATTAAACTTTCTTTGTTTTCATCCTGTTAATCTGCCTTTCCACTACAGGAGGGTCTCAGCCAAGAACCTAGAATACTAGAGGGAAAATAATTTTTCATTGCTTGCAGGTGTACCATCAAGTTAGTGCACAACACGTTTTCTAGTTGATACATTAATATTCAAATTCTGCATATAAAAGGTTTAGTGAATGATCACATTCTGTGTTTGGAATGCAATTTCTGGAATTATAATAGTACGAGTTGTCATTTGCAAGGGCAAGAAAAACAAAACAAAAGTACATTTTCTTGAGTTAGATAACGAAGGTTCCTTCAGTGTATAAAAATGAGCTTGAGTTTTATGGGATGGAAGATACAGTTGAAGAAATTTACAAATTGTTTATATAGAAAAATCTTCTTTCTCAACTATATTATGTAGTGTCAATGCAAAATAATCAATAACCATTCTATAGGTAAGAGAAATAAGGTGAGTTTACTTGAGCCAGAGTGAGGATTATAAGCCATCCTTAGAGGATTATAACTCAAGGCCTTAGAAAGCGTTCTGGAGAAGCATGGTTTTCAGTACAGTCTTATATCTTTTCACAACAAATAACATACATTAAACACACCCAGGATACATTTTCAACAAAATTTCAAAGAGGTATTCAGTTACAAATTTGCGGCTCAAAATGACCAGGATGTCAGGAAAGGGACTAATCTAGGAGTTACCAATAGGGCGTTACCAAATAGGGCATAGGAGGGGAAAGGATGCAATTTTATCTTAAGAGAGTGTATTCTTTAGTGGTTAAATTCAATGTACAATGTATGTTTGACAGGCCATAAGTCAAGCTGTTTAGTTCAAGCTGAATCAGTTTTGAAACTCAAATAGTTACTCCATATACCTCAGTATGTGAAAATCTCTTGTCAGTAGTATGTATGTAATTTAGTTTATGGCTGTTCTTATCATAGTTTTATAAACATATAAGACTTTGGGTGAAGAGGGCGATGGGATAGATAAGCATGGATTTTAAGTAGCATATAAGATATCAAGTAAGCAAAACATTCAGATAACTCTGACATTGTATATGGTTAATCACTAGGGCTATAGTTCATCAACTGCCAATAATCCACAGAAGACAAAAAAGATGCAGAGTGATAATTGTAGAAGAAATTTAAAATGCTTTCTCTCCCCTCCCATTAAGGATTATGTGTTCTTCTTATAATCCAGGTTGGCATGAGGGGAAGAAATAAGAAATTGGGAAAGAAATGCAAAAATATATCAGCATAAAAAAAGTGACCTAGATATCATGAAAGCAGTAACATGATTTAAAATATTTTGAGACAGATTGGTTTTTGTCTGAACCTTTGGTGTTTGATCCCGAATTTCGGGGAAGTCATTAATACAAAAGACAAAGAGAAGAGGATAGCAAGAGCTACAATTTCCAATAGCAGCATTTTTGAGTTGGTGTATTGTATTGTGTTGAATTGTAATGGTTGGATGACAAACATTAAAGCCTGAATAATACTATAATTTTGGCCCTGATAACGGAGGATTCTTAGACAAGTTAATTCCATCAGGAGCTGTGCTACATATTTCTCTAAATCATTTCCAATTCTGTAATTCCATGGTTCTATGATAAAGCATTTAAATTCCGAAAGGGTAGTTTATTCACTACTATAGTAATGCAATGAAGAGTGATAATAAGGTTCATAGAAATGTGATATGCATATTCAAGGGCTTCACAACAAGCCTCCCCAAAATATGCCATTTTGGCATGTGAGTTATTTTGAACTGAAGGCAATCAAGACCCAGCAGACTCAGGAAAACTTTTACCTCTCCCTTAATTGCCTCCAAGAGTTTAGATGGGGGTCTGTACCAGAAAAAGAGATATTTCCAGAAATAACGGTTTTATTGAAAACCTAACTACTTGGCAGGGCACATATCTAATTATCAAACATCTGCCTTTCTTATCTTTCTATGAATTACCCTCCTTCCCTTTACAGCCCCAGCCCCTACCCCATTCCTTAGCTCAGGAGAGCATATAAGCTCAACTTCCCAACTTGCCTTTGAGTCTCAAATCTTTGTGGGGCTCCTGCATGTATGTAATTAAATTTGTTTTTCTCTTGTCAATCTGTCTTATGTCATTTTTATTGTTAGAAGAGCCACAGAACCTAGAAAGGTAGAAGAAAAAAATTGTTTTCCTCTACAATATAAACTTTTTTCATATTTCATTTCATTTTTAATTACTTAGAGATTAAGTCATAGATTCAAACAAAGAAAGCGTTATTATAATGGGAACTGCATACAAGCATTGTGTTGGCACTAGGGTTGCAATACCAGATAAGACAAGTAAGTTCAGGCTCTTAGGAAGCTTACTGTCTGCAAATATATGAGAAATATTTAAAAGTAAATGCATGATTCAAACAAGACAAACTCAGGGTTTTGGACAAAGTGAAATAGATTATGTGAACTGGTGAAGTATCACATCTTTTAGTCTTCCCCAAAACAATGCAAATGTAAAGTTTTACAATAATTTCTTTTTCTTTTTTTTGTGAAGAAGTTTGGCCCTGAGCTAACATTTGTTGCCAATCTTCCTCTGTTTGCTTGAAGAAGAATATTGCTGAGCTAACATCCGTGCCTGTCTTCCATTTTATGTGGGATTCCGCCACAGCATGCCTTGATTGGTGATGCTAGATCCACGCCTAGATCCGAACCTGCGAACCCTGGGCCACCAAAGTGGAGCATGCAAACTTCACCACTATGCCACTGGGCCAGCTCTTAAAATCATTTTTTAAAAACTGAACATAAAGGAGACTAGAAAGTTTACTAAACTTACTTATGGATCTTCAGATAATTAGCAATCAGAAACCCATATATGATAATCCAAATATATGTTTTCTAACTCTTTTCACTTTCTATACAGAGACAGTTTATTGCAATTTTACATACCTATTTAAATATCTATTCATTATAATAGCTTTTAACTCATTGGCTAAGTAAGTGATAATCAACTTTTAGATATAAAATATAGTGTTTTCTTGAAATTTATCAGAAGGAAGCAATTATATTATTAATATGAATTATGCCATAGGAATTTATTATAGTCATTGAGATTTCTAAAACCAAACAATTTGAAACCGTACTTTTGAAATTAGCAATCTGAGATCTAGAGAAATTAACTATGTGTATATGTGCTGTGGAATGGCTGAAGTATAGGATACCTCCATAAATTTGAATGACTCTGAGAAATGCAAGTTCCGCACAACATTTTACACACTAGGTAATTTCTTTTATTGACTGTCATATCTTTAGGCAGAAATAAAAAAGTGTTAGAAATGTTGGGCATGTATGACTCCAATTGGAATTCCAAAAAGTACTCGGGTGATTGTAAAGAGATCATTAAAACTTAATAAAACAAGATTCAGCTTTGCAAAAATATTGCTTTGATTTATATTGATCTAATCCTTTTCTAAATTATTCTTCTCTCTTGGTAAGAGTCAATAATATATTAAATCTAAATATTTCCTTTTATTTCTACTGGGAGTAGGTTGTTGAAACACTAATCAAAATTGTTTCTGTTGCTTCTAATTAGTCTATAATGGTTTAACATTAGTAAGTCTAATAATATTCTTTTATTGCCACAGGAACAATCTTGGCTCCTGTGTAGTGAAAATTAACCCTACACAAAGAGGTATGGCCTTTGACCTTGATTACTGTGGGGTGATCTCTAGGCCCCTGGAATGTTCTGCTTCACAGAATTGTCTTTGTCTGGGAGTCTTGACCACCAGATTGTCTAATAATGTGATTTATCATGGGCCTCAAAATATCAGTCTGATCTTCAGAGGAACTGATGACTAAAAGTATTTACCTAACTTCTGAAAGAGCCTAGAAACTGAAAGTCAGCCGTGTGGACAGTATGTTATTGATCCTCAATAAAAGCTCTAGACATCAAAGGCTTGGGTGAGTTTCCCTGGTTGACAATACTCTGTGAGTTTTGTCACACATCATGGACAGGAAGAGGATGATCAGAAGCTCCGCAAATGGGCCCTTCCTGGACTTGACCCTGTGCATTTTTTCCCTTGGCTTAAATTTTTATTCTTTCCCCATAATAAACTATAACCATGAGTACAATAGCTTTCAGTGAGTTCTGTGAGACATTCTAGTGAATAATTGAAACTGAGGAGGATTTTGGACCACCCCAGGACTTGTAAATGGTGTCATAAATTTTATAAGTGAGGGTAATCTTATGAGAACTCTGCCCTCAACCTTTGCAATTTAGCTAATTTTAAGCTCCCAACATGGGGAATGGAATTATAATCATTTTTCTATTGAGCTGGCAGCTTAACTTCAATAACCTTGTGTAGTAAAATGGGTCCTTAAACTCACTAATTAAAAGAAATGTATTTTTTATTAGTAAAATTCATAGGGTTGATATTTATATGAATTGAAAGAATTTAAGGTCTTTGCATGAATTCAATGAGTAGAATCTGGGTCCTTTTGAGATTATAACATCAATTTTGAGAAGTTCAATTTTAAATATGATTGATGAAAAATTAAAGAATGGTCTAAAATACTGAAGTGATTTTGATGTTGTACAATAGCTGTAAGCTGTCTGTGCTCAAAATTAACCTTAACTGAATTATTTATGTGACTTTTCACAAATCCTTTGTATATTGTATTGTACTAAATTATCAAAAATAGTAACAAAAGACAATATTTTCTGTGTACTTTATAGGCCTCTTCTCAAATAATAATTGTATTAACACTGTGAGAAGATAACACATTCTTTAATATTTAGATGCCAGAATAGATCCAGGGAGGTACAGAATTTGACTAAATTCATGTAACTTGTAAGTGGCAGGCCTAGGATTTATATCAAATCAATGTGTTATTGGAGCACCTAAAGAAATGTTCACCCCATTTTCATAATTCAATCTAAGTGTGTGTTTCTTAGATATTGTCGATTATCTATTTGTGCTCAGCTACATCTGCATCACTTTAATCGTCACTCTTGTATCTGGGCTAAAATTTCAGAAACATCATTTCCCCAATTCTCTTCAAATCAATATTTTAGATTATATTCTTAAATGAGAGATACTTGCATGAGATTTGGAAGACAGAAAAAGAAGTAAAAGCCATTATTGCCTCCTTCAACATCTGTGGGTTTGTTCCCAGGCAAGTAGCATATGACAGAGTCTGCAATGACTTCTGGGAATTTCTCTACAAATCATCTGCTTTTGTGGTGCAGACAGCTGAGATCACCAGCGACAACTTTCTGACCTCCTGGGAGCAAGCATGATTTTCCCAAATCTTTGATTCCCTCTGTCCTTCCAATAGTTTAAGTACCTAATTCCCTCTAAGAAATTCCTTTCTAATGAAAATACATGGATTGATTTATTTTTTATTGATCAAACCATATCTGAGGCATGTGGAAAACCTAATACCTCAATTTTTTAAAAAAACCATGTCTCTTTTACATGACTGTAAATAGTAGGAAATACATAGATGTTGACCAACCACTTGGACTGCCAATTTACTCACACCATAATTTGGCATAACTCTGGCTTCCTATACATCACAGTGAAAGAGGTTGTCTGACTGAGAATGATAGAATAGTCATTTATTAGACACCTAAACTGTGAAAATCTACACCTCATGCATAACTGTTTACTATGTTATTGTTGACAGATAGCCATACAAATTCTGATTTAACATTTGCAATAATCTATTCATTTTGAATCTAGATTGGATAGCTTGAGGCAAGATGACTTCAATGCAAGTCTAGAAATCTTTCATTTTACGTATTCTCCTCAAATATCTACTTAACTCTTTGAGAACATCTCATTCATTGTGAGGGGTGAAAACATACAGCAGGAACCAGAAATCACTGAATAAAATCCGGGGAAGACATGGGTTCTCCCATACATTTTTAAATTTTCTGAGAAGGTCATTGACTCTGGTTATCGTGCTTAGTTTCTTCTATGTGGTTTTACGTGGATTAGTAACAGTAATACAGAAGCAAACAAAAAACCCATAAAAAGCTAGAGGAGAAATCGAAGATGCTCCTGCCAAACAACATCCCTACAGGAAATGAACAAAATAATTTAGATCTTCCAAATCTACTTCAGGTGACTTCAGATCAATGCGCTCCATTGCCAGTAGCCGAACATTTATCAACACAACTGATAATTTACTGGCAGTAGAAGACTATCATTCATAGATGTTTTTGACATTAAATAAGCACATCTATTGCTCTTTAGTAAAAATTGAGAGTACATTGGTATTTGTCTGAGTATTTTTATCATGGCAAACATAGGCATTTTTAATTCAGGTGTATCAGGAAGAATTTTGCCTTCTTTAACTTTATATTTTTTGTCCAAGACTGAGAGATACAATTTGAAATGTATAAGAAGACCAGCTATCTATTAATAAAAAAAATCTACGTGATCCTACATAATTATTTTCTTCAATTGGAATCTACCCAGTGTTTATCATAACTCAGGTACTGCACAAAACCTTGGGGATACTAAGATTAACAAAAGAGACAAAACAAATAGCACACATTTATTTTCTCACAGTTAATGTTAATCAGTTATCTGGTTCAGTTTATCTGATTGCTTCTTGCTCAAGAACCCTGCCAGTTGGGGCTGTGGTCTCTTCAGAAGTCTCCATTGTAAGGATGGGAACCCTCTCCCAAGCACACTTACATGATTATTTGCCGGTGAGGGTACTTTATCACATGAACCTCCAAACATTGATTTACAACTTGGCAGCTGGCTTCTGCCAGAGTGAGTGACTCAGATAGAACTAGAGAGTACATGCAAGATGGAAATCATAGTCTTATTGTAATCTGGTTTTGGAAAGAGCATACAATATGACATCACTTCTATCATATTCTGGTAGTTAAAAGTGTGTCAATAAGTCTAGTCCATACTCAAGGGGATGGAATTGCACAAATGCCTTGTAAAGATCAGCAGTTGTGGATCATCGGGGGACCATCTTAAAGGCTGCCTCCCACAATCTTATTAAATTTTGATTGAAATCTTAATTTATAAACTAATTTTGAGAACTGATATAAGAATTTTTTCTTCCATCTAAAGGTAAGGATTAGTAAATCAGGAAAATACTTCTTAAATTGTCTGTTATTTCCCAGTTATTTATTTGTTTTTTAACATTCTGCAACTCTTCTTAAGGCTATAAAACTCTAAAATAGCTCATTTTCCAATCTTCTCTTCCTCATTATGCTGCTGGGCTGGACCATAAGCACTAGTTTTATGGTACTCTCTCCCTTTTGTTTTTCTCTATAGCTATTGATTTTCTGATTTTATTTCGGTCCTAGAAGACAAATACAGAAAATAGACTGCACCATGAGCTTCTTCTAATTATGTGGAAAAGGGTACCATGTGAGCAAAGGAAACAATCTCATAAACATTGAGAGAGAGCCTGGCAAAATGTCTTTGTATATACACACAGGGTTACTATGTTTCCCATAACATCCAGTGGGTGTTGACATAGAAACTTTCAAATCTGTGCTTCCAATCTGGGCTAGAGGTTTACTTAGATTCTGAAAAAACAGTTTCAGGGACTAAAGGCCTATAACTATTAATATAGCTTCCAACATACTAAGAAATAAAGAATGTGTTTATATGATAGAAAAAAATGGATTTTAAATTTCATTGGTTATGTAAAATCATCATATGGTAAGCATCACTAATTAATTAAAAGTTTAACTTATTATGCTGAGAAGATATCCACTAAACAGGAAGTATAATTGTTATGCATTTATTAACTCAACAAAAATGTGATACTCATTAAGTGATAATTTATAAAATACAGGATGTACAATTTATGTACTGCATTAATTAAAAGGGCATATACAAAACGGCAGACTATTTTGTTATTCAATACCTAGAAACTAGTGAGGTTGAATTTAAAAAATTCTCCTTTTTCATTTTAGTGATATACTGTTAAGTATACATCAGTTATAAGTGAAACTCATTACTTAAAATACACTTGCAATTTGATTTATGCCATCTTTTTCTATTTTTTAAATGATTTTTGGATTGTACCTTTTACAAAAGGTTTGAAATCGGTTTTCCAAAAGAAATTTAGTTCAGTAAAAATTTTGGAAGAATATTTGTTTCTAATACAGAAGTATTTTACCTTTAGATATTACAGATCCCTTAAAGGTCATTATGAGACTAATTAATTATTAGCATATCTAATATTAAGAACAGAACTTGTCATTCATAAAATTGTGATATATAGTAATACGTATAGACGTATTATGTGAACATAACACATACTGTTGTGTATATTACTTTATGTGTAATTATTAGAAAATAACGACAAAAAGTAAGTGGTTCACAAATTTCTTCATACTGTCAACTGCAATATATTCAATTACATGTAAGCGATGAGAGATAAATACCTTGTCATAATAGTAGGTAACACCATTTAATATAGAAAAACATAAAGTGTCTTTGAAAGACCCTACTTTTGTGTGTGATGTAGGCCATTATCAACCAATCCAGAGACTACAATCATGAATGGATTCATAGACATTAGAAATTTTAGAGTTTTTCTGTTATTTGAAAGTATGGATTCTATCATGTTATTCTATAGACAATTTTAAAAACATATTCACATATAAAAAACTATAACCTATGGACTACAAGTATTATAAAAATGAACTTTAAAAATCAAGTAGGTACCGCAACCACTATATTTATTACAATGTCAAAGTTGAAGTTGGTATTTGAAAAAAAAGTCAGACTGTGCAACAATTCTACATGTTTATTGGACATAGTTCAAGACATGAGTTAAGTCCTGCTAGTAAGTGATTTAAAGAATTAAGTCATGGGTCTCAATACCTTAATTTTCACGTTTATATTTTATGTTTCCTAATATTTTTAAATACTTGATGATTTATAGAGACATGTGGTAACATTAATAAATGTAAAAACTTTCCTTTCTTAGAAATAAAGTTGTATTTTGCTTCATAATACATAAATAAAAAAAAAAGAATGCCTTATTGTTATTTAGAACCCACAAGTCATAATTTTCCTTAGCTGAGTGCACAATAAACAACTTCCATTTTTTGTTGCCAAGTGGAGTCAAAGTGCAGCTATGAAACAAAACAAGAAGAAGATATCTATTTTTAAGTATCTTACAATGCAAAACATTTTCCTTAAAACTAAAGAGCATTTTCCATTTTCTTTGTGCTTACCTTTTCTCTTACACTTAATATTAACTTAATACAGAGAGCATAAAGATTTCAATTTTTCCCAGGGAAGATAGCAATATCTTACTTACACTCTACTTATTTATACTCTACAGTTGTATTGTCATATTTCACATACTCTTTAAAATGCTTCTCACAAAGCAGATTCAGGAGTGTCCAGTTCTAACACACACAAATCAGTGGGTGAAAAATGTAAAGAATGTTGACCACACATAGTGAATTCAGTTTCAAGAAAAGAACCTCACTTGATTTCATGCCAGATACTCAGTTTCCCTAAGAGCTGACAGTTTCCAAATTCTGCTTGTTGATTGGACAAAATGAAAACTTTCTGTTAGATTGATTCAAGTATAAAAGAGAATTTTGTTAAACTGGAGATAATGTGCTCTCTTGATACACTTAAAGTTTAGTTGCTATATTTAGTAGTATTTAAAGCAAAACTTTTTGAATAAAGAACATTCCATAAGACATCTGGTCAAAGGAATGGCATTCCTTCTCTCTGAAATAAATGAACAGCTGTATTTCTAAGATAGGCATACACTTTATATCTTTACCTTTTAGAATCTTTTCTTGTCTCTTGAAAACTTTCTATAAGTTAATGACAGCTCTAGTCCTTGAAAAAAAATTAAGTGTAGAGTTTGGCACCATAAGCTCTTTTGATTTGGTCCTGCTTATGACAGACTTGCAATCGAGGTATAAAGAGTATTTTAAGCTCAATTACAAGTAGTACCCCAAGTTATGTCCACCCATGGAAGGCAACCTTGGGTAAATAAGCTAAACTTGAGAGTGAGAGAGTGTTTAAGAGCCAAAGGAAAAATGAATCAAGATTAGATATAAATAAAAATCTACAGATTAGGAAAAATCTGTGATAAAATAGTTTTAACAATTGTAAAGACTTAAGGTGAGAAGTTTTGATGAGAAGGAGACGTAAGAAACAAAAAGGTTTAGAAAAATTGAAAATTCTGGAGTGGAACCAGTTCTTACAAATGCTGCATCAATCTTTGTTCAGGAATTTGTTCACAAGGAATTTGAGTTAGTAGCAACAAATCTTGAGAAGGGACAGTTACCAAGAATCAAGTGATAGACTGGGTACTCTTAAGTTTTGATTACAAATTGAAGCCACTAAAGGATTTTAATATTTTTATGTCTTTTGAAGTACAGTATTTATATTTACATTTTAAAATGCATACATTTTAGTTTTTATGAAATAGATACACTAATAATATTAAAAACAAGATTTAATAAATAGCTTTATAATGAAAAATAGTAGTATCCTACTGCATTCATCTCTCCTCTGCTCTGCAGAGGACTATATTGTAAACCATTTTATGGTTCTTTTTTCTTTCTCTTTACTTCCATTTTTCTAAATAATATGCTTTACCATTATATATTTACTGTCTGTTATAATAAATAAGAACTTACCTTATTTTAGCACAATTCATCACACCTAGCCAACACATATTGCAAGATAGATATATGATGAATTCTATATCTTATACTGTCTCATTTGTAAATTTAAGGAATACGTTCACATTTGTTTCTTGTATCTACAATACTACCTGGTCTTGTTTTATTAACCATAGAGTTGCTTGTTTCAAATAATTGCTCGACAATCTTCTAGAACTGCTATCTTGGATAGGTTACTTCACCACTTTTTGCTTCTGTTTCTTCATTTGTGAAAAGGACATAAGAAAAGAACAGATTACAGAGTGGTTGTTAGAATCCAAGCACTAAAACCAAAACAAACCAACAAAAACCTGAGAAGAAATTAGCACATAGTAAGTACTTAATAAGTGCTAGTTATTGTTAGGATTTTTACACTTTTATCATTTCTAATAAGCTCTCTTCTACTATTGATCATGGATCATATTTTAGCTGCTTGTATTTTTCTCTGTGGTACATGAAGTAATGGTTTATCTTACAATAGATCGATCCTTAGATTCCACGATGTAATGATGTCTCTTACAATCGGTTGACTCAGATGCTATGGCTTATTCTTCTTTGTCTTATTATTATTGATATTAATAAACCTGTATATTGAATCAAATTTGAAAGTAAAAAATGATGTTAATCTTGTCATAATGTAAATATGATTTTATGCAAAGTTATTTTAAACACTGTGATTGAATTTTCTTCCTTTTTTCATGCATTTTTAAAATATTCTTAAGTTATTTCAGATTCTGAGTCTTTAGAACACCCTTTTCCTTTGGTAACTTTCCTCCTGGAACTCCTCTATCGTTCTGATATAATCTTAACCGAGTTCTTATTAGGAGAGATGTTTCTGAGACATCATTTCATGGCTCTCCTGATTTGATCTTTTGTTACCTCAGTTCCAGAAGGAAATTCTTATTTTGCTGAAGCACGTCATGTGTAACATACTAAGAAATAGATTATGAAATTTTTTCGTAAGGATTTCTTTATATGTATAAAATGTCTTTATTTTGGCCTCATTATTATTCAGTAATTTAGCTGAATTTTGTAATTCCATATTAAATATGATTTTCTTGATGTATTTTTTTACTGCTTTTTAGCATCAGTATTGCTGATGAGAAACCTAATTCCATTCTGGTTATCATTTATTTTTGTAGTAATCTGTTTTGTTGTGAGTAGTTTGGATGATTTTTGGTTTGTTTTTGTTTTTGATGTCTTCCAAGAAGCATTTATAATCATCCCTCTATTTGTGTTCTGAAAAGCCACAATGTATGTGTAGAGTATTTTTTTGTGTATTTGCATGTGTATGTGTGTGCATATGTGTTCTATGAACTCATTGATCCTTTTTAATCTATAGAATTTTATCTTTTTGTTCTGCGAAATTACCTTGCGTTATTTTTTTGGTGTTTTCCTCTCCTCTGTTTCTTTTTTTTTTGTTCTTTCTTTCTAAAAACCTGTCTATTTATAGACTGTTGGACCAGATAGATTTATGCTCCACATATATTTTTAACATCTTTTTTACTTTATTGACCATTTGTTCCACTTCAAGGAGATTTAATTAACTGGTAGGTTTTAATTAGGGACAGACTTGATCAAATTTGTACTTTAAAAATGTGACTGCCTGCAGGGTAGGAAACTGCTAGCAGCCCTTTCTCCAAAGGGTTTAGGAGGAGAACTGAAGTTAGTCAGAGAATAAGCTCAGATTATCTTCATCCCTCACAAATCTTCATTCTTTCCCTTTCCAACTCTGAGAACATTAATTCTTGCCCTTTGATGAAAGCTTTCTTAAAAATTAAATTAAATATAACGTTTCTGACAGACCTAGAATTAGTATATGTAGCTTAAGCTAAAAATCCTCTCTGTTGTACTATTAAAGATGTATATTTATACATAAACTTGACAGTAATGTGTGGCTGATAATTATCGCAGCTTAAATAACATTTTAATGCCATCCAAATCTTTAAGTAGAAAAGGGAAATTAATTTTATTGGAACTCTGCAATATGCAGTATTATATTAGGCTAGGAATAAAAGAAGCATAAATCTCATGGAGTTTACAATGTATGGAGGCATTGGATATGTCAACAAATAAGTTTAATGGAATATTTAAGTGCTGTAAAAGAAATGTATAAAAGTAATATTGAAATTCAGAGATTTAATGCAGGGAATTCCCTGCTTTGGTTTGTGAGGATTAGTTAGGAGGTGAAGATTTTGTAAGTTTCTTAGAAGAAGTAACTTCCGAATTAATTAGTCTTTTATGGATTGGTAGGGTTGTATATAACACTGGAGACCAGATACCGTGAATCACACATATCACTCTTATGATAATTATGACTCCTATTAATTGAATAAGTATAGCAAGCTCAGTATTTTTTTTTAAATATTCCCAGCTTCTTTCACTGATGGGTTCATGGAACATAATGTTGAAGATTTTGTTTGAAGAGTAAAGGTGAGATGAAATGTTAATCAGCCATGAATGTCAGGCTAAAGACTTTGAATTTTATAAAGTTGGAAATATTCAGGTGAGTTATAGCAGATTTTTTTTTTTAAGATGTGTGGTGTTATTATAATCTAGAGATAGGAATTAAGCAATCCTTAAAGTAATTCATGTCTTAAAATTTTTCATTATATTATTTCAGCGTACCACAGAAACCATATAATTAAAATTACTCCTAAGATATGATCTGCCATCCATTCAGTTTCTACTACTAAATCTAAGGGGAATAATCAACACAACACTGGGAATATTGAAAATATTCATTCTTTACTCTCTGCAGAGTTGATTTATACCAACAAGTTAGCATTATTTTCCTAAGTATATTTTCAACAGAGGACTGTCATGTAAGGCATTTTGCATTGCTGGACTTCATCTCTGGAGAACAGAAGTATCGACCAAATGCTATAGAATTTACAGAGTCAGGAAGAAAATATCATGGTTCAATATGTTATTGCCTTGCTTTACCAATAGATTTCATATAGAGATATCAAGAAAATATAATTTACTACCATTTCATAACTAGATGACAAATGGCATTACTTGGGCTAATCAAATATGATTTTCAATTTCTATCTGTTTACTGTTTATTTCATCTGTTTGCTTGGTTCTTGCCATATATCTTAGCATGTGAAAACCACTTACAAAGGTTTTTTAATTTTTAAACTTTAGCATTTATTTTTAAGTGTGCTTTTTAATTGTAAACTTGAAGGAAGGTTAACTGAAAATACAAAAAGTTTGTTCTCAGTGAATAATACTTAACTAATCAATACTTTATAACAAAAATGGGTAATTTATATTTTGGAGATATTTCTGTCTGATGTCTTCTAGCCTTGAAGAGCCTAATCTCCTTCAGCTTGAGCTGCAGCCCCTTTTGCTGGTATGTGACAGGAAAGGACTTTCCCCTTTCTCCAAATGTGCTTGGCATCTGCAGGGCTTGTAGGAGGTGGGGAGGGAAGGGATATTTGTCAGTGTTGACTGCAGCACACTCAGAGAAATACTGAACTTGGCTACTGAAAACCTCCTTAGTCCCTGCTCATTGTTTTAGGGATCAACTCAATCTTCTCCCATTAAAAAACTCTAGAGAATTATTTGAGGGGTGATTGTCTTCCAGGAGACAGTAGAGAAAGCTTATTTCACTTTTAAGTGTATGCTATTTTTAATATTTATAGCTTCTATGAAACTATCAATGCTATTTTTGTATCTGGTTATTTTATATATATCTATACACTCCTATAGCAATTTATTGCTTTCCAATTTAATGTCTTATATTCTGAATCATATGAAAATTCATTAAAAATAATCTTTATTGGGGCTGGCCCGGTGGCCGAGTGGTTAAGTTCGCGTGCTCTGCTGTAGGTAGCCCAGTGTTTCGTTGGTTCGAATCCTGGGCGCGGACATGGCACTGCTCATCAAACCACGCTGAGGCAGCGTCCCACATGCCATAACTAGAAGGACCCACAATGAAGAATATACAGCTATGTACCAGGGGGCTTTGGGGAGAAAAAGGAAAAAATGAAATCTTTAAAAAAAAATGATAATAATCTTTACTGGGGCCAGCCCAGTAGTGTAGTGGTCAAATTCGTTGCTGTGCTTCACCTGCCCAGGGTTTGCATGTTGGGATCCCGTTTATGGACCTACATGCTGCTCATCAAACCATGCTGTGGCAGCGTCCCACACACAAAATAGAGGAAGATTGGCACAGATGTTAGCTCAGGGCCAATCTTCCTCACCAAACAGAAAATCTTTATTTAGGCAATTAATTTGTATTTTATTTAATTATAGCTTATGATTTTTTCCCCTCCAAATCCCCCAATATTGTTTTTTAAGCCATTCTTTCATTTTTACATTTGATAAAGATGAGATATATTAAGAAGGAATTCATCATCCCATATTCGATTGGAAGAATAAACACTGTCTGGATCCATATCTTTGAAGTTATGATATCTTTAAATGTCACATATGTCAGTACTTATATTTCAGACAGATAATTTTCCAATAAATGTTTCTAAAAACATTGAACATGGTTAAATTTTATATAACATGTTATTCATGTAAGTTGAATATTTCCAGCTTATTCAATTGCCATGATAGATATAAAAAAAAATTGTCCTTTTTGGCTAATGGTTATCTATCTATCTATCTATCTATGAATCTATCTCTCTATCTTTCTATCCTCTATCTTCAAATATTTCATATCCATGGACTTGGAAGGTGGAATCCTGATCACTTAGCAATTTTCATATGAAAGCTTCCCAGCATGGCTTTATTGGGTATCATATTTTAAGGACGACAGCTGACATTTCTAACATAAATTCTGGCACCTATTTTAATAGAAAATCTCTCTTCAAAAAGGTATTCTTTGTAGGGCTTCTCAATTTTTCTTTCTTTTTGATGAATAGGAAACCACACTTGAGGGCATTTATTAATTTATTTTCTATTCAGTAAATTCAAATTACAGATTTATGGAAACTTAGAGATGAAAGACTGCAAATTCAAACCTCTACATCAGACTAATCTTGAACTACTCACTTAATCTTTCTAAGCCTCAGTTTCTTCATCTATAAAGTCACTGAAGAAATAGTTGTGTTCTAGGGGTGATTGTGAGGTACACAATGAATGTACTACACAGTGCCTAAGATAAAATCATATGCATAGTATGTGCTCAGCTCATGTTATTTTCCTCTTTTTGTTACTCTACATACAAAGCAATTGGCCTAATCTAGTGAAAAATAAAATAGGAATATATCATAACTAAGTAGCATTGAGGAATGTGTCTATCTGATCTTGGGATATCTAAGTGGTGTTGAATGCCAGCCATGTAAAAATACAATCAAAATAACCAGTTGATAGGAAAATGTTTTGTTTATTCTTATTGAGTAAGACAAAGAACCTCTTTGTCAGATTTTGTAGCATCCCAGAAAGGGGGAAAGTAAATTTGGTATATTTTTGAGGTTTTGGAGTCTGATTTATGGTGAATCTTTCAGTCCATGGGTTTGCTTGTGTAAGGATCATAATACAATGGTTTAGGTTTGGGGAGCATAGCAAAGTGAGGATTTTGTTTTGATGACTTCAAACAGTCCCAGAAAGAAAGTAATTGTTTGATGATATCTTTTCCAGAGTGGAACAATTCCATGTATATATAGGGGCAGAAGAAGAATTACTGGAAGAAAGCATAAAATTATTCTCAATGTTTTCCATCATGGAAAAGATTTTCCTGTAATAATAAAATTATGTTAATAGAGACAGTGGAAAAGCAATGTTGTGTTAATGTAGACAGTAAGATCTTTGTTTTGGTGTGCATTCAGGTCTCATTATCTTCCCTTGTGGTTATCTTCAGCCTGTGCTAAATGGTATATCACTAATATATAGGAGCATGATTAGTACAGGTCATCACAAGATGATGTAGCATGCATTCACTTTGAGTTTTCTGTTATGATTGCTTAAACTCCCATATGTGCCAGAATTTCATATATATATAAATTTGTTCAATACAAAAGTAAACATGTTGAAGATCACAATCTGAAAAATTCAACACAGACAACTAATAAGAGAAGGATTATCATCAGAGTTTGTAGCCCTGTCAGCCAGGTGCCAAGAGTACCTGAAGTAACCAGGAGAGGAGGTCCCATCCACAACCTGAAGAGCCTGTAGATCTAGATATGGGGTTATTCACTACTATTTAATTTTTATTCCTTTCTTTTCCTAGATCTTTTTGTAATAGTAAAACTCCCAGTAAACATTGCAGGGATGTAAGCACAACATTCTGCCCTTTGAAAGGCCAAAATTATGTCTAAATTGGCCTTCCTATGAACAACGGCTTGTCCAACTTCATGAATCTCTCAGTTGAAGAGTTCTGTAGTCTAGACGGCATTGTCTATCTCTGATATACTCTAATCTGTAGCACATAGGATTCATCCTGCTTTCTGGGTGAACTTAAAGAGAAAAGAAAACAATCCAAAATGCCCCTTGAATGATTAGGATGTTGGTTCTCAAATCAAGACCGAATTCTTACTTTTCTTAAATTATATTCTAATAATATCTTTTTCCAAGAGGACAAATTGGTAGTAAAAATTGAACGCTGATTGATTTCATCGAATATCTTGAAAGAAGGAATTAGTTTAAGTTTGTGTCTAGTTATCAGGTAGAAGCCAGTTGGCTTTTGTGCCATAAATTTCATACCAGACATTGGAGGTCATACGATGATCTGTTATTGCCAAAATATCCTACAGGAGTGCTAAGTAGTATTGCAATGTCAAGGCACTTCTCATTGGGATGGTCCAGTGCCAGGCAATTAACTTGGAATGGTGAAATCATTAGGCAGCTCTAAAGCAAAAGAGAAATTTGTCATAATTGTAAGATCTCTGAAGAGACAGATTCCAAATATATACCATTTGTTCTCTCTTTCTCTTCCAAGTTCTATTTCTTAAAGTTCAGTTACAAAAGCTAGTTCCCCCATAAGGTCCTCAAGTCATATTTTATTGGAGAAATTAATCTATTTTTCTATGTAAGATGTGATTTTTAAGCTTGGGGATGTCTAGCCTGTTTTTGTGTTTACCATCTATAAATTCAGGCATAGGCTGAATCCAGTTAGCCAAGAAATCAACTGATTGATTACAAATAACTAGTCTTAAAGGAAGCTGGGTGGTTCTCAAAAAAATGCATGCACAAATCGAAGAGTCAGTTTGTTGTATGAGTTAGTCAGTTCACAAGCTAATTGTAGCCGAGTATTGACCTCATACCAAAGATTGTATAAATAGTTAAAGAGCAATATTAAGAATAGAAATTTGTTTTATAGTTAACAGAATTAAAGGTAGCCTTAAACTAACAAAAAAAGAAAGAAGATAGCTAGGAAAATAAAGAACAAAAGAATGAAGATGAAAACGTAACAATCTTGGTTTTGTTCTTTGAATCTTCAGTGAAAGCTATCTATATCTCATGTAATTGTTGATTTGGTCTAAGAATCTTCGATGGAATCTGTCTCCTTACAAAAAAATCGTGTGCCTCTGCAGTTTTCCTAATAATCCCTAACTTGAAGAATCCAGAAGGGATTATCTTCAAGCGATTCAAGGATGTTATATGTCTCTTTAATTGGGAGATATGGACCCCTGCCCATCAAGATCCAAGGTCTGTCTTTCTCTGATACCTTTTCCAGAATAGGTCTCCAGATTTTAGGTCATGCAAGGTTTATTTTGAAACAAGTTGTGGAAAGACGTCTCATAGCTGTTGATGACATCCCTTGGGTGAATTGCTTAAGTCTCTTGGAATTTTGGCAATATATTCCTGCAATAACATGGTGTCTAGAAATGGAGATGATACATCTAAACACATGTTCCTGCCTATTACTATCACATAAAGGGAGAAGTGATGATACCCAGAAAGAGCTGATCTCATTGTCATTAATCCAACGGTAATACTTTAAATGCATAAATGTTGGAGAATCTCTGAGAGTTTTACTACTTTCAGTTTCAGAATTACATTTGTTCTTTCTACTTTTCTCAAATTACAAAGCTTTGTGACATTTTTCTTACAACATTCCAATAAAATGGGTATCCCTTCAATAAAATTGTTACCCCTGTCACTAAAGGACACTTGAGGGACAGAATGAAATCCCTTGAGGTGGTAAGACAAAATTAAGTAGTGTCACTTTTAAAAAATTTATTTTATTTATTTTTCATCAAGTAATTGTTTATTATGCTCTCAGGCAATGAAACAATTTAATCTACCATGCTAATAAGAAAACAGTGATGGGCATATATAAAAAAGCCATTCGGGTGATAATTCTATGAAATCCATTTAGAGGTAATCAAAGGGCTACTGAGGTTTGGGCTCTTGAATCTTGTTCCCACCTTTACAGTTTTACCAAAATTATGCTTGTGACAGATGATACCTACACCATAGACATCCTCATAAATTTTGTAGTTTTCCCACCAATGTTGTTTGAATACAGTAGCCACTTTGTCTTGTTGTGGTAGGCAATTTAACGTATAGTTGCATGTGTCCATTTGTGGTATTCCAGTGCTCCTAAGCAGCCATTTTTGGGGATTATGCTCATGCAGTCTATATTCATATTTCTCCTAGTACCATTTTTCTGACTCTGCCATCAATTAGTGGTGTATTCTAAGCCTTTCAAAGCCTTTAAAAATTGTTTCTCTTTGGGTAATGTTAGTGAGTGTTGTCTGTCTACCAAAATCAGCAGTGTGGGCATTTTTCTGAAATCTCCAGGTTATCCCCTTAATCCTCATCTTCAGGGAGCATTAAAGCACACAAAAGTTCTTTAATATATTGACTAATCTTAGATGAGGTTAAGAATACTCCTTTTTTTTAATGCATTCCAAAACTATGGTCCACTCTCAACACCTTATTCATTATCATTGTACACATTAACTCTCCTATCCCCAGCTAACTGACAAGCTCTGGTAAACAGAGCAATTTCTGCCTTCTGGGTAGATTTTGCCTCTGACAAGTAGTCATACTCTAGGGGTGAGGTCAGACCTATCAGAGGGTATACTGAGAATGTTTTTCTATTTCAGTCTCAAGATATGACTAATCAACCAATGAGGGTTTTTAAATAAATCTACCTGAAATATAGTTCATGAATAAGAAATTAGACAATTATGAATTTTCCTTTCTTTGTGTACAGAAATAAAAGTAGCAAGATTCGAAACATTACAATGATGAATGGAAATGTGTGAGGGGGAAAATAGAATTTCATAGGAGGTAAGCCTACTTGCTAAGAAATGCATATTTTCAATGAGCCACCATAGTAAAACACGAGGAATGGCCCAGTTTAAAGGAGATGCTGAAATCAAATTGGCAGAAGTCTCTGTTTATCTGCTATGGCTATTTAGACAAAGTGGATAGGATTTGACACCGGGTCAAGAAAGAGACTTTAGCTGGTTATTGGTCTATGGTCATTCCCAAAATATTAATCGAAAACACTGTGGCTTATCCAAAGCTCTCATATATGAATAGGTAGAAAGGCTCACCTCAATTAGGTAAGCCCATGTCAGATGTTTGAGGAGTTAATTTATCATGTACGCGCACACACACAATTCTGTCCCTGTTTAGTTTTCAGGGAAAAAGCTCGCCTACGAAGGATTTGGTTAAGCTTGATTTCAGAAAAATTGGGGCCCACTGCCTGTGGGGGTCAATAAAATCCAGGAATTCCTTTAATTGTCTTTTTGTTACTGATCTGGGATACTTTTAAATGGCTTGCAGTTAGTCGGGAATAGGAAATCTATCTTCCTGGAACAAATCATGCTCTAGGTAATGAACTTTACTTAAGAAAACGTTTAAATTCTCTTTAGAAGTCTTAGGCCTTGCTAAACTGTAATAGTCAGTAGATATATAGAGTTGGTTGATGAATTTTCCTTATAATTAAAACAAACAAATGGTCATACACATTTTAAATAAGAGTAGAAGCACAGGGAAATGTACCATGTCCTTAAGGTCTTGGTTGAGGACTTGTGAAAAGTAGTAGGGTTCCTTAATAAACTCCTAGGGTGTAATAATGTAGTTGTTTTTGGCTGTTTGAGGTTTTTTTTCCCCCACAGGAGAAGGCAAATAAACATTGTCTATATTGGTCTAATTCTTAAAGGACACTACAGAAAGCAGCACAGAGATATGCAACTACAAAATATGCAGAAGCAGGAAGCACTGAAGACAAAACAAATCCCAGCTTTATAACCCAGTGGAACAAGATGACTGTTATATTTGTTTATGGTTCTCAGGGCCTAAATAAACCTAGATCCTTGCTTACTGAGTTTTTGACAGAGAGGACAGGAACACTGTAAGAACTAGTAAAGGTATGTTGAATCCTTTCTTTATTGTTAGGATTTTGACTATTGTTTTAATTCTCTTTTTACTTTCTGGTTTAAGAGCTAGTTTGCTAGTTTGGCTAGAGGTTTAGATGGGTTGGTCAAAAAGAACGTAAATGGATTCAGTATCCAAATTCCAACCTACATATACGGATTTTTTCTTTCCCCACAAGAAGGCAGCACCTCATTGACATCTTTAATTTGGACAGAGTTTGGGCAAAAGAGTACTGGTAACTCACTGCCCAAATTAGCTGTTACCTCGTTATGAAAACAGATGTCCTCTGGAATTTCAAGACCACCAAGAGAACATTTAAACTGGCAATTCCATTTGCCCAGTAAGAGCCTCACAATTAAGTTAATGGATATGGGCTCAAAAAGAAGGGAGAATGTTTCTTGTTTAAAGATGTGATGTTACAGGTTTAGACTGGACACTGGGAAGGTCCTAGGATTATGATTATGAGAGAAACCCACAATCTGAGTAATTTGTTGACTCTGAGGGAGAGACTGTATAACATTGTTTGGGTTGAGGGTGGTAATATAGTGCCCATATCAATCAAACTTTTTCAAAATTGCCCTTTTTTATTTTTATTTTTTAGTTATTTACTTATTTATTTGAGGAAGATTAGCCCTGAGCTAACATCTGCTGCCAATCCTCTTTTTTGCTGAGGAAGAATGGCCCTGAGCTAACATCCGTGCCCATCTTCCTCTACTTTTTTTATATGTGGGGCGCCTAGCACAGCATGGCTTGCCAAGTGTTGCCATGTCTCCACCCGGGATCCGAACCAGCGAACCCTGGGCTGGCAAAATGGAACATGGACACTTAACCACTGCGCCACCAGGCCAGCCCCCAAAATAGCTCTGTTTTTTTTTTTAAGAAAAAGGATTTTTGTTCTCACTTTTATTTTATAGCTTTATTAAGATACATTTTATATTCCATAAAATTCACCTATTTAAAGGAAACAGTTCAGTAGCATTTATGTATTCACAGAAAAAACATTATATATAATATAATCACCAAACTCTAATTCTAGAATATTTTTCAACACCCCCTACCAAGACCTTTGTACATATTAAATTTTATTCCAAATTTGCACCCCTTTCTCACTCCAGCACCTGGCAACCTCTAGTCTGTTTTCAGTTTCTATGGATTTACCTGTTCTGGATATTTTATATAAATGAAGTCATATAATATGTGGCCTTTATAGTTGTCTTCTTTGAATTAATATAGTATTTGCTAGGTTTATCCATGTCGTAGCATGTATAAATCCTTTTTTTCATTTCCAGCTGATATTCCACTGTACAGATATACAATGTTTTGTTTGTTTATTCATCAGTTAATGAACATTTAGGTTGTTTCCACTTTTTTCCTATTATGAACAATGTTGTTATGTATTTTTACATCCAAAAAATGTATGTGTACAGGTTTTTGTCTCGGCAATTGTTTTAATTTATTTTGGCTGTAAACCTAAGAATAGAAATGCTAGGTCATTTGTAACTCCATATTCAGGATTTTGAGAAACTGAAAAGCTGTTTTCCAAAGTGTCTACACCAGTTTACATTTGCCCTAAGATATCTAATGGCTCCTAATTCTACACATTCTTACCAATATTTCTTATTTACTGTCTTTTTTTTTAGCCACCTAGTGGGTGAAATGTGACATCTATCTCATTGTGGTTTTGATTTGAACATCCCTAATAATGATGTTGAGCATCCATTGATGTGTTTATTGGCCATTTATATATTTTCTTTGGGGAAATATCTTCAAATCATTTGCTTATGTTTTAATTGGATTTTTTATTCAATTATATTCTCCTATTCAGTGGGCTGTCTTTTTACTTTCTTGATGATGTCTTCTGAAGCACAGAAGTTTTTAATTTTGCTGAAGTCCATTCTGTGTACTACTTCTTTGATTGCTTGCCTTTTGGTGTCATACCTGCCTAACGCAAGGTCACAAAGATTAACTTCAATGTTTTATTCTAGAAGTTTTATACTTTTAGCTATTACATGCAAGTGTTTGGCCTATTCTGAGGTAATTTTTGTGTATGGTGTGAGAACAGAGTCCAAATTCACTGTTTTGCCTGTGGATATCTATTCGATGCAGTATCATTTGTTGAAAAGGCTATTATCCCCTCATTGAATTGTTTTGGTACTCTTGTTGAAAATCAACTCATTATATATTTAGATTTTACTTCTGGACTCTCAGTTGTAATCCATTGATCTATACATCTATCTTTATGCAAGACTGAAACATTGTAGTTTATTCTGAAACCAAGAAGAATGATTCCTTCAAATTTGTTCTTTGTAAGAGCATTTGTAGTTTCACATGAATTCTAGGTTTAGCTTGCCATTTTGTTAAAAAGAAAAAAAACAGCTGGGATTTTAATAGGGTTACTGTTGAATCTGTATCTCAGTTTGGGTAGTATTGTTATCTTAACAATGTTAGAGCATTCAATCCATGGACATGGAATCTGTTTCATTTATTTAGATTTTTTTTAGTTTCTTTCGGTGATGCTTTATAGTTTTCACTGTAGAAATCTTGCATGTTTTTTGTGAAATTTATTCCTAGTTTTTTATTCTTGCACATTCTATTTTAAATAAATTTGCTTTCCTAATTTGATTTTTGGATTTTTCATTGTTAGTGGATCGTAATACAATGAATTTTTATATTAATCTTGTATCCTGTCACATTGCTAACCTTGCTGCTTAGTACTAATAATTTTGGTAGATTAATAATGATTTTCTATATATAAGATCATGTCATCTACACACGGAAATAGTTTACTTCTTCCTTTCCAGTATGGATGCCTTCTACTTTTATTCTTGCCTAATCATCCTAGCTAAAATCATTGCTGGATAAGTGATGAGACAGGATATCCTTGCCTAGTTCCTGATCTTAGGTGTAAAGCATTCAGTCTTTCACTGTTAAGTATGGTGTTACTTATGGTTTACTTGTAGATGCTCTTTATCAGGTTGAGATAATCCCCATCTCTTCCTACTTTGTTAAGTGTTTTTTATCCTGAAAGCATGTCGGATTTTGTGAAATGATTTTTCTGTCTGTTGAGACGATCATGTGTTCCTTTTGTCCTTTCTTCTGTAAATATGGTATACTACATTGATTGATTTGAGGATGTTAAGTGAACTTTGCATGTCTGGAATAATTACCACTTGATCATGGTGTATATTTTATTTTAATTGTTGCCCGATTAGTTTACTAGCATTTTGTTGATGATTTTTATGTCTACATTCATAAGGGATATTACTCTAAAGTTTTCTTGTGATGTGTTTATCTTGTTTTGGTATTAGGGTAATAATGGCCTCATAGATTGAGTTGGGAAATGTTCCCTACTCATCTGTATTTTGAAAGAAATTGTAAAAGTTTGGTATTAATTCTTGAAATGTTTCACCAATTTCACCATTGAAGCCATTTGGCACTGCAATTTGTTGTTGCTGAATTTTTTTAAACTATTAATTCAATTTTTTACTTCTTAAAAGTTACAGTCATGAGTTGCTTAATGATGGAGATATCTTCTGAGAAATGCATTGTTCTTGTCTGAACATCATATTGTGTACTTACACAAATCTAGATGGTGTAGCCTACTACACACCTAGGTTATATGATACTAATCTTATGGGACCACTGTTGTATATGCAGTCCATTATTGACCAAAACGTCCTTATGCAGTGCATAACTGTATTCAGATTACCTATTTCTTCTTGAGTCAGTTTTGGTAGTTTGTGTCTATCTGGAAATTTGGCCATTGTGTCTAAGTTATCTAATTTGTTAACATACAGTTGCTCATAGTATTATTTTTTTAAATTCTTTTTTATTTCTCTAAGAGCAGTAATATCTCCTCTTTCATTCCTTATTTTACAAATTTGAATCTTCTCTCTTTTTTTCTTGGTCCATCTAGCTAAAGGTTTTTCATTTAATTTTTTCAACCTTTTCGAAAATACACTCTATTTCATTCATTTTCTACGTGTTTATACTATTCACTATTTTAATAATTTCAAAATTTTAATCTTTATTATTTGTTTCTTATATTCCTTTAGATTTAATTTTCTCTTTGCTTTCAGTTCTTATGATAGAAAGTTGATAATTGATTTTACTTATTTCTTTTTTAGTAAAAATTAAATATTATAAAATATAAATTTTAATATAAATTAAATATAAATTTAATATGTTTAATATAAATTCCCTGGTAAACACTGCTTTTGCTGCACACCATAAAGTTTGGTGTGCTGTGGTTTCTTTCATGTCAAAATATTTTCTAATTTCTCTTGTGATTTCTTCTGTGACCCATTTGGTTATTTAAGAGATTGTTTTTAATTTCCCCATATTTGTGAGTTACTCAAATTTACTTTTGTTGTTGATGTTTTATTTAATTTCATTGTGATCAGAACACATAATATATATAACTTTAATCTGTTTCACTTTATTGAGACTTGTTTTATGGCACATTATGTGGTCTATTCTGGAAAATGCTTCACAGGCACGTGAGAAGAACACATAGTCCAATGTTTTTGGGTGGGGTGTTTTGTAGATGCCTGTTAGATTTAGTTGATTTATGTTGTGCAAGTCTTGCATTTCCTTTTTGATCTTCTGCCTAGTTGTTCTATCCATTTTTAAAATAGGTGTTGAAATCTCCAACTATTATTTTCAAATTGCCTATCTCTAATTCTGTCTGGTTTTGCTTCATATATTGTGAGTCTCTATTTCCATTTTATTGTTCTGTCTTCTTGATGGAATGACTCTATTATCACTATGAAATGTCCTTCTTTGTGTCTCTTAACACTTCTTGTCTTAAAGTCTATTTTGTGGGATGTTAGTATAGCCACTCCAGTTCTCTTTTGGGCACTCTTTGCATGCGTACCCACATCATACACATCATACACTCTTTTATTCATTCTGACAAGCTCTGTATTTTGATTATAGTGGCTGGTCCATTTACATTTAATGTAATTACTAATAAGGCAGGTTTCATGTCTATTATTATAGTTTTCAATATGTTTTATGTCTTTTTTGTTCTTCTATTTCTTGATCTTTTGTATGTGTGTTAAATAGATATTTTCAAGTATGCTCTTTTATTTTACTTCTTTTTTTATTTACTATATACTTTTTAGTTATTTTCTTAGTGGTTGCCTTGAGGATTGCAATTAATATCTTAAAACAATCAAGTTTGGAATGATAACAACATGGTTTCAGTAGTATACAAAAGTGTTGCTTAAATATTTCTCTATTCTCCTCCCTGTTCTTTGTTCTATTATTGTTATATAAATTATAGCTGTATATATTATAAGTCTAGCGATACAGTTTTAGAAATCTTGTTTTATACAGCTGTTTTTTCAAACAGATAAGAAAATAATTACAAACAAAAATACGTTCATACTCTCTTTTTTAAAATCTACGTAGTTACCTGAACTAGCATTCTTCATTTCTTCTTGTGTATTTAAGTTACTGTCTATTTCCCTTTCATTGTGACCTGAAGGACTCTTTTTAATATTTGTTGTAGGGCATGTCTCATAGCAAAGATTTCTCTGTTTTTGTTTATTTGGAAAGATCTTAATTTCTCCTTTATTTTTAAAAGATAGTTTACCTGGATTTAGAATTCTTGGTTGACTTTCTTTAAGCTTCTGTGGGTTCTTATGACACCACAGGTGTTAATGTAGTTGAGCATCCTTGTACATGATAGACTTCTCTTTTTGCTGCTTTTAATATTTTTCTCTTTATCTTTGAGTTTTATTAATATGAATATGATGAGTCTAGGAGCAATCCTCTTTAAGTTGTTTTTACTTGGAGTTTGTTAAGTTTCTTGAATGCTTAGAGTAATATTTTTTCATGGAACTTGAGAAGTTTTTAGCCATTTTTTCTTCAAAAATATTTTCTATCCCTTTCTCTTTCTTTTCTCCTTCTAGGACCATTAATATGTGTTTATGGGTACACTAGATGATGTCTCATGATTCTCTGAGACTCTGTTCATTTTTCTTCATTATTTTTTTCTTTCTGCTTCTCGGGCTGGATGTTCTCTATTCACTCATCTTTAAATTCTCAAATACTTTCCTCAACTAGCCCAAACGTGTTGTTAAGCTTCTCTAATAACTTTTTTTTACATTGTAGTTATTGGTCTTTTCTTCTCCATAATTTCTATTCGTTTTTTCTTAAATACTTTACCTTCCTTCATAGTCGCTATTTGGTGACACATTGCAGTCACACTTTCCTTAGATATACTTTTCTTTAGGCCTCTAAACATATTTGTAATAGTTAATTTAAAGTCTTCGTCTACTGAATACAAAATTTGACCTACATGATAACATTTTCTGTTGGTTTCTTTTCATTTCCTAAGTATGTGGCATACTTTTCTCTTTTTTGCACATTTCATAATTTTGGTTAAATAGCAGATTTTGAGATTCTATGCTATAGCAACTGTGGTATCAGAATCCACTATCTTTCATGGTTTCTGTTGTTGTTGGTATTTTGGCTTGGTTTTTCTTGTTGGCTGCTTATTTTTTTTTTTTTTTTTTTGGTTTAGTAACTTCGCTGGGCTAATTATACCCTGCAACGTATAACCACTGATTTTTCTGCTCTTTTTTTAACAATTATTTTTCTTTTTAAACTTGGCTTCCTAGGAGTCACATCCTGGTCAGTATACTTTAGTGATGTTAAAGCAAAAATTGCATCAGAGAAAGTTAAATGGTCAAGGGAGACTTTATTCAAGGTCATTGCAATAGAGAAAAGAGACCAGAATGGTCTGAACTCAATTCTGATAAAACAAGAGGGAGGAGGATTCTTATGAGCTGAGGGTGGGGGGAGGGGAATCATAGGCCATCTGTGTTTGCTAATTGAACTTGCCCAAAGGATAAGTAAACTTTCTCATAACTTCACTGCAGGAGGTAGATTTCCAATTTGGAGCAAGGTATCCATCTAATTTGGGATCCTACTCTCCCATAGAAACTGGGAGACAGAAATACTATTTTCCTTGATGATCACATTTCAAATGGAAGGCTTTTAAAAAGATTTACATCTCAAAGGGGCATAGAAAAAATTTACAAAAAAAATTTGTAAAGTTAATGTTCTAAGGAAAGAGAGGAGAAGATTTCTGTGGTTAGGTCATTAAGCCATCTGGATTTTCTAAAAACGGTGAGAAGGAGATCAGGGGACTCCAGGTAGGAAGAAATCTGCCTAAAGTTTAGATAAACTGAGGGAAATATTAAGGCTGTTTTGGTCAATGATCAGTTAATGATTAATCAAAAGTTTCCTTTTGTTCATGGTTTCCTTTGTCTTGCAGAAGTTTTTTAGCCTGATGTAATCCCATTTATTTATGTTTTTATTTTTTTCCTTGCTTGGGTAGGCATGGTATTCGAAAAGATGCTGCTGAGATCAATGTCAAAGAGTGTATAACCTATATTTTCTTCTAGGAGTTTTATAGTTTCAGGTCTTACATTCAAGACTTTAATCCATTTTGAGTTAAGTTTTGTATATGGTGTAAGATAATGGTGTACTTTCATTCTTTTGCATGTGGCTGTCCAGTGCACATATATAGTGGGGAAAAAAAAAAGTTTCCTTAAGTATCTTGCCTGTATGCCTTACTTTCTTTGCAATGGGGATCTCCGTGAGAAGGTACTTCTTCAAGCTTCAGGCACTTTACAAAACAGCCTCAGCTTTCACTTCACCTTTGTGCAAGACTTCAAGACCAGACAGAGGTGAGCGGTGTCTTCTTTTCCCACATCTTCCCTGGGCATGTACACAACTCTGCATAGGATCCCCAGAAATATGTCAGAGCTTTTCAAAGTTCCCTATGGTCCTCAGGATTCTTTTTTAAATTTTTGCCCAGGCTCTTATTTTCCTGAGCTGAAATCACAGCCTTGGGCAGTTATGATGTTGCCAGCAATTTGTTCTTATTTAGATAATGCCCAGGGAATAGACTTATCTCCTTCCCATCTCCCTGCTAACAGCTGCGCTGAACTCTGAGTCAAATCTCACTCAAAATCAAAGCTACCACAATCTGAGGGTAGAGATTTTCCTGGAGCTGCAAGTTCAGACAAAATATTGACTGCACTCTAGATACAGTGCTTTTAACAGAACTCCAAAAAATGTCAGTCCTCTCTGCCGCCTGCAGTGCTTCTGGTTTTTGGCTATTATATCACTAAGCTGGGGAGGGAGGAGCTTTGAGAACAGTCTCAATTTAAATGTCACAGAACCCATTGTCTTCAGCTCATTCTGAGGCTTTGATTAGTTTTCTTGCTCGTATTTTTGTTGTTAGAGCAAGTTCAATGAGGTACTTGCTCATCTATCCTGGAAGTCAATTTCTCAAGATTGTCCTTAAATATTTTCAGAAAATTCTCAGTCTGAGTTTAATAGAACAACAAGAAATTGGAGTGCTTAATTTCCTTAGTACCACCTTCACTGATCATTAACTTTTAGTTTATTTTCTTAGCTATCACACGAAACTTTTTTAAAAAATTGATATCCCTCTGTATACAGTATCTAGAGAACTTGTTTATTGACAAGAGTGGGAATTTTTATTTTTTTGTTTTATTCTTATCTGTAAAACCATCAATTTATCTGAGTTGTATTCTGTTTTGATTCTACGGTTCTTTCAAAATGTTCATTGGAGGTTTGGCAATGGGGTCATTTCTGATTCTGGTGTTTTCTTTGCATATTAAATTCCCTACATCTACCAAAGGCTATTAGCAAAGCTTGAGGAAAGAGCTGGGATCACTGATACTTTAGGATCTACTTCTGAAAATTATTTATTTAAAAGCGTTAAAGGACTATTTCTAAAGTCTCCAAAAGATTCAGCCTTTTATTGCTTGTAGGACTGAATCGTAGCAAAACTGTATCACAGGAAAGACTTTGGAAAGGGCCTCCAAAATACCATTTTCCACATCTACAGTTTTTTCCAAACTTCTGATTTCCTATTCAGTTTGGACTCTTTTTAAGTCGTTCTTAGAATCTTCTCATTCTATATTTTCCATCCAATTTTTTGCACCTGAAATTTCCACTAACATATAAATTAATTGGTATATATCTAAGAGCCCTGGGTTATACATTCTTATGACTAATTTATATTTCTCTGCAAATTTCTTTCTATCTTTTATAGACTTTGAAAAGTCTTTGAAGATGGCTGTCAGCTCAGCACAAGACCGGGTCTTAAAATGGTCGTTCCTTATTCTAAGAGTGATTTAACTTTTAGAAGTAATTGAGTTTTGGGGCTTTTTGCCAGGCCAAGAGGGAAGGAGAGCAGTTCAGAGAGAGGATTAGGGGCAGAGGGAGATGAAGGCGCAAAGAACGACAGAAGAGGTTATTAAGATAAAGGTATTTAGCTTCTAGATATGATGTAGAGGATCTAAATGAGAGATAGTTTGAGGGTTTTTAAAAATTTTTCTTTAGCTTGGCCAAGGAATAACTTAAGGAAGTAATTTTTGGATCTAATTTTTTTTTTTAAGTTTTCTTAAGAAAATACAAATGTACAACATTTTTGGTAAGATTTTTTTCTTTTTTCTTTTTTCTTTTTTCCTGAGCAAGACGTTCCAAGACTCTTGGTAAAACGCAAACAAAAAAAAACCCAAACAGTCCTTTGATGCTATTTATCAAAGAGTTGAACAGTTTCATCTACATTTAAATATTTTTTTCCCTGAAGTTCCTGGAAGGAAAAATAAAGTTATTTACAAATTGATTTTTTTATGTTCAAATGTTTTTGGGAATGGTAAAGTCATGTTGATGAATACTATGGAATAGTAAAATTATGTTAAAGTAGATAGTAAACTGTGTGGGCGTAAATGGTTTCAGTTCTCAGTGGAAATGTCCAGTGGACAGCTAAACACATAAATATATGCAATTTCTTCAGAACCAATTATATTTTTATTTATAAAAATTAAACAGAAAAGATGACTTTACATAATTTAAGGAAAACATTTAAGATAGCTTTGATCTGTTCTGTAACTTAACAAATGTAAGGTAAAATGTTTATTCTGGTAAATGTTACTGCACTCATTCTGACAGTGCGTGAAGCTACTTATAAAATATATTGTTAACCTTCAGTGTTATTTTGCAAGGCAGTTGGTTAAGCATAAAGTTAAATGTGGTGTGAACAGGGTTAATGGAGAGATAAAAGATAAGGTTCTGTTCAAAGGTAGCATTGTAAAAATGTGCTCTTTTGAAGACTGCCACTATCTGTTGCTGACTGACCTCAATGGCATGGCTGATTGCATGGATTTTTAAGCGCTCGAGGCTACAGACATCTTCATCAACTGCGGGAACCCATGCTCTGTCCATTTAGCTATCAAATGAAATTTAAGTATTTCCATATTCTTACAGACCAAAGGAAGCTTTGTAACATATTTTATACTTTTCAACACCATTCTAAGTTTCATGTCTCCAAAATATAGATAAAATAACACCTAAGAGGATCTTTGCGTTTAATGCACTTAGAGTAATGCCTACCATTGTTAGTTTCTTAGCTCTTACCTTTATCAATGTCCAAAAGGAAGAGATTCTAAACTGATCCCAATTTACACGATTATGAAGACTTTGGTTCCCATGGAACTTCTTAAGGAGGAGGGTCAAATTTCCTATGTCTTTACAAGTTCATTAATTGCATTTATTACACTCCTGGTTAATCCTGGGAATGTTTGTGTGGTTCACATTCATTCACCTAATTTCAGACTTTAAGAATATTTGATGTAAACCTAAAAAAAAGACAAAATTCAATTGTTTTCTGCAACAGTTATTGTCTTTCTCCAGTCTCTGAATGTGGAAAACTGTCTTGTCATGCGGTGACCCTTGTTCCACCGGCACTGTTTTATGGATCCCAGAGACAACAAGCTTGGGCCAGTGCCTTTCTTCCAGTAGTAGCATCAGTTCCTATATGTGCTTCACTCAGCCTCTCTTTCCATTGTTATTAGCAGTAGTAGTTGCATCATCATTCTTAACGCTCCTAGATTTAAATGGTAACCTGCTCTGGAAATTTCATTTGTCCTTGCTTCAGGAATTGCTTGGTGCAAGTCTGAACTTCCTAGCCAGCAAGTTAGATGCTGGCTTACGAATGCACTTTGAAAAACACTAAAAGGTATCCTTTCCAAAAATATCCCACCTAGCATTCTTCAGCATCTAAAATTATATTTAACAGAAATAGTGTGGAGCAACAGAATGATCTGTGGAACTAATGCTGGAAAATCTCAAGCTATACTCATCTCCACAGCTCAAATGTTGTTATCTAGGGCAAATGGAAAGTCATCTGAGACATTTTTTTGCTTTAAAATTGGGACAATCTTGATATATTGATGTGTTGAGAGTAAAATGTGGAAGAAATCTTTCTGGAATGTGGGCCACTTGGAAGGATTATTTTCTGGGGGAAAATAAAGTAGAAATCATTAGGAAGTAAGAACTTGTATATCATTCTCCATAGAGGCTCTATTGACTTTTGAGTAGGACAATCCTTTGCCGTTTTGACTGTCCCATATTGTATACTATTTAGCTTTGTCAAATCCCACCCCACTAAATACCAACAGTGACACCCCCCTCCTCAGCCATTGTGACAACCTAAAATACCCACACCTTTATCTTGGAGAAACATACTTCCCAGGGTTAGAACTTCTGTTAAAAAGTAATTGGATGGTATTCACCAACTGAAGTGGGGGGTCTGGAAAAAGTAAAATGTGAGTCCTAGAAGAAAGATTTTTATAGTGGACTAATAATACATTACTTAAAAATGAAAACAAAGCATTAGAGAATGCCTTTAAACTGGGGTAGGTGTTTAGGCTTTTTTTCTTTTCATAGGAGAATGATAATGGGATGCCTTAAATGATAAAAGTAGGTATGAGTTTTAGTGAATATTCTGTGAAAGAGGGTATCATGGGGAAAAAACAGAGTCAAAGAAACAGAGTGAGTTATGGAGACTAGAGGCAGCATTACTATGTACCTTCCCTACGACAATATGCAGTCTTCATGAGGGCAAGGACCTGTTCTAATGTATTCCTATGTCTAGGGAATAGCTGACCATCCCAAATATAGTAGTTGTTCAATTGAGAATGTTTAATAAGTGAATATATGAATAAACAATTAATGAGTTTAAATTATTAATATTACTTTATACTAATTCTCCCATTTTCAAGGGATTTTTTGCAATGTAATTCCACCACTGGACATATTCACTAAATTAGTCCTCTCTTTCCTATTTCCTGCATTTTTGTCTTAAGTTTTTAAAAAACTACACATTACCTTCTGGTGGCCTTTTGGATCTCATCTTTAGGGACTTTCTCTTCAAGTATTGATGTACCCAGCTGTTTGGAGATACTTTCTGATGTCCCAAAGAATTGCTTATATTAAGGATATTTTCCTGTTTTTTCTGCCTAGTCCTAAAGTTTGAAGATTCAGCTCAACTGCAATAGAAAAACTTCAGAGATAAGTCACACTTTAAGATTTTTTTCATTTGTATAAATTAATTCACCAGAGTATTTCCTAAATACTTGAGGAAAGAGATGACATAGAGGGAGAAGCTTAAAAATCAACAAGGAGTCTAAGGGATAATTTAGTTGGCTGTTCAGCTGTGAATATATTGAAGACTTTTTAGCTCCTAAAATAGACGAATATCATTTTTTTTCTGAGAATATCAAAACAGTTGTTCAATGTAGCAAGACAGCTGCTTGCTTTCAAATTAAATACCAACCCAGACTCAGTTTAGGGAGTGGAGGCCTGTACAACCAGTTCACTATCTCCATCACAGCGCAAGTAAAAATGCCAGTTAGTCAAAAATAGCTCAACTCGTAAACAAAGCTACAAAATGGGAATTCAAGTATCTTGCTATTGTTGACCATAATATGGGAAGTGGAGGTGCAAGGATATTTTCATAAGGATAAATGAGCACCAATTAATTCTGTGCTATCTAGATTTGTTAGCAGGGTAATATTTCTTCTTTGTGAAAACGTCTACTTATTTAATTTAATTCATATTTAGTAGTCTTGTCATATAGTTTAGCATTTGGTAGTTCTTTTTTTTGGGAGGAAGATTGGCCCTGAGCTGACATCTGTGCCAGTCTTCCTCTATTTTATGTGGGATGCTGCCACAGTGTGGCCTGACGAGCAGTGCTGAGTCGGCTCCAGGAGCCGAACCTGTGAACCCTGGGCCACGAAAGTGGAGTGCGTGAACTTAACCACTATGCTACCAGGCCATCCTGTTGGTATTTTTTTAATACTTCCCATTTTCTGTTTCATTTGCATTCTTTTGTATGATTGTTATGAAATATGTTTTTAACTTATTATCATTTAAGTGCATTTTACCTATTCATTAACATTTAGTCTATATTAATTTATATTCACTGTGCAAACTCACTCTTCTCTAATTGCAAGGTGAGTTTAAAATGTTTTATTTTCTATTTTAGTTAATGTCTAACTTCTAAGGCTGTCTATCTTTATTTTTCTTCCCATATTTCAGTTTTGTCAGCCTGAAAAGACAATGTAGCAGGTTGTACAAAAAGCATTATTGTTGAAAACCCCCAGTAATGATAAATGAGCAGTCTAATTTCAGTGAAATAAGTGAATTTAGAAAAAGGGAATTCCTGTATGCATTATTTTACTGTTCTCCACACTTCTGTTCAGATTTGGGTGTATATATATAATCTGAATATGAATTTAGAATTATGTATATGAATAGTACCTTCAGAAGCCATCAATGCACTGTTGCTAAGCCATAATATTGGAGAACTGATATTAATTGCCCACCACATTTATCTCTAAATGTAGAATCAAATTTACTCATTAGCTCTCATCAAATGCAAAATCCATTTCAAATAAGTCATGTTACGTGAAGACATAACATATTGTCCCATAAGCCCTGGATATCTCATTCTGATGACCTATTGTCAAGTGAACTGCAAATTATTTCTTGTTTGCTCTTCTTATGTTTCTGAGGAATGGCAGGAAGAGAGTTTTCTCTTGGTGGCTAAATAAATCTAGGCATATTTCTGACATGCAGCAAAGATGTGTGAACATGTCTGTAGTTAATACAATTGTTATTACGAGGCTGTTGCCAGCATTATAATATCATAAAGAGCTGGAACATTTAGCAAAGCAGTAAATAACAAAAATCTAACAAAGAACATGAATAATAAACCTTTTCAATTTGTCTTGAGGTAGTTCACCTGAGCAAAGTATGCCAGGAAATATTTGAATGCTTTGCTAACAGAAATATTCACTCTGAATTTTACATTATTTTATGGAATTGTCTATCACCTGCAATATAACAATTCAAGTATGCAGCTATATGTAATATTGTGTATATAATAGCTATTCTAATATGATAGCACATAATATTATACTATATATTGTATAGTTATCCTAACTTTTCTACAGTGTATGAACCATAGATTTCTAAAGAAAAAAATAGTCTCAGACCATCTAGATATGAAACTTTACTTGGTCAAGAAGAATAAGAAACATTTAGTTACTTCAAGATGTGAATTTTTTTTTCTTTCTTTTGGGACTATTTTATAACGTAGTATGAAAAAAATATTATATTGAAATCATGAAAAATAAAGCTTTAGTAAATAGAGGTAGCTTTCTAAAGATGGAAACTTGTGTAGGGAAAGGATACAACCCTCATCTAAGCATAGATAATGAAAACAAAAGCCATCTGTTTAAAATTAGAACTATGAGAGAAGAAGAAACTTTGCCAGTGGGCAATGAATAACAAAAAGCTGATCATGAGTCAAAAAACCACAGAATAAAGAGTTAAGAGTGTAACATGAGCAATTCAAAGGTCATGGGTTGCTGGGTGATAAGATGGTTTCTGTTGCCTTGTTTAAATGAGTATAACTTTGAGACACTCGGCCTCCCTGGGTTTTCAGTTGTATATAGAAAAATAAGAGGAGAGAGACAAATTGCAACAATTATGGGAGTTATATTGTGAACATGGAGAATCTGTTACTTCCGGTATTATTTTATTTGAAATAAGTTGTTTTCCTGTATACTTTAATGAATAAATAGTGATTTTTAGTAAAAAAAATTTAAATTTAAATCATGGAAAATGAAGTATTACTTTACCTTTTCATTTTGGGTAATATTTTGCTTTCTATTTCTTAAGGTCCTGTAGATTCAGAAAATATGCATCTTTTAGCTTTGATTGAACTCTTTTGGACGTGTACTTCTCAGTACAACAAAGATTTTCCTCTAGTTCTTCGTTCAGTTAATTGTTGAGGTACCCTCAGGAATTTTTTCATTTGATTAAACTTATACTTTTATTTGCCTTTGAAAGATAACTAAAGACAGTGTTTTGAAGAGATTCATGAAAATATAGTTAAATGACTCATACTGTAGTAGCAGAAGCAAAGTTCAGTGCTTAGAAATAGATAACTATGTAATTATTTGCACCTGTTCAGTTTTCAGGCTGAGTTTGAGAGATTTAGATCCTTATAGACTTCTTGCCCAGGTTTCTGAGGTTTTTAGCGCTCAATACTGGAGGAAAACATTTTTTGGTAGGAAGGAGAGTCCTTATTTGTTATTCTTCCAAGATAAGTAAACACCTCTATTTGGGAAATACACCTTCTCCTAATATATAAACACAGACTACTTGCCTATAATGACCTAGCCGGTAAGACCCTTTTTCTATGGTGATATATATAATGTCTGGTGGAGAGGATAAGGAAATTGGATAAAGACAAAGGAAAATGGGGATTGCTAGAAAACATCCTAATTTTGATTTTTGAAGAGAGTATTGTTTTGTATTAGGAACAGCTAAGGCAAACGATGGAAGTTCAACTTTCCTGAACTTCCAAATGGAGTTGTACTCCTTCATGATCTGAGAGTAACGATACAAATATTAATTTCAGAGTCAGATTTCCATGTAAATTCTAGATTTAATACTTTCTATCTCTGTGATCTTCAGCAAGTTATTTACTCTCTGTGCTCCAGTTCCTAGTATGTAAACAAAGAGAATGATAATTCCAGGGCCATAGAATTGTTTTATTGATTAAAAGGGGTATTACAGGTAGAATACTCAGAATCTGGCACATTGTTATTATTCAATGAATGTGAGTTATCATAGGATATGGTTGTCCCTTTGAAGCTTTTAAACTTCCAGAGGAATAAAGTATGTTATGTCAATCACCTTCTGTCAATGGTGGCTACCACACTTTGAAATTTCAATGTCACAATGAATCACAACAAACTAAAGTAAAATAAAAATACTAGAGACTATTTCAAAGTCTTATCCAAATGTTCTACTAGAGTAAAGAAACTAAAGTAGCTGAAGAAGAGTTAAGATGAGGTAAGTTTATAATGTCTGTAAAAAACAAACTATAATCATGCCCCTCATTTCATGTGATTGCATTTATTTGACACTATTTTTTGTTATGAAAGAGTTTATTGAACACCAAAAATAAGATTCTAGGATGTCTCTCTTATATTCTAATAGTGGATAATTATTCCTTCATTTATCAAGCATTTAGAGAAACTACTGAGTCAGACACCATGCTACTTTACTGAGGCATGAAAGGTGAAACCAATCTGATAACCTCATAAAGCTAGCCTTCATTCATTGATTCACACGTATATAATGAGCAATTATACCATACCAGATGCAGGTATAGATACTGGATATAAAAATGGAGATAAATACACATCTTGCTGTCAGTAACTCATAGACCAATTGACAATATGAAAAATTATAGTAACATATATTTCAGCATAACTTAACAATATACTTATTCACCAAATGAGAAGTTGACCAGATAGAGGAACAACTATTCTAGGCTGAGAAGGTTATAAAAATTTGACAACATAGTCAAGAAAAGGAGATATACAGTCTTTTGGAGAATGAATAAAATGGTCCAAATATTACACTGCCATAGAACACTGCTGTGGTGTTAAAAATATGTATATAATAATGACCCTGAAATTAAAAGAAGACAAAATAGTAAGATGAATTAGCAATATTGTAATAAACATGATATTTAAAAACCTAAGCATCAATTTTTTTTCTAATCAGTGACAAACTTTAATGTAAAAAAAAAAAAGGAAATTACCTGCATGTATGTGCATCATCTATTTTTACAAAGGTTCTTCCTAAATCTTGCTGAAAAACATAGTACATTCTCCTTAGATTATTCTCCTAATAAATTATTTTGCCAAGTTCATGAAGCTCAATTATTTGCTATAGCAATGCTTTGATTGCCACAACGTGAAAAATATTGTCTTAGATATTTTGAACCACAAATACAAATGTATATAAAGTTTTACCTGCAGACAAAATTTGAGATTAAAGAAATAGTGATATATTTAATGGTTGAGCTCTTTTCATTTACAACTCTTAATTTTATATTTATTTAGTATTTATGTTATGTTAATATTGATTTTTTTTCTAATTTAGAAAGCATTTTTAAAAAAGTAATTATTTCCAGTCAACATAACCCAAAGACATAGTGGCTTTTCTGTCAGCTGTAGGAGTAAAATTGCCAACATAAGGATTATACTTAATCCAGGTACTTGTGAAATTTTTTAATACTCTATCATCCGAAGGTACTTCTTTATCAATTTGTGTGTATGAATATTCAGTAGATATAGTTACCCTTAAACAGTAAGAAAACGGCACCTCAAGGTTCTATGATTTTTTTATGCCAAAATATAATGCCAGTAATGCAGGGTAAAGCAACACTGGTATAATACCAATGTTTGCATTCTTCATAATGCTGTTAGAGATCAATACTTGTTTGGCATTCTATAAAACACCAGCACTTCTTTCACAGAATATGTCGATGAATATCTGTTTTTTCCACAGTGGAGAAGTGAGTGTTCAGTTATATTTTATAAAAAATTAATATGATTTCACTATCCTTAGGCAGACTTGTAATTCTTGCTTTTTGATGGAGGATGCACATGGCAGATTGCATATTTTGTGTGAGTAAATATCAATTTTGTGTGTATAAATATCAATCACATTGATGTAGAAAATTTTTTAAAAGATATTTAAAAATTTAATACACATTTGCTTTCTTGATCTTTCATACAGAATGTACTTAAAAGGTATAGGTCTTTGTGAATATATGTGTGTAAGTATTCTCCATTGCGTGCAACAGAAAGGGATTCTGACTAATTTAAGCATTAGAGGAATTTAGTGATTGATTATTGCTTAGCTCTTAAATTCACCACCAAAACAGGAGGACCAGGCTTAGAAAATGGAGAAGGAAAAAGGGAATCTAGAGAATAAGGGCTGCTGTCTCAATCACATCACAGAAACAATCTATAAGGACCATCTCGCTGCTAGTGGATACAGATTGTGTCACCACCATCACTAATGTCGCGAGTATGTCATATTCCATATTATGGGATGCCAAAATTAATATGCACCATTTTCCCCAGATTGCAATACTAGTTGAAAAAACAAATCAAATGTGCTCCTAATAAAATGCAATGATACCCTTTCAATTATCCCTCATGTAACTGATTAAAAATTAATTCCCTTTACAAAGAAAGGAAGGAAGGGAAGAAAGATGAAAGGAAGGAAGGAAGGGAATAAGAGAAAGGAAGGAAGACAACCAATCAAACAAACAATAAATACATTTCTCTTGCTTCATTCACGTCCAAGTTCAGGATCTCTAGGTGACATTTATTTTCCCCCTGGTTTTAGTCTTTGTCCCATCATGATATTCTGCATAGGCAAAAATGTTAAGAGAAGAGGAGGAGGAAATAATTTTTAATGCTTAAACTTTGATTTTTCAGCAATTGTAAGTCTTTAGTGGTTGAATTTGTATAGAATTAGAGTTAACTTTCATTAACATTTTCCTATAGATATGGCAGTGCATAGGGAATCCCAAGGAGTTATCTAGATTCTATTCCTTCTTCTCCCTCATTATGTTCTATAGAAACAATCTTATTTTAGCTAGCCAGGATCAATCATCCCAATCAACACTATAACCTCCATTTATTTCTATTGACTTAGAGGCAAGAGGAAACCAAAAGGTTGTGAGGCAGTCTCAATTTCCATTTAAAAAGAATTATTGTGCATCTCTTGATGGAAGCATTTCTCCTTTGAGTTTTACATCTTCTAAAATAGAAGAACCTAGAGTTGTAGGAGAAAGAAACAAAGTTTTCATGAGGGGATCTATGGGTGTGATAGTGAGAGGTGCCGTTCTAATTTCCATCCCTTGATTTTAGAACATATACGTTCTAGTTACTTAAGAGAGCTTATCACTTACTGATATGTGGTTTGTGTGCTATACCAGTTCTTGTGGGGCATAATCTCTTTTGAAAGGAATTTTATCCTTCTGAAACCATAGCTGTGTCCTCAATAAGCCATTCCATAGTTCAATAAGATTAACTTCTGCATATTCTGTATATAATTAAAAGAATATCTGCATCAGAAATGGGTTGTGTGTGGTGCCATGGTGGTGAATAATATTGTTAACAGAAAAAAAAAAAAAACTTACTGTAGTGGCTCATCTTTAAGATGACTCCAAACAATTTCTTCCCTCCTGATATGTGGATACCATTTTGCCTTTGAGAAGTCGTGTCTATTCCTTCCCTCTACTTGAATCGGGATGCCCTTAGTGATTTGATTGGCCAATATAATCAGCTGAGGTGATATCTTGGATTGCTGATGCTTAGTCAGAATAAGCCTTCCAGCTTCTGCTTAGACTTCTTGGAGTGTATACTTTTGGAACACAGGAGCAACCGGTTTTGGGAATTGGACACCTTTTAAGAAGACCAAATATTTAGAAGCTGATTTACTATGAAAAGCCCAAATCACGTAGATAGAATCTGGAGGATAGATATTAGAGAGAGAGAGGAAGAGAGAGAGAGGCAGAGACAGAAATAAAAACAGAAGCAGACACTAAGGAACAGTCAGGAACCAGACATGTGAATGAAGCAGCCACCGTGGAAGTAGGTACTTTAGCATAAGCCCACCCCAATTGATGCTGCATGACTTAGAAATGAAGTGCCCAGTTAGGGGAAATTTTGTTACGTAGGAATAGTCAAGTGGAATAATAGTAGATAAAGAAACCCAACCCAAATATAGCATTTCTAACTATGAGAACATTAGTAGCTCTTCACTGAAGGAAAATGTTCAGCATAATCAATTTGCCACCGAATTGCTGAGTTGTCCACTCTGGTTAAAACACCATATCTCATGTTCCTGTTGTTCCCTGCAACTAGCAGCTTCAGCACTAAAAAGTAGTGGTGACTAGAGTGTCCCTGGCATAGAGAATCCATGTTTTGTACCCCAGGCACAGTCACCATTGTTGCCATGATACCTCCTTTGTTAAAGGGTCTATCAAACAAGCTAGGAGCTGAGGGTGATTGACATCAGCTTTATCCATAGTGAGGCTCTATTGAGAGAATTCACATGAGACAACAATATTTGTACAAATTAAGTCTGTTTTTGGTCGTTATCTCTCAAAACATTCTGCAAGTCTTTTTCTCACCAATCTTCCAATCTTATTTCTTTCAAGAACCTGTTCAAAACTATGAGCCACTTCCAATGCCTTAGTGTAGATCCTTATCTTAATCTCTGTTTCCAGAAAAATTAGCAATAATATGCTCTGCTTAAATTTATGCCCTCTCCATTTTTAGGTCACCTTTGAATTGAATTGACCTGTAGCCACAGTCTTCTTCCAACTGGTTTCAGCATGCCATAGAGAGTAATCTGTGAACCACATTCTAGTCTTTTTGTCTTTTTGGTCAACTAGTCATAGGAAGTCACCCTTGAAATCATATGAAGGAAGGTAAGGATACAACTTAATCTGCATCAATCTGATGATGGAATGCAGGCAGGAATACCTCATCTTATGTCAGATATATCAAATAACACTCAAGTAGATCAGGTATCATGACCCCTAGTGTCTATGGCTGGTCACTCAGTTTTCAAGTTGTATTACTAGAGCTAGAGCTTTTTTTTCCAAAACAAGAGCAGTTATTTTCTAAAGAGGGAGTGTCTTGGCTCCAAAACCTAGTGGACTCCATTGTAAATCTGTTATCAGAGATTTCTACAGCCTCCTGCAGTATCCCTGTCTATCACAGACATTTTGATATTCAGAACTATAAGTACAGAGTGGCAATGTTCCTTGCAGGGTTGCCCAAGTGAGCTGGTAAACTTTGTCTTCTCTGAAACCCACCCAAAGCTACCAATCTTTTAAGCCATTTAGGAGATAAGTGAGAATACCAGAATACTTTCCTTTCAAAAATCCAAGGTAAGGCGCCTATTTTGAAACTTCCTTGGTGACACGGAGTATAAAGTGCAGCATGGTTCTTCACTTTGGAGGGACTATGTAATATTTCTCAGGCAAATAACCAGAAAATTTGTTAAGGTGGCAGGTCATAAGTGTTATCTCAGACATTAAACATGCATACATCTCGTCAAAGCATTTAGGAACAGCTCTATAGGTCCATATAACGTTATTTAATCTAAATAATCAATTGTAGTAATGTTTTGTGTAATTTTGCCATGAGACAGATACCTTGAATTTATAATGCTTTAGAGCCAGATGAACATTAAGACGAGGTAGGAAATGTGTATTGCTATCTATTCCAGATAGAAGCCAGCTGATTATGATACTGTGTTCCTTGGACTAGAGGTAACACTACTTTCCAGCCTAATAACTGCATACTGATTGCCAGGGACTGTTTGATTTGCACAAGCAGTAAGTTCACACACAAACAATAGCTGTAATTGCATTTGCAGGTGATTAATCTTAAAACAATCCACTGCCATTCTCAAATAAAAATCTATCCCTATAACAGAGAGTGGAAATGTGAATGTGATAAGAATCAATATCCTTGAACCTTACAATCGTTCAATATGACACTAATTCTTGTAACCCCCTGGAAGTTATAGCATTGGAATTGATTTGCTATTTACTATTTTGGTAAGGAGTGGGAGTTCCAAATCCTTTCACTTGACTTTTTCTGTTATCATAGCCATTATCTTTGTGTCAAGATGACATTGTAGGTGTTCTTCCAGTTGGGAAAAATAGTTATTATAATAATACATTCAGGATATGGGAAAATAAACACAGTATGGGTGACAGATATGTGTTAACCTACCAAGAGATGGACTTAGATTAAAACAGCATTTATCTTGTGATTCCATTAAGCCCACTCTGAATCATGGACCACAGATACGTTCTGGAATGTACAGGAATTTGTATTATTTCAGAATCAGTTTCCAATAATGCCTCAGAGATCTGGATGTCATCTTATCTAGCGTAAATGGTAGCTCTGAAAGAGTTGAGAGGAGTAGCAGCATTACTTGTGGATGGCCAGAAAATTTCCATGCTTCCATCATTCTATGTGATGGGGACAAAATTCCCACCTGGAATAACTTTTGTACCCATGTTACACTTTCTGTAGAAATAGAATAAAGTGATCAGAATATCATCTAAAAAACTGTCCATATAATAATCCGAATAAATTTGTCTATTGAAAATTGATATGGCCTAAACAGAAATAATTAATTTTATAATTTTCAAAGAATAAGTAGATTATCAAAAACTTAGTATGAAAATATAGATCTTGGTTAGAAGAAGTCATATCTATGACTATAAAACCTAAATTAAAAAGTACGCTAGTCTTTACACCTAACAGAAATGCACATAATCCTTCTTAAAAAAACAAATGAATGACTTGACTAAGAGTATTCTAATTTTATTTCAAAATAATCAAGTGAGTCTACTTTAGTAGCTATGAAATTCAGAAACAATCTTGGTATATCTGGAAGAGCTAAAACTTATTACTCAAGTGGCTTAGGAGAGTTTGTGCAAAGGTATTTTGTCTTACTAAATATATTTTACAGTTCTCATGTTATTATTCTAAAGACATTTACCACTTATACACATTTTCTCTACTAGAACACTAGTATAAATATATTGAGGACTCTCTAGAGTAATTGCAATTAGTGCTTGATAGGGGTTTAATTAACAACAAAGAAAACATATATTAATGACAGGCTGTTTTTGATTAATAGCTTGTCTAAATTAATTATGAGCATCATGGTAATATTAAATATATATTGTTCAAAATATGACTAGACTTTCAAAATGAGTGGGAAGAAAGCATTGTGTTCCACTTTATTTTGTGTATTTTAGTCATAAAAGTTGGAAATCAAATTTATGAATTAAAACACTTAAAGCTAAGTTATGTTAGTATTAGTAAATATTTTAATTAATTATTTTTTATTGTTCCTTATTTATAATATGTCATATTATGTTAGTTAAATAGCTGCATATTCAAAAAGACCTTTCTGATATAAAACACCCAGATGATATTTTGTCTCCTGAAACTGATAGGCAGTGATTGGCTTAAGGGGAGAGTTATTAATTTCTAAAGAAGACAGGGAGTTAGTGCCCCACAATTTCTCAGCTTGTTAAAAAAGAATCATAATAGACACAAAAGGACTCCTGAGAAAGTTTTCTTTGTCTGGTTCTTTAATTAACAAATTATTTAATGTGTCCCTACTTTACCAGTGTTTGTGGTAGGTACTGGGTGTGCGTATTGTATAAATAGATGCAATTCCAGCTCTCAAGGTGTTGACATCAATGCTAGTGCTTTAACTCGTCCAATTAAATGCTGTTTATTCTTTAATTGCCTTCTTTTGTATCATATTTTTTCTCCCTACCATTCAGTTAAAATTGATCTTACTGTATCTGCTAATGACACCTTACATAGTAAAATGTGTGGAATACACATCTTCATAGCATTTGGCGGCTATAAATTTGACGTTGTGGAAACTCTCCTGTGTTTTTCAGAATTGTTTAACATCATATTTCTTTTATTCTTAAACAACACTATAGCATATTTGTGTTTTTCCTTTGCTTCTCTTTCTCTACTTCCCTCTTAAATGATTGTTGTTTTTCAATACTTCTCCAAACTCTCCACTCTTTCCCTAGCATATGTACACCCTCTTTTTGCTTCAAAACTTGCAAATGGGGAGGAAATTCAGGGAAACAGGAAAGCACACAACGAAAATTCGCACAATTTTGATGTCCAGATGGACCTTTCAGGGACTTAAAGCCAATAAAAAAGGCAGTTCCTCTTGCTGATTTGGTATATAGGCCTTGAAGGAAATGATTCCAACGTGTAACTGAAACTCGAGAAAGAGAATGAGAACAACAAAGGAAATCTGTGAATATTTTCCCTGAGTCCTTCTGGAATCCAGTGAAAGGATTTATCTTGAGAAATAAGCATGTATGGAAGTGGAGAGGAGTGACCACATGCAGTGTAGGCTGACAAAAATGTTGTGACTATAAAAGTTAGGAGAAGAAACAGAATATTTTAATGTGTAAGTAGCCGAAGTTGAGGAGAAATGCTTTTGTAGACTCTTTGCTTACAAAATTCTCAGCAGCTCCAGAAAACTTTTACATACAACGTTTATATGTGTTTCCTGTCTTTGAATTTGTGAGAAATCTGTACTTTACCTATTATTAAGTGTAAGGAGAAGGAGCCACCATTTTTAAAATCCTTGAAAGAACGGTCAGCTTTCTTTTTCCCTAATTTCTTTCCTCTCATTTTCTACTAAACTACTAAATCAGCTTTTATACCTCCTACCGCACATTCACTGCTCTTGGAAAAATCTCAGCTGACTTCTACATGCTAAATCCAATGTTTCTTGGTCCTCATCTCATTAGTCTTCTCAACATTATTTAATATTTTTTTCACTCGCTCTTTGAAACACGTTCGTTGCCATGTTCCCAGGAATCCAGCTCTCCTGTTTGTCTTTCTTTTCTACTAGCTGCTCTTTTGCCAGTTTCTTCTCTCTTTCCTCTTTGATGTCTTAATACAGAAGGAAGTTTCTTGGACTTCTCTTCTCTATTCGTACTCAGTCCCATGGTGAATTTATATGACTCTTAAATAAACATCTTAGATCCATAATTCTCCTTTGAAATTCAGACTTGTTTACTGAAATGTATCTTCAATTTGCTCACTTCAAAATTATTTCAAATCTAAATTTGGGTTTCCAAATTTAAATTTCCAACCAGCCCTGTCAACCTGTTCCACCTTCTGTCTTCTCCATTTTAGATAGTGATAACTCCATCATCCCAGTTGTGATTAAATGTCATGAATTGCCTTTAGTCTTCTCTTTTGGTCACACTGTATCCAATATGTCAACAGATATGGCTACCTCTTACTTCAAAATATAACAGAATCTATCTCCCACTTCTACCACTGATTCCATACTAGAAAAGCTATCACCTTTTACCTGGATATTTGTAACAACCTGCTAACTGGCCTACCTGCTTAAACACTTTTGCCCCTACATGTGTGCACATATATATATATATATATATATACACACACACACACACACACACACACACACATACTCATACACACACACATCACAGTTTGGTAAATCATATTACCTTAAAAATCATCAAGAAAGAAAATGTTGTGTAGGTGGTGTTAATGGACAGTTTACATATACAAACACTAAAAGACAATGAAATTTTAATCTAATTAAAATTTTTTTTATTTGTGATCACTATAGATTCAATCACAATGAATCTACGTAAAGCAAGATAAAACATGAAAAAGTAAACCATTAATGAAAATTAACAAAAGTCCATAATATTATAAATTTTAATCATTTTGCTTGTGTAGCACCTAAAGTTTCCAAACTGGTAATCAAACTCTATAATTAAGTTATGCAACAAGAGGACGGAAATGTGGTTCAATTAATAAGATCTTCTTTTCTGGTACATTTGCTCCTTTCTCCTTGGTCTGTCCCTTGAAATTGTGTTCTGTTTTATGAATGTCATATTAGCTGATAAAAATCAACTAGAATCTGAAGAGAGTGGGAAACACCTGTCACATTGTTGAATTGCTCTAAATATAACCTGATAATGAATGATGCTTTCCAAAATTACGTCCATATGTTTTTGTCTTGGTCAATATAGGCAACACATAAAATAACAGTCTGATAATTTAGTTGCAGTTTCTTTTTTTAATTTATTCTCATCTCAATGACACAATTATTCAATTAGTTCGTTGATCCTTTTATTTTAGAACCATATGTTGAGCGTCTAGGAACTATATGCTTTAATGAAATCATATTTGAAGCTCACCTGTTCTGGAGAAGTTTATAATCCAAGACCAGAGGGAGATATGTATATAGCTAATTACAGAATACAGATTGGAGTGAGTTCAAAGATGAAGGAGTATAAAAAGAGATTAGAAATGAAAGAGAAGTAAAGATTATATTCTAAGCAAAAAATGATATAATGATAAAGAATTTATATGTCCAAGAAAGAAAAGTCAGGAGTTTTAATAAAAATATATAATTAGCGTTAGTGTTAGGTATTTGCCTAGAGGGATTCCATTTATCCTGCTGGCATCTGAGCCTCTTCTGGTTGAAGAAATTGAGGAAAGGAGGGGATGTCTATGGGTGATCTTTTCTATCAATGCCTGTCCTGGGCTACCAGGTACCTAAGCCCAGAGGGAAGAGTATGTGGAAACAAAGTTGATGTTCTTGTATTTCCCTGGGTAGCCAATGAGGTAGCGTAAAAATTGGACTTTAGAGAGAATCGTGGCACCCACATTGACCATTTGGAATGATTCGAGTCTGAAGTACTGGGTCAGAGTTTTGGGGCTCCCTCATAGGACAAACATTAACCCTTTTGATGATGGATCATGGGGAAAATTGAGGGGTCATCAAAGAGAAGATAGGACAGTAAGAGTGACAGGAGAGGCCCTCAAGAGATTTAAGACAGTGTCTACTATTCAGTGAGTAAAGAGTATTTCAAATTTTAACAATAAAAACACAGGTTTTCTTGCCATTGGCTGAATATCATCACTTTGAGGAGGAGTTTCACAACTCACAAAAGCAAGAGTATCCCTGAAGCCAACTCTCTAGGGTTTATTGAAAATGTATGACGTGTGGCCAGGATCTATCAGGGAATAGAATATGCTTATGAAAGTTTCATTGCAATGTCTTCTGAAATTTTCATTGTAAAACTTACAGTTTTCTTTTTGTTACGACAAACTCAAAAATAAATTCTAATCCTCATACTAAATAAAAGCTTTCAGCACACATACACATTCAAACAAATATAGATTATAAAGAAAATTGCCATTTTTGTCAATAAAGCCCAAATTTGTATACAGATGAAACTATGTTTCTTTTTTACTGTGTTGACATGTGCCTTGCTTCTCGTACTTAAAATTTAGAAATGCTCAATTTCAAATAAATTTAGCATGTTTACAAATTACTCCACAATTCTCCTCCATTATAGATACTTTATAACATCTGTAACTCCACAATATCAACATATTTTGAGAAAAATAAAACAAGGAATAAACCACTTTAATAGATTCATCATGAAATGTCAAATAACTGGCATTTATAAATATACACATTACTTTATTTACAGACTTCTTATTTATGACCATATCTAAAGAACAAGATGTATCGATAGTGGTGATTTTTAATATATCCCCAGTTAACATTACTAACTGGAGTTGATAAGAATGTACCTTCTAGAAAAGTATATTTTATTGCCAAAATCCACGTTCTTAAATAGTAAATAGGAATTTTCAGTAAATCGTCTTTCCTTAAGTTAATCTTTCCTCTTACAATAGGTCAATTTTCTGTAGTTTTTATACTTGAAAGAGATAGAGTTTATCATTTCCAAATATATTTTATTTTGACAGTGTGTAAGGGATTATAGCAGGTACAGTGGAAAATAGATTATGTTTTGAATGCTTGTGAAATCCTTTTCTGAAATTTAGAGATGTAAATGGTCATTCATGAAAAATACTACAATCCTGCACTTTTCATGTGTTTATGTAGTTCATATACAAGAATTATGTATAAGCAATAATTAAGCACATTCTCTATGTGTAATTAAATTTTATTGATAAAGAGCAAAAATATTGTGACAATATTTCCAAAAAAATAGTAATTTTGTAAATAAGTAAAACAATGTAAATAGTAATTATTTCCTTTTTTCGTCATTGCAAACAAAGTAAGGCCTAGTTTAAAACAATTATAAACTGTAGAGTCCCACTTTATTGGAAATATTGACTACAGAGTCAACAGTTATGTATTTTCCCCTTATTTCAGACCAGATCTTCAATGTAAATTTTTTGTCCTGTCAGTATAGTGAGAAGTAATAATGAAAGGCTATTGTTTATATGATATATTTTGTTCAGTGCATACGCATAAAGCCTCAGAAAATGTCCTTCAATTTATTGCTTATATTGATCATTTGGGAGATTGTTAGAGTTCCAGTTTCTAGACCTAATACCATGAGATTTCTGATTCAGTAGGTCTAATGAAGTATGTCTAAGGAACACACACATTTTGAGAAACACTGTTCTCATGGTGTATTAAAAAGCAAACATAGGGCCAGCCCTGGTTACCTAGTGGTTAGGTTCAGTGTGCTCTGCTTCGACAGCCTGTGTTCAGTTCCTGGGCACACACCTACACCACTCTGTTAGTGGCCATGCTGTGCTGGTGGCCCACATGCTAAAATACAGAGGAAGATTGGCATGGATGTTAGCTCAGGATGAGTCTTCCTCAGCAAAAAAAAAGCAAATACACACAAAAGTATAAAATAAGTATGAGTAAACCTTAGTTTTACTCTTACTTAAAATTATTTAAACACAATTCTAATCAGTGAAGAATATAATATGTACAAATGAAAAGGATTTTATCCTTTTACACTCTTGAGGGAAAATCTTACTTAAATTTTTCCTTTATGGTTCAGTGTACAAATATGCCTCAAATACTTTCTATGCAACAAACAATGGAGAGACACAAATTGATATCAGTATATCCAACTTATAAGAGCTTCACCTGGAAATAAAATACAGTGTCTTTTTAATCTGTTATCTATCAGTAATGGAGGAAAGAAAAAAATCAATGATTAAGGCCACCTGATGAAATATGAAAACTCTAAAAGGAAAGCTATGCCTGAATATAGATATTGCTCATACCTTTCAAAATATTTGCTTATGAAAAACTGAACATTTTAAAACTATGAAAAGTCACATGAGACAGTCATAGATTCGTTGCTGTGACACTTGCAATCAATAGAAAAAGACAAAGGTGATAGGATGTCAATCCCATGATGACACTGCATTGTCTAAGACTCCATTATAGAAGACTCTTTTGCTGACCACGAAGAAGCAAGTTGCTGTGACCACTCTTCCTCTTTGGGAGTGCAATGGGAAATTAATTTAGAAGTCACTGTGCCTTCCTTTCAGGAGCTATTTATTTTTCTAGTGATCAAAAATATATTGACATACATAGTGTCATAATGTCATAAATAAATAACAATGTGTGCTTCTTGAATAATAGTTTCTTTATCATCACTTTGAAACTGTGTTTATTGTAAATGTATAGATATGCATTCAAATCAAGGTTGAAGAAGAAATAAAAGAAATGGTAACAGAAATAATAAAATGAGCATGCAGTCCTATAGGTCTCAAAGCACACGATGTTTCTTCTATTCAGATTTTTCCCCCTCATCCTGAATGGCAGATTTATACCTGTATTCAACCTTACAAATCATATATCTCTTTATCAGTCAAGATTTCCATAAATCTCCCTTTTCCATAAATCTCCTCCCACTTTCTCTTATTCTCTCATCAAGATGCACTTTTATCAGTAGCTCAGATTACTGATTGATTAGTTGTCCTAAGAATTTCCATAAGAACTTAAGCTCCATAGACATAAAGAATACATTTTTCATCACTGCTCTCCCAGCAGTCCTGCCTCAGACATGGTAGTCATCTAAGGAATATTAGTTGAATGAATAGAAACCACAAAAATATTGCTAAATTTCACTTGATGCTTGGGATAGCTATCATAGGAAGCAGCAATGATAGGAAAAACTCATATGTGTGTCCGAAGAAAAATAGCATTGAAATAATTTAAGGAAAAACATCTACTGGAGGTGGGGTATAATTCTAGTGTGAAAATGATGAAATCTAAGGTTTTCAACATACTTGCTAAAAAGGAAAGAAAATATGAGGGTAAATTATTTTTTACTCTGTAAAACCCTCAATTTCCTAATTTAGAATACTCTGGACCTTTTTAGAATTCAGTCTTCATCATCTCCTATTTGCTGATATGGAATTATACATATAATTTTCTGAGTGCCTAGGATAAATAATTGGCTACTTATTTAGTTTGTATTGGAAAAATATCAATGCAATCACATTTTTTGCTTTAAAATACATATAAGACTAATAGATTAATTTATGTATAGATAGCTTTATATTTTGTCATTAATAATGTAAATAGATTTTCCTAACTTCAATCATATGTGTGTGTAAATATAAATGATCTATTTACACAGCAATATTTTAGTTCTTCATTTTTCACAATAAACATCTGTGTTTGCAATGAAATTTCTTGATACATTACTTCGTGTTTGTGAAAAACAATGAAATAACATGGTCTATGAGGGCTACTCATAATTATATAACATTTGTGAATTATTTTCATGTTAATCATCAAAAGATGGAAAAAACAATATTTGTCTACATTGGTTGCAATAATAAAAACAATATTAATTTCATTGTAGATGGATTCTTTGTTTAAACTACAAAAACAAGTTAAAGGGTTTTTTAAAAATAGTTTTTGAATAGGTTGGCCTTTCGAACTACTCCTGCTAACACAATCGAATCACTAAAATTATCACCAAAAAGCACTGAGAAATTTTACTTTCTCATGCAGGCAAATAGTTTGTGAAACAAACATTTGAAAATAAGATTGATTTTAACTTTCAATTATTCAATTAATAATTGAAATCATTTATAGATTCTCTAGTGGTCACGTTTTGACCTATTCAGTTATTGGAAAGCATTTCAAGTAGAGAAAAAGAGTCACAGCTCCACCAGAAAGAAACAGCCAGCAACGGCAACAGAAAATTATTGTTATTTTGTTACTTATGCTACATGAATCCGATTGGGTAGGGCAATAATTAAAAAGAAAATTGCTTCCATACTTATGGTTCACATATGGAATATAATACTTTCAGGAACAAACTGTCTTCTAATAACAAAATAATTCAAGTTTGGCTAGCAGGAAAAAAAACAAACAAGCAAAAATATCTTTAATATATTAGTGCATATTAAGCCTTCTAAATGATAATACTTAGGATTGTTAGCTTTAAGATGCTGAGATGTAGATATCCAGAATATTATTATGCTTAAATTTTGTTCTACTGTTATTACAGATGAGTAAATGAGTTATTTATATTAAATTAATAGGATGAAAATACTTTGGCTGCAAAATCACAATGTATTATAATTTTAAGTACAGCAAAAGGAATGTGATGTGAATCTTGGCTCACCATTGGCGAAAAAAGCAGAGTAATTGTTTTTTTTCCTAAGAAAACTGAAAACAAACAAAACTCATGCAACAGTGAAAAATGTATCTTCGACTTCCAGTTAGTCTGAAACTTATTTTTAAATTAATTTTCTACCCTTCTTTCAATATATTCATTGTATTCCTTTAAAAGTTAAATATTTTTGTGTGCTTAATAAAGCTAAGAAAATACAATCCTGGCCATCAGTCAAATCTGAAAATTAAAAACGAAAGGAACAAAATGAACTATTTGAGGCAAGTGAGTGATTGTTGGACTAGCATTAATTAAATTAAATTTTTTATTAGTATAAGAATATATTAATTTTTATGTAACAAAATAATGCTAATTTCTTTTTATTATGATTTAAAACTTGACATTTAATAAAATATTCAAAAATTTTCATGACAAATTACGCACTACCTGGTGAACATTGATTTGTAGCTTCCTGAAAGTGTTGAAGTAGAGAAGGCTGAGAATCAACAGGTGATATAAATACAATAACTGAGAGTTTACAGTAGCACTCATAGTAGAATAGCCCCACAGTTGTTCCTGTTGTCTCTCCACTGCGGTATTGTTCTATTAGAAACTGAATACTTTCTGGTCTACAGTACTTTAAATGTGGAAGAAATGTATTAGTAACTCAGATAATTTTGTTCAATGACTAAAACAATATTCATAATTCCAGACTAGATTTTATCCCTCAGTAAACCAATGCATGTTTTATAGCATTTTGTATATATTCCTTTACTTTTGCCTGATCAGGAGTATAGGTTTCATGTTTTGAGATGATAACCTAAAATTCAAATATATTAAGTAATCATCTACTAGATAGTGAAGGAATTAGGGCTTGTGATGTACTTCTGAGAAGTTCTTTCGGTGGGGTAGTTTTTCTCATTTCTGGCACCGTAGGCGTGGTGCCAGACTCTCTCTTTGAAAATTTCACTACTCCAGACTGTATTCAAGATACAAAGAATTGACAGCTTATAAACCTTCATTTCAAGTAGCTTGCATTGGGAAACTTTGATTTTGTTCTTAAAGATAACATTGTGGTTCCTCATTTAACCTAAAAGATTTTCTTTTTATTTTATTTTAAAGGGAGTTATGTTTTGTGATTCATGGAACAGCTAATAAAGAAAAGTCCTACAGTCTTTTCATTTAGCCCAAGGAACAGTAACACGGAGTGAACCGAATACTCGTTGAAGGTGACTGAGATGGAGTTTTAAGGAAATAAAAAATGTATACTTTTATATACAGCTCTACCCCTTCCCCTGGTGATAACTACACAGTGTAACCGTAAATTACAATCCATTCACTTCTTAACTGTGTGAGTAAAAAGGTGTGAGAGTGTTCATTCAGTTAGGAAATCAAATTGACTTCAAACACCATAGTGAAAAAGTGGGAAAAGCTACGTACTTGCTGTTTTGAAAATATAGCTAAATTTATGTATGCATTTCCAGAAATATTCATTTCATCTCTCTACACATATAGTAAAAGCAATTTATTCCAATATAAATCATTATGCTGTCATTCTGCTATCCTCAGGAAACAGTTCAAATTTAGTTGATGTTCTCGTACAGGACACTGAGGCATCATCATGTTAATTATGAGATTAACACATGAGTTCAATTTTACTTCTGCCATTTATTTCCATGGCTTTTTTTTTTTTTTTTTTTTTTTTTGCTGCATAAGAAAAGAAATACTGGTGCCGGCCCAGTGGTGCAGCGGTTAAGTTCTTTCGTTTTGCTTTGGTGGCCCGGGGTTTGCCAGTTCGGATCCCGGGTGCGGACAGGGCACCGCTTGGCACGCCATGCTGTGGTAGGCGTCCCACATATAAAAGTAGAGGAAGATGGACACGGATGTTAGCTCAGGGCCATGCTTCCTCAGCGAAAAGAGCAGGACTGGCAGTAGTTAGCTCAGGTCTAATCTTCCTCAAAAAAAAAAAAGAAATACTAACCTTCTGTCATCCTGTCTTGTCCTATTCTGTTCAGACACACTTGTGTAGACATCTATTTGAGAAAAGTCTAGATGTCATTTGCAAGTGTGCTTTTTATGTGTTAAGTATCTAGGACATAAAGTCACATACAGTTTAAGCATTTATAGTTAACATCTATTTGAAAGTGAACTCCTGGTCCTTTTCTTTAAAAATCTATGCCACATAGTCTTTTTCATGTCTGTCAACAGGAGCTCTATCCTCTCAGTTTTTCACATACACACACAAATACACACACACTCACACACACACACACACACACACATATGTATATCTCATCCTTGACTCCTTTCACACTCCACATGTGGTTGGTCAGGAAATTGCATTGCCTGTACCTTCAAAATACATCCAGGATCCAACCTCTTCCCACCACTTCATGGATTACCGCATATATTCATCACTGCAACCCTATTGACATCCTAAAGATAATAAGCTCACCAAAATCTTACAGTAAGGAAGAAGTGGGGCTGTGGACTTAAACACCAGAAGCCTTACCAGGGCAAGATATGACAAAACAGTATAATTCCTAAGATTATTCAGAAAATAAAGGGCAGAGTCAGCCATAAAATTTGCTGTTTTTTATTGTCATACTTTAAGTAAAATGATAGATGAAACTCACAAACAACTCCTTTTGCATTTATCTAAGCCCCTGACTGATTTGCATCTGATATGTGCTCAGTGCATATTAGCAAATAAATTTTTAGTTCAACTTCTTGATAAGCATCTATTGAATACCTAACGTGCACTAATATGGCACTAGGGTGCTTTCACGTGATGCCTCTTCTGACTATCGCAACAGCCTGCAAGGTTCCTTTGCTACTCTTTTATCATCCATAAAGATATTATCTTTTCTGCATGTACACATAATCCTCCATATGAAGGTTTGGCAAACGTTTTTGGTAAGGAGCCAGATAGTAAATGTTTTCGCTTTGCTGGCCATGCAATCTTTGCTGCAACTATACAACACTAGCATTGTAGAGAGAAAGCATTCACAGAAAATAAATGCAAATAAATGGTTGGGTCTGTGTTACAAGAAAATTTTATTTACAAAAACAGTTGGCAGGCCAAATTTGGCCCTTAGGCCATAGTAGGCAGACTGTTCTATACTCCAAAGGCTATGGGAGTTCCAGTTACCCAGAAAGTGTTCAGAAAAACTTTGTTAAATTAGTATTTACATTACTTTAGTGAATGCATATCATTTTACAAAGCCAGAAAGTTGAAGATTTTTTAAGAAGCATTCTACAGTTATTTTTTTATTAAATCAATAAGAAAGTAATAAATACACCCAATATTTACTTGTCTTCTGAAGGATTATCTTCAATAATATCATAAACATCTCTATATAAAAGATCAGTTGGTGAAAACTTAGTTCATAGCCCTTTAAATTTATTTCAGTATACATAAGCTGTGCAATAGGCTTATGGAAGAATCTATAAGTTGGCCTATTTGCTTTAACTCAGAAGAACAAACTGATATGCCTAACGATCAAAGAATTTTCTTCCGTTTTATGCATAGTTTAGAGTAAATAATTTAACACATTTTCGTATGCTTTGTTCAGGCCACATCTTTGTTCTATCTTTCACTACTAAGTAGAAAAATAGAGAATTTTCTTAGCTATGCAAATTCACAGATATTTTAAATATTTTTCAATATATATCATTTTCAAAACATTCTATACCCTTGGAAGGCTGAGTGTATTTAATGTGATTATTCATGTATTTAATATAGGGTAACTAGCTCGTGTATTTATAGCAGCTATCTAGTTTTGATCATTAAGGATGCTATCAGCACCACATGTTTAAATGCAGAAAACAGAACAGCTAAATTCAAAGGCTTATGAGTAGCTGTTCATATACCCCTGTGGCTATGGATTAGTTAGTGTGTATTTCAGTCCTTTTCTTTTAGAATACTTTTGAAATGTATTGCGTATGATTTGTATCAAAAATCTTAGGTGTTACATTGATTTTATTCAAGGATTACAGTTCATCCAGCTTTAAAGTTGTTATCTTGGGTATCTAAAATTTCTAAAATTGCTTGCCAAATTCTAAGAACAAGCTGTAAAATCCCACATCAGATACTGTCTTCTGTGTATTATTCAATAACAAAATTGGATAGAGTAGAATACTGGTAAAGCAAGTCTCAGAATAAACATTTCTATGCAGAATACAGATTTATAACATAGTTAATTGTTAAAAGCAATCTTAATCTTAAATAATTGTTTTCTAATTTGACCTTTAAAATTTTAGGTTTAATAAAGTTTATGCTACTTAAATTTCTTACTAATTAATTTCATAGCAAGTATTCATTAATTAATATGATGCTACATCACTTATTTAGATTCCAAATTTGATTTATTTTTGAATGTTGTTTGAAATGATTAGATTTGACATATCTTAAGGTGGTTTTATTTTATTAAGGCTAGACACAGGGAATTTGTTACCATCAAAAAGAGCCAGTAATAATTATATTTTCAATGTTTTGCCTAAAGTTTGCGGGATATATATTCCCCACCTTTTCCGTCAAAATCATGAGCAATAATGCCAGGTCTGCTTATTAAAGGCAGATTGACAATACGTTTGATGTAGACACGGAAGCGAAGAAGGAAGAGGAGGGTTAAAATTTGTTATACCAAGATGTGTAGAGAAAACACAAGAACAGCAAATGAGAGCAGTGAGGGACGATGATTGCCACGTAAGATACTTTTCAGATTGTAGATGCTATGTTTCTTTATTTTCCTTTCTTTTGGGGAACTTTTTATTACTATTATTTTATTTATAATTTATGGACTGAATGTGTCGTCTCCCCTCGCCCCCAAAAGAAATTCATATGTTGAAGCCCATTAGGGTTACCACAGCATGACTGTATTTTGGACAGAAAGCCTTTAAGGAGGTAATTAAGGTTGAATGAGATTGCAAAGGTGGGGCCCTACTCCAAGAGGACTGGTGTCCTGATGAGGAGAGGAAGTGACACCAGGGATGTGTGCACCAAGAAAGGGTCATGTGAGGACATGGTGAGAAGATGGCTGCCCGCAAGCCAAGGAGAGGGGCCTTAGGAGAAACCAAACCTGCTGACATCTTGATCTTGGAGTTCTAGCCTTCAGAACTGTGAGAAAATGAATTTCTGTTGTTTAAGGCACCTAGTCTATGGTGTTTTGTTATTGCAACCCTAGCAGAATAATACAGTTGGTGTACAACATACATATGGAAAAGTGTGCATAAATTGTAATTTTTGCTAATGAATTTCCATATAGCGCATAACCCATGAAACCACTCTTCACATTAGAATATGTAAGTTTACCAGCACCCAACAAACTCCATCAGGCACCTTTCTATTTACTACATTACCAAAGGTAAACATTTGTCTGTCTTATTCTTTAAGTAAATATATATCTGAAATATATATATATATATATATACACAAAAGCCCATCAACAGTAGAATGAATAAATGTATGTGTTATATTCATCCAACAGATGATACAAAACAATGAAAATGAGTGAACTGTAAATATGAACAACAAATCAAATGAATTTCAGAAGCTTAATGTTGAGCTAAATAAGTTAAAGATAAAAGAGTACTTATTGTATACTCATTCCACATATATGTGACTTGAGTGTATGTGTTTATATATACATTGGTTGTACCAAATTGCACTCTCTCTAGCATCATATGAATGCTCCCAGTTTTCACATACCTGCCTGAACTTGGCAATGCCAGGACTTTTAAAGCTGTTGTTTCATTATTTTAATTGGCATTTTTCCATAACCACCGAAGATGAGAATATTTTCTTATGTTCATTGATATATCTCTTTTAAATAGAGGAAGATCTGATCTACTAAAGTTC